>NC_088175.1:48096619-48797137 GCF_028769735.1 Zonotrichia leucophrys gambelii
GCCGACCCCTGGCTGCTCCCTGTTTTGGGGATGTCTCCCAGAGCCTGTCCCTACAGCTTCTATTGCACTTCCCAAAGGACCGGCCTTAGGTCGGATGCTGACAGGGGGAAGGGGCACAGTGGCCCCCAGGACCACGCAGGAGGCAAACCTGGAGCCCTATTACCCTGCCAACCTGCTCCAGCACCAGGCAGACCCTGTCCCAAAGGATCCATCCCGCAGGGAGCGTGTGAAAGCCGTGCCTGGGCTTTAATGGGATGTTCTGCAGTCGGATAAACAACACTGCTGACCTGCAATTACAGCGACCTGCCCAGGAGCTCCTGCCCCGGCCAAACCTGCTCCTCCACGGCGCCGGCGCTGCCTCTCACCGCCCGCTGATAAGCGGCTGCTCCCGGTGCTGCTGGCACCCAAGGCTGGGATGGGCGCGGGGTCCAGCTGTCCGGCAGCCACCGTGCCAAACCAGAGCCAGCCTGTCCCCTAAGGTCACACACGGGGTGGCACACGCAGCCCGGAGGGCACCGCCCGCTCCCTCCGCCTCTCCTTCATCCCCTGGCACAGCAGCAAGAGTCAGCGACTTCCAAAGGCACCAGGCAGCCTGGAGCAGCCAAACCCCGAGCCTGGGAGCCTGGTGACTGCCCAGGGTCCCAGCAGGGGACAGCCACACGCTGCTGAGTGACACTGCCAGCTGCACTGGGCGCTGGACGGGGCAAACCAACCCCGCTCCCCTCTTTGGTTGTCAAGTTCCCCCCTCCCTGCCCAGTTGTCATGTTCCCCTGTCACCAAAGCCACGGTGACCTTCCTGCCACCAATGGAGCCTTCCCAGGGAGTGGCAGCAGCCATGGCACCTGTCCCTTTGGCCTCCCACAGCTCCAGCTGATTCCTGTGGCCCCAGCAGGAAAAGCCCAGGCAGTGGGAGAGGCTCCCTGAAGCTGAGGGTGCAGCTCCTTCCTGCACCCAGCCAGGACCCCAAACACATCCCTGCTGAGACCCCAGGGATGCCCTGCAGGACCTGGTAGCCATTCCAGCTGCCATGCTCTGGCTTTCCTGCCTGGCACACTGTGCCATGGTACCAGCTCAGCTGAGCCACCCTCCGCCAGGCTCCCTCAGCACCTCGAGGTTCTGCTGCCCTGCGTGTCACCCCTCTGAGCACGTCACTAGGGCACGTGTCACCGGGCAGGGAACAGCAGCAGCCCAGGGATGTCACCACGCCTCTCCAGCACCCAGCACCATCTCCCAGCCCAGTGGCCCCCCCAGGCCCCAGTGACCTGCTGGCCACTTCCCTGGGACCCTCTCCAGAGACATGGAACCCTCGTTGCCCCAGGGCAGGGGACAGAACACAGCGAGTGATCCGCACTGGGGTCAGAGTTCTCCTCCCTGAACTTTCCTTTGTGGCTCACAAATTGATTACGAAACTAAAAATAACACGTGTCCTACCCCAGCCCACCAATCCACCTCGCCTGGCTCCAAAGGAGAAAGTGATCTATGCCTTTTCCACCCACAGGTCACAAACCAGTTCCCAACCCAGCTGGCCTGGAGCTGAGTGGTGCTTCACCACCAGGACTGCCAGCACGCAGCTTCCCCTGGGAAAACTCATGGAGTGAATGAAATGGCTCCTGCTGTGGCTGCAGCACCCAGAGCACAATACCCCCCTTCCCTCTGGGAGGAAATCCCAGCTCCTGTCCCCTGTCCTTGCCGGCCCTCCCCGCTCTGGCCCAGCCGCCGGGACTCACGTGAAGGCGAAGAAGAGGGTGGTGGCTCCCACTAGGAAGATGGCAGCAGCGGAGACCGGCACGTACTTGCTGGGTTTGAATCTCTTTCCAGAGGCTGCTGGCATGTTGGAGCTGTGGTGGGGGGTCCGCCCCGCAGCATAGCCCAGGCCCCAGGGGACTCAGAGCAGGATGAGAAGGGGAGGGGGACAGGGGCTGACCCCTACCCTGCCCCCACGCCTGCTCCTGGGGCGAGCTCCGACTGGGGCGCGCAGTCCGGAGAAGGCTCTGGAGCAGGAGGCCCAGGAGAGGAGCCCACTCTAAGCTCTGCCCCGTGAGAGCTCCCGGGCGCAGGGAAGGAGGGTTAAAAACATTAAAAATTCACAACAGAGAAAGGGATTTGGGTTTAGGACAACCGTTGGAGTGGGAATGCTGAGCGCCCTTGCAAGCCTCAGTCCAGGCAGCAGCCCACAGGCAGGCTCAGCAGGGAGAGAATTCCCCAGGCTTGGGCAGGCTGCTTCCCACCCAGCCAGCACCCCGAGAAGAGCACAGGATCAGCAAAGTGCTTGCAAAAAAGCCACTCCGGGAGCCTCAGGGCAGCCACTTCTCCTTTTTAATCCGCCTCTGCTGTGCGCAGCCCCCGGTGCTGCACGGGAGGAGGGGGTGGTCTCCAAGCAATCCCAGCTTCCTCACGGAGCTGCCGTGCCTCCTCCTCCTCCCCTCGCTGGAGGGGTCACGGAAACACTCTCCCTGATTTCACCGGGATCTGGGGCTGGCTGGCTGATGGTGGCCGTTTAATTTTATTTATTTCTCTCTTGTCTGTTAAAGCCGAGGAACAGCTGGTGCAAGGTTGAGCTGTAAATCCTTTTTTTCGAGGGGGGCGGAGGGGAAGGTCTGGCGGATTGTGGGTTTTCCTACTTGCTCCTTTCTCCTGACCCCCCAGGCCCTTCCATGGGCTCAGGATGCACTCGGCGGTTGGGGAGCGACAGGAATTTCATTAAATCTTCTCTGCAGCAACCATTTCCCAGCAGGTGAACGGGAAGGGGGTGTTCAGGGAGCGCCTTTACAACCCCAGCAGACACCAAAGGGTGGAAGGGGTGCTGAGCAGCTCTGTCTCACCCATGGCCCGGGCAGTGCGGGGAGAAACCTCAGTTTGTTCCAAACACCTCCATTTTTCCCGTCCCCTTCCTTCGTTAAAATCCTTCTTCATTCATTCATCCATCAGTCTTTTAAAAAATACTACATAAAACCATTAAAACTCGAGGTCTGGTGTGCCACAGCTCACCTGGAAAAAACAGCAACAGAAATTAGCATGGCAGAGAAGGGAAGGAGCCGGCTGTCATTAGCCACAGCAGCCTGGCCACGGCGTCTCCCGTCCCAGCCCGGGGGCATTGGCTGCTGCAGGAACTCCAAGCTACTCCCTCTATCCCCGAGAAACCCACCCTGAGTCCTGGAAGGACTGGAGGGACACCATTAATTCCTTCCTGCAGCTCCGGCCCAAATCCCAGCACCAGCGAGTGCTGGCTCCCTGAGGGGCAGGGGCTGAGCAGAGACTCCAGGATTTAACATAAGGGTGGAGACCACAGGAGGAAAAAACACCCAGGAATCTCAGCCCCTTCCCTGGAGGGTAGGAGACAGGAGAGGCCCATGGAAAACACCAATCCCATGATCATAAGTGGCCTTTGCAGCTCTGGATTCATCAGGAACTGCAGCGCCAGGACATGGAAGAGTGGATTCGAAACGACAGAGCCCAGGGTTGGATGGGATATTGGGAAGGAATTCTTCCCTGTGAAGGTGGTGAGGCCCTGGCACAGGTTTGCTAGAGGAGCTGTGGATGCCATATTCCTGGAAGTGTCCAAGGCCAGGCTGGATGGGGTTTGGAGCAGCCTGGGATAGTGGAAGGTGTCCCTGCCCCAAGCAGCCACCAGCCTATCACCCATCATATCCCACCAGTTCCTGCTGCCACAGCCACCACTCCTCACCTTGTCACCGTCTGTCACCTGCCCTCCCCTTGCTGCCTCCATGTGCAGGTCCAAGCACAGCCCACAGCTCACTCCTTTCTCCCTTCCAGCTTTCTCTGCCGCCCCAGTTTGTCCTTCGGGGTGGGCAGGGAACTCTCCAGCGCTGACTAAACGCGAGTGAAGGTTGGGAGAGCTGCGGCGCCCAATTAAAGGCGGCTTTAATGACAAGGATGTGTTACCACCAAGTGGGCTCAGCCCCAGCTCACGGCCACTCCGCCTGACTCACCCAGCAACAGCTCCTGCCACTCGGCCTCTGCAGGACCAAAGCTCAACTTCCCACCCCGAGGTGTCCCTGCCCTTGGGAGTGAGAGGAAATGTGGGGCTGAGGCTCTGCCCGGCAGGGAATGTGCAGGTTTCACCTGGCTGCAGCTCCTGAGCGGAGCAAATGGAACAGTAACACCAGGGAAAGCTGTTTTCCATAGCAGGGACAGAGTTCCCTGGAGAGCAGCAGTTTCCCAGCCCCGCTCTGCCTGTTCGGGGAAGAGCCCAACACCCCACAGAGCCGAGCCCAACAGCAATTCCAGGGATGGGCTATCGGAAGCGCGGGCCTGACATCACGGCTGATTGCTTTAGCAGGAGCAATCTGCTCCCTGAGCACCCGGCCCTTTGAACGCTCCGCCATGGAGGCACGGCCACACCTCGGCCTCAAACAGGCGCTGCCAGGCAGAAGGAGCTGTTCCCTGATAATTCCTGCTCCGGAGATCCCCACCCTGCCCTCGCAGGGCGCCCTGGGCATGCGCCTCGTGGCCCTGCCCTGCCCCAGCCCTCCCAGCCAGAGATTCAGGAGCCCTTCCACAGCGGGATCCCTGCGGAGCTGGCGTGCTGGAGCCAGCTCCCCATGGAATCCGGCACCCCTGAGCAGGGGGAGAGCCCCAGCGCTGTCACTAGTGACACCCCAGCGAGAGGCGATGCAAATGCATCCCTGCTCCAGCTGCCTGTGCCTGGAAAACACCACAACTCATCAAACAGGAGCCCATCCCGGCTCCCAGAGCCACCTCGCTGCTCCCCAGAATGCCTTCCTGATCCCCCACCGTGCTGAGACCCCACAGCACTCCCCAGCCCCAGCCCCAGCCCTGCTGCAGAGGCCCAGAGAAAAAGCTGTCAAAATGTGGGATCTCTTCTCTGCAGTCCTTAAGGGGTCCAGGAGAAACACAAGAAAAACCCACTGCAGATTCCCACAGATTCCACAAATTCAGGCCCCAATTCTCCCAAACACACATATTCCTTCCCAGCACTACAACCTGCCCACCTCTGGTCAACCAACCCTTCCTTTCCCTCCACTTTTGCCCCAAATCCTCTGCCTCGCTGGCCACTTTGTCGCTATCCACCAAGGCCACTCACAGACTTCCCTGCTCCAAGGAGCCCCCAGCTCATCTCGCCTACCTGTGGCCTGCATGGGCTCTGCTCTTGCCTCCCATTCCTTTCTGCTCTTGCCTCCCATTCCTTTCCCTCTGCCAATTCCAGCCCAGCAACTCCTCCTCTCCCGCTGCTCCTCCAGACCTGCCCTGCTTCTTCCTCCCCCAGCGCCTGTGTCACTGCTCACTCCCCCTTCCCTCTCCCTCAGAAATTCCACCTGGTTTTCCCATCCCAGCACCTCCTTTTTGGAGCACTTTCCCAGTTCTGCTCTGCTCAGCCACCTCTGGAGCAGTCATCTCCACTCTCCAGGGTTTCTCTGCACTCATACAGGGGAGCTGCTCCTGTTTCCTTCACCTCCATTTCTGGGGATTTCTTCTCATTCCAAATTCCCTCCCTCGGGATATGTGCAAGCACGACTGCTGTCACCTTCCATTTCTCTGAGCCTGCATCTCCTTTTCTTGGTTCAAGGCCTGTAAAGCCTCACTGATTTCCTCCCTTTCCTCCCCTCCCAGCCCTGTTCTCCTCCTTCCCCACTGTGCTCATCTGCTCCAGCCCCTCTCCAGCCTTCCCACACGCAGCCAGGCGCTCCATGCCTTGTCCCTTCTGGAGCAGGAGGTGCTCCCACCTCTACTGGGATGGGGACACACGTGTCCCCAGCTCCCGACATTCCCTCCTCCCTCACTCTGCTCCTGCCCGGGAAGAGGAAATGCACCTTGGCATCAACCACATGGTCCCTGCCACCCCTGGGATCCATGGCACAGGCAGGACAGACAGAGCTCCCTCCCGGTCACCGGCTCCCAAACCTCCCAAACCCACAGCTCCCAGGGACCTGCCCCGATCCAGCAGAGTTCCCATGGCGCAGGGCAAACACACAAACAATTCCTTCCACGTGAGGCAACTCCCAGACAGGGCAGATCCCGGCTGCAGGGAGACAGACGGGATGTGCTTCACCTGTTCCCACTGTGTTTGGATCAGCTGCAGCCCAGAGTTCCACAGAGCCCTTCCAGAGCTGGCTGCCTGGCACCGTGAGTGAGGGGCGTCCATGGAACAAGGAACTCCCTCCTCCCTCTGCTCACCCTGTCCCTGCACAGCCAGCTAACAATTCACACCCCAAAATCCATCACAGAAAGTGCAAATTTTCCCAAACCTGGCACTGCTCCATAGCTGGAGCAATGCCAGCATGAGATCCCCACTGGTCACTGCCCTGTGTCCAAACCGGAGCACCCGCCCCAACAGGACACTTTGGGGACACCTCCCTGCTCCTGATTCCAAAGGAGGATGCACAGCAATGTCTGTCTGGCTGCTCCTCAGCTCCAGGTGCACCCTGCACACCTGCCTTTCTCCCAGCTGGATATACAGAAGGATCAACACAGAACATGGAGAAATACTCCACTGCAGACAGCCAGAAGGCTGGAATCACTCCCTGCTTATCTCCTGCCCAGGGCTTACACCGCTCCCATCCTCCTTCCGCAGCCCATCCCGCTGCTTTACACGGGATTAGCCCCATTTTATGGCCAAAGCAGGAGGAACAATGCCTCATCCATCGAGGCCGCGTCCCAACGGGCCCCACAGCGAGCAAGGACAGCGCCAGCCTCTTGTCACTGTGTCAGGAGACACCGGGCACAGCGACAGGTGGGAATGTCCCCGGACAGGCCCCTCACAGGGGAGTTCAAGGTCTCCCCTTGGACCCACCCAACCACCGCCCTCTCCATTCCCAGATGGGGCTGCTGGCCTGGGAACCAGCGGGAATAAACGCCCGCTAAAGCAGCACCCGGGCCCGGCCCAGGGACGGGGGTGACTGGATTAAGCTCAGGAAGAGGCTCCAAGATAACTCTGGCTTTGATCGGGACAAGGCTCTGGTTGTACTTCACACACCCCAAAAATCCCGAGCAGCCCCGAGTGCAGGGGATCCCTGAGGCCCAAACCCAGCTCTGTGCCGGGGCGGGAGCGGCAGATCCGGGAGAACCGCTCCCGGAGGCACGGGGAGCACGGGGCAGCCGGTCCCCTCCCCAATCGCCGCAGTGAGAGGGCACAGTTCAGGTGCTCGGGAACCCGGGAATTCCCTCTGAGGGGAGGCCAGGCTGGAGCCGTTCCAGTGCCCCGCACCGGGAGCAGGGACGGTGCCGTGAGGGGAGGCCGTGCTGTAAACACAGGTCCCCATGGGCCGCGGTACAGAGGCCGCGCTCCGGTGCCCCACAACAGCGCGGTTGCGGCGTTCCCGGGGCCACCGGGGACAGGCCGGGTGCGGGACAGCGCCCCGGGGCTCCCTGCGGCCGCTCTCGGGCCCCGGGCGGTTTCCAGGCGGGGAACGAGCCCCACTATGGAGCGCTCACCCCGCACCGTGCGCAGGGGCGGCCCCAGCCCGCGGGGCACCGCTCCCGGCCGGCCCCGCACCGCCGCTCCCGCAGCCCCCGCGGCACAGGAGAAGGTCCCGGTGGCGGCGGGGCCGCGGGCACGGCAGCCGGGGCAGGAGGAAGCGGCGCTCCCGGGCAGAGGCACCGCGACCATGGGGCAGGCGGCCGTGCGGAACGGCGGAGCGGGGCCGCGGCCAGAGGGGCGGGCGGGGCAGGGGTCGGTGCCCGCTGGGGCGCCGGGCAGGAGGGGCCGCGGCGCGGTGAGGGGGCACCGGGGCACAGCCCGAGCCGCGCGCGGGGGGAGCCGCGGGGGCAGCGGCGGGGCGGGGGCGGCCGCGGCCGGGCCCCGGCGAAGGGCGCGAGGGAGCGGCGGGCCGGGGAGGCGGCGGCGGTGCCGGAGCGGCGGGGACCCGGCGGGGTCGCGCGGCCCACGTGACTCACCGGCAGGAGGCCGCGCGCGGCGGCGGCTCCGGGCACGGACGGCGGCGGCTGCGGCGGGCGGGACGTCACGCGCGCGCGTGCGCACCGCGCCCCCCCGCGCGCCTCCATTGGCCACCTTCCGCCGGCCCGCCCCGGCGGCCGCGGCGCGCATGCGCAAGGCCGCGGAGCGGGCGTGCGCGTTCACGCCGCGGTGGGCGGGGCCACGGCCGGAGGCTCGGCGCCTGCGCGGGCCGTACCAAACCGGGGGTCGGAGGGGGCGGACGGAGGGCGGACGGGACCGGGCGCTGCGCACTCCGGGCGCGGGGGGAGCCCGGGGGGAGCCCGGGACCGGCAATCCCCACTCCCCTCGGGGACACCCCACCCTCAGCAAACGCTCACCAGCGGCAAAGGCTTCCAGATTTAATAGCAAATAGTACAAAAAGTATAAAACCGAAGGGCGGGTGCTGCAGCAGGGTCACACCGCGCTGGGGGGACAGGGGAGAGCACAGGGAGGAGGAGGAGGAGGCAGGGGGGGAAAATCCTGCCCCTGCCCTACTTGAGGTCCATGAAGCGAATGTCCATGATGAGCAGGAAGTTCTTGGGGAGGGGCCGCGGGGCCGGGGACAGCACGGTGAAGACCTGGCGCTCCAGGTCCACGCCGGTGACCACGATGAAGCCGGCCACGCTGGTCTCGGAGATGTTGTCGTCGGGGCTGTCGGCGGTGCTGACGCTCAGCAGGTGGTGCACCATGTCCCGCCCCGGCGTCACCGGCACCAGCTTCAGCTGGTTGTCCTCCTGCGACATTCCCAGCGGCAGGCATGAGTCCGGGATGGTGGGCGCGCCCACCTTGTAGATCTTGACGTCAGAGAACTTGACGTCGAAGGCGTGCGGGTAGAAGCAGCCGCGGAAGCCGTAGAAGTACTCGCGGATGCGCTCGTCCCGGCACTCCCGGCGGAAGTCCTTGGAGCGCTCCACCACGCCGCCCGACTTGGGCAGCAGCACGGTGCGCACAAAGTGCGGCAGGTCCCGCTTGAGCTCGTTGTAGAGGCGCTCCTGGTCCAGCACCACCACCACGTCCACCTCGAAGGCGGAGGCGGCGTGCACCAGCGCCTGGTAGCCCGAGCTCTTGACCCAGCCGCAGGTGTTGATGACGCAGCCGCTGACGGACGCCCGCCGGTTCACCTCGCAGCGCTGGTTGAAGACGTCGGCCAGGCACGACGTGATCTGCGGGAGGAAGGGTCACACCCAGGCACCCGTGTCCCCATGCCGTCCCCAGTGCTGTCCCCAGATCCTTCAGAACCCTCAAGGCCTCCATTCTCAAATCATGGAACTGTGCAATGGTCTGGCTTGGAATAGATGTCCCTGCCCACCCAGTTCCCTATGGCAGGGACACCTTCCACCAGCCCAGCTTCCTCCAAGCCTCATCCAGCCTGGCCTGGGACACTTCCAGAGATGGAGCAGTCACAGCCTCTCTAGGCAACCCTGAAGGGCCTCACTCTCCTCACATAAAAGAATTTCTCCCCAATATCCAGCTTAAACTTCTCTCACTGTGAACCCATTCCACCCCACCCTATCGCTCCAGATCCTGACAAGAATCCCTCTCCAGCTTCCCCGTAGCCCCTCAGGATGGAAAAGGCTGCTCTGAGGTCAGGGCACAACCTTTCCTCCTCCGGGCTGAACTGCCCCACCTCTCCCAGCCCGTCTCCACAGGGGAGGTGCTCCAGCTCCCTTCATCAACTTCGTCTCCTCCTGTCTCATCCCACAGGTAGGAAGAGGTGACTGGCCGTGCACGAGGCTGTTTTTAAAGCACGTTCTGCTGTCCCCAAACAGCACCTGGGGATTCAGACACCATGCAGGGAAATCGCGGGGAACTCCGGGGCCAGACCCGAGCCGGGCCGAGCCCTCCACGCTCACCTTGTTGTAGAGCTTGATGTTGGTGCCCGGCGTGGTAGAGCCGAAGTGGTAGACGAGGGGGGCCTGCAGGGAGAAGCCCTCCTCCACGTCGGCCGGGCGCTCGATGTACAGCGCGCCCATGGTGCCGGGGATGGACACCGAGCCCTGCCCCACGTCCAGCTCCACGAAGGTGGGCCGGCGGCCCAGGCGCACGGCGTAGTTGAGCAGCAGGCGGCACACGGTGGTCTTGCCCACGTCGGTGGGCCCCACCACCATGACGCGGGGCCCGCGCTCGTCCTCCCGCTCGGCCTGGCGCCGCATCTGCTCCAGCGCCGTGTGCGTGTTCAGGTACAGCAGCATCGGCGTGTCCCGTGACACGTAGGCCACCTCGGTGCGGCCGCTGAGCTGCACGGTGCAGCCGTGCCACGTGAACACCGCCACCTTGGCGCCCGCGTCGAACGTGAACTTCTTGTTGCGGGTGAGCTCGGTGCCGAACACCTCGGCCATGCCGGTCAGCAGCTCCAGCTGCACCGTCTGCCCCGCCTCCACCTCGAAGCGCAGCTCCGTCTCCCGCTCCAGCTCGAACTTGGCCACCTGCTTCTTCTCCTCGCCGCCGTCGTCCGCCATGACGGCGACGCGGGGGGCCCGGGCCCGGTGTCCCCCGGCCGCCGCCGCCGCGACGGAAGTGACGTCAGAGCGGCGCGCCGGGAGCGCGGGCGACACGGGTCACGTGGGGAGGGGGAGTGTCCTGTCCTCTTCCTGCGGCTCGTTTGCATCTCATTTGCATATGGCCCGCGGCCCCGCCCCGAGTTTGCATCTCATCACAGTGGGGCTCCCCCCCTCCCCCAGTCCCTCGGGATGAGTCCCGGGATCGTTTGCATGACGCTCGCACGACATTTACACAGTCCCGCCCCCCCGCTTGATTTACATCTCACAGGGGATACACGGGGGACATGAGGGGACAGGGACACACGGGGGGACACTGGGGACAAGGCGGGACATGGGGACACGGGGGGACATAGACACACGGAGGGACACTGGGGACAAGGCAGAACACGGGGACACGGGGGCCGGAGGGACGGGGTATCCACGGGAATGTGGGGGGCCATGAGGGAGCGGGAGGTGCCCCGGGGGTCGCAGCTCATCCCCGGCGGCCGGGCTGACGTCGGAGGGCCGTGCGGTGACGTCACGGCGGCGGTGGCGGGCGGTGACGTCACGGCCGCGGGATGAGTCACGGTGCCGTGATGCGGCTCCCGGGCACGCAGGGCCCCCCCGCGCCCGCCCCGGGGACAGCGGCGACATCAGCGGCAGCGGCGGGGACAGCGGCGGGCGGTGAGAGGCTCCCGGGAAGCCACGGAACCCGGTATCCCCCCCATCGTGTCCCCCCGAGCCCCCCACAGCCCCACCGAGCCCCCGGCGTGTCCCGCAGCGCTCCTGACATCCCCCCCCCCCCATCCGGCGACATCCCTGTCCTCCTTCACCGCCACCGCAAACATCCCCTCGGCATCCTCCCGGAGACCCCCGGCATCCCCCCCGGGACCCCCAACGGGCCCCTGGGGACCCCCATCATCATCACCCCCCGTGAGGACCCCCACCATCTCCCACCGGGACTCCCACCATCCTTCCCCCGGTTCCTCATTCCCCCCGCTCGGTACCCGCAGGTTTCCCCCTCAGGACCCCCATCACCTCCCCAGGGACCCCCCCACGCTTCGAGAAGAGACCCCAGACCCATCCTGGGACGGTCCCCCCGTTGCCCCCCCGGCTGTCCCGGTGTCACTCCGCCCGTTCTCAGCCGGTTCCATTCGCGGAGCGCCCACCCCTGGGAGGCTGCGGAGGGGTTCCCCCTCACCGCCCTCCTTCCCCTCGCAGGCCGCCCCCCTTTTCCGCCTCCTTCTGCCGGGGGGCCCCGGCGGAGCCCCCCGAGCGCGGCCGGGCGGGACGGCGACTCTGGGCGCGCTGCTGCGCTGCTTCCCGTGCGAGCGGCTGTGCGGGGGCTGCGCGGTGCCCCCCGGGGCGCTGCCCGCCGCCGCCATGCCGCCCCCGGGCCCGGCCCGCCGCCGCCTGCCGCCCGCCGCCCGCCTGCCGCCGCGCACCTTCCGCAGCTACCTGCCGCGCTCGCACCGCACCTACAGCTGCGTGCACTGCCGGGCGCACCTGGCCCGCCACGAGGAGCTCATCTCCAAGGTACCACCGCCACCCCCGGCAAGGACAGGCACTGTCCCTTGTGTGCTGCGACAGCGGGTGTCCCCCTCGCTGCGTCCCCGGAGTGTCCTAGGGCAGCGGGTGTCCCCTTGCCGTGTCCCCGGGGTGTCCTAGGGCAGCGGGTGTCCCCTTGCCGTGTCCCCAGAGTGCTGAGTTTGAAGCACCCTCCCTACCCCCCTCCCGCCACGGCGCGGTGTGCTGGCGGTGGCATGTGACCCGTGTGGCTCCCACGGAGGTGGCCGTGTCCCCCTCGGTGTCCCCGGGCTGGCAGGTGTCCCCCGCGGTGTCCCCAGGCCGGTGGCAGTGCGGCGCGATGGGAGCAGGACATGGAGGGAGGGGTGCGGGGGACGTGGAGGCCGCACCGGTGACACTCGCTGTGTCCCCACAGTCCTTCCAGGGCAGCCACGGCCGTGCCTACCTGTTCAACTCCGTGTGAGTACCGGGGCACCGGGGCTGGCGGCGGGGAGGGGAGCCCGGGGGTGCCGGGCCGGTGGTGGGAGCCCCGCTGTGCTCGGTGCAGGGTGAACGTGGGCTGCGGGCCGGCCGAGCAGCGCCTGCTGCTCACGGGGCTGCACTCGGTGGCCGACATCTTCTGCCAGAGCTGCAAGACCACCCTGGGCTGGAAATACGTGAGTGCCACCCCCAGCTGGGACCCCCTCCTGCTGCGGGCACTGCCCGGGGGCCACAACCCCTGTCTGGGGGTCACAACCCTGCCATGAGCGCCTCAACCCTTTCCATGGGCATCCCAGGGCACCCCAAACCCTGCCCTGAGCACCCCAAAACCTGCCCTGGGCACCACAATCCCTGACCTGGGCACTCCAACCCCTGCTCTGGGCACCCCAACCCTTTCCATGGTTATCCCTGGGCACCCCAATTCCTGCCCTGAGCACCCCAATCCCTCCTCTGGGCACCCCAACCCTTTCCATGGGTATCCCTGGACACCCCAATCTCTGTCTGGGCACCTCAACCCCTTTCCCTGGGCACCCCAAACCCTTCCATGGACATCCCTGAGCACCCCAATCCCTGCCCTGGGCAGCCTATCCCCTGTTCTGGGCACCCCAATCCCTTCTCTGGGCACCCCAACTCTTTTCATGGGCATCCCAGTGCACCCCAATCCCTGCCCTGGGCACTCAAACCCTTTCCATGGGCATCCCCGGGCACCCCAATCCCTGCCCTGGGCACCCCAAACCCTTCCATGGGCATCCCTGGGCACCCCAAACCCTGCTCTGGGCACCCCAGTCCCCACCCCGGGCACCGCAAACTATGCCCTGGCATCCCAACCCTTTCCATGGGCATCCCTGGGCACCCCAAACCCTGCCCTGGGCACCCCAATCCCTGCCCTGGGCACCCCAACCCTTTCCATGGGCATCCCAAACCCTGCTCTGGGCACCCCAACCCTTCGCTGTGGACATCCCCAAGGCCCGGGGAAGGCAGTGCCCGTGGGGACACGGGAGTGTGACACTGTGTGTGTCCCCCCACCAGGAGCAGGCGTTCGAGAGCAGCCAGAAGTACAAGGAGGGGAAGTTCATCATCGAGATGTCGCACATGGTGAAGGAGAACGGCTGGGACTGAGGCGGGGCTGGCACTGGGGGGCACCTGGGGGGGCGCTGGGTCACCCCCTCCTTGGCACCTTCGCTGTGCCCCCCGGCGCCCCCCGGGTGGCAGCGGCCGCGGGGGTCGCGGGGCTTTTCTAGGGCAATAAAAGCGCTTTTTTTTTAAGGAAGGTTCTCGTTGTCACCTGCCCCCGCGCTGCCACCACCCCTGGCACACAGCCTGGCGCAGAGCGGGGTCCCTGGTGCCCCCAGCCTGTCCCTTCCCCTCCTCACACGCAGGTGGCAAGAGGTGGATGGTGCATTTATTGGGACCCCGAGCTGGCGGGGAAACTGAGGCACGGGAGAAGCAGGGATCTCCTGGTGCCCTGGGGAGTGTGGAGGGAGAGAAGAGAGGGAGAGGGAGAGAGGAGAGGGAGAGGGAGAGGGAGAGGGAGAGGGAGAGGGAGAGGGAGAGGGAGAGGGAGAGGGAGAGGGAGAGGGAGAGAGGGAGAGGGAGAGGAGAGGAGAGGAGAGGAGAGGAGAGGAGAGGAGAGGAGAGGGAGAGGAGAGGAGAGGGAGAGGAGAGGAGAGGAGAGGAGAGGAGAGGAGAGGAGAGGAGAGGAGAGGAGAGGAGAGGAGAGGAGAGGAGAGGAGAGGAGAGGAGAGGAGAGGAGAGGAGAGGAGAGGAGAGGAGAGGAGAAAGGAGGGAAGCAGGGAGAGGAGAGGAGGAGGGAGCGGGAGGGAAGGATGGAGGGATGGCAGGAGGGAGGACAGGCACAGGAGGAGCAGAGTCAGGGCTGCGGGTCGCTGAGACGGCCCATGAAAACGGGGAAGTCGCCGCTGTTGTGCCAGAGGACGAAGAGGAAGGGGCGCAGGGCCTCCAGCACCAGGGCCGAGCGCGCCACCGAGGTGGCCATGGCCGCCGCCGCCTCCACGCCGGCCTCGTCCAGCGCCAGCACCGCCCGGTGCCGCGCCGTGTCCACCACGGCCGGGCCCCGCGCCAGCCCGCACAGCTCCGCGTCCAGGAACAGCCCGAAATCTGCGGCACCGGCCTCAGCGACACTCCCGCCCAACACGGGGGCCGAAGGGACACCGAGGGGACACCGAGGGGACCCGGGGACACGGGGCGTCCAGAGAAAACCGGAGGGACGGGGACATCGGGACACAGGGACACAGCGGGGACACAGCGGGGACTCAGAGGGGACACTGGGGGGCGCCAGGGGACGCTCAGGGATGTGAGGGGGACACCGGGGAGATGGGGGATGTTCGGGCCGCTGGGGATAATTTGGGGACACTGGGATGTAAGGGGACATTTAGGGGCGCTGGGGGGAGCGGGGCACATCCGGGGCACTGGGGACATGGGGGACACCAGGGACACGGGAGGGTGGGGGGGACTCAGGGGATACTGGGGACATTGTGGCCTTTGGGGACCCTGGGGAAAGTGATCCTCAGGGAAGGGCAGGGCCCGTGTAAGGTCACCGCACCGGGAGCGATGTGACCCCGCGGGCCAGCCAGCCCCTGCGGTGCGACCAGAGGTGTCCTTACCCATGTCGTGGAGCAGAGGCACCACGTCCAGGGCGAGGTCGAGGCGCAGGCGGGGCAGGGACAGCGCGGTGGCCCTGGGCGGGGTGCGGGCCGCCCGCCGCAGCAGCGCCAGGAAGGTGGCGGGGTCCAGCGCCCGCTCCAGGCTCTCCAGGGGCTCCAGCGGCTCCCGCGGCATCAGCACCACGAGGCTCAGCCCCCCGTGCAGCTCCAGCCGCCCCACCTGTGGGGCAGAACCCCCCTAAGAGCCCCTGCGGGACCCCACGGACCGGCACCCCCACGGTGCCACCAGAGAGGTGCCAGCCTGGCATCCCCCAAAGCCCCAGGGGAGCGAGAGCACAGCCTGTGCCCCTTTCAGTTCCAGGGCAGTGACATCAGCCTGGCATCCTCCCCGAGTGCCGCAGGAGTTATATCACAGCCTGGCACTCCTCCTTAGTTCTGCTGCAGTGGCATCATGCCAACATTCCCCTAGCAGTGACCCCCAGCACCTGGCGGGGCTACCTGGACCCGCAGGCGGGAGTCGCTGAAGGAGGCCACGGGGTACTTGGCGCTGGTCATGGTGGGCACCTTGCGGGGGCTCTGCCCGGGCCGCAGGAAGGGCAGCAGCACCGTCTTCTTGCGGTCCAGCGGCGTGCGCCAGGCGGCTGCGGGGACACGGCACCGCGGCTGGGGCACCGGGGCACCGGGGGGGCCGCGCCGGGCGGCCTCAGCCCCGCTCCCCCTGCCCGGGGGATGGCCGGGGGGATGGCCAGGGGATGCTCAGGGGGATGCTCGGGAGATGCCCGAAGGATGCCCGAGGGATGTCCGGGAGATGCACGGGGGATGACCGAGGGGATACCCGGGGGATACCCAGGGGATGCCCGAAGGATGACCGGGGGATGCCAGGGGGATGCCCGGTGGCGGGGCCGTACCGCGCAGATGGACTGCGCTGAGCAGCAGCAGGCTGGGCTCTGGGGGCAGCGCGGAGAGCAGCGAGGGCAGCAGCCCCTTGCTGGCCTCCCGCACCCAGGCGTTGATGCGCTGCAGGTCCAGGCTCTCGTTGCCGCTCAGGGCGTACGGGCGGGCGCCGTAGAAGCGCAGGGAGTCGTTGAGGAAGCGGGGTCGGAGCTGCAGCTCTGCGCGGCGGCACGGCCCGCTGTCAGCCCCGGTGCCCGGCCGAGAGCGGCGCCCCACCGGCACCCGGTGCCCGTCTCACCTGGGTTGTGGAAAATCTGGGCGGCCGAGAAGAGGCCTGGCGTGCTGGCCAGCTGCTGCAGGGCGCCGTGCACGCAGTGCAGCCCCGGCGGGTACGCCAGGAGGGCGGCCAGACGCTCCTGCGTTTCTCCGCGGGCGCCTGCGGGCACAGGGGAGGCTCGGCTCGGTGCCCGGCTGGGACAGCGGTGACACGGCATCGCCGGTGCCCGCGGGCAGCCCCTCACCCAGTAGCAGGTGCGAGAGCCCCGTGGCGACGGTGATGGGGGAGAAGAGCAGGTTGGCGTCGGGCCCGGCCTCCTCTGCCATGCGCTGGTAGAAGCGGAGGGCGAAGGTGCCCAGAGCCTCGGCCACGGCAGCCCGCTGCTCCCCCGTGGGCTCCCCGCAGGCGTCGGGCGGCTCCTCGTCCCCAGGGCACGGCGGGGCGCTGGTGCCGGGCGTGGGCACTGCCGTGGTGCCAATGGAGTCCAGCTCCTCCAGTGCCCCCTCTGTCACTGTGGGGCTGGGGACATCTGTGATACCCCAGCCATCGGCTGCGGTGTCCAGCTCCTCCAGTGCCCACTCTGTCGCTGTGGGGCTGGGGACATCTGTGATACCCCAGCCATCGGCTGCGGTGTCCAGCTCCTCCAGTGCCCACTCTGTCGCTGGGGCTGGACATCGTGATACCCAACATCGGTGCGGTGCCATCAGTGCCCCGGGGCGGTACATCTGTGACACCAGCGACCCTCGGGGTGAGCGCTGGGGGTCCCCACGTCCTGCGAGGGAGCCGAGGTACGAGCAGGGGGCACAGGAGGTGTCGGGGGCTCCCCAAGCAGCGGCGTCCAGCTGGGAGTGGCATCCAGAGCGAGCACCTGGGCACAGGGATGTGTGTGAGGGGGGCATGGGGTACTCGGGTGGGGGCTCGGATGAGGAGTCTGGAGGGGTGTCAGGCACAGGGAGCCCGTGTCCCTGAGCCACACTTACCGGGGTGACAGTGACCGTGGCTGTGGCCACCAGCCAGGCCAGAGGCAGCCAGGGTGTCTTGATGGCCATGCTGGCGGGAAGGCACAGGTCAAGGACAGGACAGACACCCAGCATCCCCCACCCCGGACCCCCACCCCACTCCCTGCACCACCCGTACCCCCACCCGTACCCCCATCCCGGGGAGCCCCCGCTCTGTCCCCCCGTCGGACCGGCTGTGGGGGACGGGAGGTGGCAGCGCCCCGGGCCCACCTGGGTGCCCGGCGGGTCGGTCCCTGCGTGTCCGGGAGATCTGGCCGGCTCCGACCCTGCCTGGTTAAAAATTAAGGAACTTCCCGTAAATCAGCCGGGACAGTGCCGGTAATGCGGGGGCGGGCACGGGGGTGCGGAGGCAGCCGGGATGCCGACCCGCGTCCCGTTTCGGTCCCGTCAGCCGCCCGTCTGCGCGGGGTGCCGGCTCTGTGTCACCCCTGGCACACCCCGCGGTGACGGGGGTCGCCGGCCGCCCCCGGCCCGTCTGTGCCCACCCACCCGTGCCGGGGGCGCGGCCGCAGAATCTCGTCCCGCCCGGCCGGAGGCGTGACCCCACGGAGCCCATCCCCGTGGCACCGGGCACCGATCACCATGGCCGGGCGGATCGCCAAGGTGGGCACCGGGAGCACCGGGACGGGAGCAAGACTCCGGTGCCGCTGCGGTACCGGCCCGGGGGTCCTGGTGTCCGCACCGGAGCGGGGACCGGGGGGCCCGAGCTCACCGTGCGCGGGTCCCGGTACCGGGGTGCGAAAGGGGGTTCCGGGGAGTGTTAGTGCCAGTGCGGGGATAGCGGTACCGGGGTGCGGGAGAGGCGGTGCTGGGGGATGTCAGAGCCCGGGGGTCCGTCCGGGGAGAGGGGCTGGGAGTCAGTGCCGGTAGGTCCGGACGGAGAGCAGGCTGGGATGTCAGGGCCCCGGGGGGGCGTCGTACCGGGGAGGCGTGCTGGGGGTCAGTCCGGGGTGCGGTGGCGGGGTGCGAGGGAAGCAGTACCGGGGTGCAGGGTCTCCGGTGCGGGGGTGACAATCACCCCGGCACGTTTCAGTTTCGTTTCCCCGGCGGGGCGGTTCCGCCCAGGGGTGTGTCCAGAATTCCGGCCCCGTCCATAAAAGCGTGCCCGGTAAATAAACCCTGCCCATTCAGGCGGGGTCTGCAGGCGGCCCCGCCCAGAGGGGGGGTCCCGGGAGGAGGATTACCCTATGGAGGGGTCTCTGGGGACACACCTCCGCCCACACCCGCCCCACCCCTTCCCGCAGGAGCTGGAGGAGGCGCGGAGCTGGGAGGGGGCCCGCGACGTGCGGCCGCTGGACGGGAACGTGCGGCGCTGGACGGGACTCCTGCTGCCCGTGCGTGGGGAGAGGCACGGGGGGGCACGGGGGGCTGCGGGGAGTCCTGGGGAGCGGGGCTGTGGGGGTCCCCTGCGCATGGGGACATGGGGGCTTGATGAGGGATGTGCCCCTGGGGACATGGGAGGGACGGGGGTGACCCTTGGGACGGGGCGGTGTCACTGAGTGAAGGTCCCCCTTGGGACGGGGCGGTGTCACTGAGTGAGGGTCCCCCTTGGGACGGGGCTACGTCACTGAGTGAGGGTTCCCCGCAGGACAGAACTGGGGAGGGCCCCTCTGAGGACGCTGCAGGTCCTGGGCTGGGGACACCGGGTGGAGATTCCCCTCCTGCGGGGCTCGGGCTGGCACAGGTAGTTTCTATGAGGGGCACAGGGTATCAGGGCTGGACAGGTCCCTCCCCTCCCCGCGATGGACGCTGCGGCACAGGGGGCTGAGGTGCCCCCATCCCCCGGCAGAACAACCCCCCATACAACGCTGGCGCCTTTCGCTTCGAGCTGACCTTCTCCCCGAACCACCCGCATGAGCCGCCCTGCGCCACCCTCCGCACGCCCATCTACCACCCCAGCGTGGACCTCGAGGGCCGCGTGTGCCAGCCCCTCACCAGCCACGGGCACTGGAAGTCCGCCACCCGCGCCATCCAAGGTGGGCACGGCGGGGACAGGGGCACAGCGCAGGGGGTGGGCGCCCCCCTGACATCCCCCGTGCCCCTGCAGTGCTCCAGGACCTGCTGCTGCAGCTGGACAGCCCGGACCCCCGGCGGCTGCTGCGGCCCGACGTGGCCCGGGAGCTGCAGGAGCGCCCCGAGGAGTTCCGGCGCCGGGCTGAGGAGTACACCCGGCTCCACGCCGAGCCGCGCCCCCAGCCCCGCACATGAGGCAGTAAATTATCTGCATCACCTGCTCCGGCTCCGTGGGGCCTCACTGGGAGGATGGGGGGCTCCGGGAGCCCTGGGGGATATGTCACCCTCCAGGTGACTGTGCCCCAACCTGGTGACAGTGTCCAGATACTGGGCAGAGACGAGGCCAGCACCGCCTGGAACCACGGCCTTTACTGCTGGGGGACAGAGCAGGGGACGAGGAGGGGGTGGCACATCTGAGGGGCTGTGGGGGACCCTCCCTGTCAGCGCTTCTTGGTCTTGACGAGCCCCTTGGCCACCAGGCAGCGGTACAGCTCCTGCACGTACGTGTACACGCACTTGGCGTCGGGCACCGGCAGCCGCACCATGTCCTCCACCTCCAGCAGCGGGGCACAGCCCGCCCGCTCCCTGCGGCAAGGGACACGGCGGTCACCGGCGCCGCCCGGGGGGTCCGGGGGCACCGAGGGGCCGGCGCGGCGCTCACGCACTCGGCGGTGGCGAAGGCCAGGGCGAAGTTGTCCCGGCGGGCGCTGGGCTCCAGCGCGGCGAAGTCGAAGGCGTCGGGGAAGAAGCTGTGCAGGAGGGCGCAGAAGGCCAGGCCGCTGCCCCAGCTCCCCGAGAAGTTCTGCACGTCCACGTTCTGCGCAGACAGGGGGTCAGGCCACCCCCGGGCCCCCCTGGACCCTCCCGCCGCCCCCTCGGTGCTCACCGGGTACC
Source organism: Zonotrichia leucophrys gambelii (assembly GCF_028769735.1). Classification (NCBI taxonomy): domain Eukaryota; kingdom Metazoa; phylum Chordata; class Aves; order Passeriformes; family Passerellidae; genus Zonotrichia; species Zonotrichia leucophrys. The sequence continues at coordinate 48,116,743 of NC_088175.1, forward strand.
CGCGGGTGCGGGCGCGGCACCACTCCAGCAGCATCGTCTTGACCGTGGCGGCCCCGCCCGAGCGCCGCAAGTGCGGGGCTGGGCCCTTGGCAGCCCTGGGGGGACCTGGCATGTGGGATCCCCACCCCACGGTCCCTCACAGGGACCCCAGCCCCTCCGTGACCCCATTGCCCCGTGGCTCTGGGCCCCCAATGCCTCATGGCCACACAGCCCCCTGTCCCACCACCCTACTGCTCTATGGACCCCCCATTCCTCCCTGTACCCCTCATTGCCCCATGCCCTGAATACCCCCTGTGCCCCAAACCCTCCCTCATTGCCCCATGCCCCCAATACCCCCTGTGCCCCAAACCCTCCCTCATTGCCCCATGTCCCCCCTGTGTCACCATTGCCCCACAGAGCCCCAGTTCCCCAGTGACCCCATTGCCCTGTGCCCCCCAACACCCCCCACCGCCCCATGCCCCTGCCATGCCCCCCAATTTTCCCTGTACCTCCCATTGCCTTCCAACACCCCCACTGCTTTCATCCATCCCACTGTCCCTGGCTGTTCTGTAGACCCCCAAAACCCGGGGTCCTCCTTTCCCTCAGTGCCCCTCCTGCCCCCGCGGGGCCAGGCCCCCTCACCCTCCGAACTTCTCCAGGATGGCGCTGCGCCCCTGTGCCCGAGCCCCCACTCGTGGCCGTCCCCCGGCCCCTTCCAGCCTCAACTTCTGTCCTGCCGAGCCGGGGGCTGCCTTGTCCCGTGTCCCCCCCGCTGGAGCAGCCCTGCAGGCACACACGGGTGGGACAGCCATGAGCAGGGCGCTGGGGGGTGCCATCCCTGCCGTGGGGGGACCGGGATGCCACCCGTGGGGACACACCTCGTGCTGCCCCCCGTGTCCTCGGCGGTGCCAGCTGCAAGGAGAGAGGAGGGGTCAGAGCGCTGGAAGGGGGCACTGAGGGGCAGCAGGGACCCCAGGACACCGGGTGCCATTGCCCAAATGGCTCTTACCTGTGGGGGACACTGGGGATGCTGGGGACATAGGGGACGTGGGAGATGTAGGGGACATGGGGGACGTAAGGGACATGGGGGACGTAGGGGATGTAGGGGACATAGGGGACGTAGGGCTGGTGGCCCCCTCTGGGGACGAGCAGGGAGGGAACTCAGGCCACAGCTCATCGTCCTCGTCCTGAAGCCAAGTGGGTTCCTGTAAGGCACAGGCAGGGTGGCACTGCCAGCACGGTCAGTGTCACTCACACAATGTCCCTGGCACTGTCACGCTGGCCCTGGCACTCTCACCCTGCCCCAGTAAAGCCTCCCCTGTCCCATCCGTACCGCAGCTGCCCTCCCACCGCCTCCTGCCCTGGCTGTGCCGCCGCCTCCCTCCCAACCCCTCCTCACCTGTCGGCGCTGGGAGCTGCCCGCTGCCGCCGGCGCCGCTTTTCCCTCGGTACCCTCCTCGGTATCCCCTCCGGTGCCCCCTCCGGTGCCCCCGGCTGTTCCTGCCCCGGCATCGACACCACCATTCCCGGCATCGCCCCCGGCACCCCGGGGCGCTTCTGCTCCGCCATCCCCGGCAGCCTCGCCCCCCGTACCCTCCCCATCGCCCCCCGTGTCCCCCCCATCGCCTCCCGTGTCCCCCCCATCGCCCCCCGTATCCTTCCCTTCACCCCCCGTGTCCCCCCCATCGCCCCCCGCTTCCCGAGCCTCCTCCCCACCCCCTGCAGTCGTCGCCTCCCCGCTGCCCTCCCCGGGCCCCGCGGCGGGGTCAGAGGGGGTGTCCGAGGTGGGGGTGCCGAGGGTGGGGGTACTCGAGGTGGGGGTGCCGGGGATGGGGGTGCTCGCAGTGGGGGTGTCCTGGGTGGGGGTGCCGGGGGTGGGGGTGTCCGAGGTGGGGGTGCCGGGAGTCGCGGTGGGGGTGTCCGAGGCGGGGGTGTCCGAGGTGAGGGTTGTCGAAATGGGGGTTTCCGAAGTGGGGGTGTCCGAGGTGGGGGTTTCAGCGTCTCCCAGAGCCTCCATGTTGCTGCGGTCACTGCTGCAGGGGCACAGGGCTGTCACTGGGGTGCCCCCGATGACGCCGTGAGCCTGCCCGTGCCCCCCATAGTCCCCCAGCCCGGCCAAGCCTCCTCCTGTCCCTGTCCCCATGCCCTCCCCCTCCCACGCTGTGCACTCCAGTTGTCCCACTCCGGCCCCCCCATGCCCCATCCCGGCCCCTCAACAGCACAGCCCGGCCCCTCACGTCTTCCTGCAGCCCCCTAAGCCCCAAACCAACCCTCCCATTGCCCTCATGCCCCACGTCAGCCCCCCCGTGCCCCCTCCTGCCCCCCTGTCCCCTCCCGAGCGCCCGGATCCCATCCCGGCCCCGCCATGTCCGCCTCCCGGCCCCACATGTCTTCTCGCTGCCCTCCCGTTCCCTCTGCCGGCCCCCTACAACCCATTCCCGGTCTCCGTTGCTGCCCTCCGGTGCTTCTCCCCGGTGCCCCCCCAGCCCGCACCCTCCCAGCCGCTCCCGTAGCCCCGGTGCTCCCGGAGCCCCCCGAGCCCCTCGGCCCGTACCCTGCGGCTGCTCCCGCTCCGCCGGCCCCGCTGCGCCCCGGCCCCCCCGCCCGGCGCTATTTTTACCCGGCGGGGGCAGGTGCCGCCTTCACTCACCGCCCACCCGCGGGGCACGCGTGGGGCCGGGCCGGACACCAGGCACGGCTGCGGAGGGGGAACGCGCCGACAGCCCCTCCCGGACAGCGGCGACACCGCACGGGGAGGGGACCGAACCGTGCCGTGCCACCCGAGGGGCACAGGGGACACGGACACCCTGGGCAGGGACAGGGAGACTTGGGGGTCACAAGCACACGGGCGAGGTGGGGAACACGGACACGCCGGGGTGTACGGGGGACACAGCGCGGACACGGGCACACGGGGGACACACCGGGGACACGGGGAGCGCGGGGGGAGCACACTCCCGGGGGCAATAGTAGACACAGACACGCGGGGACACAGGGCACACGGGGACAGCCCGGGCAGGACGGCGGGACACAGGAGGACCCGGGGACACGAGGAACAGGGGACACACAGGAAGGGACCCGAAGCCCCCCGGCCATGCCCGGGTGAGGTCCCTGCAATGGCCCCGCCCTCCCCGGCCTGGACACGCCCTCTTGCCGTGACCCCGCCCCCTGCGGGGCAAAGGCCGGGCCGAGCGCGCCCTCCACCGCTCCCCTCCCGCCGCTCGGCCGCGGCCGGCGCCACGCCCCTTCCGCGGGACCAATCAGCGACAGAGGTGCACCCCTGGTCCCGCCTCCTCCTGCACGCGATTGGGTGGCGCCGGCGGTGGGGCGGGGCCTCTGCGCGGGTGGGCGGAAGCGCGGCGCCCACGTGGTTCCTGCAGGAGCCGCCGCCGGGTCCCGAACCGAGTGGGACCGTGCGGGTCCAACGGGGCGGATCCGAGCGGGGTCGGGCCCAGAGGGACCGTGATCGGGACCGGGACCGAGCGGGGCCGGTGCTGGCCGCCATGGATCCGCTGCGGGCTCAGCAGCTGGCGGCCGAGCTGGAGGTTGAGATGATGGCCGACATGTACAACCGGTGAGGCCCGCCGGGAGAGAGCACTGGCGGCGCTGGGATACCAGGGGTGTCAGTGGCTTGGGGGACACTAGCGGGTGTCAGAGGCACTGGGGGACCCTGGGGTTGTCGGGGAGTGCGGGGGGTCCTGGGAGACACCCGGGAAATGGGGAGGGGAACCGGAGATGCCTGAGGGTGGGGACGGCGGGTGGTCCTAGGGGTGCCGGGGTGGCGATGACGGGGGTGCTGGGCTTGGTGGGGTGCAGAGGCCGGGGTCCCGCTCGGTGATGATGCGGGTGCAGCAGGTGTTGGGGTGCAAGGGCTGGGGGTGCCGGGGATGGCGATAACGGGGGTGCGGAGGTGCGGGGCTGGGTCCCGGGGTGGCGATGGCGGGGCACAGGAGATGTTGGGGTGCGGGGTCGGGGTGTCGGGGTGGCGATGGCGGAGTACGGGGTGTGCTGGGCTGGGGGCCGGGTCCCGGCCGGCGCGGGGCTCAGGCGCGGTGCGCTCCGTGCAGGATGACCCAGGCGTGCCACCGCAAGTGCGTGCCGCCGTTCTACAAGGAGTCGGAGCTGTCCAAAGGGGAGTGCGTGTGCCTGGACCGCTGCGTGGCCAAGTACCTGGAGGTGCACGAGCGGATGGGCAAGAAGCTGACGGAGCTGTCGCTGCAGGACGAGGAGCTGCTCAAGCGGATGCAGCAGGGCAGTGGCACCGCCTGAGCCCCTACCCATCACCCCAATAAACCTGGGCGTCTGCTGCGCTCCCCTCACCCCCAAACCCACCCTGTGGCCGTCTGTTGGGGTACGTGGTGCCCGTGGTTGCTGCTGGGAGCCCCCCTTGTTGTCCCCAGCTGCCACGTGCTGTGTCCTTGTGGGGGGCACCCCTGGGTGCCCCCCCGGCTGGGCCCAGCCCGTGTAATCCCCCGGATTAGGCAGAGCTGGGCTGAGCCCCTTGTAATCCCCAGTGGGGTGGGACAGGGCTCAGCCCCTCCCTGTCTGTGCTGGGGGTCACCAGAGGGGACAGCGGGGGGCCCTGCACAGGGACACAGCCCCCTAGGGGCAGGGCACAGGGACACCCTCGCAGGGACACTCCCAGAACACCCAGCCCTGTTTGAGGATACACAGATGGGACCACGTGGGGACAGCCCAGGGACATCTCTGCCTGGGAAAGGACCACGTGGGGACAGCCAGAGACCACGGGGAAGGGGCATGGGGACAGTCCCACATACAGGGACACGAGCACACCCACGTGGGGACAGTGTGCACACACACAGACAGACACCCCACACACCCCTGGGGACACCTGGATGGGATGAGGGAGCAGGAGACACGGACACCCAGTGAGTTACACCCGCTGAGGGACACCCCACGCTGTGTGAGGGACACCCACCGAGGGGCAGGATGTGACACATGCCCAGAGGGACCGCGGGCAGGGGGTGGGCACTGTCCCCGTGCCCGCAGCCCGGCAGCGTGTGCTCCATCCGTGTGCTCCATCCGTGTGCCTGCGGGAAGTGGGTCAGGCAGTGCAGGGCGCGGGGGTGGCTCTGCTCTGCGCCCCGCGGCTCCCGTGACACCCGCCAGCACTGCCCGGGGTGCGGGGTGGCGCCGTCACGGCAGCCCGCGTGTCACCGGCCCCGCGGTGGGGAGTGTGGTGTGTGTGTCCTGCAGGGGGTGTCCGTCCGTCCGTCCGTCCCCCCCCGCAGCGCCCTGCACGCCTCGCTGCCCTGCCACCCGCCGCTCCCATCAATATTTCAGGAGCGGCAGGCGGTGACCTGGATCGACAGTGGCCCACCCACAGCAGCCAGGCCCCGCTCTCCCAAAATAAGACCATTTTTAATAAATAATTTCCCACCTTTTGGTTCCTGTTGGGGGTTTTTCCCGCTCAGGATGGGAGGGGACCCCCTTCTGCATCCTGCGCCCCCCCCCCCGCCGGCTGTTCCCCACAGTTCTTGAGGCCTCCCCTGGGGAGAAGGGGGGGCACGGTTGCCCCGAGGAGCTGGGACCCCCGAGGGGGGCTCAGAGTCGGGGCAGGATCAGAGCCAGGAGGGGCAGGAGGGCGGGGGCCCGGCGGGGCGCGGCGGCGGCCATGGGGGCGCAGGGGTCGTGGGGGCAGCTGGCGTCCTCGGGGGGCCCGCGGGAGTCACGGGACGGGGGCGGCGGCCGGGGCTGGGGTCCCCGCAGGTCGTGGGGGGGCAGCCCGTCGCGGTAGAAGGCGGAGGGCGGCGCGGCCGGGAGGGTGCCGGGGCGCCCCAGCGCCCGCCCCGGGGTGCCCATCACCGCCACCCCGTTGCTGCCGTTGCCGTCTTCCATCTCCTCCTCGTCGTCGTCGTCGTCCTCGGGGCAGGCGTCGAAGTCGCGGGGCCGCAGGTGGCGCAGGTCGGTGCCGCGGCGCTGAGGGGGGCTCGCGCACGGCACCGGCGAGCTGGAGACGCGCGTGCGCCGGAACCAGGCCCAGAGCGGGCGCGCGCGGCAGTCGCAGGCCCAGGGGTTGGCGTTGAGGCGCAGGAACTGCAGCGAGGGCAGCGCGGCCAGCGGGTCCCCGGGCAGGGCCACCAGGCTGTTGTTGAACAGGTAGAGGATGGTGAGGCGCGCCAGGCCCCCGAAGGCGCGGCGGTGGATGGCTGCCAGCCGGTTGGCGTGCAGCAGCAGGCGGTCCAGGCTCGAGAGCCCGCGGAAGACGCCCTCGGACAGCGCCCGCAGCCGGTTGCCGTGCAGGAAGAGGTGGCTCAGGTTGGCCAGGTCGGCAAAGAGATCGTCCTGCGGGGAACGGGAGAGGGGTGGATGAGGGGTGAGGGCTCACTGTGCTGCTCTGTGGCCCTGCCTGGTGGGCATCAGCTGCAGAGACACTGGTGTGGGCCCCACAGAGCCCTGCCGTGGGGCCCAGTCCTGCCAGCATCGCCCGTCACCCCCTCCTGTGTCCCTGCTCTGTGAGCATCGTGCAAGACCTTGTACTATGTCCCTGCCATGCTGGTGTCACCCATGGTCCTGCCCCACGGCCATCACCCTGCTCCCTCAGCATCTCCTGTCGCGCATTCTGGCCGTGCCAGCACCACCTTGTCCCACATCCTGTCTCCATGGCTTGTCACCATCACCCTGCCCAGTCCCACCTCTGTGCCTGCCTGCTCACCCACCTGGAGGTAGAGCAGCCCGTTCTCCTGCAGGTAGAGGTACTGGAGGCTGCGGAGGCCGCGGAAGATGCCGCTGGGCAGGTTGGCCAGCCGGCACCGGTACAAGTGCAGGGCCTGGAGGCGGTGGAGGCCGTGGAAGGTGTCGGGGGCCAGGACGCGGAGGTGCGGGTTGTCACCCAGGTCGAGCTCCTCCAGGGCGGGCAGGTGGCGGAAGGTGCCCGGCTGGATGGAGGAGATGTTGTTGGAGTAGAGCCAGAGGGTGACGGTGCTGGGCCCGAAGGTGCCCGCCCGCAGCGCCCCGATGACGTTGTTCTGCAGGAAGAGGCGGCGGGCGCCGGGCGGGAGCCCCGCGGGCACCGAGGAGAAGTTGTTGGCCTGGCAGCTGACGGTGGGCGGCGAGACGTAGCAGGTGCAGAGCGCGGGGCAGGCGGGAGCCCCGCCGGGCACCCACACCAGCGCCGCCAGCAGCAGCAGGGCCGCCGGGCGCCCGCCTGAGGGCACAGCGGGGCGTCAGCGCGGGGCACCCGCGTCCCCGACCCCCGCGCCGCCACCGCCCGCCCCCCGCCGCCCCCGGAGCCCGCAGAGCCGTGCCCTCCCCGGGCCGTGCCCACCAGGAACATCCCGGGGCCACGGACGGCTCTGGGAGCCCCCCGGGGCCATACCCACCCCATCCTTAGGGAGAGTCCCAAGGTCCTGATCCTGGGCACCCCAAGGAGGCCCCCAGGACTGAACCCACCCTTAGGGCCGTGGTTGCCCAGGAGAACCCCAAGGTCATGGCAACCCCATAGGGCTGGGCACTCCTAGAAGCCCTCCAAAGCCACACCAGCTCTGTAGGGCCACGGTTCCCCAGGAGAATGCCAAGGTCATCACCACCCTGTAGGGCTGGACACCCCGAGGCAGGGACTGTGCCCACCCGCAGGGCCATGGCCCCCAGGAGGCCCCTGAGGGCCATGTGTCCCCCCCAGGGACCCCCCAAGGCTGTGCCCACCCACGCAGCCATGGTCCCCTAGGAGATCCCTAGGACCACCACAGAGCCCTAGAGAATCCCAAGGTCATGACGCCCCATAGCACTGAGCGCCCCTTGCAGCCCCCAGACCCACATCAGCCCATAGCACTGTGATCCCCAGAGACCCCCCCAGGACTGTGCTGCTGCACAGCACCAATGCCGGGCACCCCAAACAGTGGCCGTCCACCTGCGACCTTCTGGGGCGGCCCCTGCCACTGGGGCCCCGCTCCCCAGGGACCCCCAAAGCTCCCTGACCCCCCCTGTCGTGCCCACACTGCCACGGGACCGTGTCCGCCCCACGGTCCACCGGAACGCCTCACGGGGTCACGGACCCCTGGGACCCCCCTCACCCCACTCTGGGGGGGGGTCCGAGCCCCCTCCCCAAACGGGGCGGTGCCACGTGCGCGCGTGCCGCGGCCACGTGTGGGGCGGGGCACGCGTGGGCGCGGGCTGACGACACGCGCCGCCGCTCCGGGTGTTCAGCATCCCCCCCTTCCCCCCCCCCCCCACCCGTGTCCATCCCCCCCTCAGGCTGCAACCCGAGAGCTTCATCCATAATTCAGCCCGGCGGCCTGGATCCACGCCCGGGGATGCGTGGATGCGCCCAGTCGCCGCTACCGGGGGAGGGGAGAGGAAGGAGGGGGGCGGTGGGACCCTCCGGTGCACCGGAGGTCACACCGGAGATGCACCGAGGGGTCCCGCCGCCCCCTTCCCTCCCTTCCCCTCTGCCGGTGCTCCGCGAGCTGGGGGGGTGCCCACCCCCCAGCCACCCACGGAGGCGTCCGGCGCATCTGCTCAGCGCCGCCCCCCTCCCCCGGCGCCCCGTGCCGGCGTGCGCCCCCCACCCGCGTCCCATCTGTCACTCCCCCACGCCGCGGGCTGACTCAGTTGGGAGCTGAAGTCACCGGTTCTCAGCTTCCCCCCCCCGAGTGCCAACCCCCCCCACCCCGGTAGTTGCGGGTACCCCACGGACCCGCGGCACCCACCCGCGGCGTGACCCGGGCGCTCCCGGCTCCCCGCCGTGCCACTCGGGGAACCGCGGGGCGTCTCCGCGCCGCGCTGGGGCTCCAGGGGTGGCACCGCGTACCCCGTGAGTCGCGGGGCACACCCCGCTGGGCATCGTGGGGTACCCACACTCCGGGCTGGGCTCTCGGGGTGCCACCGGGTACCCCGTGGATCGTGGAGCGCCAGCAGCCGGGCTGTGCACGCCGCTGCTGCACAGGGCGTGCCGGGGCTCGTGGGGCACCCCCACGGTGCCCCGGGATGGCAGCGGGTACCCACGTGTCACGGAGCACTGCCACGCCGGGCTGGGGGTCCCGGGCTGGCACCGGCCACCCCGCGGGTCGGGAGACAGCCACACCTCGGGCTGGGCTGGCAGCAGCGCCTCGTGGGTCGGGGGCACCGTCGCGCCGGGGGTCGCGGGGGGACTCAGCCTGGGGTGCCCCGGGACTGCGCCCCCGCGCCGGGCCGCGCCTTCGGGGCGGCCGCGGGGTCCCCGCGCACCGGGGGCTCCCCGCTCACCCCGGGGCGCCCGCACCCCGAGCGCCGCGGGGCGCCCCGAGCCGGGACCGAGGTCTCCGGGGGGCCCCCCCGGGTCCGCCCGACCCCCGCGGGACCCCGCCCGACCCCGCGCCTACCTGGGGGCAGGTCCCGAGCCGTGGGGGGCCGCATGGCGGGGCGGCCGCTCAGGCGCTGCCCACCCGCGGGGTCATGGCCGGTGCCGGGGGGGGCCGCTCGCCCCCTTCGCCCCCGCCGCGCCGCCGGGAGCAGCAGCCGCCGCCGCCCCGGGGCATGGCACGGGTGGGCTCGGGCTCGGGCACGGGTGGGCTCGGCGCGGCGCTGCCCGCGGCTCCGTGGGGCTGAGCCCTCCCCGCGCCGCGCCTTATCCCGGGGCGGCCGCTCCGCCCCCCGCGCCGGCCCCGCCGTTTAACCCTTCCCGGGCTGGCCCGCCCCAGGCGGGACAGGGGTGGGCACAGGGACTCCCGGCGGGGACAGCGGGACAGGGGGGACAGCGGGGACAGGGGGGGACGCGCTGCGGGCGCCCGCGGGGGCCACGCCCTGCGGGACTCAGGAGGGGAACCCCCAACGGGGACACGGGGTGTGATGCGCTCCCCCCACGGGGAAAGGGCGCGGGGGAGCGTGGGGAGCTGTGACCGCGGGACACGGAGGGTGCTCTCCGTCCGTCCGTCCGTCCGTCCGTCTGTCCGTCCGTCCGCCCCTCCCTCTGTCCCACGATCCCCGCACCGGCGCCGGGCTTTGGTGCCCCCGTAGACGGCAGGACCCCGCGGGGGCTGTCCCCGGGGCGGGTGCGGCGGGACCGGGAGCCCCGCACCCAGCGAGCCGCCGGGAGGGCGCGGGGGACGGTGTCCGCACCCACGCGGGACCGCGGCGCTGTTCGCGGTGCCGGACCGGCGCTGTCCTTGGTGCCGCCGCGGCGGTGCCGGCCCGGGGCAGAGCGGGTGGCGGCGGTGCGGGACGCGCGGGCCCCGCGGCGGTGCCGCGCGTGGGGGGACACGCGTGGCCGCGCGGGCTGCGGCGGCACCGGCACCGGCTGGCACCGGCGCGTGTTTGCGGCGCCGTCTCCGGCGAGCGAAATGCCACAAGCTGGTGCGGCGGCAGCCGTGGGAGGGGGCGTGGGCGGCGCGGGGCTGAGTCAGGGGCCGCCATCCGCTCCCCTCGCCCGTGCCCCCGGCCCGGTGCCGAGCCCCCGGCCGGACAGCGCCGGTCTGGAACCGGGACGGGGAGCCCGCCCGGGGGGGCTGCTCTGGGTGCTGGAGCTGGGACAGGGTGGGTAGGGAGGGGATGGACGGATGGACTGTGTATGATGGCTGGAAGGAGGGGACAGATGGGTGGACAGAGAGGTGGAGGATGGATTGATGGACGGGTGGACATAAGGAGAGGAGGACAGATGGACAGACATGCACGGAGAACATCTGGAGATTGGGTGGACGAATGGAGAGATGGGTGAAGGATGGGGAGGACAGACAGATGGACAGGTGGAGGGAAGGGCAGGTAACGGGCAGCTGGATGGTTGTGGGACAGATGGGTGGGATGGATGGAGTTGTGACTGGAGGGGGACAGATGGACAGGTGACAGACAGACCGATGATGGACAGATGGATGGGTGACAGACAGATGGATGGGTGATGGACAGATGGACGGGTGATGAACAGACAGAAGGGCAGCTGGCAGAGCAGATGAGAGGCTGCAGCAGTGGGGACAGGTGGGGACAGACCGGGTGGCTGCAAGCACTGGTGGATGGACAGAGGGACAGAGGAGAGGATGTGGACGGGAGGGTGACAGGAGGGACAGCAGTGTCCTGGGCGGGGCGAAGGCAGGGGGTGGGGGACCAGGGACAGCCAGGGGACACAGCACAACACGGCGGGGTGGCATGGGAATGGCTCTGGGATGGCACAGCGGGAGGGGCCCAGGATGGCCCAAGGGTCGCCCTGGGGTGTCCGGGAATGGCCCGAGGGGTGACCCAAGCACCACTGGGAACCGGCCCGAGAGTGACCAGCAGGGCGAGCCAAGGGCGGCGCCGCCGGAAGCGCGCCTTGGGGGCGGCAGGTGAGCTGTCACACCTGCACACGCCGAGGGGCGCACGGGCGGCGCCGGGGACGGGCTCCGTGCCGGGCCGGCCCCTCCTGGGCGGACCCGCGGGTCCGGGGCCGCTGCACCGAGGCCGCCTCCCGCGCCCCCCCAACCGCGGGCCCGGGGGCGGGGCCCGGCCAGGCCCGGCAGCTCCGCTCCGCTCCGCTCCGCCCGCGGTGAGGGGGGGGCGGGCAGGAGGGGCCGCGGCACCGGGGGCACTGAGAGCGCCGGGAGCACCGGGAGCGCCGGGCGGGGAGAGCCCGGTCCCCTCCCCGCCGGGCCGGGCAGGAGGCGGGTGAGCGGCGCCGGGATGCGGCGGGAGGAGCCGGAGGGGCCCGGATGGACACGGAGCGGCGGCGGGAGGGGGTTGTGACCGGGACGGGAGGATGCGGAAGGACCGAGGGCCCTGGCCCCGTGGCCCGCGGGGCTGGGCTCGGCGTGGGCGCGGTGCGGGTGCCCGGGGTGCCCGGAGTGTCCAGGGTGTCCGGGGTGTCCGGGGCGGTGTCGGGGTACGCGTGGCGGAGCCGCCTCGGCCCCGGGGCCGTGGGGAGGCTCGGGGGGCCGGCGCGGAGGAACCCCACGGCTGCCCACCCCCAGGACACGCGTGTGTCCCCGCCACGCCTGTGTCGTCCCCGCCACACGTGTGCAGGCCGAGTCCCCGCGGCCCGGGCTGCCCCTGCTCCGGGGGCCGCGGGCAGTGCCCGCCCCGGGACACCGCGTCCCTCAGGGGCAGCGGGGCGGGGAGGGACGCCCAGCCCTAGGGCAGCTCCCAGGGGTCCTGTGACACCCCCTGCCCCTTCACGGCCCGGGGGGAGCTGGGGGGACACGGCAGGGACAGAGGGGACAGAGCCACTGATGCTGACCCGAGCTGGAGCCTCCTGCTCCCTCGTGGAGGGCCCACCAGTGCAGGAGGGCTCTCACCAGTATGGGGGGGTCACTGCTGTGGGACACACCCGTGTGGCTGGCAGGGACAGCGTGTCCAGGACACCTCAGCCAGGCCCAGTGAGTGGCTCGGGGTGCCCCCCACATGTCAGGGAGCCCCGGTGCCCCCCAGCTGCTGTCACAGCCCCTGCCTGTGCTATTTTTAACCACCTGAGTGGCTAAGCACAGCACAGGTCCCCCCAGGCCCCCCTCCCCTGGCTCTGTGCAGGTTAATCTTTAGCTGCTGCTCGCTGTAATGAGGCTCATTACCCTCATTACCGCGGGACAGCCACAGGCCCTGGGCAGTGACACGGGGACAGGGCCAGCAGAGCCAGGCTCTGTGTGCCTGAGGGAGCTGGGGGTGACGTGGCCTCGGTGCCTTTGGCACCCGGCTGTGGGTCACAGGGGAGTCCCAGCTGCATTGTGGGGTGACCTGTGGGCAGCCCCAGCACGGTGACAGCCCCAGTGCAGTGCAGTGCTTGGGGCAGCAGCGTCCCCAGGAGACCTGCCATGGTCCCCAGCAGTGTGAGGGGATCCCTGGGGACGTGACAGGATCCCCCAGGGGGTGGCAGGGTCCCAGAGATGTGACAGTGTCCCCGAGGGCTGTGCCAGGCAGGGTCCCCAAGGGAGGGCCCAGGGGCTGTGCTGGGTCCTAGGGGGTGTGTCACTGTCCCCTGCAGCGTGCCTGTGTCCCTGTGCCAGCATCTCCAGGGATTGTCCCAGATTCCCAAGTCTTGTGCCAGGCCCTGGGGGGGAGGGTGTGTTGGTGTCCCTGAGGGGGTGCCAATGTCCCCAGGGGCTGTGCCAGCATCACCAGGAAGAGTGCCAGTTTCCCAAGGGCCGTGCCAGGTCCCCAGCAGGGTGCTGGTGTCCCTGGGGTGAGCTGTGTTGTTGTGGTGTCCCCAGTGCTCACATCAGGGTGCCCAGCAGTGTGCCAGTGTCCCTGTGGCTGTGTCAGGACCTGGGCCAGGCTGGCTCGGGGCCAGAGGACAGCACAGGGGGCTCCTGGCACAGCGAGGGGACCGAGCCCCCATCGGGGGGCCCAAGGTGCTGTCAGGGGGCCCGAGGCACTATCGGGGACCGGCAGCCTGGGGGACCTGGGTGTGCTCCCGGGAGATTATGGGGGAGTCACTGGGGTGGGGAGGTGTGACCCAGCCACGCTGCCGGGGGTCAGGCTGCAGGGCAGCGGTGAAGGTGACAGTGACAGCAGCAGGGCCTGGCCTCGTGCAGGTGGGTGAGGGGTGCAGGACGGGAGTCAGTAGGCACGGTGCAGGTGTGCACGCCTGCAAACCTGTGTGTGTGTTTGTGAACAGCTGTGTGTGCCCATAAATCTGTGTGTGCACGCCTGCAAACCTGTGTGTGTGCCTGTGAACAGCTCTGTGTGTGCTTACAAATGTGTGTGTGTGCCCATAAATGTGTGTGCCCCTGCAAACTGTGTGTGTGCCTGTGAACAGCTCTGTGTGTGCCCATAAATCTGTGTGCCCCTGCAAACTGTGTGTGTGCTTGTGAACAGCTGTTTGTGCTTACAAATGTGTGTGTGCCCATAAATCTGTGTGTGCCCCTGCAAACTGTCTGTGAACAGCTGTGTGTGCCCATAAATCTGTGTGTGTCTGTCAATGGCTGTGTGCCACATGTCACCAGCTGTCCCCACATGTGCAAGCCCTGGCTGCTGCAGGGCCCTGCCCTGCACCCTGGCACATGGGGGGACACCGGTGCCAGCCGCTGTGGCCAGGGACAAGGGTCAGAGCTGGGGTGACAGTGCCCTTTGCCCACGTGCCCCTGTGCACCCCGGTGTCCCTGTGCCCCGGTGGGTGCCAGCACGGTGTGACGCCTGCCCTTTGTGACCCACAGGCTTGGTGAAGACGCCCCAGGCTGGTGCCAGGCCCGTGGGTGCCTGTGCAGGTGCCATGGCAGGGGGAGCAGGGCTGGCCAAGCGCCTGGGGACGCTCCTGTCGGGGCTGCTGGAGTGCGGCGCCTTCTGCGGCATCATCTTCGGCTGGGCCTCCCTCGTCTTCGTCCTCAAGGACCTGGGCTACTTCGAGGGGCTGTGCCAGCCCTCCGCCACCCCCGGCCCCAACCTCACCCTGGGGTCTGGTATGGACCCCCCCCCGTGTCCCCATGGTCCCCTGACTCGTGACCCCGCTGTCCCAGTGCCCTGAGCTGTCCCACGTCCCCACTGTGCCTGTGTCTTTGCTGTCTGTGGTGTCCTGATGCCCTGCAGTGCTCTGTGTCCCCGCTGTCCCCAAGCCCATGTGCCTGCTGTCCCCCAGTCCATGTCTCCAGTACCATCACATCTGTGGTGTCCCCACATGCCCGGTGTCCCCTGCATCTCCGCTGACCCGTGTCCCCGGGTGCCTGCGTCCCCACACCCGTGGTATTCCCGGTGTCCCCATGCCCCTGTCTCCGTGTCCCCATGCCCCACTTGTGGCCGTTCCCAGACTGCAGTGGGCAGGATGAGCAGTTCTCCCTGGTCTTCACCATCGGCTCCTTCATGAACAACTTCATGACCTTCCCCATGGGCGTCGTCTTCGACCGCTTCGGCACCACGGCCGCGCGCCTCGTCGCTATGTGAGTGATGGGGACACGGGGGACACGGCTGGGGCTGCCGGGAATGGGGGTCATTGGGGTGGGGGAGGGGAAACTCCTGTGATTCCTGTCCCCACATGTCACCGCTGTCCCCTTTAGCTCCCTCTACACTGGCGGAACCCTGCTCGTCGCCTTCTCCACACCAGGTGAGACCCTGTGGCCAGGGGTCCCCAGCCCTGGGGGGACCTTTTGGTAACCCCTGTCCCCACTGACCTCTGTGTCCTCACTGACCCCTGTGTCCTCACTGACCCCTGTGTCCCCAGAGCTGGCAGTGCTGCTCTTCCCGGCCATGTCCATGCTGTCAGTGGGTGGCATCCTCCTCATCCTCACCAACATGCAGGTGGGTTCCCCCCGCACCCTGACACCCACGTGGTGGCAGGACACCTGTCCAACCCCCACCCTGTGTGGCATGGGAGGGCTCTGATGGCACACAGGGGTCTCTCGGTGCCAGGTGGGGAACCTGTTCGGGAACTACCGCTCCATCATCATCACCCTCTACAACGGGGCCTTCGACTCCTCCTCCGCCATCTTCCTCATCGTCAAGGTGGGTGTGAGGGAGGTGGCAGTGGTGGCAGGGGAGGACAGAGCTGGGAACAGCTGGGTCACATCTATGGACGTATTGGGGACACAGTGTGGGACACAGCTGAGTCACTGCTGGGGCCACATATGGGGACACACCTGAGGCCTGAACAGGTGGCCGCTGGCAGCCTGTCCCTGTCCCTGACTCCGTCCTTGTCCCCAGCTGCTGTACGAGCAGGGGCTGTCCCTGCGGGCCATGTTCCTGTTCCTGGCAGCCTGCAGTGCCTGGCACCTCCTGCGCACCCTCGTCCTGATGCCACGCAGCCGCATCCCCTACCCGCTGCCCCCTGACTACGACTACGGGTACGGGGGTGCCTGTGCCCCGCCTCTGGGGACTCTGGGGAGAAGGGGATGGGTCCCACACGGGGCTGGGTGCCCCCCTCTGTGGGTGGCAGAGGGTCCTGTCCCCTGGGCAGGTCCAGCCCTGGCAGGTGGACACAGGGTGACACAGGCGCTGCCGCAGGCTACAGTGCTGGGGCCGTTCCCGCTCCTACCGAGCCCACAAGGACAAGCAAACGCCGGGAGAGGCCGGACCCGAGGAGACACCCCTGGAACCCCCCATAGCTCGAGGTGCCGGAGTGGGGATCTGCTCGCTGGGGTGGGGCTTATATTTGGGGAGTGGCTTGAGCGGGTGGGCGTGACCACAGCTGGCTGGGGGCGGTTCTATGTAAATAAGGGATGTGGCTGTGGGCGTGGCTGTGCATGGCCTGGTTGGAGGGCACAATGCATATGCAAATAAATGGGTATGGCCTTCTGGTGGGTGGGCGTGGCTGTTTATAGGCGCCGCTGGAGGACAGCTAGGATATGCAGATGAGGGAGTGCTGCCTATGGGCGTAGTCAAAGGGTGGCCACGGTGACATACCTGAATGGGCAGGGTCGGACCGGTGGCTGTGAGGCCCCAGTGGGTGGCAGGGACAAGGTGTGGGTGTGGCCTGGGCAGATGTGTCTGTACGTGCCCCGCCTTGACACCTGCACAGGTGGGGACGTCCCTGGGACGCCATTCCGGGCCTGCGCCTGCTCGTGGCTCTTCGCCTGGCACGTAGCCTGGCTCTCGGTGATGCAGCTGCGCCATTACCTGTTCATCGGCACCCTCAACCCGCAGCTGGAGCACCTGGCGCACGGGGACCACGCCCTGGGTACGGCACGGCGGCGGGGGGACACGGCAGGGACCGTGGGGCTGGCCTGCCCGCCTGACGCTGTCCCCCCGCAGTGAGCACGTACACCAACGCCTTCGCCTTCACCCAGCTCTGCGGGGTGCTCTGCGCCCCCTGGAACGGCCTCATCCTCGACCGGCACAAGCGGGGAAAGGGCCCCCGCCCCGAGGGTAACTGAGCCCCCAGCCCATGCCCGCGGGTGATTGACCCCCACGGCCCTTCACCCCACGCAGAACCACTCCCTGACCCACCCTAGGGGGGTAACACCCCTCCCAGCCCTGTCCCCTGTGTCCTCATTGCTGCCATCACCACATGCCCGAGCCCGCCGCCCCTAGGGGCCGTGTCCCCATGGCGTGACCCCCCTGCCCACAGGGATGCTGGCCGCGCTGGCAGACCTGCGCTCGGCGGTGCTGTCGCTGGCGGTGACGGTGGCGCTGTGCCTGCTTTTCTCCGTGCTGGCCGCCGTGCCTGTCCTGCCCGCCCAGTTCGGCACCTTCGTGCTGCAGGTCATCAGCCGTTCCTTCCTGTACGGCGGCAACGCCGCCTTCCTGGCCATCGCGTGAGTGACTGACTGGGGACAGCCTCGGGGGGCGCAGGGCTCAGCGGGACAGGGCACGGTGGCGCTGTCATTGTGGGTGTGGCGGGGGACAGCCAGGGCGGCAAGGTCAGCAAGGGGTGGGAGGGGATGGCGGTGGGACTGGAGGGGGGCAGGTGACGCAGTGGAGGTGTCAGGGCTCAGGAGGGTGCCAGGGTAGGGGTGCCAGGAGGTGCCCATTGGTGACATGGGTGCCTGGCAGGTTTCCCCCGCAGCACTTCGGGAAGCTCTATGGGCTGGCCATGGCACTGTCGGCGCTGGTGGCCCTGCTGCAGTACCCCTGTGTTGCCCTGGTGCAGGGGCCGCTCCAGGGGGACCCCTTCTATGTGAGTGTGCCCCCCGAGTGAGGGCTGGGGGGCTGCTCCACGGGGAAATGGGGTCCTGCTCTGGGAGGGAAGGGGGCTTGCCACATGGGGAAATGGGGGTCTCACCCCTTGGGACAATGGGGATTCTGGTCCTGCCCATATGAAAATGGGGTCCTGCCACATGGGGAAATGGAGATGCTGCCCCGGGAGGGATGGAGTCCTTCCCCCAGGAATGGTTGGGTCTTATGCCATGAGAAATGGGGGTCCTGCACCTCCAGGGTGTCCTGCTCCTGGGGAAATGGAGGTGCTGCTGCAAGGGTCCTGGCCTAACACAGGGGATGGGGGACGGCCCCCCAGACCCCTTCCCTGACACTCTTCCCCTCTGCAGATGAACTTGGGGCTCATCACCGTTGTGCTGGTGGCTTTTGTCAGCCCCGTGGTGGTGGCCCGCGAGTGCCAGCGGCGAGCCAAGGAGCTGGGCATGGCTGGCACCCCCCTGGCAGCGCCCCCCAGCACTGAGATCCACGCCGAGACCCCGCACTGAGCCCCACGCCCAAACACCTTTTTTGTACCTGCCTGGGGGCGCTGTGCCAGTGGGGTGGGGATAATAAACATCGCTGCCCCCTCTGCTCACTGTGCTGCCCCTGGAGCCCCCAGCCCCGTCCCCAGGCCCCTGGTGCACACAGACACGGCTCAGGGCTTCTCTGCTTTACTGGGAAAGGAACTGGGCTGCCTTGGCAGCGCTGGGTGCTCAGTACTGGCAGATGAAAGGACGCAGCTGGAAGCAGAAGCGGCTTCTCCAGAGCCCATCTGGGGACAAGGACAGTGTCAGGGCCATGGGTGGTTCCCAGGGCCCCTCAGTACCCTGCAACCACTTCCAGTGCCCCCTCTACCCCCCCTTGCCTCCCCCAGTGCCCTGTAACCCCTCCCAGTGCCCTCAGTGCTCCCCTGAGCTCATCCAGTGCCTTGTGCTCCCATTCCCACAGTGCGCTCCCAATGTCCCTCCAGTGCCCCAGCAGCCTGTGCTCCCATCCCCACAGTGCCCTTCCAGTGTCCCTCCAAAGCCCCAGCAGCCTGTGCTCCCCTCCCCACAGTGCCCTCCCAATGTCCCTCCAGTGCCCCAGCAGCCTGTGCTCCCCTCCCCAGCACCCCCAAGCCTGGACACGGTGGCTGGGTGAGCTTACCTCGGACGCTGAGGGTGGTGCAGGTGGTGACGATGTGGAAGGGGTGGGTGGGTGCCCAGTTTGCGTAGTTCCAGGGGCTGGAGTCCTCCCAGTAGGACTCCCACTGCCCTGCCTGCTGTGCCAACACCTCAGTCCCCAGGGAGAGCCCCCATCACCCCTTCCCAGCCTCTCAACCCCAAAAACCAGCCCCAGCAACCAGCAGCCAGCCCCTCACGCCTCAAAACCCAGCCTCCAGCCCCAGGTTCGTCCCATACAAAGCAGCCCCTCACCCCCCAAAGCAGCTCCCAGCACCCCTTGGCAGCCCCTTGTCCCCAGAGTGCCCTCACCCTGCGGCTGGTGACAGCTCCAATCCAGGGTGAGATGATGATGTGGTAGGTTTGTGCCAGTTTCTGCAGCTCCTGGTTGCGGGCAGCGCTGTGCACAGAGGCCAGCCGGCCCCGGTACACGTCCTGGCAGTAGCGCTGTGGGACGGGCACGGGCTGGCATCAGGCACTCACCTGTGCCCACGGGCACCTCCCGGCCGTGCTGCCGTGGCATGGGCACGGCCTGGCATCCCGGAGCACCCCCTATGCCCATGTCCCCTCACCTGGGCGCCCGAGTAGGTGCACAGCTTCTTCACCACGGCGTAGTACGGCTGGGTGGTGTCACCCGCGGGGGCCCCCTGGGGCTGCCGGGGGGCTGCGGGCACAGCTGGGGGAGGGTCGGTACTGCGGGTCCCTCTGCCACCCACCGCCAGCCCCAGGCGTGTGGCACCGGCGGTGTGGGCATGGCACTGGAGTGCCAGGGACTGAGGGTGTCCCCAGGTGTCCCTGGGAGCAGGCAGGGGTGTGGGGGACACTCACCATGGTGGCTGGCAGGGACAGTGCCCAGCAGGGCAAGAGCGAGCAGCAGGCACGGCCACATGGCAGTGGGATGCACAGGGACACTGGGGACAGCACCAGCAGATGCCACAGCCCTGTCACCCTATCACCCTGCACCACAGTCCAGAGCCCCTCTGCCACCCTTGGTAACAATCTGTTCTCTCTGTGGCCCTTCTGCCATGCCCCATGTCCCCACGGTCCTACTGCCACCCTCAGTTCCACCTTGTGTCCCTCACCCCATCCTGCCCCTCCTACGTACTCCTGGCATCCCAGAGACCCCCGTGTCCCCCAACACCCTTGTCCCAGCCTCAGGGATGCCCACCCCTGGTCCCCTCCCCAGCAGCCAGGGGCTGAGCCCACTCCCATGTCCTCCTCCATGTCCCCGTCCCCATCCCTGCTCCTTACCTGGAGTCTGGGGGGCCCTGCCCGTTGTCCCCTTTATAGGGGGGACAAAGCCACATGTCACCACTACAGCCTTGCGCCACCCAACCTGGCCCTGGGGACACCATGGGGACATTGGGGTGACACTGGGGGGGAGGTAATCCTTGGCCCCCAGGGAGGGGGGGCTGCAGGCTGGGGGGTCCCAAGGCAGAGGGTGGGTGCAGGGGTGGGGGCTGCTCCAGTTTGAGGGGTGCAAGGCGGGTGTTTGGGGTGCAGCATGGGCTGGGCTGGGGGTGCAGAGGGGATGTTGGGGGGCTGATAGCATCTCCCGCCGGCCATGCTTGCCCAAGGGCCATTTCCTTTCCAACGGCCGCGGCCCCCTCGTCCGGCCTGGCCGTTTGCCCACAGACCCCACTGAGCCCCCCTAAATCTCCCATTGCCCTGACCAGCCCCCCGGCCTGCAGCTGAGCCCCCACAGCCCCCCCAATCCTTATCTCCATGCCCTGTGCACCCCTGCACCCCAACCCCTCCAGCCCCTGCACCCCAAGCTCCCTGAGCCCCTGCACTGTCAACCTGCACCCCAAACCCCACAGCCCCCTCCCCACACCGTGCACCCCAAACTCTCACAGCCCCCTCCCCACACCCTGCACCCCAAACTCTCACAGCCCCCTCCCCACACCCTGTGCACCCCTGCACCCCAACCCCTCCAGCCACTGTACCCCAACCTCCCTGAGCCCCTGTACTACCAACCTGCACCCCAAACCTCACAGCCCCCTCCCCACACCCTGCACCCCAAACCCCACAGCCCCCTCCCCACACCCTGCACCCCAAACTCTCACAGCCCCTCCCCTGGACCAAGCCCACCCCAGGCTGTGGCACTGGCTGGGCAGGGCGCTGGCAGAGCCCTCCTGGGGTGTCCCCCACCATGTCCCCAACAGTTGGTGGTTGGGGATGTCACAAGGCTGTGGTTGGGGGCATGTGTTCCTGTCACCAATATAAGGGTGGCAGCGGGCACAGCCCCCCAAGACCCAGGTGAGGAGCGGAGAGAGGAACACGGGGGTGGGCTCAGCCCTCAGCTGCCCGGGTTGGGGGTTCCTCAGTCTATCACTGGGGGGCCCAGGGGTGGAGGGGGCATGGTAGGGGACAGAATGGCAGAGGATGGCCAGGGGAGGGAGTGACCCAAGGGTGGGAAGTGAGGAACTGGGCAGATGGTGGGCACTGGAGGGCTGGGGTCTCTGGGGGTGGCCCTGGGGGTGGCAGATGGGACGGGGCATGGGGTGACACTGGGGATGGCAGAGGGACAGTGGGATATGGGGTGTTTCTGAGAAAACATGGGGAGGACACGGTGATGCTGGGGGTGGCACTGGGGATGGGGCATGGAGTGGCACTGGGGATGGCAGAGGGTTAGTGGGGATATGGGGGGTTCCTGAGGGGATGTGGGGAGGACATGGTGATGCCGGGGGTGTCATGGGGATGTCCCCAGGGTGGCTGAAGAGTGATGGCACTCTGGGATCTCCCAAGGGTGTTGGTGGTGTCCCCAGTGTCCCTGTGCCATGCGGCCCTGCCTGCTGATTGCTCTGGCCCTGCTGGGCACAGTTCCCGCCAGCCGCTCCGGTGAGTGTCCCCCACACCCCCACCTGCTCCCGGGGACATCCTGGGGACACCCCTGATCCCAGGGTGACCCAGCCAGTGTCCCCAGCTCTTGCCAGCCCTGCGGTGGAGGATGAGGAGGACGTGACGGAGCTGGAGATGCCCGAGGAGTTCAGCGGGTGCCGGGGGGGCAGTGACAAGCAGACACCCGGTGTCCCCAGCATGCCGGGCACCTCCACCTGCCGCTATGTCATCATCTCCCACTGCCAGAACTTCTGCCATGCCCAGGTGGGATGGGGTGGGGTGGGTTGGGAGGGGGCTCAGCCTGGGGGCATCGGTGCCCACCCTGACAGCCGTGTCCCTGCAGCGCATCTGTGCCCAGCGCTTCCGCGGGCGCCTGGCCTCAATCCACGATTCCCACACCAACACCTTCCTGCTGCTCCTGGCGCGCCGGCACACCAATGCCGGCCTGGTCTGGATCGGTGCCGTCAGCCAGCCCGCCGTAAGGACCCCGCCTCGCGCCCCCCACCCTGGCCTCGGGGCACCCTGTCTCCGCCCAGTGTCCCCAGTGCCCACCCCGGGTGTCCCAGCCCCGTGCCACGACTCCCAGTGCACAACCTGGGTTCCCCGATCCCATTCCCAGTGCTCTTAGTGCCAACCAAGAGAGCCACAACTCCACCCCCGTGCTCACCTGGCTGCTCCAGCCTTGTCCCAGTTTCCCTAATGCCCACCCTGGATGTCCCACTCCCACCCCACTGTCCCCACACCCTTTCTCCCCTGGCAGGTGCCATACCCGAACTGCCACTGGACTGACCGGAGCCCCTGGAACTACAGCCGGTGGGTGCGGGGGCACCCCCTGCCCGGCCACCGCTTCTGCACCGCCCTCTGCACCAACAGTCAGTGGGGGCTCTGGGGGGCCAGGGGGGCGCTGGGGGGCTCGGGATGGGGAGGTTACACTGGGGGGCTGGTGTAAGGTATCTGGGGCTGCAGGGGTCCCTGGGGGTGGGGTGCTGGTGGGCAGGCCATGGGCTGATCCCCCCTCTTCTCTCCCCAGATGGGCTCTGGAGGAGCGTGCGCTGCGAGAGGCAGCTGCCCTTCATCTGCGAGATATGAGGGGCTCAGCCCCCCCGAGTCCTCCCCTACTGCTGTTCCCCCCTCCCTCAGAGTACAATAAAGTCTTGCTGTCAGCACACACTTGGTGTTTGGGCAGGGCCAGGCTGGGTGCACCCAAGGTGGGCACAGAGGGGTTTTGGAGGTGTCCCTTCTTTCCTGCACAGCTCCTGTGTGGGCAATGGCAGTGGCAGGGTCCCCTCTTCAAGGATCTCCGTGACCCCTGCCCACGGCCCAGGAGAAGAGTCAGGACTCTCTGAACTGACCAGCAAGGTTTTATTGTCTGTGGCAGTGGCACCACGAGCTGGACCCGTTGCCCTGTGTCCGGGGCCATACACGAGCAGGGCGGAGGGGCAGGTGGGGCTTGTGACCACCCCCAGGCCCAGGGGGACCAAGGGGATGGGGTACAATGGGGGGTTGGGGAGCAGGTGCTGGGAAGACAGGGACCCTGCAAGCTCGTACAAAGTGCATAGGTGTGTGTGTGTGTGTGTGTGTGTGTGTGTGTGCTCCCACGGGAGGGAACAGCCCTGGTCCAGGGACAGCGGCTTCAGCGTCGGAGTGAGCCTGGAAGTGACACAGGGGGAAGGAGTGAGGACCCTGCAGGGCCCCTCCAGGGATGATCCAGCCTGGGGGGACCCAGCCAGAGCACAGAGGAGGGAAGGGGCTGCCCCCAGCACTGCATGAAATCCCACACTCACCCTGCTCAAGGCTTCTTCCTTTTCAGCTTCAGGGCCTGCAGCCAGTGGGGGGGAGAGGCCTCGGATCTGGTGTATTGGCAGAGTTTCAGCATGAGCCCCCCAAAACCAGTCCTGGGACCCAGACTGACCCCTCAGCCCCCCCTTTCCCCTTTTGCCTCCATGAGGAGGATCCTGGCCCCACACTCACCCTGAGGATTTCTCTGGCTTGGGGGGCAGGGCTGGGGGTTTCCCACTCACACCAGGGATCTTGCAGGACTTGGAGCGCTGCACATGGGGGTCTTTAGGAGGGGTCCCCTTGCTGTCCCCTGATGATGTCCCCTCCTCGGCCGAGCGGTTGCGACCCCTCAGTTTGGCCTGGGGGCAGAGAAAGGTCAGGGAGAAACACAGTGCTCTGTCCCCCAAATCCCCCCACTGCCTTCACCCCGTCTTTAGCCAGGCCCCAGCCCCACCCTCCTTAATCTCCCTGCGTTCCACCCTCCCTCCCACCCTGCAGCCACGAGTCCAAGGGACTCACCTTGATGGCAGAGGCACTGAGGCCAGGAAAGAGCGGCACCTTCACCCCCCTACCCGAGGATGAGCCGCGCATCCGCCGGCTCCGGGGCTCCTCCGCTGCCTCCTCGTCGGAGGACACTGCTGGGGCTGGCCGGGGCTCTGTGGGGACATAGGGACAGTTGTCACCACGACACTGTGCCAGGACAGATGGGGGATCCCACCCCCATCCCCGCTGGGCTCACCTGTGGAGTCCCGGAAGATCCAGCTCTCCCCCTCGCTGGTGGTGGGGCGTAGGGACGGCGCCCGGTGCGGGCGCTTGCGGCCCAGGCTGGCCTTGCAGCGGAACACGCTGCTGTCCAGGAGCTCCGTGTCCTGCCGAGCCCAGGGGACAGGTCACAGCTGGTACAGGGAGCCCAGGGACCCCCCACCCCAGCCAGCACACCCACAGCCCCCACAGCAGTGCTGGGGGCCCTCAATCCATGGCTGTCCCTGAGGGCAGTAGGGTCTGAGAGCCCCATCCACAGACACACGCTGTGTCCCCACTTACACTCACCTCCAGTGTGTCCCCACTTATACTCACCTCCAGAAGAGGAAATTCCTGCCCCTGCTCCATGGACTCCTCAGGCTGGGGGGTAGTCAGTGAGAGCCGCTGCTCCCTCCAGCTCAAGGAGCTCTCCCCGTCTGGGTGGTCCGAGGGCTGTTCCTCACTTCCTGCGTACATTGGGATCCCACCGACAGCCTCTGGCAGCAGAGGGGGGACCATGGGGCTCTGTGGGGCAGTGGCTGGTTCAGAGGGATGCCTCTCCTCCTCCGAGTGGCTGGGTGACTCACTCCGGGGGGGCTCCACAGCCAAGCAATCAGCTGGAACGTCACCCATCGAAGGGCTGGGGGCCGACCTGCTTGGGGAACAAAATCTCAGAGTTGCTCTAGCCCCAGGTAACACAAGTCCTGCCCCAAACCCCTCCGTCTGACGCAGGGGAAGCTGCTCCCTCTTCCTGCCACCGCTGGTGCCCTCCTTACCCGTGCTCTGCGCCGGTGTCCCCTCCCACGCTCCGCTCCCCTGCACCAAGGTCTCGGCTGCGGGCGGCACAGCGGGCGCTGAAGGCACTCGCCCACTCCTGGCGCCTGGCCTCAGCATCCTGTGGCTCCACACTCCAGCTGTCCAGGTCCTGGCTCCAGCGGGCATTGCCCATGTCCAGAGAGAGATCCCTGTGCAAGCCTGCCCGGGGCTGCGGCAGGACCCCGGACATGGAGCCATCCGAGGCTCCGGCACTGCAGGGATCTGGCACCCGCTCTGTGCCAATGACACCAAACTGGCTCTGGCACTCAGCTGCTCCAAGCTCCCCAGCCCAGTCCCTGCTGCCAGAGCTGCGACACTCCTGCTGGTGGGCACTGCCCCAGGTGGGCTCCTGGGCCAGGGGCTCGGGGTGGTGGGAGCTGGGCATGTCCTGCTCACCAACCCTGCCCAGCCCGCTCTGTCCGATGCTGCCCTCAGTGGGCCAGCTCAGCCGGGCTGGGATCTGCTCCTGCTCTTCCTCCCCGGGGGTCACAGAGCTGTGCTGCCCATCCTGGGCTGCTCCACTGGGGCTCAACTCTCTGTCCTGCGCCTCCATATCCCTGGTGCTGGATCTGTCATCCCAGACACTTCTGCTGGGGCTGAACTCCCCATTCTGGGTCTCCATGTCCCCAGCGCTGTGCCTGCCATCCCTGGCTGCTCTGCTGGATGTGAATTCACTGTCCTGGGTCTCCATGTCCTTGCTGCTGGATCTGTCACCCCAGGCTGCTCCGCTGGGACTGAACTCATCATGGGTTTCCAAGTCCCTGGTACTGCATTCACTGGCTTCAGCCAGCCTGCTGGGACTGAACTCCTGGCCCCGGCTCTCCATGTCCCTGCTGCTGGATCTGTCATCCCAGGCTGGTCTATTAGGACTGAACTCCTGGTCCTGGCTCTCCATCTCCTTGGTGCTGGATCTGTCATCCCAGGCTGGTCTGCTGGGGCTGAACTCTTGGTCCTGGCTCTCCATGTCCCTGCTGCTGGATCTGTCATCCCAAGCTGGTCTGCTGGGACTGAACTCCTGGTCCTGTCTCTCCATCTCCTTGGTGCTGGATCTGTCATCCCAGGCTGGTCTGCTGGGGCTGAACTCTTGGTCCTGGCTCTCCATGTCCCTGCTGCTGGATCTGTCATCCCAGGCTGGTCTGCTGGGGCTGAACTCCTGGTCCGGGCTTTTTGTTTCCCTGTATTCACAAGTCCAGGCTGGTCTGCTGGGGCTG
The DNA here is from genome assembly GCF_028769735.1 of Zonotrichia leucophrys gambelii. Taxonomy (NCBI): domain Eukaryota; kingdom Metazoa; phylum Chordata; class Aves; order Passeriformes; family Passerellidae; genus Zonotrichia; species Zonotrichia leucophrys. Next base: position 48,142,718 of record NC_088175.1, read on the forward strand.
AACTCCCTGTCCTGGCTTTCCATGTCCCTGATTTCACCAGTCCAGGCCGGCCGGCTGGGGCTGAACTCCCTGTCCTGGCTCTCCATGTCCCTGGGGTTATACCTCCTATCCCAGGCTGGCCGGCTGGGGCTGAGCTCCTTATCTGGGCTGTCTCCAGTGCTGGATCTGCCAGCCCAGCCCAGTGTTAAATTCTCCTCCTTGTTCCCAGCATCCTGGCTGCTGTATTTACTGGCCCAGTCTGGGGTGAGCTCCCTGTCCTTCATCTCTGTGTCCCTGTCGCTGTACCTGTCTGCCCAGGTGGGCTGCCCGGAGCGTGGCTCCTTGTCCAGCTGCCGGACGTGTCCCGTGCCAAGGCCACTGCCCCAGTTGGCCTGTCTGGAGCCAAGCTCCTCCGTGCTGCCATAGCCCTGGCCCCACTCAGCTGTGCTGGCACTGAAGTCTGGATCCTGTGGGCAGCTCTTCGCAGTGCTAAGGGACCGGGACCAGTCGCTGCAGCCCAGTTTCGTGTCCCCCATCAGCTCCGCTGCTCTGTAGTCACCGCTCCAGCTCTCACGGGCAGTGCTGTCCTTGTTGCTGTGGTTGCTGTCCCAGCTGGATTTGGTCCCAAATTCCTGGTCCTGCTTGGTCTCAACAGGCCAGTCTCTCTCCCTGGATGCACCTGGGTGGCTCCAGTCAAAGGTGCTGTCCTGGCGAGGGTGGCCAATGCCGAACTCACTGCAAAGGTCCTTCCGTGACCAGCCCAGCAGGTTCTGGTGGAATAAAGGGGAGAGGAGTTAGAGGGGGAAAAGAGGTTAGAAAGGAGAGGAGTTTGAAGGGAGTGCAGCCCTGGCTCCCACAGCAGCGGAGCTGGGGAGGAGGGGAACACCTCAGGGACACAGTGGGGCTCATCCCAGGGAGGGGGCAGACCCCACCCCCTGCCCCTCAGCACACAGTCCTGCTCAGCCTCCACCGACCCCCACCCGTCCTGTCTCCTCCCACTGCTCCAGGGAGGGCAGGAAGGAGGAGCCCAGCCCACACCGACCCCACAGAGCCCCCACACCCCTCACCTCTGGAGAGCTGTGGACCCCAGGTGACTCCAATAGTTCTGTCAGCCAGCCTGGGTCAGCATGGGGGTCAGGCTCCTGCGAGGGTTTTTCAGCCTGGCCTGGGCCCCCAGGACCCTGCAGGCTCTTGGGGCCATCACCTGCCCAGGCTGGGCCAGCTGGAGCAGCTGGATCTGGTGGGGCTGGATCCAGGGGGGCAGTTATGGTAAGGCTGGGCTGGGTGGGGGACTCAGGCTCAGCTGGCTGCTGGCTAGGCTCTGTCACATGAAGTGGGGAGTGGGACATGGGAGCATCCTGCTCTGCCTCCCTTTCCTCCTCCTCTGCTGAGTGCTCAGCCTCTCGCTGTGCCACGGGACCCCCTGGGCATGGAGCCCCCTCTGCCTGCTGGCTGCCAGGTCCTTCAGCCCTGCTGTCCTTTGGAGGGCTGGGGGCTGCAGCCTCCCCATCTGACTCCCCCTCTTCGGAGAGCCCTGAGTCGGGCGTCTCCCGGATGGGGGAGCGGGGAGGGAAGGCTGGCAAGCGTGCCCCCCGCGATGGGAACGTCCACTCAAAGGACTGGGAAAGGCTCCAGCCCGACTCGCTGCCCAGGGAGGGCTCTGACAGGAGGTCTCCAGCCCGGGGCAGGGCACTCAGTGAGCCCCCCAGCTCCCCCAGGCCCTGCCCCGTGGGCGGGGGCCGCAGCACTCCCTCTGAGGAGCGCCGGAGCCCCACATCCCGGGGAGGGGGGTTGAAATCGGGACCCTCATGGAACTGTGGGGACACTGCGGAGTCATCAGGTCCCTCTGGGGAGCCTGGGGGACGAGAGGCTTTGGCAAGGGGTGGGCTGGGGGGGCCCAGGTACTCAGCAGCAGCCTCGGGAGAGCCAGGGGGGCAGGTGACTCGTGGGGGCAGTTCAGGAGTGCCAGGGGGGCTGGCAGTGCCAGGGGATCCCTCCCCTGGAGTGTGTGGGGAGCCAGGGGAACGAGAGACGCCGAGCTGGGGATCGGTGGCCGAGGGAGCGCCCGGGGCCTGGATGGAGGTGACAGGGACCTCGACTGGAGGCCGAGTGGGGGATTCAGGGGATCCAGGGGGCAGTGTGGGGGAGTCAGGGGCCAGGAGCTCAGGGGGGGCATCAGGGGAGCCAGGGGCTGGGGCAGAGGGCTCAGCAGGCTGAAAAGGAGCTCCTGGGGCTGGGGCTGGGCAGGTGGGAGGCCTTGGGGAGCCTGGAGGTCCGAGGGCACCCAGCTGTAGAGTGGAAAGCTGTGGAAAAAAGCCAGCAGGGGGTCATGTCACTCAAGAGGCACCTCCAACCATCATCCATCCAAAAGCCAGCCCCCCAAACCTCTGGAGGGTCCCTCCCTGCAGCCCTGCTCCCCTCCCTGCACCCGGGGCAGGAAGTGCCCATGCTGCGTGCCAGAACCAGGCTGCTCCCGTGTGACTCAGCCAGGGCGGCGCCCGGCGCCCCAGCCCTGCTCCCTGCCCGGCCCCCTGCAGCCCCCAGAGCGCCTGGACAGAGGGAGACAAGAAATGAAGCAGGAAGAAGTCAGAACCCCCAGCACAGCCCCCTGCCCTGCCTGTGGCTGCCACCCCCCTGCCCAGCACTGCTGGGGTTTGCCCCCTTGCTGGGGTGACCTGGTGCCGCTGCCCAGGCTGCCACCCGCAGTGTCACCATGGCCCGGTGTCCCGGTCACCGCCCTGAGTGAGCGCGGCACGGGGAAAGGGGCTGGCGGGGTGCCCGTGGGGCCTGCCCTGCCACATACCTGCCGGGTCACCGAACCCCAGCTGGTGACTCACGGCTGCTCCCTGCCCACGCCTGGCACTGCTGCTGGCACACGCCACCCCCACAGCCCCGGGCCCCACAGCGGGCTTTCGGCACAGGGGGCCCTGACCCCCCGAGGAAGGGACAGCCAGCACCCCAAGGAGAAAGGAGAGACACGCACCCCGCAGAGAGGGAGCCCCGGAGGAGACAGGAGAGCCCCGAAGGAGAGAGCCCAGGAGCGGAGCCGCCATGGCGCCGGAGGGCGAGGCCAGCACTCACGTCAGGAGGGGACGGCAGCCTCCGGCGTCCACAGGGGTCCCCGGCACAGCTCGGCCCGGCTGGGGGGGAGCTGCTGTGGAGAGAGAAGGGGAAGGGGGGTAAATCCCACTGTGTGCTTCAGCGCTATTCGCCCACCACCCTTCACGGATGCAGGGTACAAGGGGTCGGGCCCTGCCACAGCTGCAGTCTCCGGCTTGGGCTGAGAGGGGAAGGAGGCAAAGTGGCCCCAGCTCCCCTTCCGGAAAGTTTTCGGTCCTTTGGGAGCGAGTTTCTCACACTGTGGCTCAGTGCAGCCCCCGCCCAGCTCTCCCTGAGGTGCCCGGCTCTTGGGATCGTGGCCAAGCCCTGGCCCTAGCCCAGGACATCCTGCAGCTGGGAGTCCTGCCGATCTGACTGCTCCCTGTGCCCTGCCATGGCCCAACAGGGAAAAAATAGCAAGGCTGGAAAATCAGGAGCATTTCCTGGGGGAGCGACCCCGTCTGTAACTCCCAGGCCAGGGGCTGGCTCAGAGCCCGCCCACAGGCCGCTCCTGGCCCGGGACAGCCCATTCTGCGGTTGGCACCAGCCACCCCGGCCTTCCCACGGAGGCAGCTTGAGGCACTGCGGCTCGGGAGGAACCCGGGCCCTGTGCCGGCGACCAGACCTCAGCTCCGTTACATTCCCAAGCCTGGGATGGCTCGGAGCGATATCCCCTGTTCCCACTGCCACTCCTCTCGGCGTCGTGCCCTGTGCCCTCACCTCATCTCAGCCACAGGGTGTCCATCATCCCCCATTCCCAGCTCGCCTGCCGCTGGTCGGGGCATCTGCGGGGTTTCGGCGGCAGGGTCTCCGTCTGCCTCCCCGCTGGGACGCTTCCGGAACGCAACAAAGGTCTTGGAGCCGAAGCGGGAGGAGGGGTCGGTGCAGAAGGGCGAGAGCCAGGCCCGGTCCGGGCTGCCCGGGCCCTCCCTGCTGTCCATTTTGGCCAGGATCTCCTCCACGGTGGTGCCCGGGAACCGCTCCGGCCTGGCGGCCACCGGCACCGGCGTCACCTTGAAGGGCGCCGGGCCCTTGCGCGAGGGGGTTGGCGGGGCCGGCGGCACCTCCTCCTCGGTGCCCGTGACCGAGGGCGACGAGGGCCCCTTCCCGTTGGGGGTCTCGGGTGATCTGACAGTGAAGGAGGGGCGCCGGAGGGGCCCCCCCGCGCCGGCCCCGCTGTAGGGCTGGGGCCCGGCCAGGCGGTTCATCTTCTCGGCCGAGGGCAGCTCGGGCCGGGGGTGCCGCGGGCCCGGCGTGGGGGGCGGCACCGGGGGCTTGGCGGGCACGGCCGGCTTGGGCAGCACGCGGGGCTTGGGCCGCACCGGGGGCTTGGGGCGTGCGCTGCCTGCAGAGAGCAAGGGAGGGGGACGGGCTCAGTGGAGTGTTGCGGCTCTCCAAACCGGGAACAGCCCTCGGAGGGCCGCCCCAGCAACCCACCCGCCCCGGTGTCCCCCAGCCCGGGGTACTGACCTTTATCGGGGCTGCCGGCCAGCCCGGCCCCCGCGGTGCCGGCAGGGGAGGCACAGGGCACGGCGGGGGGCAGGGGCTGCGGCTGGGAGGCCATGGTGACGCAGGGAAGTGGGGGGCTCAGCACGGGGTCAGCCCCTGGGGAGAGAGGGAGAATGGTTTTGGGGAGCGCTCCGAGCCTGGGGGAACCCAACCACCCTGTGAGGCCCCGTGCCAAGCCCTGTCCAGCTGTGCCAAACGGTGATCACACCGCGGTGCCACCCTTAGTACATTGGCCCCGGCTCACCTGAGCCAGCCGGGCCCCAGCAGCAGAGCCAGCCACGGTCCCAACCCCCCCGTAACCACAGGAACCCCACACGACACCCCCTAACGCCGCGGGGCCGCTCCTGTACCTGTGTGACCCTGCGCTAACCTGTCCCAGCACACACGTGTCACTCTCACCGACCTTCGCCAAACCCCCAGCGCCGAGCTGGCCCCCACTTTACCCCGATCCCCATCTGAGCTCCCTGCCCAGGTCACTCCCGGCCCCCCCGAGCCCCCGGCAGCCCAGGAGGAACCGCCCGGTCCCCCGAGACCCTCGGCCAGCCCCTCTCAGGGGCCGCGAGCGCCCCACTCACCTTCCCCACAGCAGCCTCATGGTCGGGGGCGGGCCGGGGACACACGTGGGGGGCGCAGAGCGGGCGGGGAGGAGGGGTTACTGTCCCCGCGGGTCTCACGCTGCCGCCGCCGCCTCTCCCGTGACTCACCGGGGCTGCGGGGACAGGAAAAACCCGCTCGGTGCCTCCTCCCGGCCCTGCCCTCTCTCCCCTGCCCTCCCCCCGCCGCCCTCCTCTCCCCGCCTCGCTCCCTCCTGCCCCGCCGGGGTCTACCCTCCCCACGACCCCCCTCCTCTCGCCTTCCACGGGGGAACCGCCGCCACAGCCCACATCTGGCGACCATCCGGCCCGTTCCCCAGCCCGGGATGGCGGCGGGGCCCCGGGATGCGGGTCCGGCCCCCTGGGGTCCTCCGCCAGCGCGGCCTAGCCTCGTTGCCACGGCAACGAAGCCTCCGATCGAGTGGCTGAGTAGGCCGCGACCGCGGCCTAGCGCCGTCCCCATGACAACGAAGCCCCCCACTCAATTCGGGGGTCCCGGGCCCATGTTGCCCGCCGGGGCCGAAGCCGTGTGGTCCCTCGGGCGGGCGCCACGGGCCCGGGGGGAATGCCGGTTACCCGTAGCCCCATGCCGGCGGAGAGACCCCCACTCACCCTCCACCGCCGCTGTTCATGCATATTCATGACGGCCTGGCCACGCCCCCGGCGGCGGAGCGGGGCGGGGCAGAGCGGCGCCGCGTGGCGGGCGGACCATAGAGAGGGGCGGCCGGAGAGTCCTCCGAAATGGGGGTGGGGGACACGCTGAGAACGTCCAGCACTGTCCCAGTCACCCTCGGGGGCCCAAACAGCCGAGCAGGACCCCCTGGACCACCCCTGATTACAAATTATCCCATTCCCGGGGTCCTCCAGCCGCGGGGCGGTAACGCGTATTCAGGCGGAGGTTGCTGTGACAATAGAGCCCCCCCACCACTCGGGCATCCAGGGTCCCTTGTGCCCACCGGGGACACGCGGCTGGCTCCCGCCCCGGGAGACTCCTGCTTCCCCGTAGCCCCATCCCAGCGGTGCCGGTAAAGGCAGTGGAAGGAGGGGGGAACGGGCAGCCATGGGGTCCCCCCGGGGCTGGTTCCAGACCGGGAATCGGCTGCAATCAACACCGGAGGGGAAAGAGGCCTTAATCGGATCAACCCCCTCACGAGGGAGGTAGAAAAACCCCCAAATGGCATCAGGATCGAGCGAGGGGCTGTAATTAGGAGCCCTGATGGCTGAGCAGGGGCTGGGGGCCGCTAATGGAGGGTGGGGAGAGAGTGAAGTCAGCCCTGGAAGCGGTTCAAGGAGGGGAATGAGCTCCCGGATGGCTGCAGGAAGGAAGGAGGGAAGGGGGAGCCAGCCCCACACCCACACAAACACCATCAGTGGGGTTTTTTTTTTTATTCAACCCGAGTTGCCATGTGAACAGACCCAAAATACAAAAAAACAACACCAAAAAAAAACCAACGAGGGAAGGAAAGGAAAGGAGAGAAAGCCAAGTGTTTAGAAAAAATAAATTGATGGAATACAACGGTGAGGGACTGAGGAGGCACCTCCTGCCACCACGGGGTGCTGAGGGGACAGGGGAACCTGGCCCTGCTCCCGGGTGGGAGCCATCCAGAGCCCGGGACCCTGGTCCCTGCCGCGGGGCTGGCCTGCCCTGTCCTCTCCTCTGGGATCCAGCCTGGAGCCAGCTGGGATGGCGCTAATCCGAGCCCGAGGCAGAGTCCTCTGAGCTGGGGGCCGGGCTGGCAGCTCCCTCCTCCTCCGAGTCCTGCAGGCGGGGGACAGAGAGGTCAGCAGGGGACAGGAAAGGCAGGGCAGTATCCCCCACTACAGTGGGGACAGGGTGAGGGTGGTGACATGGGGACACACCAAAGGATGTCCCCAAGGACATGAACTACCACAAGGACCCAGCCTCTCCAGCAGAAACCACCAGGGTGCTCCCCAAGGAAGAGGGCCTGGGGCCCTCCCAGACAGTTGTTCCCCAGGGAAAACGGACCAGGACCTCCCCAGTTGTGATCCCACCTCCTTCTTGCTCTCTGCAGAGGAGCTCTCATCGCTGGACACAAATTCCTTGCTCTTGAAGCTGTCACTCATGCCCTTAGCTGGGGACTTGGAGGATGAGGACTTGGAGGTGGCACCTTTCTTGTCCCCTTTCCCCTTCACCTGCTTCTCCTGCTTCTTTTTCTTCTTCTTTGACCTCTCCCTGTGTGGGGTTGGGTGAGCAGAGGGGAGAGGAGCCACGTTACCCGGCTGGCCCTGGGAATACCCCGATTTTGGGGGGCCAAGCCCTGCCAGGCCCTTGGCAGCACACTCACCCCCTGTGGCTGTCGGCCTTGCCGCCCACACTGTATTCCTTCATGGCCTTCTCGTAGTCCCGCCTGGCATCTTCCGCCTTCCGATCCCACTCCTGCAGCCAGAGCACAGGGTCAGCGAGGCCACCCCTCCTCCTAAACCATCCTCCCTCACCCACCTCCATCCCACCCTGCTCCCACTCCTGATCACCCAGCTCACCAGCCCGAGGATGTCCCCACCCCTACCCAACTCCCCATCTGTGCAAGCCCCAGCTCCCAGGAGCAAGGAAGCATGGCCAGCCTCCCCTCCTGTACCAGGCCCAGCTCTACCCTGGGCCTCCCATCCCTCACCTCCTTCTTCTCCTTGGACATGGCCTTCCAGAGCTCCCCAGCCTTCTTGGACAGATCGGTGATGCTGATGCCAGGGTGGTCCGACTTGATCTTCTCCCGGCTGGCATTCAGCCAGAGCATGTAGGCTGACATCGGGCGCTTGGGAGCGTTGGGGTCCTTCCCCTTCTTGCTCTGGGAGGTGGAGAACACCCGTGGAAGCCCAATGCACCCCTCACCCAACACCTCAGGAGCAGGCTCTGCTTGCCTCTGCACCCCCCAGCAATCCAACTGGGGAGTGGGGCTGAAGGGCCACAGCTGGGGGGCAGGCTGCTGGAGAACAGCCCGACAACAGCCAGGATAGGCTGGGCATGGCAACAACGTGCCCTTGGGAGAGGCTCGGCCTGGACCCAGCTGGAGGCAGCAACACCAGGCCAGACACCAGCTCTGGCCTGGGCACAGGTGAGTGCTGCAGAGGCTGAGGCAGCTCAGGTGGGGCTGTGACCGGCCTGACCCCACTCCAGGAGCTGGTCCTGCTCCCACAGCAGCCTCACCTCGGGCTGTTTCTTGCGGGGCTTGCGCTCCTTGACGATCTTGGCCTTCTTGGCCGGTTTCTTGTCGTCGCGGTCGCTGTCGCCGTCGCCGCTGGAGGAACTGGCTGAGGCATTGCTGTCAAACCTGCATGGGGGCACGAGCCTCAGAGCTGCCCCCAGACACCAGAGCCCTGAGGCTGCCCGGGCCAGAGCTGCCCTGCTCCAGTTAACAGCCCTCAGGGGAGTGGCCTTCCACGAACACGGTTCATTGTGCTCTGCTTCCGGCACATTCGGAGCTCTCATGGCACCCAGGCTCAGCTTTACAACTCTCACCCATCCTCACCCCAGCCTGGGGCTTTAACCCTCCTCCCAACTGTTCTCTTTCCCAAAAAGTGCAGCCAAGGCTTCCCCTGGAGCCCTTCCAGAACTTTCTCATACTGCCTGATGCCATCACAATGAAGTGAGCCCAGTACTGCCCCAGCTGCCCAATATTCCCAAACCCAGGGCTGTACATTCCCAAATCCAAGTGATCCCAGTCATGCTGTGAGCATCTCTCAGTGCTCACACAGCCCTAGAACAGCACCTTCTTCCTATGGGGCTTTTGGATAAAGGCCTGCCTGGCCTCTACTCACTCTTCTGCCACATCATCATCCTCTTCTCCAGGGTTGAAGGATGAGTCTGGAGGAGAAAGTGAGGGCTCAGTGTTACAGATCATCATGGGGAGCAGGAGCTGGAGAACCATGGCACTCCCTCACAGCCCCAGCCCTCACCTGTCTCCTCCCCAGAGCCATCACTGCTGTCATTGGCATTCTCCTCCCGGATCTTGCCCTCCTCTTTCATCCTCTCCAAGTAGGCATCGTGCTGGTCCTCATCAGAGTCAGCGTATTCATCATAGCTCTGCTTCATTCCCTGCAGAGAGGCAGGATGGCAGCTGCTCCCTGTGCTCACCCAGGAACACAGCCCTGGGTGAGCACAGCCCTGGGCACGCACAGGCCAGGGCACAGACACAGCCATGTCCCCTCCTTCCCCCCTCAGGGCCCCGGAGAGAGAGGGGCAGAGCAGTTATGGGGGTTAGGGGGGCCCCTGCACACCACACTGGGGTTACTGGGTTAGTCAGAGACCACCACAGCCATGCACAGGAAACCTGCACCAGGAGGAGGAGAAAGAGGAAGGGATATCGCACGGACCTTTTTCCTCTACAAGGGCAAGGAGAGAAAAGAGAGGTGAAAAAAAAGAGGGAAAAGCAGCTGGATTCTGGGAGAGGGCAGCACCAGTGGGCACAAGCCCAGCCCTGTGTGCTGATACCTCCTTCAGGCCCCGGTTCTTGATGTTCAGCTTCTTGGCATTGACGAAGTCGAAGAGCTTCCCGTACTCCTCCCTGGGGGAGAGGGCACGGTCAGGCTGGGGGTGCCAGGGGGCCCCGGTGGGCACAGCCAGGCTGGCCCCACAGCCCACACCCACCTCTCGATGCTGCTGAAGGTGTACTGGGTGCCCTGCTTGGTCTCGATCTCGAAGTCGAAGGAGCGGGTGGTGGTGGTGCCACGGGCAAAGTTGACGAAGGAGATCTCGTCGAAGCGGATGTGCACGGGGGGCTTGTGCACGTAGATGAAGCCCCTCTCCAGCGGGTACAGCAGCCCTGAGCTGGCCTTGTAGGAGCAGGTGATGCACTGGGCTCCAGAGTGTCTGCAGGACAAACAGTGCTATTTGTGGGGACAAACATCCTCCCTGTGCCCAGCCCTGGCAGACAGGCCCTGCTCCCCAGCATCAATCACACAGAGAGCACCTTCCCCCAGCCACGGGAACGAGGTGGAAAGGGAAGGACTGGCCCTGCAGCTGCTCACCCCTGGAAATTTCCAGGCACGGTGATCTTGCGGTTCACCAGTGCCTTCATCACCCGGCTGACCATCTCGTAGAGGGAGCCTGACATGTTCTTGGTGAGCCGCCCCTCAAAGCGCTTCTCTACCTCCTCCCTGCGTGGAGGGAAGGAGGGCAGAGGTGAGAACAGGGTCTGGGGTGTAAGGAGCTCCCTCAGGATCCAGGGAGGGCAGCATGGCATTGGGGAACTCACTCATTCATGTTGAGGGTCAGGGAGATGTCCTCATCCTTAGAGAAGAGCAGGATGAGGAAGTGGTAGCGGGTCTGGCCTTGCTTTATCGGGGGGTCCAGACTGATCTGGAAAGAGAAGAGGAGGTGAAAACACAAAACCCCCGCAGAGCACCCTCAATGCCCTTGCAGGGGAGGGCTGAGCCATGCCCACTCACCACGAAGAACATCTGGCGCTGGTCCTTGTGCGGGAGCAGGAAGAGGCGCAGCACGGTGGTGTAGGGGATCTTGTAGTCGAAGGTCTTGCCGTGCAGGTGCAGGAAGGTGGGGTAGATGCGGATGTCGTAGCGCCCGCGCGGCGTCAGGCACTGCAGCTCCCGGAAGATGCAGATGGCGTCTCCGGTGGCCTGGATCACGTCCGCCTTGGACAGCACGTTCTGGGCGAAGGCCTGCCGGGGGAGCGGTCACAAAGGGTCCCTCGCCGCCAGCCCCCGCCCTCCTGCCGGCCCCACGCACCTCCACGGGGTCCACGCCGTCCTCCTGGGTGGGGGGCACGTAGAACCGGACCTCCATGAGGGAGACCTCGGCATCGTCGTTCTGGTGGAACTCCAGCGTCACCTCGTTCTTGCCCGTGGTGCACTGGGACACGTTGCTGAGCGGGATCTCGAACACTGGCTGCTCCCCGATGTCGAAGGACAGCAGCTGCCCTGCGGGGACACCACAGCCAGCTCAGAGCTGTGCCCCACAGATCCCATCTCCAGCCACAGTCTCGCTCCTCCCCCAAAATCCTGCAGTGCCTCTGCTCCCATCACTGCATTCCCACCCTCCCACCCCAGGCTTTCTCGCTTCCGGCTGCATCACTGGAAACTGACACTGATCAGAAACAGACAAAAAGGAACTATCTGACCTCATGTGTCCTGGTCCCTGAGCTGGAGGCATATACACCAGCTCCCCTGGCTCCCTGAAAATGGCACACATGTGCAGACTCCACATCAAGCACAGCCCCCTGGGATTCAGGGCCCTCCCGCTCTCCTGAGATGGCAAATGTCCTCACTGTCTCTGAGGACATCCCTAGAAAGCAGCTGCTCCTAAGGGAATGGCTATGGCAGCAGAACAGCCACACTGGTGGGAACATCCCACCCCAAGGCCTCAGGCTGCCACTGGAACTCACCTCCAAACCTCACTGTGCCCCAGTTCCAGCCCTTCACACACAGATCCTTCTCTGCAAGCTCCAGGCAATAGTGGGCCTTGAAGAAATCTGAGAGCTTGTCAAACTCCTGGGTTGGGCAAGAGGGAGGCAACATCATCAGGAACCAGCAGTGCCCAGAGCCCCGGGTTACACACAGCCCCTGGGCATGGGGATGCAGGGGGCAGAGCTGCTCTGGGGCTGGCAGGGAGCACAGCCAGATCTGGGACAGGGCCAAGGCAGCGGGAGCAGGGACTCACCGACTCCCGGAACCCGTCATACTTGTAGACGTGGCCGTTCTTGGTGAGCAGCTTGAGGCCGTGCCCAAGCGCCACGCGCCGCCACACGCCCTCGGCCAGCTCCGAGGCCTGGATGTTGTCCACCTTCCCCGTCTTGCTGTTCTTGAAGATGACGCCCTGCCGGCTCAGCCGCAGCCGCCCATCGTTCTGTGGGACAGCTGGGCATGAGGGGACTCGGCCCCATGGAGGAACCATGGCCCCGCTGGGTGCTCCAGGCACCCACACCACCAACGCCCCTCAAACCAGCCACAGCTTCATCCCCCTCACCCTCCTCACCGCACAGCATTCGCTCCCCTCATCCACACCCCAACGCTGGGAGTGCCCCTGGGGCCATCCCCATGTCCCCTCGCTCACCATGGACCCCTTCACCTCCTGGTAGATCTCGTTGAACTCCAGCGTGTCAGCCATGGCGGCTGCGGGGTGTGGGAGGGGACGGGGACGATCTCGGGGGGGTTCAGCAGCCTCCCCAGCCCGGCATGCCCGGGGCAGCGGCACGGGAGTCACTCACGGCAGCTGTGGGAGGACAGCGGGTGAGCCGGGCTGGCGACAGCTCCTGGCGCTCCCCAGCGCCCCCAAAACCAAACCTCACCCCTCCGGCTGCCCCCGCCCCGGACGCTGCCTCTGACTCACTGACCGGGGCGACCCCCGGCCCACCTCGCCCCTTCCCTAGCCGGGCCGGGGCCCCAGGGCCGCCCCTTCCTGCAGCCCTCGGCCGCCGCTGTGTCATCGCACCTCTCGACTGCCCCCATCCCTTCCCTTCCCCTCCCTGCTGCGGCCTCCTCGTACCCCAAACCACCCACCGCACCCCCGAATTCCTTCCGAGCCCGAGCTCCCAAGCGCCCCCCAGGCCTCCCCCCAACCCCGGGCCTGCCCACCGGCCCCGAGCCCACTTCCATCTCAGGCCCGTTCCCCCATCCCAGCCCGGCCTGCCCTGACTCTGGGTTCTCCCTGCGAGACCCAGACAGCCCCCTCCCATCCCCCGGTAAGCCCGCCGGCCCCCCCGCACCGCTGCCGCCGCTTTTCCCGCCTGCGCAGCGCGAACCGCGCGGAGCCGCCGCCGCCGGAAGTCGCTCGGACTTCCGCCATGGCGCCGGTTCCGCGCGTGCGTCCCCTGGCGGTTGGGCGGGCCCGTACAGCGCTCTCCGCCGCACCGGGGGCGGGCCCGCTGCGAGACGGAGGCCCCGCCCACCGAGCGGCTGGGGCGGGGCCAGAGCCGCCGGGACTCCGCCCCCCACCCTCCGCTCTGCCCCGCCCAGAACAATAGAGACAAGGGGGAGAGACCCCATTGGCCAACACGGGGCGAGCCCCGTGACGTCACCTCTTCTGGGGACACCCCCCTCCCCCAAACCCGGGGCGCCCCAAAGTGTTGGAACCGGACCATGGGGTGGCCCAGAGCGGGACACCCCCGAAACCGCACGCAGGGGGCTCCCTCACCGTCCTCCCCTGCAGGGGTGTCCCCCCAAACCAGGCATCCCCAGTCTGGGGCGCACCCGCCACGTGCATCCCAATGCGGGGCTCCCCAGTGCCCGAATGGGTCCCTCCTTTAGGGGGGAACCCCTGGGAAGGAGCCCGTCTGCACCCCTCTATCTCCCCAGGAATGGGGGAGCCATCCCTCCCGTCCCCCCGGGCCGTGCCCCCGCCCCCGGCCCCCGCCCTGCCCCCGCCTCCGCCCGCCCGCACCGCCCTCGCTGCCCGCACCCCTGCGGGTGCTGCCCACACCCTCCGGTACCCGCACGCTGCCCGTGCCCCTGCCGGTAGCGCTGCCTGCACCCGAGCCCGCCCTGCCCTGCCCTACCCGCATCCCCGCTCACTGCCCGCACCCCTGCCCTGCCCTTCCCGCATCCCCCTCGGTTCCCGCAGCCCTGCCTTGCCCTGCCCGCAGCCCGGTCTCCGGCCGCCCCCGCGCTGCCCATGTCCCTCCCGAGCTCCCGCACCCGCTGGGTGAGCGACTTCTTCTCCTACGAGACCACCAAGTCGGTGGTGGTGAAGAGCTGGGTGGTGGGCGTCGTCAACCGCGGCGTCCAGCTCCTCATCCTCGCCTACTTCGTCGGGTGAGCCACCCCGGCAGCCGCCGGGACACCCCCGGGCATCTCCGGGACAGCCCGCCCCGGGACATCCCCCGGGACACACCCCCGAACCCTTCCCGGCACCGCGACAGCGCGGTGACAGCCACTCGCTGCTGCAGGTGACACCCGGGGGTGACGGCGTGTGGCGTGGGGTTACAGCGAGGGGACACCGGGCGGTACGCGGGGTGAGGGGGTGGCCAGGCCGGGAGTAGAGGAGGGACGGGAGAGCGGGTGACAATGTGTCAGTGCCGGGAATTCAGGTGTGCCGGAGCGGGTGACACGATGGGGACAGCCGGAGAGCGTGCCGGTGCGGGTGACAGGAGGGTGGCAGCGCAGGTGACATGATGGGGACATCAAGGTGTCGGTACGGGTGACACAAGGGGGACATCCAGGAGAGCATCTCGGGTGGATGACGGGAAGGGGACACCGTGGGTGATGACAGAAGGGGACGAGCCGCGCTGGGGTCCCTGTCCCCGAGTGCTCCCGGGAGTGATGACCGCAGCCACCGGCGGGGGGATGACAAGCGGCAGTCGGGGACCCGACAGCTCCGGGGGTCAAGGGCCGGTCCGGAAGAGGGTGCCGGGGGGTGCCGGTGGTGTCCGGGGGTGGCTGTCCCCAGCGTCACCCGCGGTGCTGTCCCAGCTGGGTGTTCCTCCATGAGAAAGCGTACCAGGTGCGGGACACCGCCATCGAGTCCTCCGTGGTCACCAAGGTGAAGGGCGTGGGGCGCTACGCGGGGCAGGTGATGGACACGGCCGACTACGTCACGCCCCCCCAGGTGAGCACCAGAGGGGTCGCTGAGGGGCGCGGGGCCACCCCCGCATCAGTTCCGGACGGGGTTGTGTGACAGCGACGTCCCGCAGGGCACCTCGGTGTTCGTGGTGGTCACCAAGCAGATCCGGACGGAGCAACAGGCGCAGGGCGTGTGCCCGGAGGTGCGGGGGGGCAGGGGGCGCTCGGGGGGACCCCTCGGTGAGCCCCCCGTCCGCTGACCCCCGCCCCGCAGAGCGAAGCCGCTTTCCACTGCTCGGCGGACCGGGACTGCCGGGAGCTGAGCCCGAGCACGAGCAACGGTGAGGGACCCGCGGGGAACTGCGCTCAGGGCACCGAGGGACCGCGGGAGCCACCGCGGGCTGGAGTGAGGGACCCTCGGTGGGCTCGGGGGGCTGGGGGGGACGGGGGCTCTGGAGCTGGAGGTTTGGGGGAGCCGGGGGGTTCAGGGTCCCAGGGGTGCCAAAGGGAGTATGGGGATCCCCGGGATGCCTAAAGGGGTGTGGGGTCACAGGGATGATCCCGAGGGTACTGACAGAGGTATGGGGATCCCTGGGGTGCTGACAGAGATCTGGGGTCTCAGGGGTGCTACCGGCGGTCTGACAGTGGTACGGGGGTCCCAAGGGTGCTGAAGGGGGTCTGGGGTCTCAGGGCTGCTGGCAGAGGTGCTGACAGTGGTCCGGGGGTCCCCGGGGTGCCTATGGGGGTCCGGGGTCTCAGAGATGCCCCCGAGGGGTACTGACGGGAGTAGAGGGGTCCCAGGGTGCTGACAGAGGTCAGAGGCCGAGGTGCCAGGTGTGCTGACAGGGTTGGGGATGCCAGGAGTGCTGACAGTTCAGGGGCCGAGGTCCCATGGGTGCTGACAGGGTTGGGGGTCCCAGGGCTGCTGACAGTTCAGGGGCCGAGGTCCCATGGGTGCTGACAGGGTTGGGGGTCCCAGGGGTGCTGACAGGGCGCTGCGTCCCCTACAACACGACCCTGCGCACCTGCGAGATCCAGGGCTGGTGCCCGCCCGAGGTGGACACCATTGACGTGTAAGTGGGGCTGGAGTGACACAGGGAGGAGCAGGGGACATGCCCCTTGCCATGTCCTCAGTGTCACTCCCCTTCCTCCAGCCCCGTCATGCTGGAAGCCGAGAACTTCACCCTCCTCATCAAGAACAGCATCCGCTTCCCGCTCTTTGGCTTCGAGAAGTGAGTGGCACAAGCCACGGGGGCACACAGGGGGACATGAGGACAGGGTGTGGGGTAACACAGGGACATGGACAGGGGACACGGCGACAAGATGATGAGGAGATACTAGGATGGGGGTCCATGAACCCCAGACTGCTGCCTGATGGCACATCCCTCCGTGTCCCCCGTGTCCCCCTGTGTCCCCAGGACCAACCTGCCACCCCCTGGCAGTGGGGTGGAGCTGGGCCGGTGTCGCTTCCACCCACAGCTGCAGCCCCTGTGCCCCATCCTGCGCCTGGGGGACGTGGCACGTCTGGCTGGGCAGGACTTCCCTGCGCTGGCTGCCACCGTGAGCGGGGACACAGGGGACACGGGAGGCACGGGGGGACAATGGCGTGGGTGTGGGGACACAGGGGTACAAGTGCGTGGTGTGGAAGGGCATAGGGACATGGGACTTGGGGACACAGAGACATGGGATGTGGGACATGGGGACATGGGACATGGATGGGGGGATATGGGGTGGTGGGATGTGGACATGGAAGATGGGGACATGGGCTTGCATAACATGGGGACATGGGATGCAGGGATGAGGGATGTTGGGAACAGGAGATGGGGATACAGGAACACGGGACAGAGTGATGATGTGGGGCTTGACACTGGGACACGGATGGGGTTTGGGATGTGTGACATGGGGACATGGGGAGTACAGACATGGAGACTGGAGATATGGGGTGCAGGGGGATGTGGAACTTGGGGAGATGAGAATGTGGGATGTGGGTTCATAGGACATGGAGCGCAGGGCCATGGGATGCAGGACTGTGAAGCTGTGGGGACTTGGCACCGTGGGGCCAGTGTCCGTGGTGCTGATGTGGGGCTGGGGCAGGGGGGGGTGCTGGGGATCAAGATCGGGTGGGTGTGTGACCTGGACCGGGCCTGGGAGCGCTGCCTGCCCCGCTACTCCTTCACCCGCCTGGACAGCCTGGCCCGGACCCCCGCTCCTGGATACAACTTCAGGTACACACAGGGCACAGGGGTGTGCACTGCCTGGCACAGCTCCTGTCACCATGTCCCCATGTCCCCGTATCACCACAGGCACGCCAGGTACTACCGCTGGCCTGACGGCTCTGAGCGCCGCACCCTCATCAAGGCCTTTGGGATCCGCTTCGATGTCCTGGTGTATGGCAGCGTACGTGTGGGGCTGGGGGCTCGTGGGGTCACGGGGGGCTTGGGGACTCTGGCCAACAAGGGCTCTGCTCCCCCAGGCCGGCAAGTTCGGCATCGTCCCCACCCTCATCAACACGGTGGCTGCTTTCACCTCCATCGGTGTGGTGAGTTGGGGTCGTTCTCAGCCCCGCAGTGGTGACACCTCCAAGGGCACAAGGGGGAAATACCATGGCCAGGGGGCATGGGGACACAGCACAGCTGCAGGGTGACAGCGGCCTGGCTCTGTGGGGGTACGGGGGTGCTCTGCAGCGTGGGGCCCCTCACCCCACCACTGCTGCTCCCAGGGCACGGTGCTGTGCGACATCATCCTGCTCAACTTCCTCAAGGGCGCTGAGCACTACAAGGCCCGCAAGTTCGAGGAGGTCAGACACGGAGCAGGGGTGCCCTGGGGATGGGGACACCTCTGGGGGCTCGACCAGCCCCCCCCGGCTGCAGTGACTCACCCAGTGCCTCTGTCCCCTGCCCCACAGGTGTCAGAGGCCGGCGTGCCCGCCACCCCCTCAGCGTGTCCCCCCGGGGCGCTGGGGACCTGCTCCCGGGACAAGCAATCCACCGACTCGGGCACCTTCTCCCTCGGCCTTTAGCCCGGGGGCCATGGGGCAGCTCCTGCCTGTCCACCACGCTGTGGGGCAGCCGAGACCCCCGTCGGGCTCCTATTGCCCCCCAGTCTCCAGTGCTCCCCCTGTGAGCCCCATCAGCATCTGACTGTCCCCAGTGCCCACCCCGGGTACATCCCAGTGTCCCCAGTGTGCATACGAGCCCTGTCCTTGTCCCCAGGGTGCCCCTCCCGCAGCACCTCCCTGTCCTTGCCCCCCAATAAACCCGTGGCTCGCAGCATCCACCCGTGTTCAGCCTTGAGGGGCCGACAGGCAGGGTTGGGGTGCGGGAGCAGAGGGAAGAGGGGTGGATGCTGTCCCTGGGATGGGGGACACCGCGGGGGGAGCTGCCAACAGGAGGAGCGCCGTGCCCGCAGCGCAGCCCGTGGAAGGGAAGGGGGCACAGAGGGACAGGAGCTGTGCCCTCGGGCTGTCACTTCTTCGGTCGGATGTGAGTAACTCTGTGGATTCGGAGGAAGCTCCCGGATGGCTCCTCGTGCAGGGCCAAGCGCTGCCCTTCCTGCTCGGGATGGGGCGAGGGGGGTGAGCTCTGGCTCCTCATCCCGCCCCGTGGGGGCTCCAATCTCCCTGCGGAGCCAGTGGGGAGGGACGCCGTGAGCCTGGCTTGTTCCCAATGGAGCCTCTGGGGTTCATTCCTGAGAATGCCAAACGAGGGTCCTGGAACCCCTCGTTGGTGCCCAGGGCAGCCCCCGCCCCGCAGGGAGAGCGGCTCCTGCCCTCCCCCCGCTGCAGATAGCGGGGCTCCTTATCAGCCCCACGGATTCCTTATCAGCCCAGCCCTGGCCGCCCACCCACCACCACAAACCCAGCCTGGGGAGCTCCGTCCCCGGCGCCGGGACCAAGGGACCCCCAGGGTGGCGCCGAGAGCGAGGCACCCCAGCTTCAGGACAGCGAGGGGGTGGCAGGGACACTCAACCCGCAGCTTTTGGAAAGGGAAGAGACTGGAAACGGATTGATGTGCGGCGGCTGGAAATGGATACTTGTGCCGTGCTCCAATTAGGACACAGATAGCTGGGAGTGTTATTAATAGTCATTAATAGAACCGCTCATTAGCGGTCCTGCTCATTAACGGGGCTCCGGCCAGGGCGGGAGGGGCCCGGGGAGCCTCGCTGCGATCCCCGGGGGCTCATTAGCAGCGCCGGTGTTTCCCCGTTAATGCTGCTAATTAGCGGAAAGGCTGGAGCCGTGTCTGCGCTGGGGACTGCGGGGTTCCGGCCCTTCTTCGTTCCAGTTTGGGATTTGACCCGGAACTGGGCACCCTCGCGGTTCTGCCGCCACTTTCAGCAGCTCCTGCCTTTCATACCTCTCTCCCCGCATGCCGGCTGTCCCGGCACTGCGATACCGGATCGCTCCTTATCTCCAGCCTGGTTTGCTCTCCCGGCTGATGCTGCAGCTCTGGGTGTCTGGTTTCGTGCCCTCACCCCCGGGATCCCCTAACCTGCACCCCCATTTACCGAGCCCTCTCCCCCCTACACCACTCTGCCTCATTTTGGAGCTCCTGTGAGCTCTCCCCCGCTACTTCAGCCGCTGAATTCCCCCCACAGCCCCTCCTTCGCGCCTCTTTGCTGGTAGAAGGGCCCCACTGAGCCGGTGGGGGGTCCCGGGGGCTCTGTGCCCCCCCACCAACCTCCATGCCTGCACTGGGGTGTTAAACCTGCCCCTTCCCACAGCCCATCCCGTGCTTAATCCCCCCCTACAGCCCCAGCCCAGCCCCCCCTGCGTGTCCCGGGGGATTGGGGGCTCTTCAGACATCCCGCTCGGCTTCTTCGGTTCTTTCCCCCAGAGCTGGAACTGTGAGAGTTCAGTCCCAGTGGGACAATCCCAGACCACCTCGGGGGCCTTCCCTCCTCCCCCCAATGTTTATTTGTGGGATGAGGGGAAGTTTGTTCCCTCTTGGCTCAGCGTTGCCGCTCCATCAGCAACCCGCGGAGCTGGGACACACCGAGAGCTCCGGTGGCAGCCGGTCCTGCGGCAGCTGTTGCCCTAAAATGGTAATTTTACAGCGTGGGGGGTCCCAGAGCCCCCTCCCCGCCCAGGATTTTTGCTAAATGTATAAATCTCCTCGGCACTTTGTACTCAAAGTGGAGCCCCGGCGCTTGGGGACCCCGCGGAGCCACCGCTGTGTGCAAAGCTGGCAGCAAAACGGGGAATCCCAAGTGCCAAACGCAAAATGCCAAATGCAAAATGCCAAATGCACACCCTCCCCCCCCACCCGCCCCGCAGTGCCACTCCCTCCAGTGTGACACCAACCCCCAGCGCGACCCCCCCGCCGCCAAGTGCCCGATGTGACACCGCCCGTGCGAAATGCGCGAAATGCAGCCCCGATGTGTGACACCCCGGCGCCGAATGCGACACCCCGAGGTGAAACCCCAAATGCTGCCCGCAGCCCCCCCGTTCCTGAGCTCCCCAGAGCCGGATCCCAGCCCCGAGCGCCGCCGTGGTGGGCGCCCGAACCTCCGGGCGCGGCGAGGCCGGGGTTATCGCGGGGGTCGGCGCGTTGACACGCGGGTGAGAGCTCGGTAAAACCGCCCGGGCAGGAGCCAGATGGAGGCGGGGGGAGCTGTGAAGTTTCCCACGGGGGCTCCCCCCGGCCCTGCCTCCTGCCCCGTCCCGCCCGTCCCCTCCAGGAGGAGGGCGGGGAGGAGGAGGAAGGGGAGGTAACGCGGTGGGACTCGCGCCGGGGCCGCAGGAGCGGCTGAACCCGGGATGAGCTGAGCGGAGCTGAGCCCAGCGCCGGGATGGAGGAGACCACGGGCGCCTACACCTACGGCTTCGACAACGATACGGAGTACTCGTGCGAGTACGAGGAGTGGGGCCCCTCGCTGGCCCTGCTGCCCACCATCTACCTGCTGGTCTTCCTGCTGGGCACCACCGGCAACGGGCTCGTCCTCTGGACCGTCTTCAAGGGCGGCCGCGACCGCCGGCGCTCGGCCGACACCTTCATCGCCAACCTGGCCGTGGCCGACCTCACCTTCGTGGTCACGCTGCCGCTGTGGGCCGCCTACGCCTGGCTGGGCTACCACTGGCCCTTCGGCACGGCCGCCTGCAAGGTCAGCAGCTACCTGGTGTTCGTCAACATGTACGCCAGCGTCTTCTGCCTCACCGGCCTCAGCTTCGACCGCTACCTGGCCATCGTGCGGCCGCTGGCCACGGCCAAGCTGCGCTCGCGGGTCAGCGGGCTGGTGGCCACGGTGGCGCTGTGGCTGCTGGCCGCGCTGCTGGCGCTGCCCGCGCTGGTGCTGCGGCGGGCGGCCGCGCTCGACGGGGACACCAAGATCACCTGCTACATGGACTACGGGGACCTGGCGGCGCAGGGCACGGAGGGCGCCTGGGAGGTGGGGCTGGGGCTCTCCTCCACCGCCCTGGGCTTCGTGGCCCCGTTCGCCGTGATGCTGACCTGCTACTTCTTCATCGCCCGCACCGTGGCCACTCACTTCCGCCGGGAGCGGGCCGAGGGGCCCCGCAAGCGCAAGAGGCTGCTCACCATCATCACGGTGCTGGTGGCCGCCTTCGGGGGCTGCTGGCTGCCCTTCCACCTGGTCAAGACCCTCTACGTGCTGATGGACCTGGAGGTGCTGCCCTGGTCCTGCGCCCTCCACACCTTCCTCAACAACCTGCATCCCTACTGCACGGGCATCGCCTACATCAACAGCTGCCTCAACCCCTTCCTCTACGCCTTCTTCGACCCCCGCTTCCGCCACGCCTGCGCCGCGCTGCTCTGCTGCCGGACCCCCGGCCCCGGCCCCGAGCGCTCCGCCAGCTACTCCTCGGGGCACAGCCACCCCCCCGGCGGCAAGGGCGGCCCCGGCCCGGGTGGCAAGCTGGACCCCGCCACCCAGGAGACGCTCTTCCGCTCCTGAGCCCGTCCCCGACCGCCCCCGGCGCCCCCCGAGCTGGTCTCCTCGGGGGGAACACCCCCCTCGGCCTCGCCCCAAAGCCTGGCTTGCTTTGGGGATGCCCCGCTGGAAAGCCCTGCTCGCGGGAAGGGGAAACTGAGGCACAGCCGGGGAGGAGCCCCTGGGGGGCTCAGGCGGGGGCGGCTCCCCCGGCACCCTCAAGGCTTTGTGTTTTGTTACAAATAAATGAATTTTTGGTTAAAAAAGGAGCAGGGTGTGCGCAGTTCCCTCGGGGGGCTGGGGGATGTGGTGGAAGGGAGGATGGAGGGGTGGGTGTGTGGAGGATGGAGGGTGCCCATGAGCGAGGGCGCAGTGCGTGTGGGGTGTGTGTGCACTACGGGGCGTCTCTGCCTGGGACGGATTCTCCTGGTCCGTTCCTCAGCAACACTTTGGGAAACGCAGGAAAACCTCCATCCCAACCCTTCGGGGCATTGCAGCACCGGGGTGGGGGTGTTGGACCCCGTGGGGTGGGCACCTGCCTGCCCCAGCCCCCCAGCCGTGATTGTATCAGGCAGCAGCACTGAAATCCCAAATCCCATTTTGGGGCTTTTTTTCCTTATCTAAAGCTGGGACGAGCCCCGGGTGACTCACCCGGGTGTGCAAACAGGAGCTGGTGCTGTGAAATACCCAAACCTGAGGGATGGGGACATGGGAGCCCCCGAGTGCAGATGTGGACTGCATCTCGGGGGGACCCTCGGGGTATGAAGAGGGACACGGGACCCTCTGGACATTGATGGGAGGTTTGGGCACCGGGCAGGACCCTGGCTCACCCCAACCAGGATTTGGATGAGCCAGCAAATGGCTCCTGTCCCATTTCCCCCCTCCCAGCCCCCGCCGTTTCCTGAGGCTCTGCTCGAAATAAATCTTCCCCGTATTTGCTATTTACATCCTTCATTTATCGGTGATGAACTATGCTATCTCCTCAGCCTTTGTTCTCTCTTGGAAAGGATGCGGGATCATTACTGGGTTCCTTGGGATGCTTCCCGTCGGGGGAGCTGCCTCCGCCTTCCTGCCGGCCCCCGCCGTGTTTGGGGGCCACCGCCCGGAGTCTCCCCGTGTGGGGACAGTCCTTTGTCCAGAGACAGGGAATGGACGGGGTGGCCATGGGGCTGGGGACTGCACAACCCCCCAGCTGGAGGGGTGGAAGCCTTCTTGAGGGTTTTGGGGAGTTTCCAGATGGATCTGGTTTGGTCTAAGGGTTGGGGGGGCTTGAGGAGTGGGAATGTTGCATCCAGGGACATGTCCCAAAGTGTGTTTACATTCCAGTGCCATCCAGGCTCCCTCAGCCTGGCGAGACCCCTGGATATCTCTCATCCATCTGTCAATCCAGCTGTACATCCATCAGTACAACAGTCCCCTCCTCCATCCATCCATCCATCCATCCATCCATCCATCCATCCATCCATCCATCCATCCATCCATCCATCACTCCATCCATCCATGGGTTAATGGTTTTGGGGTTACAGGGGCGTTGCTGGGTTGATGGTTGGATCTGATCATAAAGGTCTTCCAAACTTGTGATTCTACGATTATTCCCTTCTCTCCCTCCCTTTGCCCATGCCTCCATCCCACCCTCCTCCTCTCCCTCCATCCCTCCAGGACCCCCAAAACCCCCAGCCCTGTGGGGGTGCCAGCTTTGCTGCCTCCCCCCGTCCGGCTCAGCCGCCGGGCGCGGAAATGGCCGCAGGCGCCCGGCCAGCGGAGACGGAGCTGCCGACTTTCTATCCGCGTCTTGGAGATTTCCCTTTCCCTTCCAGGAGGGAAATGTTTGGTTGAGGAGTCCCTGGGGAGAAATGCAGGGACACTCCAGAAAATAACAAGGCCGGAGCTGGGGGTGAGGGGCAGCAGGGCCGGACCACCCGTCGGAAGAAGATAAGGAAGGTGTTGCCTTCCTGAGAGCGCCTGGGGAAGATGAGGAGGGAAGATAGAGGGGGACAGCAGGCACGGGGGGATGGGGAGCATCCTTGGAAAGGATGGCTGGGGAGTGGGGGGGGGTGTGATCCTCAGGGAGCCCTCAAACCCCTCAATGCTGTGCCTTTGGGACACTGCAGGGCTGGGGGGCACGGCCAGGGTTCCCCAGACCGTGGTTGTGGGAATGTGACACTGGGAAAACAGAGATTATTCTGCACACGGAGTAAAAGTGGGCTCCGAGAACGATGGATGCACCAGGGATAGGCTTCGTGGCAAGGATAGGGACAGGTTCCCCCCAACCACCGCAGCTCTCCCCCCACTGTGCTTTTCCAAGCTGCCAAACGGGATGTTCAGCCCCCCGACCTCCCCCCGCCTCGCATCCCGCCCGGGGGTGCCGAAATAATCTGGTGGTGCTAAGGATGTCCCCGGGCGTCCCCTTTGAAGTGCCCTCCGTGTTTACAGCCCGGCTCGGGCTCCTTCACACCTCCCGCCCCACAGCAAACGGAGGGGGGGGCCCGCGTGGGTGGGGGGGCTGCAGCTCCCGTTTGTGCCGGGAAAACTCGGATTTGCCAAAGCCGCGGGAAAGCTTCGGC
This sequence comes from Zonotrichia leucophrys gambelii, assembly GCF_028769735.1. Lineage (NCBI taxonomy): Eukaryota > Metazoa > Chordata > Aves > Passeriformes > Passerellidae > Zonotrichia > Zonotrichia leucophrys. Next base: position 48,166,818 of record NC_088175.1, read on the forward strand.
ACCACATCCAGCGCTCTGAAACTTTTGTCACTGTGGGGTGGGAGCAGTGGCTGCCGGGGGGCACATTTCGGGAGGGTCCAACCCCTCTGCCCCCGCAATATGAGGGGACCCCCGAAGGTCTGGTGGGCCGCGTGTGACCCTGCAGGACTGAGGAGGGGACAGAGAGAGGAAAAGGGGTGGAAAAGATGGGGGACCAGTTTTGGTGAGTGGGGGAGGTTTGGGATGGGAGGTGGGATTGTATTATGTGAATGGATGGATGGATGGATGGATGGGTGGATGGATGGGAGGAAGGGAAGGACGGGCGCATGGAAAGAGGGATGGCAGGGCAATGCCAGGGTGCGGGGGTGCCGCTGGCCCCACGGCTCCCCCGGCGCGGCCGGACGCGGCACAGCTGCTGCCCGACCTCTGCGCTCCGGCCGGGCAGGACCGGGCCGCGTCCCCCCACCCGCCCCGAGGGGCTCCAGGGGAGGGGGGGACGCGGAGGTGACCCGGCGGCCACAGCTGGGCCCCGCCGGGGCCGGGAGATGCTGCCGGAGGAATAACAGGAAGCGCTGGAGGGAAGAGCGCGGCTGATGCCTTCTGCAGGCTGCGAGACGCTGCTGTGCCCGCTGCACGCAGCCGGGTGTGTGCCACACACATGGCCCTGTCACACACACACACAGTGTCCCCACACACACGGCCCTGTCACACACACACAGTGTCCCCACACATGGCCCTGTCACACACACACACATTGTCCCCACACACACACACGGACCTGTCACACACACACAGTGTCCCCACACACACGGACCTGTCACACACACACAGTGTCCCCACACACACCCTTGTCACACACACAGTGTCCCTGCATACACACAGCCCTGTCACACACACACAGTGTCCCCACACAAAGGCCCTGTCACACACACACAGTGTCCCCACACACACACAGTGTCCCCACACACACGGCCCTGTCACACACACACAGTGTCCCCACACATGGCCCTGTCACACACACACAGTGTCCCCACACACACACACATGGCCCTGTCACACACACACAGTGTCCCCACACACGGCCCTGTCACACACACACAGTGTCCCCACACACACACAGTGTCCCCCAACACACACGGCCCTGTCACACACACACAGTGTCCCCACACAGGCCCTGTCACACACACACAGTGTCCCACACACACACACACGGCCCTGTCACACACACAGAGTGTCCCCACATACACACACACACCCTTGTCACACACACACAGTGTCCCCGCATACACACAGCCCTGTCACACACACACAGTGTCCCCACACACGGCCCTGTCACACACACACAGTGTCCCCACACACACACATGGCCCTGTCACACACACACAGTGTCCCCACACACACACGGCCCTGTCACACACACACAGTGTCCCCACACACACACACATGGCCCTGTCACACACACACAGTGTCCCCACATACACACACACACCCTTGTCACACACACACAGTGTCCCCGCATACACACAGCCCTGTCACACACACACAGTGTCCCCACACACACACATGGCCCTGTCACACACACGCGTGTCCTCCCGCCACACGTGTGCCCTGGCCCCGGCTGCGCTGACACTCTTTATTGTCGAGGTTTTGCGCTGAAAAAGTGCCCCGTGGTACAAAACCCGCGGTTACAAAACGTACAAAGAGCGGGGTCGGGGGAGAAGAGAGAAAAAGGAAAGAAAAAGAAAGGAAAAAGGGAAAGGAAAAGGGAAAGAAGAAAAAAGAAAAGAAAAGAAAAGAAAAGAAAAGAAAAGAAAAGAAAAGAAAAGAAAAGAAAAAGAAAAGAAAAAGAAAAGAAAAAGAAAAAGAAAAGAAAAGAAAAGAAAAGAAAAGAAAAGAAAAGAAAAGAAAAGAAAAGAAAAGAAAAGAGAAAAGAGAAGTCTAAGATAGAAGACAAGGAAAGGAAAGGAAAGGAAAGGAAAGGAAAGGAAAGGAAAGGAAAGGAAAGGAAAGGAAAGGAAAGGAAAGGAAAGGAAAGGAAAGGAAAGGAAAGGAAAGGAAAGGAAAGGAAAGGAAAGGAAAGGAAAGGAAAGGAAAGGAAAGGAAAGGAAAGGAAAGGAAAGGAAAGGAATAGAGAAACAAGCAAATCAAAAGACAAGGTGAAAAAAAAATAGAAGGAAACTAAAACATAAATATAAATACAAAAAGAAAAGGATGAGGTGAGGCAGAGGAAGGAGCTGGTGGGATGCAGGTGGATGCTCCATGCCCTAGGGTGCAGGAGTTGTGGGGGTGCAGGGGGTGTGGAGCAGGGGAGTTCTTGGACTCATTGAAAGGAAAATAATAAAACCCCAGGCAAAACAGAGAAGGCAGAGGCCAAGTTCCCTTTCCTGGGGGCAGTGCTGAGGCTGGGGTGCAGCAGGAGCCCTTTTGGGGTGGGCTGGGGTTAAACCAAACCCCTCCCCATGCACTCAGCCTCCATGGGGGACAGGGGAAGGGACAAAGCAGCCCTCAGGTGACCCCAGCCCCGCTCCCCACTGATGCGCTCCCACAGTGACAGGGTGACACAGACACCAGGGACAGGTGACACAGGCACTGGGGACATGGCTGTCCCGGCTGGACAGAGGGTCGTTGGCTTTCTGCTTTTTGCTTTTTTTTTTTTCTTGTTTTGCCCCTTTTTAGAGCTCCTTCCACTCCCAAACCTCCCCCAGGGTGGGCAGTGCTGGTGCCCGGGTTGGCCCCGAAGAGGAGGCAGATGTCATCTCTGGGAGATGCAGTCCCTGGAAGGTGCCATCCTTGGGAGAGCCCATGCCCTGGAAATGTCAGAGCCCATCCCACTGCCAGGCTTGGTGGTCCCGGTGCTGTTCCAGCACATCCCGATGTCACCAGCAAGGTGCAGGCATGCCCTGGAACGGTGGTGACGAGCTGGGTGTCAGCAACGCTTCCTGGCCCCCTGGATTTTTGGGGAGGCTGGAGAGTATGTGCAGGATCTGGGGGGCTCCAGCGGTGCTGCTTTGGGGCTGAAAGCAGGGATTTCCTCGATGCCCCCAGGAGAGTGGCTGTGGTTCCCAAGACACACACACTTTGTCCTCTGTTTCTCCCAGGCAGAGGTGAGGGGGTTCCCAAGGGATTCCCAAATCGCTGCCTCAACCAGTCCTGGGCAGTGGGAACAGCACAGGAGGGGGTCCAAGCTCACGGTGATGGGGGGTGCAAAAACTCCCCACTTTGGGGCAGAAGGGAGCAGGGCTGTCCCCTGGTGTCCCCGGCGCCTCGAGGGCCACCCCGGCACGGGGGGCGGCAGGAGGGGACGCGGACAAGGCACAGTCTGGTGTCCCCGCGGGGGCGGCCGGGCCGGGGGGTGGCCGGGGCGGGGGTCAATCGGCGGCGGTGGCAGCGGCGGTCCCTAAACGTCCTCGTCCTCGCTGGCCTTGCTCCAGCGGTGGCAGCAGTTGGCCGTGATGCCCAGCAGGAAGTTGGTGGCCACCGAGGCGATGGAGACGACGAAGCCGACGAAGGCGATGAAGAGATAGTCGTCGAGGGTCAGCGTCAGGTGGCAGGCCTGGAAGCTCTCCTCCGTCAGCGACAGCAGCGGGGCCCCCGCCACCTCGGGGGGAGCCCAGCACTCGGCCTGCTGCGAATCTGCGGGATGGAAGGACGGGGATGGCGTCAGCCCGGCCGCCGGTCCCCGTGCGGGACAGGGTGTGGGGGTCCCGGCGGCACGTACCCGAGGAGCAGCGCTGGATGCGGCCCCGCAGCCACTTGAGGAGCGGCTCCATAGCGCAGCCGCAGAGCCAGGGGTTGCCCCCCAGGCGCAGCCCCACGAGGCCGGGCAGCCCCTCCAGGGCGTCGAGGCTGAGGGCGGCCAGGCCGCCGTAGCTGAGGTCCAGCTCCCGCAGCTGGGCCAGGCCGCGGAAGGCCTGCGGGTGGACGCGGCGCAGCCCCGGGTTGTGGCTGAGGTCGAGGCGCAGCAGCGCGCTGGCCTCGCGGAACATGTCGGCGGGCACCAGGCTGAAGTTGTTGTAGCTCAGGTCCAGGTGCGCCAGGCGCCGGGCGCCGCGGAACAGCCCGGCCGGCAGCGCCGCCAGAGAGTTGTTGCGCAGGTCGAGGGCGCGCAGCTGCCCGTAGCAGCCCAGGTAGCCCGGCGGGATGCTGGCGATGCGGTTGTGGGCCAGGCTCAGGTTGCCGGTGTCCAGCGGCAGCTCGGGGGGCACGGAGAAGAGCCGCTGCCCGCTGCAGTCCACGGCCTGCCCGCGGCAGCTGCACAGCACCGGGCAGCCCGCGCCCGCCGCCGCCACCGCCGCCGCCGCCGCCAGCAGCCAGGGGCCCAGCAGCATGGCCTCGTGGCCGCGGCCCTCACGGGGCACCGCCGGGGGCCATCCCGCCCGCCCGCTCACGCCGAGGGCTGCCGGCGGCCGGCCGAGGGGCCGGGCTGGCGGCGGTCACGGCGACGTTCCCGACATCCCGGCGGCATCCGGGGGGCAACGCCAACCCCTCCGGGGGCACCGGCGGGGCCGGCGTCGGGCCGTCACCAGCCGCCTGCGAGGAAGAGCAGAGGGGGGGAGCCGTGCCGGCCGCACGCCCCGCCGGGGGAGCGCCACTGCTGCAGCCCGGCGTGGCCTCCGGGGCACCCACAGCCTCCCCGTGCCCCCCGGGCCAGGGTCGCTCCTCCAAGCATCCCACCGGGATTCCAGGCAGAAAAGGCCCCCCCAGTCGTGCTGACCTTGTCCAGCCCGTCTTGGCTGGTGGTGGGCAGAGCAGAGGTGCTGCTCCACGGCCCCCCGGCAGCCCCCTGCCACCACGAGCTGAGCCCGGTGCCAGGGACACCCTCCCCACCTCTCTCCCGGGGCAAGATCCCCATTCCCAGCACCCACCGGGGTCCCCCCAGGCCTGCCCTCGCCCCCCGCCACCTGACCGTGTCTGCTCCATCCTCCCTCGTCCGCACCCCCAGCTCCATCCTCTCCCACCGGCCCACCTTAGCCCGGTCGCTCCCATGCCCACAGCGCCCCGAGCCCTCCGGTGAGGCCGGGCTGCCCCGGGGTACTCACTGGCCAGCGAGGGAGCAGGGCCTGGCTCCCTGCGGTGATGTGGGGGTCCGGAGGGGCGATGTGGGGGGCTCCAGATGGGGATGGCGGGGTCCCCGGTGGCCGGCCACACCCCGGAGGCCGCCAAGTCGGGAGCTGGGCTTTGGCAGCGGCCGCCAAGGCTGCTGCGAGCCCAGCGATGGGAGCAGGTCTTTCCCCACCTCCTTCCTCCCCTCCTCCTCCTCGTCCTCCCTTGTCTCTCTCTTTCTCTGTCTCTTTTTTTTTTTTCCTCTTTTTTTCCTTAGGGCCAGATACTGACGTGTCGGTGTCTCTTAGCAACTGCCTCCACATCTCTGAGCAACAGGAGAGCGGGATGCGGAGCCGCCGAGCCGGGGAGACAGCGGCGGGCGGAGGTGCCTCCGCCTCAGGGACCCCCTGCCCAGGCCGGGGGACCCGCACCCGCACGGCCCCGGCACCCGGCAGGGATGGAGCAGGAAGAGGGCTCCATCCTGCTCCCCTGCCCCGATCCCCAGCCCTCCCACTCTCTCCCAGCCCCGGGAACATCCTCGTGGGATGGGGTGAATCAGGGGTTCCCAGGCACTGAAAACAGAAACAGATGACGTGGCGGCAGAGGGGAGAAACGAGGCAGCCGGGATCCGAGGGGAGCTCTAGGATCCGAAGGGACTGCTGGGATTCAAGGGGCACTGTCACCCTTCCGTGCTCCTGCTGTGTTCACAGCCCTGGAAAATGCCTCAGGTTGACGTGGATTATTTTGCTTCACGCAAGCTGAAACATTCCCTTTCCCTTCTCCGTTTGGAGGGACACAGTGGGGTCAGCCACCTGCCCCCTCCCACCTGAGAAGGGCCCTTTGGGATCACAGGGATGCCCACGGTTTGCTCCTGGAATGGTGCAACACCATGGCTCCAGCATTTCTAGGAAGGAGGCACTTCCACATCCAGCCCGCCCACGTCTAGGGGATCCCTGCTCGATTCTCTCCTGCTGATTTCATGGAGCTGCTCCTTTTTCCAGCTGGCACTGGAGCCCGATGCCGGGTGCTGGGGGGCCTTTTGCTCCCCGCATCCCATGGGATGGATCCTCCCCGGTGCGGAGCTGGCAGACAGACGGCGCAGCCGCCTCTCCTGGGGTGGCATTAACCAGCGCTGCTCCCAGCTCCCTGCAAGCTCCTGGGAGCTCCTGGAGCGTGAGGCCGGGCTCCCAGCGGGCTCCAGGAGCCGAGCAGAGCCAGCAGCAGCACAGACACCTCATTAGCGCTCAGCCCGGAGCCTGGCAGCGCAGCCCTGCCAGCAGCTGTTGGCGCCGAGGGTTTTTTCCACTCCCCCACTGTTCCGGGCTCCACTGGCACCAAAGAAACTGGGAAATGGTCCTGACTGATGCTGGACTGCAGCAGAGCTCGTGTCCTCCTCACCCAATCCCATGTGGAGGTGGCCCTGGGGACAGCATCCCCAAGGAAACTGGGGGACAGATGCTGCTCTCTGGGGTGGGAAGGAGCCTGGCTGTCGTCCCCACCTTACCCATGAACTCCTTCCTGATCCCATCCAAAAAGCATTCCTGAGACAAAAAGGCCCCTTGGGTGAGCACTGGCTCTGGGACCGAGCACTCGAAGCACTTCCAGCCCTTTTCTGTGGAAGGAGTGGCAGGACAGCTCCAGGGATTCTGGCTCCATAAATCTACCTTACAGCCAGACCCTTTTCTGTTTCAATCTATCCTTGCTCCTGTCAATCCATGTGCACTCAGGCTTGGAAAAGGAAGAAAGAAGGAGTGGGATGGGTGCAGCTCTGCTGCTGAGGGTGCCACACTGACAGATCCCTGGGGAACCATCCACCCTTCCTCACCCTTCCCAAATCAACCCAGCTCCTGCTCAAGACAGGCTGTCCCACTGATCCTGCCACAACAGGATCCAGAGCTGAGCCTGGGCTTCCTTTTCCCATTAGAAAAAAAAGGGTGAGGAGGCATTAGCCACTGCTTGAATTGTCCAGGGAGGTTTTTCCAACAGCAGGAAGAAGATTCTGGCTCTGACTAAGATGAGTGCACAGGCATTGTTGAAGAAAAGGAATTGCAGATAATTAAGACAGTATAGAAAAATACACAAATACAGTAAATATATAAAAAAGGGTTACAAAAACATTATCCCCTCAATGATTTAAAAACCTGATCTTCCTTAAAGCAATTTCCAAGCTTCCTTGAGCAAGAGAATATCCTAAGTGAATAGGAAATGAGGCAGACTAGGAAATGGCTCTGGTTGCAGATTAGCAACTGTGATTCCTGCAAGGCAAAAGCAACAGGCACCAAGGTAAGGGGAAGGAGACACACCCAGTAACTGCTGGACTTGAATAAACAACTTTATTTCTGTACAAAAGAAGAATACAAAGTTAAAATTGTCAACGCAGGGCAAGTAGAACACAGAGCCTAGAAACCACCTCGGCTCAGCTCTGGAAGGAGCAGGAGGGGCCGCAGGAGGGGCAGGGCGGGGAGTGCCACACGGCCGAGCTGGTGCGCTTGAAGTAGCGGGGTTTGCTCTTGTAGAAGATGTCCTCCAGCTTAGGGCTGGGGATGGTCCCGAACAGCGCCTCCAGGTCCACGGGATGGTAGTACTGGTGCACGATGGCCTCCTGGAGCTGCGCCCCTGCGGGAACAACGGGAACAGCACACACTGCAGGCCCGCGGCACCGACACTCCCCTTCCCCTCCGAGAGCCACCGGCCGGGCAGCAGCGGTGGGACACGTCCCACTGCCACCACAGCCCGCTGCTCCTCGGGAGCTGTGCCTCTTTCAGAGGGCTCTGGTGTCACCTCAGCCCATGGGAGCTTGCAGGAAGCGGCACTGATGGCCTCAGCACACAGAGCTGGGAGCTGCCAGAGGGGCATGCAATCCTGGACTGCGCGCTGGGATGGCTCCAAGCAAGGCTGGAAAGCTCCAGGGCAGGAGGGAAAGGAAGCCAGCCCAGAGCTGGCACCTACCATCGGCCCAGGCAGGGATGGGCTTCCGAGGGTTGCTCTCATCATCTGTGGAGTCGTCGCTGTTCAGATCCAGCCCGTAGCTGTTCTCGTTGGCCGGAGGCGATGCTGGTTCCTGAGCAGCCTCCAGGGACCCGAGGCAGGATGAGGAGAGGGATTTCTGAAATCACACAGAGAGCAGTCATGAGCAAGGGGAGCAGCACTTCCACGGCTGGGATGGCCACCAGAGCCCCAAAGTGCTCCAATCCTGAACCAACACAAACCCATCACTGGGCTCCTTGCCTTGACACCTGCTCTTAACACTCCCTCCCCCTCCTGTTTTCTGTGGAAAAACCTGGGAAAGGCACACTGGGCATGTCCCAGCACTCAACTCTGCACCCAAACCCTTCGGTTTTCCCTCGCTGGAGCTCTGGCACAGCCAGGACGGAGCCCAGAGCAGATTCCCGGCAGAGGCAGCGCTGCATCCCAGCTCCGAGCAGCCTCTCCTGCCGCTCTGCCCACGGAAGAAGGCTCCGTCCGCATCTGCGGCCGGCGCAAGCCCGGCTGCCCAGGGCCGCTCCCCTCGGGACGTCGCCTCAGGCCCTGCTGCCCTCCCGTGGCCGCTTCCAGCATCTTTTCCGCCTCCAGCCCCTTGTTTTTCCAGCTGCTCCTCCATGCCATGGCTGTGCCGAGGGGGACAAGCAGCCACAGCAGGCGAGGGTTGTGCCGGGGCCAGAGCTCACCTTGACGGCTTTGTTGGGCCACGGCCCAGGGGCTGCTGGTGGAATGGGCTTTTTCTCCTCCCTCGGCTGCTGCTGACCGTCAGCCTCCTGTAAGACACGGGAATGAAGTCATTCCTCACTCACACAGAACAGGCTCTGACACAGAGCTGTGTTCTCGGCAGCAGCTCTGGCAACACCCAGCCCTCAGTGCCTCTGTGGCTTCTTCTGCAGAAATTACCCCAAATCCAAGATTGCCAGATAAAGCCAAACCTGTCTCTGCTCAAGTCCAGTCTGGCTCTTTGGAGCCCACACTCACCTTCTCTGCTTGGAGCCAGACGTTAAGAGCTGAGAAAAAGGATTCTGGTGGCTCATATCTTTTCTCCAGACCAGGCCAGAGAGGCAGCTTTTTGGAACCTTCTTTCCCCTAATAAAGAAGAAAAAATTAACTGCTGAAGTTTCTTTTTGACTCAAACAATTTCTCTGAGAGTTTCCCCTCCTGTGTTGCTCAGCCATTTTCTCCTGCCTGGAAAAGCTTTGCCAGACTCATTCTGGACTTGCTGCTGGCAGCACAGGAAGGATTCAGACCTTAAATTAAATTTATACAGCACAAAAGAGTCCAAGTGCCAGGGACTGAGGGAAGGAGTGCAGCAGGAGCCCACACAGGAGGAAGAATTGATCCTGAAGAGGAAGAACCATTTGGGGCATTGATTTTTCACTAATGAAGCAATGAATTTAAGAGTAGAGGGTGAAAGCAAATGTTAATGTGATATTTCAAGACCAACAACCCTGACTTGAAGCCCCAGTGTTCTTTGTGTGAGTGCAAATGAAGTGACACAAGGCCATGTGGCACCCGAGGTTTGGGGGTCACATCCTTTGGGCACAGTGAGGAACTGTGGCAGTAAAACATTAATAAATCTCTAATTTCCACATTGGTTTCAGGATCAGTGAATGCTCTTTGAAGTGTTCTTCCAAGTGCCATTTCATGACTGTCCCCACACCATGACAGGGCTGAGGGCTCACCTGTGAGCCAGGGAAGCCCCAGCCCTTGGCTTGTTCCTGCACAGCAACCATCATTAGTTTTATTGCATTTGATCCTCTAAACAACATCCCAGCAATGCAGCACTTGGAAAACACCTAATGCTGAGCCCAGCCTGTGTGCTGTGTGCAGAGAAGCTGCCCCCAGAATACTCCAACCCCACCTTGGTGGCCTTGCCAGCCAATGCTGCTGGCTCCTGCTCTGCTTGGGGGGGCTTCTCCTTCCCTCGCTGCTTGGGATACCTGGGGGAAAAGAAAAGATTTAGAGAGGGAAGCATGCCTAGCTGTCCCTCACCCTCTCACAGCCTCCTGCTCCCCAACCTCCAGGCAGCCCCAGAGCCCAGGTGCAACATCACATTTACACCCACTGCTTCCCCACAGCTGCAGCCAATTCCCTTCTCCAGGACAGGCACCAGCTCGCACCTCTCCTTTGCTTGTCCCAGCTGTTTCTGTTCCAGAAGGTTCTTCAGTTCCAAAACTGTTTTCCCTCTTTCCTTCACTTCATCCTCTCTTCTTTTCTGCAGTGGTTCTTGCTGCTCATTTTCCTCCTGAAGAAACAAGAGGAAAACCCTGCAAGGCTCCAGCAGCTGGAACATTTCTCCCATGTGCTCCAACCCAACATCAGCTGCCTGGACATAAATCTGGCAGCCCAAACCCCAAAATCCCTGCAGAAGCAGGCAGTGACCTGTCTCTATCCCACCAGCCACACCAATACAGCAGGTTCCTGCTGTCCCTGTCCTTTTCCATGTGCAGGAGGGTCCTGAGTTGCTCTTACCCCTCTCAGGGATTTCTGCTTCCATGCCTCCGCTTCCCCGTGTTTCTTGGACCCCTTCCTCTTGCTCCGCTCCTCTGCCACCTTCTCTTCCCTCACCTGTGAGGTGTGCAACTGGGAAAGCCAAACCTGTCAGCTCCACTGCTCCAAGGACACACATCACACCCTTGGAGGGAGGGCTGGAGCTTGGGATATCCCAGATCCTAAGGAGACTGAGGACCCAGCAGTGGCTGTGCATTTGTCCACTCAGGGTTTGGGAAGGGATAAAAGGAACATGACTCCTCGTTTTCCAAAGCTGACCTTTCCAAAGGTCCCTTCAGTCCAGCCCAAAATGAGCAGCCAGGCTTCACCCAGAGGCTGCTCAGGCTCTGGGCCCTCAGGCACAGCTCCCTCAGCCCTTCACAGCCATTACACAGCAGCAGCACTGCCACCAGGCCAGCCTGCCCCCCAAAAAGGCCAGGTCAGGCTCTGAAACCCTAACCTGACCCAAATGCAGCCCCTACTGAGTCACACACTCCAGTCCAAGCACGTGGGCCAGGTGAGGCTGTCACTGCAGGGCTGTGCCACATTCCCTGAACTCAGAGCAGCATGAACAGGGCCTGTCCCAACAGGAATGTGCAGAGGGATGGAGAACAAAAGCCTCCACTTGTCAGAAGGAATTCTGGCATGCATGGAGCTTGTCAGGGCCCTGCTCACACCTCCTGGTCTCACAGCTCTCAGAGAGGCCCAAAGCCCACTCAGCCTTCTCACCTTCTCATCACTCTGCAGGATCTTCTGCTCCATCCGCTTTTTCTTCTTCTCCTCCATCTGTTCCGCACGCTCTCGCGCCTGCAGGGCCTTCCTCAGGCGCTCTTCCCTCTTCCTGGGCAGCGTGGGCAAGAGGGGCCATCAGCCCTGCCTGCTCCCAAAGTGCTCATTCCAAGGGGGGACACAAGGCAAGTCTGTGCTGACCAAGGAGAGAGCAGGGGGAAAGGAGCCCAACTCACTGCTTCATTTCTGCCTGACGCTGTTTCTTCTCCTCCTCCACTTTCTTCTTCCTCTGTTCCTCAGCCTCCTGCTTCTTCCGGAGGTTCTCCAGTCTCTGCCTCTCCTTCTCCTGGAGGGAGAAGAGCTCAGACTGTACCAGGTGCTGGGGACTGTGTCTCCCCTCAGGCAGCCTAATACACACAGGCACTGGTGGAGTCATTCACCTGGACACTGGGATGGGGAGACAACACACTTGGCAACAGGGATTATCCAATGCAAGCAGAGGTACAGAAGGAACAACTTCAGTCCTTCAGCTGCAGAGAATATCTTTAGAAAAGAGCAGCACACCCCTACTGTAGGTGAACACCTGTCCCAGGAGCCAGGAAAATGGTGGAGAGGCAGCACAGTGCAGCCTGGCTCAGAGGCCAGAAGCTCCCAGCAGTGCCCAGTCCCAGCAGAACACACCTGCACAGAGATCCTGTCACCTCACCACTGGTGCGCCCAGAGGGCTGCTGGACATCGGCGTGAGGGGAGAGTGTGGTCAGCGTGTCAGCCCCATGGATGAGGTGTCATACTTACAACAAAGTCTCCCTGCAGAGAAAGGGCATAAAAAACACAATTAAAAGTCTGGAATTAACACAGAACTCCCCTTCCCAGCACATACAGCCCATTCTCCTCTCACCACTCAGACATGACGCACCTTCAGGTGGGACCGGGTGGGAGTGTTGCGCTTGATGAAGTCCTTGATGCCACCCCCTTGTCCCTGCAGGAAGTTCTTCAGTGGCCTGACAGCCTGTGGGGAGAGAGGGAGGGAGCTCAGGGCCTACCTGCCACAGGGGGCACAGGGCTGTGGCACCACTCACCTTGCTGGCTGGAGAGGGGGATGCTGGAGCCTGGTTTGCCAAGGTCTTGTGCTTCTCATCCAAAGGGGAAAGGACCCGGCCCCCTGTCTGCTGCCCGTGCCACAGGACACCCAGGGCTTGCTTGCAGCCTTTCATCCTGGTGGCATCAGCAGGAGGGACATGAAGTGGCTGTCATACCCTCCAGAGGGGTTGACTGGCTATTACATCTTTCTCCCAAAACCTCCCCAGCAACACACAGTGAGAAGGCACATCAGGTATTCCAGGAGTCAGGTCAGGTATCCCAGACACTCACAGACAAAAATAACCAGGTCAGTCACTTGCACCCTTGGAGCCCTTGAAGTCACCTCCCACCTCTGAGCTAACTGTGCCAGGGCACCTCTGCTGCTTTGTGCAGGACCTTGGGAGCTCCTCCCCATACCAGACTCCAAAAGTCACAAGGGACTTCCAAGGCACAGGGTCTGGCCAAAGGAGATTTCAAAGCTACTGGAATTTGGGAGAGGAAGGCAGGGAAAGAAGCCCCCCACCCCTTTTTAGCACAAATTACTTAAAATGCTAAACCTGAGTCCTTCCAGACCCCAGGCTCATCCCTGCCCCTTGCCATGTCTCCTACCACATGCGGGAGGAACTCTCCAGGGGCTTGGCACAGTGGGGCTGCTCCTGGCTCTTCTGGGGTTCACTCCTGGGATTTACATGGCTTCCTGTGGAGAAACCTGCAGTCAGTGCCACGTGTGAGGCATCCAGCTCCCTCCAGGGACTGTTTCCTCCATTCCAGCTCCAGCAGCTTATCACATCCTGCAGCTCACAGGGAACAACCCCCCCCCCCCCCAACTCCTCCTTCTTGCTCAGAGGCACAGAAAATAACCAGGATCTTTAAATGTTCACACAATGCAACCCCAGAGGGAAAGGACATGACACTCTGTGGAAGACTCCAGCTCCAGGAGCTCCTTCCCAAATGCCCCCACTCACTCATTTTGCAGACTGAAGCTGGACAGGGCAGTGTTTGTCTCACAGCTTGGACACATTTACATGTCCTTGCCCACCTAACTGATAGCTCACCTCTTCAGGAGATCCAAACTTTACCTGGAAAACTTCCTTGACTGGTCAGAAGTGGCTCAGTTTCAACATAAACCCTTTATTTCCCAGGAATGCTCCCACTGACCATGAGGTCTGTGTGTTCTCAGGGTTTCATGCAAGGAAAGCAAGACCACCTGGAAGTTACCTGCAGCATTCCCTGCCTGCTGCTCCAGAGGGGACAGGTGCTGTGCAGGAGGGCTGGCAGCTTGGGGACTTGTGCTTGGAACAAGGACATCTCCAGGAGCCTGCAGGGAAAGAGGACAAGCATTCTCTTGGCACAGCTGCTCCAAAGAACAGGGCTAGCAGGGACCTGCTGCCCTGGAAAAGCCAGCTGCTAGCTCAGGTGGGGGCTGTGATGGCTCATTTTGGGACATGGGCCACGTGCCCACATCCAGTGACAGCCTCAGCAGAGGTGCTGACTCAGCAGGAAGGCATCCACACAGTCTGAGGTTGTTCCTTGGAACTCACCTTCTCCCTCGGGGAATTTGGCTCCAGCTCAGGCCTGTGAAGGAAAAGCTATTTTAATAATTTAAATTCTCTCTGAAGGCGAGTTATAGGCGATGGAAGCAGTGCATGGGACTCCAAGGAAGGTGCAGGTTCCTAAGCACATCCAGAGGCAGTTCCAGCCAGGCACACCAAGGCTGGGCTGTGAATTCATCTGAGGGACTGTTCCACTGTGCTGCTGAACGCCCCATAACCACCGTGGGCCCCAGGAGCAGGAAAGGAGGGGACTCTGACAACCTTGCCCAGAGCAGACCTGACTGGCCCCCAGCATTCCAGGAATTCCAGGAACCCCAGGACACACCACCAGCCACCCCAGTGAAGGACTTCATCTCACTGTGCCTGAACAGCACAACCTGAAACCTCACCCAGCCCCAGGTGACAACAACACCTGAGCAGTCCCTGACAAAGTCTGTGACAAAAAAGCCACCCAGTGTCCCCATCCCAGGGAATGCTGGGATCCCTGCCCACCTGCCTCACACAGTCTCCTCACCTTGTGCTGCTGGTCACATCCTCTTCCACAAAAACCTCCAAGGAGCTCTGACCTGCACAGGAAAGCACAAGTGGAGCTGAGATTTCACTCCCAGGCTCCCAACAGCACAGGGTGCACATGGAAGAGCTCAGGCTTCCTCCCAGGAACATGGATTGCTTTGCTTTCCCCACCAGCACCACACCTCCCTCGAGTGCCACTGAATCTGGAGTGGGCTGGGGAGGCAGAGCAGCACTGAGGCAGCAGCCCTGCAGCCTGCTCCAGCTGCCTGTGTCACAGCCAGCATTCCCAGGCCATTGGCTGCAGCTCCTGCCTCCCTGCACGCTCTGGTGCAGGGATCCAGGGGGTTTGGGCTCATTCCAGGCTCCTTCCACCCCCCCATCACACCCCTTCGCTCCAAGTGCTATAACAAATGCCTGGATACAGCGTGACTCAAGGCTGACAAAGCTGAATTCCAGAGGCCTCCATGCTCCACCACAGCCTGTTTGCCTGCAGCAGGAATGGTTCTGGAAAGCCCAAAGAGCCAAACCCTGTCAGGAGCAGCAGGAATAGCTGACACAAGGGATTTGGAGCTACTGGGAATAGCCTGGGCTCCATGACCCCTGTTCCTCTGGTGACACAGCTAGTTTGAGTCTGTGCTATCCATGCCCAAAAAGCATTTGAGCTCCTTTGCCCACTGCAGCCTAACTTCACGGCTGCACTTTCAGCCTTATTGATTTTTTGGAGAGCTGGCAGATACCATAAATTAAAGCCCTTCCCCAGGGAATGCAGCAGTCTCTCCCAATCCAAAGGCACACGTGGCTGGAACCAGCCTGGCCACACTCTCCCTTCCACAATTGTGCTTTTTGCCCATTCCCAACCTGTGTACCCCAACTCCCCCTGCTGCAGCAACACCCCGGCTTGAAGCTGCACCCCAGGATCCCACAAAGACAGGAGGCCTGGGGGGAGCTGGAGGCAGGGATGAGCCGCTCCACACCGCTCCATTCCCACATGGAAGCAGAGCAGGGACTCACAGCTCACTCTGCTGGAGGCCGAGGAGGATTCTCGAGCCGCTGCCTTCCTGGCCCTGCTGACGGATCTCCGGATGATGCTCTCCCTCCTGCTGGCCAGGGAGCACTTCTTTGCCAGGGAAGCCCTGTGGCTCTTGCGGGGGGCACCCAGCCCGCTCCGGCGGCGCGTCCTGGATTTCTGTGCTGCACTTTTACCGGGGGAGTCCTGGAAGAGCGGTGCCTCGAGGCCCTGAGGAGATCCATCTCCTTGGAGGGCAGCAGGATCACCATTCTGAGCAGCCTTGGGAGTGGAGGTGCTGGCTCTCCTGGGGTCCTGCTCCCCATCCCTTCCTGGCTGTTCAGCTGCAATCCCAAGGACACCAGGGATGTCCTGGAGCTCAGCTGCTACATCCACCTCAGGCAGCTGCTCCCCTAGAACTGCTGGAGGGGCTGCATCACCCCCAGCAGCAGCCTGGGGACACTCTTGGCTGTTCAGACCTGCCATGGGAACACAGGATTCCTCAGGCTGCTTCCCGGGCAGAGCTGGGAGCTGGGGTGCGATGCCAGCCTGAGATCTCAGAGCACAGCCGGGCATGGACACGTCCTGCCCCTCACAGCCAGGGCTCTGGGGCTGCTCCTGGCTCTGGCACTGCTGGGAGTTCAGGCTGGAAGACTGCAGCTTGACACCACTCCTCCTTCTGGATAACCTTAAGGGAAAAGAATTTTGAAGGAAACTATGAAGGAGTTGTCCACTGCCAAGCAAGTTTTGGAAGGAAAAGCAAATGGGGTAAAAGTGAAGCTGCTGCTGCTTCTCTACTCCACCATTTCCCCTCACAGCCCATCCTATCCCTGGGGAGAGGCACATGGACACAGCCCAGATGGAAGCTCACTCACACACAAGGGCTGTGCCACACAGACAGCCAGGTGTGGAGAAGTGGCAGTGGGAAAGGTGCACCCAGCCCTACACCAAGAGCTGGCTTTAAACCCTGCCCTGGGAGCAGCACATGGCAGAGGACAGCACCTACAGAGGGACACATGGTGTGTCACCCTCCTACTGACAACAGCAGCTCTTCCCAAACCAAGTTTAAAGGAGGGAAAGCACCAACAGGAGTTAGCTGGGCTGCCCCCCTGGAGAAGGCATGACCTGAGCACCCAGAGCAGGGCCCGGAGCTCTCCCTGCTCTGATCCGCAGTGCTGCTTTTCCTGCTCTCCCTGCACACACACAAACCTCCCACGCTCCCGCTATTCCTGCTGCTCTCCCCACCCTCCATGTCTGCTTCCTGACAGTCTCCCACCTCTAACTCTTCCTCCTGTGGGCTTCTCACCACAGTCAGCACGATTTTAGTGCCCTAAAACACCAATGGATCAGGTTTGGGCAGCTTTGAAAGTGGCGTGGGCTCCAAGCAAATCACTTGGAACTTCCACTTCAGTCCCTCCATAAACGCTTGGAGTCTCCCTGCCTGCCAACTCAGACATGGTGCTGGCAACACATCCCTTTCCCAAGTTTTCCAGGCACTGACAGAGGCTTAGGGAGCGAACACCAGGAGCAGCAACCTGAGCCCAAAACACAAACCCAGTGAGACAAAACACAAATATAAACAGAGTGTTTATTATTCTTCAACTATGACCAGAAAAAAAAACAGTGAAGGAAAGTGGCCACAGGCACTGTTTTGTTTCATCCAAACACCATGAGGCGGAGCCGGAGCAAGCTGACCCACCTACCTCCTCCTGCTCAGCTCCTTGTTTTCCTCCCTCATCCAAGAGGACTGCCTTTTCCTGAGCTTCCTCCTCTGCGACGGCGTCTTGGGCAAGAGCATGGGCTCATCCCTGAAGCTGCTGTGGGGCAGAAGAGGCAGAGCACAGATTGCTTCCCACTGCCCACATCAAACCCCTCACACCCAGCTGGTGTGGCACAGCGGGGTCCCCGTCAGGGCGGCCCTTACCTCTTGAGCATCCTCATGCCCTGCTCCTCCACCTCCCGCAGCCAGGCCAGGCGCTTGTGCTGGGCGCCGGAGAGAAAGCGGGACAGCCTCTGCCCGCATACTTGCAGCAGCTGCTGGGGACCCTCCGCCATCGCTTCGCCTGGAACACAGACAGAGGACAAGGCTGAGAAGGGGGCGGGGGGCAGCCACGACACCCCTCAACGCGGGAAAGAGAGATGCAGGCACCGGGGGAGTATGAACACAGACCAGGGTTTAGGTACTGGGGGGGGACCCGTCCCAAACTCCCCAGACCCTCCAGAGCACTCGCTCGGCACCCGACCAGAGCTGCCCCTCCTGCAGCGGCCGCCTCGTCCGCTCGCCACGCCCTCACAGTGCGGCTCGGGCCTTCGCACCCCAAAGTTATACCCGACGTCCGCCAATCACAGCGCACACATCTCAGTTGCCGGAGTTTTATTGGTTAATTTGCCCGTCCGTCACCCTCAGCTATTAAAATGAGCCGCCTGTGGCCCCTCCTCCTCAAGCCCCGCCTCCTGAACCGAGTCCTCCAGGAGCATAGAGACGGGCTAGCAGGGCGGCGCCCAGTGCGAGCTCTTTCGCTGGCAGCCAATAGAAAGGAGGGGCCGTTGGGGGCGGCTGGCGGTGATTGGCTGTGTCGGGGGGGCGGGGCCGTGTTTGAACGGCGTGCCGCGCGCGCGCGGCCGTTGGCGCTGTAGCGATGGCGGCGAAGGCGGCCGCGGTGGCGATGGGGTATGCGGAGCTCGCGGCGCGGACCATGGAGCTGCCCTCAGAGGGCGACCGGCGTCTGGCCCAGTTCCTGCGGCAGGTGGACGAGACCGATATGGTGTGGCTGGATGAGATCTACGAGGAGGCGGTCAAGATGTTTGTCAGGTACCTGCATACCCCGCTAGGCCCCGGCCTCTACCGGCCGCCCTTCGCGCTGATCCCGCCTTGGTCTCCCCTTCCTCTCTAGCAACTACAGCGAGGAGCTCGAGCTGATGCCCAAGACGCCGTCGCAGAAGAAACGGCAGCGGAGGAAGCGGTTGTCGGCCTTACAGGAAGAGCAAGAGTCCGGCAGGAAGCGGTGAGGGGCGGCGGGAGCGGGATGGGGGAGCCCCTGTGGAAAGGGGGAACGCAGGGGGTCTCCTCGGGGCCTGGAGAAGAGAGGGAGCCCGTGCGAGGCTGAACGCACCGGCTGCCCAGGCTTCAGGGAAACAATGCCCTCCACGGAGCATGTCCTGGCGATGCTCTGCTTTGTCCAGGTGGAGCTCCCCTTCCTTCATCCCGCTGGTGTTAAAGGTCTGGTCAGACCCTGTGTTTGGGACACTGTCGGCCGAAAAACATTGGATTTCGATTCTCTCGAGAAGTGCTTTTACTGTTGCCTGGTTCTATGTCCCCGTGTTTCTATCTATTATCTTTCTGCTTAAAGCCATTGCATCCCTTGATTGCTGTCTGTGTTAGCTGCTTTGTGCAGCCCTGTGTCTCCTGGGCCCAGCCCAGGTGTTTTGGCTCCTACCTGTCTGTGCACAGAAGGACTCGGGGCTGTTCCTGACTCCTGTTCCCATCTCACCCACTGTTCCTGTGATCAGCCTCTCCAGGAGGAGGAACGGCAGCAGCAGACCTTCTGTGCGATCTTCTCAGCAACTCAAGAACAAAGCAAACCTGGAACTCAGCAGGGCCGAGGACAAGGAAGACTCTCCACCGCAGCGTGTGACACGGGCCCGGGCTGCAGCCTCTGCCATAAGCGCCAAGGTGGTTCCTGAGACCCCTACTGCCCTGCAGGCAGCAGGGAAGGATGGCTGTGTGGAAGCTGACCACGTTGGTGCTGCAGTGCCTCTCCAGAGGAGCAGGGCAAAGCCGGCAGAGCTGCTCCCCACGAGCTCAGGGAGCCGCTCTCCCGAGGAACACGGCGCTCCCAAATCGCCAGTGGTGCCCACAGCCCCTGAGCTGGTGGTGCTCTGTACTCCCGAGCCACAGCCAGGCAGGGCAGCCAATGTCACCATCATCCTGAGCCCAGGGACAGGGCTGAAGGAGAGGGATGGCTCCCCATGGGACCACAGCCGGGCTCAGGAGCCCTCACAGCCCCAGAGGAGCAGCCCAGGGACTCCGACCGGCTCCAGGCTCAGCCGCCGCTCCGTGCGCCGCAGCCTGATGGGCAAACCCTCCCTGAGCCGCAGGACCTCCCTGGCAGAGAAATACTCCCTGGCCAGCAAGAGGGAGAGCATGATCCGGGCATCCACCGCCAGGGCAGCGGGCAAGAAGAGGGCGACTCAGAGGAGATCCGTGTCCTCCAGCTCTGTGGATGGTGAGGTTCGGTGTCATAGGGGACATTCTGCTTCCTGGGTCTTCAGTGTGGGGTGGCAGGTGATCTTCCAGGGCTGCAATTCCTCATGGAAGGCCTCGCTGGCTTTCTGGAGCCCCCTGTGAGCACTGAAGCCCAGAAAACTGAATTTAGCCTTGTAAATCACCTGGGAGATCAGCCTCAGTGTCTCCATTTCAATGTAGCTTTAACCTTTGCTGATTTGCTGTGAGAAGTTGTTGAACCTGGAATCCCAGGATGGTTTGGGTTGGAAGGACGTTAAAGATTACCCAGGTCATTCCAAGCCCCATCTAACCTGGCCTTGGATGCTTCCAGAGATGGGACAGCCACAGCTCCTCTGGTCAGACAGCTGCTGGTCTTCCCATTTCTGTGGGGACAGCTGGCAAAGCTGAGAAGGATTTGGGGAGGCAAAAGGGGTGATGGATTCTCCTAAAGCCCTTCCTCTTCCTGTTTCCTGCAAGGTGAAATTCCCATCAGTTCCTTTCTCCTTAGCTGGATCTGGCTGCTGGTTCTAGAGTTTGTTTGAGAAGGGAATTTTGAGGCTAGACTTTGTAGATTAAATTCTCCCACAATTCTGCAGTTGGTGGTAGAGGCAGATTTGGGCTAGGACAGTCTCGTCTAAACTGCTGGAATTATTAAACAAAGAAGCTGGAGAGAGACTCTTCATCAGGAACTGGAGTGACAGGACAAGGGGAAATGGCTTCAAACTGAAAAAGGGGGAATTTAGATGGGATATATGGAAAGAATTCCTCTGTTTGAGGGAGGCGAGGTCCTGGCACGTGTTGATGGAGAAGCTGTGGCTGCCCCACCCCTGGAAGTGTCCAAGGCCAGGTTGGACAGGGCTTGGAGCTACCTGGGCTAGTGCAGGGTGTCCCTGTTCAAGGCAGGGGGTGGGACTGGATGAGCTTTAAGGTCCCTTCCCACCCCAGCCAGTCTCTGATTGTTGATTCTGTGGTCGTTCATGACAGGTTCTGGCTGTGACAGAGCTCCTGAGCTCAGTGCAGCAGGGCCAGCTGGAATGCTGGCTTGGGAAGCAGCATTCCTACTGTAAATAAGGCTGGCTCTAACTGCTCTGGATGTCCAGTCAGGTCCCTGCACATAAGCCCAAGGCCCATTAATGCCAGCTCGTGGAATATCACCCCGAACTCATCCATAATTGAAAACTGCTTTCCTGCACTGGAGCTGCTGGCCGTGTTCCTGCAGTGCCCCACTCTGCCCCAGGGCAGGACAAACCCTTCTGCAGTGCCTGGAGCTCCTTGTCCCTCCAGATCCTTGGCTGCAGCCCAGCCTTACAGCTCAGGTGTGTTTTTTCCTCTCCCACAGCCTCCAGCTCCATAAGTGTGCCAGAGGATGAGGAAACCGTTGTCAAAACTGGGTGAGAATGCTTTCAGTTATTTGTTTATTTATTTATCTATCCTCACTATCCTGCTTGCAGAACTTTTTCACTGCCATTCTTGGTGTAAAATCCAAGTGGCTTCCCAGTTTCCTCAGTTTTGCTAAGCATAGCCCCTTTTGTCCTTCTTTTTTTATTCTAGGCCTCCTCCTGGACCCTCCACCCCCTCCAAGCTGGTAAGACTTGGGCAGGGATGAAAAGTATTTGTGCCTCTATGGATTTGGTAGAAAAATGTGTGGAATTACAGCTTGTTGGGAAATTTGGGAGCTGTGACTGTGGGTTGTCAGACTTTGTAACCTGTCCCCATGGCAGTGAGTGAGGAAGGCACAGAGCATCTGGCTTAGAGTGCAGGAGCCCATCTGAGCCTCTGTGGTTCTGGTATTCAGACTAGGGAAAGTCTTAATCACAACATTTCAGAACCAGCAAAACCAAAACCAGCAAAGTTTTCTTTGGGAAATCAGCACATGGCTTTGGGTGCAGGTGATCTGTCAGAAGGGTGTTACAGGCTTGGATGCTTGCCAAGACTTTCCTCTGTCATTTTCCTAAATCTGTTGCAATTGTTGCACACCACCCTGAGCCTGACCTCAGGGTTGAGTCCTGCTTGGTTCTTCCTTCTTAACCTCTTGCTAGACATCATTGTGTGAAGATTCAGTCCCCAGTCTTTACAGATTAAAAAAACTGATAGTTCAGGGAAGTTTGGTCCAGCTGGTGTCATGGTTTGCACACTGTATTTTTAAAGCTTCTTTTGAGCTTTTGGTCAATCCTGCAGGTAATTCAGCACTTGTTAGTTTGGACTCACATGGAAATTTGTGAATATTACTGAGGTCAAAACCTTTTTCTCCACAATCCTCACTGAGGAAGTAATGCTGGGATCATGTCAGTGTTTAGTCCAGAATAAGTTTCAATGAGCAGAGCCTGAATTAATGGAGCAGAGCAGTGACCTGAAGTGCTTGTGAAAACAAGGAGAGCTGTTATGGGTGTGCAGAAACTCCAAGTCAGTTTTTCTAGGCCCTGCAGAAGCAATTGGGGAGGATGGATTCTCCATCAATCCCTTCTCTTCCCAGTGCAGCACTGTGAAGTGCTGACCAGGAGGCAATGCTGGTGCTGCTAGGAGAGAGCAATTCCAGAACCACAGCCCATTATCCCAGCAGAGCCTAAGTGCAGCACTGGGTATCCCATAACAAACAGATAAATCATGGAAATGAGCCATTTGCCTGCTGTCTCCAGGCTCCCCACTCATCCCTGCTCAGGGATATGGGCATGCTGGCTCTGGCCAGAGCTCCAGCAGCACAGATTTACAGCTTGGAAGGCTCCTGCCCTTAATAGTTGATGAGCTGGTTGAGTTTAAGCAGTGCAGATGCTCGTGTTGATGTTCCTGCCTCTCCTGGTGATGCAGCATCCAGGGCTTTGCCAGGAGCTGGGTTGGCATTCCCTGGTAATGCCATTGTCTGTACCCGTGTCAGAGCCACCCCACAGTCTGAACCAGGAACAGTTTCCATGTGTGATTGTCCTGAAACCCCTTTGCTTTTCCCACAGGAATCCCAAAACCTTCGGATGTCCCTTCGCTCCCACACAGTCAGCAAACACGGGCAGCCCCAGGAGCAGAACAGCAGTGGTAATTCCAGAGGGTTTGGGGGCAGCACTTTGGGAAGTTATCATTTTGAGAGGCTGGCTGGGAAGCTGGAAAGATTGACTGGTTAATTTGAGAGCTCACTTTGAAAGATTAATTAATGTTTGATGAGCAGGGATTTGTTTCAGACAATTAGCAGCGAGAAAACTCTGTGCTGGAGTTATTTCCATCCTGGCAAGCACATGCAGATGGTTGTAATGAGGCTGGAGGGTTGTGGGAGGCCCAGCTGAGCTCTGTTGCTGAAGCTGTGCAGAACCCAGACAGCTTTGGGCAGCTCTGCTTTGTCTGGAGTTTCCAGGGGGGATCGGTGCCATGTGAGCCAGGTCCTGCTGTGCCCACTCCTGCAGGTGGTTTTGCTGTTCAGAGAGCTGCTTACATCCCTTCTCTGCTGTCAAACCTGTGCTGGGGGGATTTTTCCTGCTAGAACTCACTGTGTACTTGTTCTCTTTCAGAAAACAACTTAAATAAGAATGGGGGGACCCTGGAGCCACCCCAGAGTGCCAGGTATGTCCTAGTTGGAAGTGTCTCAGGCAGGCTGTGGCCCTGGTCCAAACAGGTTCAGTGCTGGGGTGTTGTTCACTGGCTTTCAGTATTTGTGAAACTTCTGCAAATAAGTTTTTCCTGCCTCCATGATTGTATGATTTAATTTTTATTTTCTATTGCATTAGGATTTTATTTATTGGCTAACTGTGCATGCATGATCTTAGAATTACAGACTGATTTGGGTTTGAAGGGACATTAAAGCCCATCCAGTGCCACCCTCTGCCCTAGGCAGGGACACCTTCAGCTATCCCAGGTTGCTCCAAGCCCCATCCAACCTGGCCATGGACACTTCCAGGCATGGGGCAGCCACAGCTCCCCTGGGCACCCTGTGCCAGGGCCTGCCCACACTGGAATCTCTCTCAAGGCCAGGATAGCTCATGGCCCTTTCCAGCCCTGACTTAGAGGTGTGAGGAGGGTTTGCCTGGTGTGTCTCACAGCCTGTGCTGTCTCACAGGAGGAAGCCAAGCTACAAGAGAGCCGTGGATGAGCGCTACGACCACCAGCAGGCAGAGGAGGGAGGGCTGTCTCCTCTGAGAAAAAAGACTCCATCCCCAGTCCTCCCAGCCAGCAAGGTGAGATCTTTGTAACCCTGGAATGCCTGACCAAGACCCTTTTTTACCCAGCCCCACTCACACTTTGCTGTTCCTCCCCCAGGTGGCGCGTCCGTTCAAAACGTTCCTGCACACTGTGCAGAAGAACCAGCTCCTCATGACACCCAGCTCTGTGGGGAGGAATGGAGTCATAAAATCCTTCATCAGGTACAACACCCCTCTCCAGGCTGATCCCAAGGTAAGAGGAGGCTCTGCTCTAAGCCAGTACACGGTGGTTTCATTAAGTGCCCAACTTAAAGCACAGCTATGAGAGGAGGTTTGCAGCCCATTTGAAACTGAGTGATTTGAAGGGCTCTGTTTACATTTAAATAAATAAAATTGTGGTTAGTCAGCTTACTGAAGAATTCCAGTTTGCACTCCAAGCTTTATTCCTGCATCATTCTCCCAAGCTATTGGCAAGTAGCAGTCAGAGATGAAAACTGGGAAACAGAAATCAAGTGGATTGTGAATGTTGAGTTGTATTGATAACTGAAGCCAGGTCTCCTTTTCTTAGTCTGGCCTGATCCCAGGTCTCCTTTCTAGGACTTCTCTCATGAGTGAGATTGAGCAAATACCTCTTAAATTCAGACCTTGGAGGTTTTCCAGACCCTTGAGGCAGGAGGAAACATGAAGCTGTCCTGGATTTGGGGCCAGTCAGACAACTGCTGGTGTCCAGATGGAGCAGGCATCAGTGTCGCTGATGGATCCTGTTGGGACCAGCAGCACACCTTGGCTGGCTGCAGGCACGTGCTCCTGCACTACCCCAGGGAGCTTTCCAAGGCCCTGGTTTTCCAAGGCAGGAGCAGTTTGGGAGGGAGGGATTTGAGAGCTGGTTCTAGACAAGGGTGCAGCCTCCTGGATTCACTGAGAGCTGCTCTGGAAGCCGTGTGCCAAGCAGGAATTGCTCATGCTCCTGATACCCAACAGCTCACCTGCAAAGTAGGCAGCTCTGGGGCTGGTTTCCCCTTGCAGGAGAGCTGAGAGGGAGAAAGAGGGGGGAAATATGCAGGAATTGGTATTCCTGCATCTAGCAGCCTGATGGCAGAGCTTCCTAGAGCTCTGCTCAGAGGCTGGCTGTGCTCCAGCAGGTCAGGGAAGGCCACTGGGAAGCAGTGAAAGATTCCAGCTTCAATCTTACTGGGCCCCTGCTGATGTTAGTGTCAGTACTACAAAGGAGTTAATAGGATGAGAAAAGAGTCTTGTGGCTAGAGAGTGCTTCCTCTGCTGCTGTCAGTTCGTGGAATGATTTAGGTTTCATTCCAGTGCAAGCAGCTCCCCCTCGGGAGATTTTCCATGTGGGAGCTAAACATAACTAAATAGCAGCAGAGCAATAAGATATAATTGTTAGTTTTATATTAACCAGTTTGGATGCTGACAGCACCAAGCATTTACAGCATGGAGCCCAGTGTAAGGATTCCCATGGATAATGCCTGTGCTGATCTGTGGGTCTGTGCTGAGACCAGGCCTGCTTGGGCATGGAGTGGGTTGATGTCAGTCCATTTGCTGTGGTTGTAGTGGTGGCTGGATCTCGCTCCCCTGGCTGCCAGCGTGCCTGGGCTGGGTCAGGAGAACGAGGAGCAAGCCCCTGGTTCTGGCTGCATGCCAGAGCAGGCTGGGAGCTCTGAAGTGCTGGTGGTTCACCCCCAGAGCGAGCCTGGTGGGAGGTGCAGGCGCCAGCGGGAGCTCAAGGTGTTTCCTGGAGCTCCATCTGTCCCCGCGCTCGCCGCAGGGAGCGGGAGCCGTGCCAGCCATTAGCGCTGCTTGGTGGCTCCTTTGCACCAAAAGAAAGCACGGGGCTGCCTGCCTGCAGTCCCTGAGGATGCTGCCTGGGCTTCCAGAGCTGTGTGTGCTCCTGTTCCAACACTCCAGCTTCTCCTCTTGCTCCCTGAGATTCACACCAGTGTTTTCTTTGCCTTTGTCCATTCATGACCAGGTCACAGGCTGCCTGAGCTCTGCTCCAGGCTGTCACCATCCCATATTCCTGCCTGCAGCTCCTGGCTGTCACCTCTGGGCCCTTGCCCAAAGCAGCTGAGGTGGGATAGAGCTCTGGCCGATGGGTACAATGACATTCAATTCCCCTCAGGAGAAGGAGAGGCAGAAGCTGGAGACTCTGCGGAAGAAGCAAGAAGCTGAGCAGCTGAGAAGGCAAAAGGTGGAGGAGGAGAGGAAACGGCGACTCGGAGAGGCAAAGCTGTGAGTAGATGTGGTCACACTGCTCTTGGCACCTGTAGGTTCCTGTGTCCAGGTGTTTTATCTCGCAGGAACTGTGCAAGCAACAGAAACTCCTATGGACACAGGCAATGCTTGTCCTTGGGGTATCCCTGGAGTGCTGATACAAAGCATTGACTGCCCTTGCTGCCCACTGGTGCAGCTTTTTGTCTTGAGTCCCCACTTTCTGACAGAGCTTAAGCATGGCTGGTGCTTAAATGAATGTGGGATTTGGGCCATTGAATTTCCTGCTGTGTCTCTTTGGCCTTGTGCTGAGCTGGGGGGAGCTGGCCTGGCTGGAGCACGCTGGTGAGCCGGGCTGTGTCCTCAGGAAGCGCGAGGAGCGCCTGCGCAAGGTGCTGCAAGCCCGGGAGCGGGCGGAGGAGATGGAGAAGGAGAGGAAGAGGAAGATTGAGCAGAAGATTGCGCTCTTTGATGAGAAGAGCGAGAAGGTAAAGCCCCTGCAGAGCTTATGTGGGACAATCAATAGCCACTGAGGCAGTTGGCACCACAGAAATGTGCTCTCTGGAAAGAGGGGCACGGAGGCTGCTTAGATTCCAGAGGCTGAATCAAAGAGTAGTTGAATAAAGAACTTTCCAGAGCCCTGATGATTCTAGGGATAGCCTTTCTCTGGCTACAGCAAATGGCAGCCGAACTCCTGTTTTTCCATAATCAGGAATCTAAATGGGCTTTATTAATGCTCTGGTAGATGGGAGAAGGACTTGCAGTAGATAAAGGTGGCCTAATGGCCCCAAGGCTTTATTTGCTGCTTTTCCCAGCTGACTAATAGCTAGCTGGACAGGGGAAAGCAAACATCCTTCCTCCAGAGCCTTCCTCAGATCCCAGACTTCCAGGCAATTTGTGCAGGGGCCTAGTGGTCATCTGTCTGCTTTAATTATCCCCAGCTGCCTGTCTGGTTGCATGGCTCTGAGGTTATATTCCAGTGGTCAGCTCTTCCTGGGAAGGTGCAAAACAAGGTCATTGCCCTAAATATGACCTTTTTAAAACAGACCACAACAGGAGCACAAGCACACGTCCTTGGTTGCTGAGGGAAAAGGAGGGAGGGTTTGCCCTGTGAGGGGTCCTGCTGTGCCATCCTACCTGAGACTGGGTCTGTGTGTGCTCCAGGCAAGGGAAGAAAGGCTGGCAGAGGAGAAGATCAAGAAGAGAGTGGCTGCCAGGAAAATGGAGGAAGCTGAGGCCCGGCGCAGACAAGAGGAGGAGGCCAGGAGACAAAGAGCTCTGCAGCAGGTCTGTGTGTCTGTGTGTGTGTCTGTTGTGTGGGCCTGTTCTGTCCCACAAGCAGAACTGGACAGGGCATCCACCTGCCATGGGCACTGGGAATTTACCCCCAGGATGTTTCCCTGCTGTGTAGGGATGGGAATTTGGGTCAAGTGAGAGGTTCCTGGTGCTTCCCCTGGAGCCTGCTCCTGCCAGGTGAGTGACTCGTGCCTGTGCTTCCAGGAGGAGGAGCGGCGGCGCAGGGAGCTGATGCAGAGGAGGAGGGAAGAGGAGCAGGAGCGTGCCCGGAGGATCGCTGAGCAGAGGCAGGCAGAACTGGAGCGCGAGAGACAGCTGGCTGCAGAGAGAGAGCTGGAGAGGAAGAGGGAGCAGGAGCGGATCCAGGCAGAAAAGTAAGGGAAAATCCCCATTTATGTACCGAATTCTGGGACGGGGTTGAACCGCAGCCAGAGCAGAGGGCAGCGGTGGAAGGCTGGAGCAGCAGGGAGCTGCAGTGACCTGGCAGCACAGTTCTGGGCTGCTGCTGGTGCTGAGCTGCCAAGGAGGAACTCTGGGCTCAGGGATGTCAGGGGTGTGGTGGGGAGTGCCTGAAGAGCTGTAAGCCAGGGAGGGCCCTGGTGTGGCTCTGGGAGTGAGGGCCTGTGCTGTGCTTCCCAGGCTCCGCGAGCAGCAGGAGAGGGCTGCCCGCCTGCAGAAGGAAGAAGCGGCTGCTAAGGAGCGACTGCGGATGGAAATGGAGAAGAAGGAGGTGAGTGATTGATTTCTGGGAAGGGATGGAGCCACACAGTCTGGCCTCAGCAGCTGTTGCTGTTGGAGCAGCTCAGCTGGGATGCTGTGGGCAGCCCTGAAGACCTACTGGGACACTTGTGAGCAGGAAGTCAGACCTGTGTGGCACGGTTACGGTACCATGGGGAGACTTGGCCTCTAAATTTACTGTGTACTAGTCTAGAAGGAGGCCAGGATCAGTAGCACAGACTTCTGCAGGTGGTCAGCTGGTTTCTGGTTTTTATAACCCCAAGATAAAGTCAGCAGCAAGTTTTCCAGTGTGGGAGGCCCTGGCTTTGTCAGGGAAAGGCAGCTGATGCTCTGGCAGGGGGTCAGTGTGTTTGTGCCCTTCTGAGGAAGCTGCACCATGTCCCAAGTGCTCCTCAGCAGCACGAGGAACTGCTGTATTGGGGTGCTTGGATATTTTGCCTGCCACAAAGATGGGTGGCTGGGTTGGCAGTGTAGTCCCTAAGGGTAATCCTGTGGGTGTCACCTGGCAGAGGGAACAGAAGATGCTGGCGGAGAAGAAGAGGCAGGAGGAAGAGCAGAAGAAACTGTCAGAGGAGCAAAAGGCCAAAGACAATGCCCGGGCACCACTCCAGGAGAACAAGGAGGTAACTGGGGATGGATCCTTAGGGGTGGCAGCAGAGTTCAGTCCCAGCACTGACCCACTCGAGCTGTTCCACCCTCTGCTTTTATAACACAGAAATTCTTTAAATCCTGGTTATCTAGGGATGACTGTGCATATTTCAATGACAGAGGGAAGGGAAGCAGGGGTAAGACAGCGAGTGTTGGAGCTGGCTTAAATGCCTCTTAAGTACCGGAAGGACCTCAGGGACAGAAAGTGCTCCAAGTTTTATTTCGGGTCAAATTTGGGAACAGCCACAAGGTGGCAGCAGAGCATGTGGAATGGTGGTGGTTTGGCTCCGGAGGATCCTGCGGGTGTGTGTTCATGTCCTGAGCATTGACAACAAACTGGGGCTCTTTGCAATGCTCAGAATCTTAATCTTTAAGTGCAAGACCAGTGGGTGGGAGTTCATGTCACTGGACACAAAGCCATGAAGGAGGTCTCTGGTGGGGAAGGACAACTGTGTACAGCTCTCCAGAGACTCACTCACTGAATGAAAATAGAATTCCTGCTGAAAATTTCCAGTTGAAAAAACCTGAAATTTGCAGTTGAAGGTTTTCTCCTGCCCTTACACTTTCTGCCCGTGCAGCTGCCATTAGGATGAGCTCGATTTGGCTGAGCTGGTGGGCTGGTTTTCTGTACAGCAATTAGCAGTTTTACATCATTAATCAAGCTCAGAAGTTGAGTTGCAGAGTGTTTAGGGCATGTGACTCTGCTCCAGCGGGTTAAAACCTCCAATTAACCTTGGCTTGGCTGGAGTGGAGCTCTGTTCTATTAGACCCATTAGATTCATCTACTGCTGTGTGCTCATGGCAAATTAATCAGCCTAATTAAACAGGAGAAGGCCATGCACAGCCATCATTGGGTCACAACTTTGGAACTTGGGTCAAGCTCTCAGGTCCAAACTTGAGACCTGCCAGACTCAGGGTTTGCTCTGAGGTGACAGAGCAGGAGGTGGGGACGAGCTGGTCCTGCTTTAGCTCGGAGCCTGATGATGCTGCTGCACCCAACATCTGTGGAATGTATTTTCCTTCTAGAATTCCCCTGCCTGCAACTCGTATGAGATGACTCCTCAGAGCAGGAAGGAATTCAAGGTGCCTTTGACAAGCTCCAATGACTATGGGATGGACCTGAACAGCGACGACTCGACAGATGATGAGAGCCAGCCACGCAAGCCTGTCCCTGCCTGGGCCACTGGTATGTGTGTGGGAGGGATGTGGGGGGTTCTGTGTGTCCAGGACCCCCAGCAGGCTGTGGGAGCTGCTGTGGGGTTTTGCCCATCTCCTCCTGCCTGGAGGAGTTTGAAGTACTCCAGCATGAAATGAGTACTGCTGTGTCCAGGACTGGGCAGGGGCTTGGAACAGCCTGGTATACAGGATGGTGTCCCTGCCCATGGCTGGGTCTTGGAACTTGGATGAGTTTTAAAATCCCTTCCAACCCAAACCATTCCATGATTCTATGTGAAATGTGGAATCAGGGGCTCCTCCACCACTTGGGGATCTTGTCACAACGTGATGGGGGACAAATGCACAGCTAAGCTGCCTTGGGGTGGTGAGAGATGAGCAGAGCATGGACACACCACATACAGCAGCCTACACAGCGATCCCAGTGAACAAAATTAACACAAGCCTCATCTGTTCCTGCAGGGAACCTGCTCAGCCAGGCTGTGGTCCGGCAGTACTACAACCCCCCCGACCTGGATGCGCTGTTTGGGGCCATCCTCAGCCCCAAGCTGGAGGACATCTTCCAGAAGAAGAAACCCCGCTACTTCAAGCGCACCAGCTCGGCCGTGTGGCACTCCCCGCCCTCCGTGGCGGCCAAGCCAGCCCTGGGGCTGCCCTACGGCCTCAAGAAGCCCTGAGATGAGCGCAGGTGTGCAGCAGGTGTGCCCTCCTGTCTCCAGGTGAGGAAGGAGTCACTCTTCACTTTAATATTTAGGTTCTAGCATTGAATAAATGGCAGCTTTTCCTGGGTTCCTGCGCCTCGGTTTGCAGGGCCGGTTTCTGTCAGGCCAAGCCATGAGGTGCTGCCCCAGGAAGTGCCTCTCTCGTACCCTTAGCTTGGAGCTGGCATGGACTCAGACTTTCAGCGGGTGAGGGGTGTCACCTGAAGCTGTGGGATCTCTCCCCTCCTCTGTCACACAGGCCTGGCAGGCCCTGCCATTCCTCAGTTGTGTCTGTGCTGCCCTCGAGGTCAGTGACAGCCAGGGACCACTGCACCAGGGCACAGTCCGGCCTGCTCCACTGCTCTTCTCAGGAAAGTGTTCCCACGTGTGCTCTTCATCTCCTGCAATCCCAAAGGGATTTGTCGCTCTGTCCCCACCTGTGTGGCAGTGTCCATCAGCTGGGCACGGCTGACGTTGGCACAGCTGGGGCAGGGACACCATGAGGGTCTCAGTGACGTTCTGCCAGAGATGACCAAGGCGTGACCATCTCCCCGAGGACCCGCAAGTGTGTGAGCCAGCTCTAGGCCTTGATAGGAGAAACTCTGTAAGGGTTTTGGCAGATATTTTTTTGTTTCTCAGTGAAATTCCATCTGTGAGGCCTGATGGGATTTCAGAGGATGTTTTTAACCTTAATCCCTTTTGTTCACCCTTGGCTGTGGCTCAGCATCAGCTCGTTGTCTCGGCCATTTAGCACTTCCTGTTCAGTGAGCCACTGCTAACCGGACTCTGGCCAACCCAATTTCATTGAACCAAAAATTCCAGATCAGCCTTCCCATTCCAGGAGTGCATGGTGGTTTAGTTATTCCTTCTGCACCCAGCCCAGCTCTGTAAAATCCTTGTAGATACTGTGCTTTGTGTGAGGGGACATGATCCTGTCTGTGTGTCTGTAGCCAACGCACTGTTTGCCAGTAGATATTCTTCAAAACAAAACAAATTAAATGTTGTTTCTAAATTAAATTTAAAAAGTTTTGTATTTTAATACACTGGTGTCTGTATGCTGGGGCTGCTCTGTATGTGCAGATCTGTATGTGTGGAGTGTCTGTGCTCCTAGGGTTGCTCTGTAGATCCAGGTCTGGCTATTGCTGTCTGTACCCATGGAGTGCCTGTGTTTCCATTGGCTGTCCTGTGCATCCAAGTCTGTATCCCTGCGACCGCGATTTCTTGTACAAAAGCTTCTGAATTGGCCAAAAACTGTCGGATAAAGTGAGTTTTGTCATCTCTGGGCTCCTCTCAGCTTTTTGTTACAGAAATTGAGGGTTTGGAGTCTGTCTCTTGTGCTGATTCCTTGAGGCAAGAATGTCCTATCTGGGGAGAACTGATCTCCTATGGAAGATCTTAGTCCCTGTGGGTTCCCCAGCACTTTGTAGCATCTGTGGAAGCTTTTGATTTTTAAGGCTGATTTTTAGAGGCTGATTTTTAAAGTTTGGGGCCCTTGTGGCTGTGGGTCCATTGGGGACATTGCTCAGTGCCCAGCCCCTGTCCCTGTGCTGTCAGCCCAGCTGCAGGTGGGACCCCACTGTGTGCAGGGCCAGCTCCCACCCCCCAGGCACAGACAAAGACACAACACCCAATTCAACTCACACATAATTTATTAGTGACAAAGGGGCTGTCTCCAGGCACAAGGGAATGTCACCAGGGTGAGGGGATGACACTGTGTCACTGGGCTGGGGAAGCAGTGGGGAAGGGGGGGGTTTGAACAACATGGTGCGACAAGGACATCCTTGTGAGGACACTCTTGTTGGGAAGGTCACACAGATTGCCCTCATGTACGTGCAGGGACTCAGAGGGCCCAGGTGTGTCCCCAGAGGTGTAAGAGGCCCCGGTGTGGCACGTCCCTGTCCCTGATCCTACCCGCGCTCGCAGATGAGCTCCACCACGCTGTGCTCCATGGGGACGGGGTCGAGGCAGCGGTGGGCGGCGCTGGCGGCCACCTCGTCCAGCAGCCCCTGCACCACGCGCTCGTCGGAGGCGAAGCGCCACAGGTAGAGCTGCAGGTAGTGCCCGTCCACCTGCACCTGCTGCAGCCCGAAGCGCCCCAGCGTGCGCAGCCGCACACACTCCAGCAGCGTCTTCAGGCTGATCTTGATGATCCCCGTCAGCACCGACACCTGGGGCAGGGGACAGCAGGGACACGTGGCACGTGGGCACAGGGATGGTGTCCATATGGCATGTTGGGCCCTTGTCCTGGCTGCCACTCCCCAGGGCACTCCTGAGCATGGGGACGTGTGGCACATGGACACCCTTGGCCTGGTCGCTGCACTGATCCCACAGTGATCCCTTTCCTCCCCACAGAGTCCTAGGGCAGGGGACACTGGGGACATCCTTGTCCTGGACATGAGCTCCCAGCAACTCGCTGAGCCCTGACACCAGGGGCATGTGCCAGTGGGAAGGTGGGCACTCTGGGACCTCTGGGGATGTTTAGGGACATGGTGGTGTCCCCATGACCTCACCTTGTTGAACTCAACAGGGCTGAAGATGTCAATGCGCTCAGAGAAAAGCTTCTGGATGTTGCTGAGCAGGTGGGTGTCCATGGGGGCACTGAGGACATGGACACAGGGACAGTCAGGGACTTGACAGAGCCAGGGATGTGGGGACAGGGACACAGGGACTGTTAGGGGCCATGGAGAGGGTCAGAGGATGCAGGGATGCTTTTGGGAACAAAGGCAGGGGAACGTGAGGATGGTCCCAGGACATGGGGACACAGGGATGATGGGGATCACCAGGGGATTCTGGGACAGTTGTAAGAACACAGGGATTGTTGGGACAAACAGGGATTGTGATTAGGACAGTCTGGGGATATGGGGACAGCTAAGGCTGTCAAGACAGCCTGGGACAGTCTGGGATCATGAAGAGGGTGACAGGGGACATGCAGTGGATACTAAAGGAGTGACAGGGAGCCCAGGGGTGCCTGGGTGGCCCAGGCAGTGACACAGGGAGCCCAGGGGTGCCAGGGTGACCCAGGGGTGGCGGGGCTGACCTGGGGGTGTAGCTGGGGGCATAGCGGCCGGGTGCCCGCGAGCTGCTGTAGACGGAGAAGGCGCGCCGGCTGGAATCGCTGCTCTGTGCCCGCCTCACCCCCTCCTCGAAGAGCTGCCCCACCTGTGGGTGGCACCACACCCTCAGCACCCACGACCCCCTCCTGGGACTCCCCAAACCACCCAGCATCCTTCCAAGTCTTTGCGAGCCTCCCACACCCTTCCAGAATCCCCAAAGGGCCGCACAGGGACCTTGGGCAGCCCCCTCAGCCAGGTGTCGGCCGACCTGCACGTCGATGGCGGTGATGTCCTCCACCACGCGCTTCATGACGGCGCGCACGTTGCGCGGCTCCACGGTGCCCAGCCAGTCGCGCGTCTCGACGCTCTTGCGCAGCATCTGCGCCACGGCCGCGCCCTGCACCTGCACGTAGTGATCCAGCAGCCGCTGCGCCGCCGCCCGCGCCTCCGCACACAGCGCCGGCCCCGGCGTCACCGCCGGCCCCGAGTCCTGGGGACACACACAGGCAGCGTCAGCCCCGCGCCTCCTCCGCTGCACTGCCACCGCTGGCGACAGGAGGGGCATGGGGACATGTGGAGATGCTGCCCTCCCTGTGAGTCTACATCTGATGTGCTGGGAGCACAGGGACATTGGAGACAGATGGGACGCTCTGCCTTGAAGCAGCATCACTGCCCCTCTTACAGGTCCTTGGGGCTTCAGGGGCTCCTGAGGCCACGCAGAACCCCCCTGAAAATCCCTCGGGGACATGCAGGATCCCCTTAGGGCCATTTAGAGGCTCACCTGGGGCGGGAACTGCTCATCAGTGAGGGTGAGGATGTAGCTGATGGTGGAGTTCTCGTAGTCCAGGCAGAGACGGGCGAGGAGCAGCAGCAGGGCCGGGGGGGCAGCGGGAGCTCCCCGCTCAGCCGGGCCATCAGCGAAGCCACGGGCGGTGCGGCACAGCCAGCGCACAAAGGCCACCACCAGTCCCTCACGCACTGCTGTCACACAGAACTCTCCCTGTGCCACAAATGGGGGGCAGGTCACACCCCAAAACTGGCCTGTATGGGCTCCAAACCACCCTGTATGACCCCCAACCTACCCTGTGCCACCTACAGATTGCTCCAGTGACCCCAAAATGCCCCTAGCCCCCTCAGCCTGTTCCCCCAGAGCACCCCACCCCGTGTTACCTCACCTTGAAGTAGGGCAGGCTGGCGAAGGCGACGTCCCTGGCGGTGAAGAGCTGCACGTAGGCCAGCACGGCCTTGAGCTGGCCCAGCACGGAGGCGGCCAGCGTGGCCAGCAGGTCGGGCAGGCCGGGCCCCTCCTTGCCAGGGGGCCGAGGGGCAGCCAGCGCCTGGCGCACGTCACCCAGGCAGCCCAGGAAGAAGGTCTGCAGGGCGCGCAGGTAGCGGTCGACGCGCTCGCGGGCGGCCCGGGCCACCAGCGCGGCGGCGGCGTCTGCGCCCTCGGGCAGCAGCTCCAGCAGCGCGCGCAGCCGGCGGTGGAAGCGGTCGAGCGCCCGCACCAGCAGGGAGGTGTCGCCCAGGCCGCGCTCCAGCGCCAGCCGCCGCTCCAGCAGCGCGAAGTAGCGGGTGGCCAGCGCGGCGGCGAAGGGCTCCAGGCGCCCCGTGTCCCCGCCGAAGAGCGCGCGGTACGAGCCGGCCAGCTGGCACAGCGTGCCCACGAAGGCTGAGCTGCCGCGGTCCACGAAGTCCAGGATGTCGGAGGCGGGCGGCGGCGGCGTGGTGGCCGTGCCCGAGAGGTCGGCCGCGGGCAGCTCGGCCTCCAGCGCCGCCAGCTCGGCCTCGAGGCGCGCGCCCGCCTGGCTCAGGAACTCCTCGCTCAGCTCCTCGGCCGGCTCCTCCAGCTGCAGCAGCATCTCCACGCACTCGGTGAGTTCCTTGGGGTCCAGCGTCTCCTCCCTGGTGGCCGATGGCAGAAAACCGGGAACAAGCAATAGGAGTGATCAGCAGGCTCTGGAATGAGCACCCCCAAACCCGCGTTTCCCAGCGCTGCCCTCAGCAGGCTCTGGGTGAACGCACCGGAGGCGTGTGCGCAGGCGCTGGGCCAGCTCGGCCATGATGGCGTGGCTCTCGTCCTCGATGGCGCGGAAGGAGGGCAGGTGCCGGTAGTGGCGCAGCACGGCGCGGGCACGGGCGTGGCAGCGCAGGGCCCGCGCCGGCTCCGTGCCCGCCCAGCGCCGCAGCCGCCCCGGCACCTCCACCAGCGCCTGCAGCTTCCGCAGCAGCGCCTGCACCCCTGCAGGGACACGGCGTCAGTGGCGGGCACACAGCGGCATGAGGCACAGCTGTGGGACCACCTGCTGGATCTCTACCCCACAGATCTGCCCCTCTGCCCCACACGATTCACCCCAATAAATGTGCCCCCGCGCGGCCCCGCTCCGTACCGGCCAGCTGGGCGCCGCGGCGGTGCCGGTCCTGCAGCGCGGCGCTGACGCGGGCGCTCGAGGCGCTGATGGCCGCCATGTTGGCCGCCAGGTCGTCCATCTCCGCCTCCATGTGCCGGAAATCCACCTTCATCTTCCGGATGGTGTCTGGGGGACACGAGCCAAGTGCCAGGTCCCTCGGCTGCCCAGGACCCCCCCAGCCCACCCAGGATTAACACAGCACAGCCATAACCCCCAGAGAAAGCTGGTTACTGCAGGTCACTGGTCTCCAGAGTGAAGCACCACACGCCCCAGTGCTGCCACAAGGATCATCCCCAAATCCCCATTTCCCATTGCTGCCATCAGCAGATTTCAGAGGGAACACCCCCAAACTCCCATTTCCCAGTGCTGCCACCAGCAGATTTCAGAGGGAACACCTCCAAATCCCCATTTGCCATTCCTGCCATCAGCAGATTTCAGAGTGAGCATCCCCAAATCCCCATTTGCCATTCCTGCCATCAGCAGATTTCAGAGGGAGCATCCCCAAATCCCCATTTCCCATTACTGCCATCACTAGGCTCCAGAGGGAACAGCTCACCAGTGGCGGAGATGAACTTGTTGTAGTTCTCATACAGCAGGGTCTGCATGTCGCTGTCCAGGGCGCGGATCTCCCGGCTCAGTGCGGCCTCGCGGGCCAGGAGCTGCCCCAGGGGACACTCACTGCGCACCTGAGGGGACAATGGATACACATCTGCCCCCACTGCCCCCTCCGGAGCCCCCTAATTGAGATCAACTGCCCTCCATAGTACATCTGAGACCCTCAGCTTCCCTGCAGGATCCCTGACTGTCCCCCTGGATTCCTCCCCGGATATGGAAGTGTTCCCCAGGAGC
Organism: Zonotrichia leucophrys gambelii; assembly: GCF_028769735.1. Classification (NCBI taxonomy): domain Eukaryota; kingdom Metazoa; phylum Chordata; class Aves; order Passeriformes; family Passerellidae; genus Zonotrichia; species Zonotrichia leucophrys. Next base: position 48,203,634 of record NC_088175.1, read on the forward strand.
CTCCCCTGCCCTGCTAACTGCCCCGATCCAGCTGCTGCCGAGCACCTCAGCACCATTCCCGCACGGAATCGGTGTCCCCAGAGAAGCAGATCCATAAGGTGCTCGAACAGGCCCTTTATGGGATCCCCTCAAGATTCTCGGGCCCCGAAGGTTCTGGGGGCCCTGCGGTTCCCCCCCGCCAAGGTCGGGGCCACCCATCGAGATCCCTCGTGACGTGGTCCCGCGGGGACCTCCCCGGGCCCCTCGGAGCCGTCGCCAAGGTGGCGGTGGTGGTGCCCGCGGGAGGGGTCTCCGTGCCCACCTTGGTCATGAACACCTCCGGGTCGAAGTGGGGCCCGTTGATGTCGGTGGGGTCCGGGGGCGCCTCGGCCGCCTCGGCAGTGGACGGGCCATAGTAGCGCTGGAGCGGCCCGTGGGGACGCCGCCACCCGCCGCCCCCGGTGCTGCCGCCGGTGGCCTCGGGGCTGCCCGCGGCCCCGCTCCCGGCCCCGCTCCCCGCTGTCGCCGCCGCCATCGCGCCGCCGCTTCCGCCCCAGCAGCCACTTCCGCCTGTCCCTTACGCCACTTCCGATGCGACACCCGGTTGCCATGGTGACGGGACAGCGGGGCCGGACATGGCGGGGCCCTTTACCGAGGCCTGGGGCGGCTGCCACGGGGATGGAGCCGGCGCCGCCCGCGTCCTGCTGCGCCATGGGGACAGGACTGACGTGAGGCCTCAGACATGGGTGGAGACACCGACCCGGGGCCCGTGACTCTCACTGTCCATTTTCACCACTGTCCACCTCTCCGCAGGCCTCCCCAGTGTCCCAGAGTCCCCGTGAGTCCCCCACCCCACCCGAGGGTCCCGCTCCAGCCCCGGGGTGGCTCCCGGTGACGCTGGAATTGGGCTGTGAGGCCGCAGGTACAACCAGGTGACCGACATTGCACCTTGCACAAGGAACAAACATCTGGGCTAAAAGGTCTAAAATCAGCTTTATTTACAGCAGAAAAGGCAAAAGAAACCCCGCCAGGGTGAGGGCCGGGCTGCTCCAGGGTCCTTTCATCGGGAGTCACCTGCTCCAGGAATCACAGGTCATCGGTTCTTCCCAAAGGAAAGAGCCCAGAGCTGCCACGTTGCACCAGGAAAGCAGGAAGAGCCAGAGGAAGTTCCTGGTGCCTCCCTGCTCCTTGCCTTTCCTGCACATTTTTTCCCAAATGTGGAAAAGAGCACACCTAATCCAGCCAGGGTGTGTTTTGTGAGCAGTTTGGTACGTGGGACAATATTGCCTTCACAGCTGTGGACCTGAGTCAGCCCAAGGGCAAAGGAATTCCCAGTGGGAACAGGGAAAAAGCAAAGGAACACTCAGCCATCCATCCATGAAGAGGGTTTGCTGGAGAGTCTAAATCAGAGGAGGAGGAATGTCTGAGCCCTGGCTGTTACAGGAAGAGAGAAGGAAATAAGCAAGGCAGGGGTTCCTTTTGTACCTTGTAAATGCATAAACAAATCAGCAAATCCCTCCTTGATTTCCCTCCACTCCTGACAGCACTAAGAGGGGAATTCCACCTCACCTCAACCTCTGCTTTATTGGCACTACATCTCCACAAAGTGCTCTAAAACCAGGGTGGCACAGTAACCACAATTAAGTGGACCTTCTGCCACCAGATTTCTTTACTCTGATTTAGCATCTAAATTTGCGCATGTGTGGGAAGGTTCTGGAAGGTTCCACACAAGTGAAAATCCGTGTGGTTATGGACTGTGGTCCTCCCTTCCCATGGGGTCCAGCCCGGTTTGCCCACAAGGATGATAAAGAAAACCAGGCCAGGATTTAATGAAAGTCCTGCTCCCCTGCATCTCTTCCCTGCTACAGTCTGAGAGTATCCAGGCCCAGATCCATTGCCAGTTCCACCCAAAAGCAGCACAGCACAGGTTTCCTTTCAGCCCAGGGAAATGGAGAGTGGCCACACGGAATGTCAGTCACACACTGGTACTCTCAAATCCCATAAGTCAGCATCCTAAATCCTACAGCTCGCAGAGCTCAGCTGGCTTATGGAATATCCACAAGTCCCTGGATTTGTTAGTTCCTGGTTTTCATTGAAGGAAGTGATGTGGAAGTGGCCCTTAGGAACAGCCCACGGGATGTGGACAAGGCAGGAGGTCACGGCCAGAGCCATGACCCCAAAATCCCGTTAGACACAAAGATCCCTTTGGAGCCAAACTTGTTTTGGAAGAGCAGTCTGGGCCCAGCCAGAGCGGCGAGGGAGGAAAATCACTGGGAAGGTGGAGGTGTGGCTGGAGGCTCCTCTGGAAAACGTGTGGGCAGGTCTGTGGATGGTGGGGTCCGGCCTGTGCCACATCCCAGGCCGGGCTCAGGTCCCCGCCCGGGACACCAGGTAGTAGAGGATGAAGAAGATGAGGACAAGGGCCACGGACACAGCCAGGAGCAGCCGGCGGTTGTCGCGGCCGGAGCGCGCCATGCCCGAGAAGCGCTTCACGCTGCCCGTCAGCAGCCCGGTCACGCTCAGGAAATCCGAGTCCTGGATGGTGGGAAAGGACACCTTGGAGGCCTTACAGAATCATGGAACTTCCCGAGTTTCCCAAGGGAACATCCCGAGTCCCGAGGGATTCAAAGCGATGAGCCAGTCCAGCTCCAAGCCCTGCACGGGACACCCAACAATCCCAGTGCTGATTTAGGGCTTCTCCCTTCAGGGTTTTTGCTGTCCCACCTCTCATCCCAGTTCCCTGATTTGCACAGAAAGCCCCGTCTGTCTGTCCTGTCTCCCAGTCCTTACCATGCCATCCAGGTAGCGGTTCTGTTCCTCAGCATCCTTGTCAATATCCAGAGCCAGCTGCAGAGCAAGGCAGGAAATGGGTATTAATGAGCTTTTAATGTCCAGAGAACCTCTAAAATCTGAAAGGTGAATTATTTAAACAAGCTGCTGCTTTCCCAGCTCAAACAGACACGTAGGGGCTTGTCTGATGCAGGAACAAGGAAAATGGAATTTCCCTGCCAGGCAGGTGATCTTTTCCAGCTCTGAAAATAAAGTCTGGCTGTCTAAATCTGCCAGCTAGAGAGGGGAGTTTAAACCCTGGGACACAATGGCAGGAATTCAGCCTGTCCTTTTAAACAGTGAGTCATCAACTTCTTTCATGGTTTGTACTAAACTTTTAATAATAATATAGAGCTTACAGCTCTAAATCAAAGTGTTTGATGTTAATAGGAGCACACTGTAGGGTGATAAAATATAAGAAAATAAAGACAGTGTAGAAAGTAATCTTACCCCTAAGGAGTTGTAGCTGGGCCAATTACCAAAGATTAGGAACAGGCCTGGCTTTACCAGGCCACGGCTGTAAGCAATGAGAAGAAGAGTGCTATAAAAGGGTGGGGTGGCTGGGTGAGAAGGGAACTGGAGTCTGTTGGCTACTTTGTGAAGAAAAAAGATGCAGTACTCTGAGGAGTTACCCATAAGAAACACCAAGAGGGTATGAAACTTTTGTGATAGGGAGACAACATATGGAACCCCTGCAATAAGATGGCAACAGTGAGTCATTGCCTTCTTTCATGGCTTGTACTAAACTTTTAATAATAATTTAGAGCTTAAAGCTTAAATCAAAGTGTTTGATGTTAATAGGAGCAAACCAGCTTTAAGAACAGCTACACAGAGACACAGGTATTTTCCAAAATTAATCTACCTGCCTTTTTTCATGAATATTTCCCTGAGGAGGTGAGCTTAGCAACACCCCTGTGCTCAGGCTGGACAGGGCTTGGAGCAACCTGGTCTAGTGGAAGGTGCCCCTGCCCATGGAAAGGGGTGAGACTGGATGAGCCTTAAGGTCCTTTCCAACCCAAACCTTTCCATGGTTCTGTGATCCCCTGCAGGACTCCAAGGTAACCAGAGGCTGTCCTTCAGCTCAACACGTGTGCGACCTCGGCACTCACCGACTTCAGCCTGGTGACCTTGCTGGCCAGGCTGTCGGCCATCCGCTTGTTCTCCACGTCCAGCAGGTCCTCCATGGCGCTCGGACTCTGCCCTGGGGAGAGGAACGAGGAGCCCACATCATCCCTGCCCTGCCACAGCCCCTCCTTGCACGGTTTGCACCGTGGAACCCTCTGAAAATGTGACCAAAACACCACAGACTTCCCCTAAACGCGCCAGGGCGAGAACCAGACTTGCACCCTGGATTGCCACCATGGCCCAGCAGCAGCTGCGGGGGTTCCACGGCCAGTGACACCCAGGGGTGAGATATGGGTGAAACCCGGCAGATCCGGGGCCCTTTGCCCCTCGGCCGTGTTGGGGTCTCTCGGCATTGCCCCCCCTTGTGGGGCAGGTGGGGTCCGGGGGGGGGATTAGGGGTTCCGGGGCAATTAGGGGCTATGGGGGAAGCTGGGGACTCAAAGGCGTTCAAGGGGGGCAATTAAGGGTTTCGGGGGGCAATTAGGGGTTGGGGGGGCAGCCCAGGACCCCAAACGGGGCCCAGGTAGGCAATTAGGGTTTATGGGGGGGCAATTCCCGGGCTATAGGGGAGAAATCGGGGCACTGCAAGAGGCGCCGTGGGGTTCCGTGGGATGGGGAGTTCCTGCTCCCTCTGACCCGCTCCAGCCCCTCCTGCCTCCCAAACCTGTCCCTGTCGGTGTCCCTTGTCCCCTCACCTCGGCCCCGCTCCGCCATGGCTGCCCCGGCCCGTCCCGCCCCGCCGGGCGGAGCCGCCACGAAATGTCCGCCCGCTCTTCCTCCTTCTCCTCCTCCTCCTTCCCCCCGGCACCGGGACCCTCGGGCCGCTCGCCCGGGCCGGGGCGGAAGGGCTGGAAGTGCCCCCCGAGGGATCCCGGGCCGCAGGTACGGCCAGCGCCCTGCCGGGCACAGGGGAGGGACGGGGGGCTGGGGGGAAAAACAACGGCTTGGGGACACAAAACGGGGGGATTGGGGACGAAAATGGGAGTTTGGGGACAAGAATAAGGGGCTGGGGATGAAAAGAAGTTTTGGGGAAATAATTAGGGGTGGAAAATAGAGGTTTGGGGGGGGAAATAGGGGCTTGGGATAAAAAAAAAATATTTGTGGACAAAAATAGGGGCTTGAGACGAAAATAGATGTTTGGAGGGGAAAGTAGGGGTTTAGGGACATAAGCAGGGTTATGGGGAGTAAAAAAGGGGGTTGGGTATTTACCCAGGTGGTGGGGGAAGGAGGTGGCAGTGTGAGGAAGCAGTAGGAGTATGGAAATGGGGATATGCCCAATGGTCCATTGGTTCATGTCATCCCCTCAAAAGCAGAGGTGATCCAGCACTGAGCCGGGAGATCCCCTGCATCCCAGCCCCTGCACATGGGGATGCTGTATCCCTACTCCCGGCCAGCCCAGCCTTTGTCTCTACCGCTTTCTGCCTTCCAAAATGCAGGATCTGCCTCTTTTGGTCCCCCCGAAAAGCCCCTCTGGGGCTGCGTGGGCAGGAGAGGACAGCCCGTGTGATTCCCAAACCCCGGGGGCCCTGGGATCCCTGTTTGTTGAGCTTGGTGTGACCAGCTCAGCCCCATTCTCATGGCAACACGGAAGCCGAACACATGTCCGAGCCCAAATCTGCTGGCTATCCCAGCACCGTGGGCTCCGTGAGCCGCTAAACCGGTGCTGTATCCCAAATAATCCCGCGGAGCTGAGCTGCGCATCTGCTCGCTGGCAGTGTGGGCAGGGACGGCCTCTCCCGGGGGCTCCGGACGCGCCTTTTGGCCGCGCCTGCAGGGTCCGGCCATCATCCAGCCTGCCACCAAACCCTCCCCGCTCTGCTTCCCACCACCTGCCAAGGTAGCTCCGCCTGCGGCCGGAGGATGCTCTCCCGCCCGGCTGCCTCGCCGCTCCATCCCTTGTCACTCCACGGGAGTGTTTCTGGCTTTATTTGTTATTTTCCCCCCTGTGCCGCAGCAGAAATCAGGGCAGGCGGGGAGGAGGAGGAGGCAGGGAGCTATTTCAGGGAGCTGCTGTTATCTGCTCCACGTTAATCCCCAGCTGGTGGGGGGAAGGTTTTCCCTGAGTGCTTTCCTGGGAGGGCATATATTAAACATTGAAAAGCAAAGCGAGGAAGAAGAGGATTAGCAGGAGAGAGAGGAAGCTGGCTGCTGGCTTTGCTCGGGTTATCCATCTGCTCCACTTTTATGGATGCAGCAGTGTGAGCAATATCGCTTGGGGATTTTTTTGTGTTGCATTTTTTCCCTCCTTGCTCTCTCCACCCCTTTCTCTCTTCCCTCTCAGAGGTCTGTGTGCCGAGCTGCTTTTCCATCACCCTGGAAATCCCCTTGCTCCCCTTCCTCCGGGCTGTGCTGTAGCTGAGCTGTTGGGATAATGGAGCTCCAGGCTGTGTTATCCACGCTGGAAAATGGGGAACAGGACACGGTTCTCAAGGTGCTCCAGGTCTACAACCAAGAGGTGAGTGAGCATCAATGCTTCCCTCAGCTCAGGGACTCCTAAAAAAATTGTTATCCAGATCCCAAGAAAGGCCAGGAAATAAGAGTCAGGGGGAGGACTGAGTAAGAGGAGCTTTTTTGTTAAGGCAGTTTTGGAGGTGCTGAGAGAGTCCAGGGAGGAGCTGCAGGTGAAAGGATGTTGGGATTTGCAAGTCAAAAGATGGTTGGAGGTGACTGCTGGGATCTCATTTGGGCACAGCTCTGAAGGCAGTAAATGATGAATGTAGAATATCAAACCCAAATGATCTGGAAGCAGAGATGGGAGCATTTCTAGCCTTAAAGTAGGAAAAGATTATCTGTGGTGGTAAATCTCTGCTTGGAGAGAGGAGACTGAGGGGAGACCTCAGCTGTTTACAGCTTCCTCCTGAGGGGCAGCTCCAGTCTCTGCTCTCTGGCCAGTGACAGGACCCAAGGGAACAGCTGGAGAGGTTTAGGCGGGATATCAGGAAAAGGTTCTTTCCCTCAGAGGAGGGTCAGGCACTGAGCAAGCTCCCCAGGGAGTGGGCACTGCCCCAAAGCTGCCAGAACTCCAGGAGCGTATGGACAATGCTCTCAGGTACAGGGTGGGATTGTTGTGGTGTCTGCACAGGGCCCGGAGCTGGACTGCATGGATCATGTGGGTTCCTTCCAGCTCAGGATATTCTATGGCTCTCTGAAATCCCGTTTGAAACAGACTCTGGTTGTCAGGGAAATTTCCTTCAGAGGTTTCCCCTGAGAGGGGCTGGCCCTGTGGATCACTCTGACTCACTCTGCACCAGGCTGGAGTAGGTGGAAGCCAGGAGGGAAAACCTGAGGAATATTTTGCAGGAGTGTGTGCGTGAGAGAGAGAGAGTGTGGAACTATTCCTGACAGTCCGATTTGGAGTGGGGAGATATTGGCCAAGGAGGAGCAGGTGTCTGTTAAGGACAGCACTGAGGATTAACAGCACCAGCAGCAGGTGCAGCACCAACATCCTCGGGGTGCAAATGGTGTCTGTGTGCCCCCAAAACAAGATATTTCCTGTTGGATTCCCCCAGCGTGGTCCTTCCTGGGTATCAAGCCTAGGGAGCTGCAAGCACAGGGTTTGCCGGCCCGTCTGGAGGAAATGGAGCAGTCAAAGAGGATTATGAAACTGCAGATAAACCTGGCACGGCCTGGCATTGCTTGTGCTGCAAGGCTGATGGTTCTGTTCGCTTTTCCTGAGGATTTGTTTTAATTCACTGTTGTGCAGGCAGTTTTTGCTTGCTGGGAATTACTACAGCTAAAGCAAAACCCCAGGTGTGGCCAAAATATCCCCAAATGGGATTATAGCCTGAAAAGAGGATGTGCTGAGGGAAGAAGCAGCAGCCTGCTTGTGGAACACAGCAGTGCCAGCACTGAGCCATCAGGTCCTGGTGGTGTGGATGGATCAGCTCACACACAGCCTGGCTGGAGTACACCTGTCCTGCCCCCACACCTGGGGCTGCTCCAGCCACTGTGTCCATCGCTGCTTCCAGGCTGGACACAACCCTGCGCTCTTGGTGACTGCACACACATAATCCGTGTTTTTTGGATTTAAGTGTTTTTGTTCTCCAAGCTGGCATCAAATGCTCTCTTGGTATGAACAAGGATTGCCTCAATGTCTGGGGGGTGCTGCTTCTCCCCAGGCACCTGTGGTCTCCAGTTCCATGGGAGCAGGTTTGGTCAGGAGGGAGACTGGCAGTGAAGAACAAACAAAATCTCAAGAGCAACACAATGAATGGAGATCAGGAGGGTTTGTTAGCATAGGGACAGGATGGAGCGTGGACATCAAGTCCCTTGTGTGTAAAGAACAGCCTGAGTAACCAGAAGGATCCATTCCCATGTACCAAGGAGACAGGACTTCTTTGGGGCAGGAAAAGGACTAATAAATATCAAGGGGAGGACGTGCAGGCACAGCTCAGTGGTATCACTGAGCAGGGGAATTACCGGCTCTTATAGGATATTGGGATTGGGATGAATACCCACTGTGCTGCTGCAGTATTTAAACTAAATCCATCTGTCAGCTGGCCTGTGGCATTGCACTGGTGCTGTGCATCCAGGGGTGATGCCCATGGTGTGGGGGCACTGTCAGGACATGGTGTGTTTGCTGTTGCAGCATGTTTTGCACCTGCTGCTTTCCAGCTGAATGGCTCTACTCTGGTCCCATGGAGTTTTAACCTATTCCTCTTTCTGATTGATTTTGTTTTTCCCACAGAAATCTCAGTGCTTCATCTTTGAGGATGAGGAGCGGGAAGAGAGGAAGGTAGGCACATGCTGCTTGCTTTCCTCCTCTGGTCAGTGTGTAAATCTGCTGCTCTGTGCTCATGTCCAGCTGGGCTTGGCAAGCAGCTCCCACAGGAGAGGAACTGAGAGTTTTCCATTAACTTGGTTAGGGAATTGTGCGCTTGGAGTGTCTGGCTCTGTTTTTTTCCATCAGTAGTTGGTTGTTTTGAGTAAAGGTCAGCATCCATCTGACACTAGCAATGGTTCCATGATCCATTTAGTCCCAGCCATGGATGTGATCTCTGGTGCCTCTGGACAGGGATCACAGCAGTGCTGGCTCTGGGGGAGGGTGAGGGGCTCCCCTGGGAGTCAGCAGTGGGATTTGCCAGGAGCTGTGTATTAGCAAATCCTTTGAGCTGCTGTAATCTGGCACTTGGAGGGAAGGACACTCTGCCTGCTCATTCCTGCTCCTGCAGCACTTTGTGACAGGGCAGGCCTTGGCCTGGCTGTTCTGCCATAAAAATGACTGTTTTCCTTGGGTTGTTTTCCAGCTGGCTCAGTTCTCTGGTCAGTTCACTGGTGGATGGTGCCAATGCCTGTGAGCACAGCAAGTGCAGGCCAGGTGACCTGGGTGGAGAGCAGGACCTCCTTTGGCTGTGCCAGGGCCAGCTGCTGCCACATGGAGAGTTCCAGGCACAGCCTGAAACGTGTGACTGGATCTGATGAGATCTGAGCTCTTTGCCTTGCACTGACCTGCTGGGTGAGCTGGGACGGTCACAGGATGTGGCTTCAGGCACAGTGTCCCACTTTTGGGGTGTCTGCCATGAAATATGAGATGAACATCACCGCTAGTTCCTGGTGCTTGGGTGTTCAGCTTCAGGCACACACCCTGAGATCCCTTTCCCCTGAGCCAGCCTGCGGCTTTGGTTGCTGGGACTGTATCTAAAACTTGGTCTCCCTGTGAGGAAGGAGAAGAGAAACAGCTGTACTTCATCATTTCCCCAGAATGTGAGTGTGGGGCACACCATGAGCCTCACATTAAGGACTGAAGTTCAGTTTTTCTTAATTTCTTCCCTTAGTATTTTCATTTCACCAGGGGAGAGTCAGGTGGGATATCAGGAGGAATTTCTTAATGGAAAGGGTAGTCAGGGAAGAGGCTGCCCAGGTAGGTGGTGTAGCCATCATCCATCTCTGGAGGTATTCAGGGAATGACTGTCCCATCCTCTGGTCTGGTTGTGAAGGTGCTGATTGGTCACAGGTTGGGCTTGATGGTCTTGGAGGTCTTTCCAACCTGGATGATTATGATTAATGATGCCAAGCTTAATGATTCTCTGATTATTTTGAAGTGTAACCAATGGGGCTGTTAAGCCAGTTACAAACCTCATTTTTTTGAGTTCTTTCACTCTTGTAACACCACAGAAAGACCCATGCTCTGAGCTGTGTTGTGTTTGAGGTCTGGTGGGCTCCCCCAGCAGTGTGTGTGGGTTACTGGTGTGATGTGAAGTGCTGCCACATGTGGTTCAGCCTGAGCTGCCTGTATCTGTGAGGCCTTACCTGTGTTCTTGTGCTGCTCCATGACTCGCTGTTCCCCATGAGCTTTGCAGCTCCTGTGAATTGTGTTAGTGGGGCTCTGCCAGTCTGTACCCATGGAAGATCTGGGCCAGTAGGTCTCCAGACAGCACTGAAATTAAGGAGATGCTGCTTATTTGAATCTCCTGAGGTCTCTTCACCTCTTTTCCCAAGGCATCAGGTGCCCTCCTCACGTCCCTTGTGTCCCATGTCCCTCCCTTGTGCAGTGGGCAGGTCGGCCCTGTCCGCCTGAGCCATCCTCACCAGGGCAGAGCTACAACAGTGCCCTGTTTGTGCTCTCCCTTTGCACCCAACACCCTCTGCAAGTAATTTTTTTCCTGGTTGTTCTTGCCCAGACTGGTCATGATCAATGCCAGAGCCAGGCACTTCCTGAGGCAACACCTGAGCAGGCCCAGGTGACACTGCTGTTGTCCAGGGCAGAGCATGGCAGTGCTGTAGGGAGCCCTGGCAAGTGTCAGTATCCAAGGCATTGCTTGTTTCCAACTGCACAGAAAATGGCCCAGCTGCTGATCAAGTTCTTGGAGAGAGAGCTGCAGCCGTCCTGCCAGGTCACCTGCCTGGAGAGCATCCGCATCCTATCCCGGGACAAGCACTGCCTCGACCCCTTCACCACCAAGGAGGGCCTGAAGACCCTCTCCAGGCACGCCGGCATTGATTACTCCGAGGAGCTGATCCGGGAGGTGCCAGACCTGGATGTAATCCTGGAATCCCTGAAATGCCTGTGCAACATCGTGTTCAGCAGCGCCATGGCGCAGGAGCTGACGGCCGAGGGCCGGCTGGTGGTGGGGCTGGCGCGGCGCATCAAGCTCTACAACGAGCGGAGTCTTCCTCACGACATCAAGTTCTTCGACCTGCGCCTGCTGTTCCTGCTGACGGCCCTCAGGGTGGACATCCGGCAGCAGCTGGCCCAGGAGCTCCGGGGAATCAGCCTCATGACAGACACCCTGGAGCTGACCCTCGGGGTCAAGTGGTTGGACCCCTACGAGGTGGCCACCGAGGAGGGACTGCTGCCACCTTTGCCTCGGCAGGAGACGGAGCGAGCCATGGAGATCCTCAAAGTGCTCTTCAACATCACCTTTGATTCCAGCAAGAGGGAGGTGGATGAGGTGAGCTCCTTGGGCTAATGGTATTCATGTGTCTCTGGGCTCTGGCTTTGCAGGTTTTCTCCTCCCTTGCAGTTTCTCATGTCCCAGACTGGTCCTTGTGCACCTTCAGGGTGGTGAGGGACTCGGGTGTCCTTAGGGCACTGCCCCTGTCCAGTGCAGTATTATCCCTTACTTTGCCTGTGCTTTTAGCATTCCCAAATGGAGAATTGAGAGTCTGCTTTCCCTGGAATGCCCTGCAGTCCATGATCAGGCTGCTGGAGGGGGGAATGGGCTGAAGGCTCTGGGGTGTGTGGGCTGCCCTTTGCTGACTGAGGTGTTCCTCTCTCCATGCTGGGGCCAGGAAGATGCTGCTTTGTACAGGCACTTGGGTGCCCTCCTGCGCCACTGCCTCATGATCTCTGCCGACGGCGAGGACCGCACCGAGGAGTTCCACAGGTCTGTGTTGGGAGGAGCTTCTCCTGGAGCTTTGCTAGCTCCTTCAGGCACATCCTGCCTCTCCCTGGGTGATTGGGAAGGGACCCTGATGACCAGCAGCTTTTGGGTTTAGCCTGGGGATCCCTCATGCTGCTGGAACTCAGAAACAGCCTTTCCTGCCCTGAGAATGCCACGTGTGAGTGCCACGGCCTCCTGACCCCTGAGATCTTGTTCCATGTTCTGTGTCAGGCTGTCCCAATGGTGACATCCACCTCAGTGGGCAACTGGCCAGAGAAGAAGCTGCTTTAAATGTCCATGAGATGGCCTTAATTAGTCTTAAGCTGTGCTGAGAAATTGGCTGCGTCATGTTGCCAAGCATTATTGGTGCAGGGGTTTCAGCTTGGAGCGGGTGACACCACCCTGTCCCCAAGAATACATAGCTGGAGGGATCCCAAGCAGTGCTGGTGTGGAACAACAGGAGACTCCAGAGACAGACCTTGGACCACCCAGATTGGTCCTGCTTGGTTGTGTGTCAAAATCTGTAGGTTCTCAGATGTCACTTTGGATTCTCAGCATATAGTTAGCTACCCAAAAAGCATCTGAAGTTATCCCCTTTCAGTGGTGTGAGGAGATTGAGATGCTCCAGGAAAACTTGGATCGCAGGGTCCTCACGCTCCTGCAAGTTAATGATGGGCCTTCATTTCTGCAGAGCTGAAGGTCTTCTGTGAGCAAAGCTCCATCACTGTGTGTTCACTTCTCTTCTCTTTCACACATGCAGCCACACAGTCAACCTGCTGGGCAACCTGCCCCTGAAGTGTCTGGATGTACTCCTGACTCCCAAAGTGCGGCCGGGCTCGCTGGAGTACATGGGCGTCAACATGGATGCGGTCAGCATCCTCCTGGACTTCCTGGAGCGCCGCCTGGACAGGGTGAGCGCTGGGGCTGCTTCTGCCCACGGCTCTGGGGCACCTTTCCCTCAGCCTGGAAGAGCCTGGTGGGAGCAGCACGCTTGGTTTGAAGTTAGCCCTTTGTAGGAGGGACAGCTTTTGGCAGAGCTGTGCTTGGTGGGACTAAACCAACATCCCTGAACTGGGAAGGTGACTGCTATTGCTTTGGGGGCTGCAGGCAGTGAGATTGGTGGAACAATGGATGATTAGCTGATAATTAATTGGGTGACTGACAAATCAGCCCTGTTTCACTCAGCAGTGATCCAGTGGGCAGTTCTGGAAATCTGAGTTCATGTTATTTTTAAGCTGACTACAGTTTTTAGCCTCTGGAGTTGTTCCAAAGGGCCTCCAGATTTTACCACTGCACTTCTCTGCCCTGGATGCCCTGCCCAAATATTTCTGTCGGTGCCTGTGCCACAGCAGGTGGTGTGGGGAGGAAGGAGGCACTGAATGCCTGTGGCAGAGGTTGGGAAGCTCCGTGTCCATCCATCTCCCTGGTGGTCTGTGCTCGTGTTCTCCAGCATGAGCCAGACAAGCTGAGCTCAGCATGACTGACGTGCTGCTTCTTCTGGGGATGTTCCTGCAGGGCCACAAGCTGAAGGAGAGCTTGACCCCTGTGCTGAACCTGCTGACGGAGAGTGCCCGAGTCCACCGGCAGACCAGGAAGTTCCTGAAGGCCAGGGTATGCGGTACTGAGCCCTGCGTTCAGGGGAGCTGCCCTGAGGGGAGGCCAGCAGAGCCTTGCTTGTGGCCACCCCCAGACACCTCTGCTGTGGGTGGCTTTGGTACCACAGTGACCTGTCACCCTTGCTGTGGCCCCGCAGGTGCTGCCGCCGCTGCGGGACGTGCGGAACCGGCCGGAGGTGGGGAACTCCCTGCGGAACAAGCTGGTGAGGCTCATGACACACATCGACACCGACGTCAAGCACTGCGCCGCCGAGTTCCTCTTCGTGCTCTGCAAGGAGAGCGGTGAGTCCTGGGGCTTCCACATGGGGACCCTCTGCAGGGCTGCTGCCTTCCCTCAGGACAGCCCTGAGGGAGAGCTCCAGGAGCTCTGTGGGAAGGAGGTGGTGTCCCTCAGGCCAGCGGTGAGGGACAGGCTGTGCTGGAGGACACCACTGCACCCTGCACACAGCCTGGCCCACATTCAACTCCCACACACGGGCCTTGCTCCCTGTCAGCACCTCCATGGCCCGGAAACATGGCAAAACCGTGCTGCTGGGGCTGGAGGGAGCACAGGAGTAGAGCACAGGGTGGTCTCTGTCCCTTGTCCCGGCAGTGTCCCGGTTTGTGAAGTACACGGGCTACGGGAATGCTGCGGGGCTGCTGGCGGCACGGGGCCTCATGGCTGGTGGCCGGGAAGAGGGAGAGTACTCGGAGGATGAAGACACGGACACAGAGGAGTACAAAGAGGCAAAGCCCAAGTAAAGAGATCCCCTCTTCCCCTAGAGATCCCCTTCTCCCATATCTTCCTCCTGCTGCTGCTTCATCCTTCTTCATGCACCTGCTGCCATCTCCCTGTTCTGCTCATCCACATGTAACATGGGTGGAAGCGCCCGGTTTTCCTACCCCTCTCCAGAGCTCAGTGTTGCTACAGCCAGCTGGTTCTCGGTTCCTCTTTTTCCCTTCCCTCTCTTTTTCCCTTCTCTTTCTCCTTTTCCTCTGCAGTGGGTGGTATCTTGAGGGTGGGGGACCCAGGCCTGTGCCCACCCATGCGTTCCCCACACACTGTTCAGGTTGGGTTTGTTGAGATTTTCTCCATCCCTGCAGGTTGGGTTTGTTGGGGTTTCCTCAATTAGCTTTTGTCCCCAGCCTTGAGGAGAGGGCGGAAATGTCACCTGCCCCCATGTACCTCATTTCCAGTGGCACTGTGGCATTGGCAGGAGGGGATGTTAGAGGAAAGAGAGGTGTTTATAAGGATGTAAGTCAGAATCCCCAGTAGCACTGTGATGGCACTTGGGGCTCAGGGCACGAGCAGTGGTGACAGCCAGTCCTGCTGTGCCATTCCTCTGCTCCATGAGGCTCAGAAGGATTCTAAACAGCCCTTTGTCACCTGCTGTCCCGTCCTGACCCCTGGCCTCACTGCTCTCTGTGCAGCATCAACCCTGTGACGGGACGTGTGGAGGAGAAGCTGCCCAACCCCATGGAAGGGATGACGGAGGAGCAGAAGGAGCATGAAGCCATGAAATTGGTCAACATGTTTGACAAGTTGTCCAGGTACTGGGACGTGTGTGTCAGGGGGTACATCTGTGACAAACCTTCCTTTGGCTGGGTTCCCAAGGCGTGGAGGGATCTAGGAGCAGGAGTGGCAGGGGATATGTGGGAAATTCTTCCATCAGCATGGCTCCATGACATGCAAGGGAAGCATTGCCAGCTCCTCCAGCTTTGGCATGATGGGACAGTGTGGAATTCCTTGCTGTGCCTGCGCTGTTCCCAAGCACCTGCTGCTCTCCAGGTTTGTCCAGGTGCTTGGGAAGGACAGCAGCCTCTGTCCTGGCAATGCAGCTCAGGAGGAAGCAGCATTCTGGGGACAGACAGCAGGGACAGATGGCAGCCAGTGCCACCAGCCTCTTTCCCTGTTGGAGTGCGTTTTCCAGTTATCTCTGACCCACAGGAGCCCAGCTGAGTTCAGACTTTCAAGAGTAAAGGAGGGAAGTCCATCCTATGTTGGACGGAAAGGAACATGGACACCAGTGTTAGTTTTCCTCTGGGAATCCTGAACCACACAGAACAGAACTCTAGAAAGGAGCCTGTCCCAGAGAATAGGATTGTGCTTCCAGGCCATTGCTTTGCCATGCTGGAATTTTTAGGGCTGGCACCGTCCCCATTTCTCAGAGGGGATCTTTAGTGATGCCAAGTGTGTTCCAGGCCATTTCCACAAGCCCCACCTTGCTGCTGTATTCCTGCTTTGTTCCCATGCTGTGCTGCAGCTCTGCCTTTCCTGTCCCCTCTCCTGGCTGCAGGGAGAAGGTGATCCAGCCCATGGGCATCACTCCGAGCGGCAACCTGGCGCCCATGGAGAACGCCATCCGCAGCATCGCCGACGAGCGCTCGTCCTCCGACTCGGACCTGGGGCTGGACTGAGGCAGCTCCAGCCGCTCTCCCTCGGAACTGGTGCTGCACCCAGGGGCTGGCACTGCGCCAGGACTCTCCCCGTGGGATCTGGGTCCAGCCTGGGCCCCTCACAGCCCGCCACATGGAACACCTGCCTCCTTCCCAGCTCCATAGCCGCCTCTCCTTCCAGAGGTCTCTGTGACCTGGCTCCACCTCGGTCTCTCCTGTCAGCAGCCTTGAGGATTTCACACTCCAAATTGCTTCCAGGACTCTCCAGTAGGATTTTTGGGTTTTAAATACGTGCTGTTTGGGAAGAAGGGTCAGGGAGAGGCTCTTCCTGCCACTTCATCAGGGTTCAGTGATCCACAGAGCCTCCTGTGGCTGTGTGCATGGCCCCAGAGTGGGAGCTGCTCCCCAGGAATGCCATGGGAAGGGGGGCTCCCAGAGAGGGGTGTGGGCCTCCAGTGGGAGTGGGACCTGCAGGGCATGGTGCAGGTGGCTGTATCCATGTCTGTGCACACCCAGAATGTGGGGGTGAGCAGAGCAGAGCTGGTGTGGCCTTGGAAGCTTCCAGCATTGCGCTGGCCACAGGAGAGAGCGCGTGGGCAGCTGCTGGGAATGCTCCAATGTCCCTTCCCGGGCACTGTCCCTGTCACCACCCAGCTGGGTTTGGGCGTTTGCCTCTCCCCACCTCCTGCTTTCCAGACAAAAGGCCAATACCTGTGCTCTGTCCTTGGCTCATCCTTGCTGTGCCCAGGCTGCTGTGTCCCCCAGGGGCTGCTGTTGGGCCTGGTGTAGATTTCTCTTTATTTTTATTCCTGTTTTCTTTGGAAAGAAAATCTTCTCATTTGTCTCATGTATCTGAGTTCCCAAACCTCCCATCACAAGTAGGAATGCACAAGTGCTGCTAGAATAAAGCCAACCTGACACGTGGGAGTGTGGCAGTGATTCCTCCCATCAAGGAAATCCCTGTGGCAGAGCATCCCAGGTGTTCTGCCCATGTGTCCTTAGGAGCTGGGGGTGTTCCTGAACATGGTCTAGGAGGTGAAGAGCTGGAGGGATGCTTTGCTTGGTTTTCCAGTTTCCACTGCTGAGGAAACGGGAGTTTGTTGAGGAAACCCTCGAGTGCTGTGTCCAGCTCTGGGCCCCTCATGGCAAGGAGGATATTGAGGGGCTGAAATATGTCCAAGGGAGGGAATGGAGCTGGGGAAGGGTCTGGAGCACAAGGAGCTGAGGGGGCTCAGTCTGGAGAAAAGGAGACTCAGGGGGGACCTTCTGCCTCACCACAACTCCCTGCCAGGACGGTGCAGCTCCCAGGGAGCAAGGGATGGGACAAGAGGAAATGGCCTCAAGCTCTGCTGGGGTGGTTCAGGTTGAACATGAGTAAGAATTTCCTCGTGGAAAGGGCTGCCCAGGGAGATGGTGGAGTCCCTATCCCTGAAGGTGTCCAGGGAAGGCCTGGACATGGCACTCAGTTCTCTGGGCTGGTGGCAAGGTAGGGATCAGTCACAGGTTGGACTCGATGATTTTGGAGGTCTTTCCCAACCTGGATGATTCTGTTTAGTTCCTGACCTGACCCCTAAGCATTCCAGGCTGCTGGGCTGGGACTGTCCTGCTGTGTCACAGTGTGAGCTTTTAGGCCAATTTCATAATCTTTTTTTAACAAGCAAAACCCCCCTCCCCAGCCCTTCTATGTGCAGGCACAGACCACGATCCCTTCCCAGCTGTGGAAGCTTTGCCAAGCTTTACGTGCAAGAGGAAAAGGGGGGGTTGGTGTTTTTAATGCAGCTATATCTGATATTGTTTCAGTTTTCCAGAGTGCTTAAATCCCTAAGAACAGCTGTCAAGCCTGGCCTAGAATGCCCTGGAGCAGGGGCTGAGCTTGGCACGGGGTGTTTTGGGAGGTGTTCATAGAATCATGGAACTCTGTTTTGGAGGCAGCAGGGCATGGTTAAAAGCCAAGTCCCCACCATTTCCAGTTGGATGTGCCACAAGGCTCTGCATTGTGTTGTGGCAGGTGTGGGACAGAGCAGGATATGGCACTGCCACACCCCAGGATGGCATCTGCAGCAGGGAAAGGCACTTGTGTGAGGGGAAAAGGTACTAAAAAGCAGGTGAAAGAAAGAGTGGTGGGGACAGATGTGACTTTACAGAAAACTCCTCAGGTGATATCCAGAAATGAATTTTCTTTATTATTAAATAATTAACACTCCAGTGATTCAAAAATTCCCCAGCAGCTTGAGCTGGAATGGGAGTGGGGGGCAGCCCCCCCTGCCCCTGGCTTGTCCCCTGATTAGCAGAGATTTTATGGAAGACTAAACACAGCCTGCAGCAGCTGAGGATCACAGCCAAGGGAACAGTGGCTGGGGAGGAGCTGTGACAGGAACTGGCTGCTCAGCCCAGTGGGAGCTGGAAAACACTCTCCAGGCTGTCCTGGCCTGACCTTCATGGCATTCCAGCTCCTGCTCCATGGAACCAGTGCCTCTGAGGGGCTCTGGCATGGATGGCTCGGAAGGAGGGAGATCCAAAGAGCCAACTGCAGCCACAGAGCTCGTCAGATGTGCTGGCACGAGCCCCCAGGCCCTCGGACACTTGCTGGTGACAGTCATGGCAGGATGTCCTCAAGTGATGTGCTGAGGGGTGACAGGAGCACCCTCCTACTTGTCCTTGGCATCCAGCTGGAAACAGAGACCACAGTGCTTGCCAGGGAGCATCCAACATTCCAGCACCATCCCCACAGAATCCTGGAATCCCAGGATGGTTTGGCTTGGAAGGGACCTTAAAGCTCATCCAGTCCCACTCCTGGCCATGGACAAGGACACTTTCCACTAGTCCAGGTTGCTCCAAGCAACTGGTTTTCCTCCATCACTGTTGCATCAGCATTATCCCTCAGGGATTCAGAGCAGCACAAGCATCAAGCCAAGGGCTGGCTGGTTCCCAAAATGTTGGTACGGAAAAATCAAAAACCTGGCAAAAAAGGCTAAGAATTCCTACTCATTCCTGCTGCATTATCTGAGGGAAGTAAGAACAACCTGGATGTTACAACTGGAATCTTGAAGCCAGATTTTATGAAGTCATGTTTGGACAATGTATGCCTAAAAAACACTATCTGTGTTTGATGTCAAGTGTGGAAAAAACCTCCCAGTGGTCTAAAGGAATGTAGTAATTAACATCAGCACTGAGCTCCAAGTAATTACAAACTTGTTCCCCTGCAATTTCTCACTCCTGAAGATCCCAGAAGGTTACAGATGTGAGAATGGTGGCGGGAAAAAAGTTGATTTAAGGATTCATCACTGCCAAATGGAGCAGGAATCCCACTCCCTCTCCAGCCATGGCAGCACTAGTGGGTCTCAGCACAACTGGAGCCTCCCTTCCCTCTCTCCTAGAGCTTATTGCTCCAGAGGAACCTCTGGAAGTGCAAGCACAGCCATGAAGGGACTGCAGAGGTGAGAGTTTCCAGCTCCTCAGAGCTGAGGGAAGTGCTCCCTGGGGAACATCCCAGTTGTGTCTTGAGGCTCTGCTGCCTCACAGCCCAGCACTGCTGGCCAAGGGCATTTCCTGCCAGGGGCTGGGAGTAACCAGACATCTGCACCTACAGCTACAGGGTTTGTCTGAGAACAAACCACACACCAGGTGATGTAACTGGGAGCTTCTCAGTCCCTGAGAGG
Source organism: Zonotrichia leucophrys gambelii (assembly GCF_028769735.1). Lineage (NCBI taxonomy): Eukaryota > Metazoa > Chordata > Aves > Passeriformes > Passerellidae > Zonotrichia > Zonotrichia leucophrys. The sequence continues at coordinate 48,223,041 of NC_088175.1, forward strand.
GTCACTGCTTTCAGCCCAAATCCTGTCCTTTTCCGTGTTCCTAACTCATCTGGGACTGGCAGATCCATGTCTTCCCACAGACACATTCAGCCCACAGGGCTCTGCCCTGGCACACTGGCTGTGAAAGAGCACTCAGGTTTGGGTTGGAATGGGGCTTTTTTAGCACTTTTCTGTGCAATGTGACCCCAGCAAGCACAAACCCACTCCCGTGCATAACTCCAGCACAGGGAACACAGGGGCTGAGGGGAGAGCTGGGGAGGTCTGAGCCTCTTCCCACCTTCTCTTTCTCCTTCTGGATCAGCGTTTGCATCTCCTCCTTCCAGCCCAGCAGCTCCACCAGCCTCTCGACGCCGCCGACCACATCCCCGAGCTCGGCCACGTCGTTGTGGCGCTGCTGCCACGCAAAGGGCCCCACCAGCTCCCGGTTGATGAGCACCCGCGGCACAGAGCTGCGCACGGCGCCGGCCAGGCTGGCAAAGGGCTCCACCTGAGGGGGACACAGGGACAGTCACCCTGCCAGGGGCACCTGCTCCCGGCACTCGGCTTGGAACTGCTCAGCCACCCCGGCTCTGAACGGGTCACAGTGTCACCAGTCAGCTGGTGGCCTTTCCTCAGCTTTCCAGAGGGTCTCTCAGAGCACTTCCACAATATTTCTTGCCCTCCACCCCAAATTTCACCTCCCTAACACATTTTCTTGTCTTCTCTAAGCCCTCTCTCCCCTCTGGAGCCCCTTCAGGCCCTGTTCTCCATGTGAGTTTTTCCCAGGGGTTTCCCTTATTGCCAGACCTCCAGGGATGTCCCGATGACGAAGAGCAGGTCTGCCATGGGGAAGTCTGTGAGGTGCAGGAGGAAGCGCGGTGGGAGCTGCTCGCCGAAGAACACGATGTCAGGCTTGACAACTCCAGTGCAGACAGGGCAGCGAGGGATCCTGTCCCCCATGACATCTCCCTGAAAGGAGAGACCCCAAAACTGCCTGTCACAGGGAACCTGTCCCCCTGAAAGGAGAGACCCCAAAACTGCTTGTCAGAGGGCTTCAGAACCACCACATGTCCTCAGAGTGACACCCAACCCCAAACCTGGTCTCCTCCACAAACCTCTTGTCCCTGAGGGTAAAATAACAGGTTTGGGTCTGTCATTGCTGTAATAATTAATGCCTCCTTGTGTTAATTGTGTTGATGCCCGGCTGGGCCCACTCACCCTGAAGTCCTCTCCAGGGAAGTTCCTCTGACACACTGTACAGGTAGCAGTGGCAAAGGTGCCATGGGCTTCCACCAGCCTGTCAGGAGGGATCCCAGCCACTGGAATACAGTGTGTGGGAAAGGACTGAGCCAGAGCCTCCCTGTGTGCATCTTCCCAGTCCTGCTTCTCCCCTCAGCTCCTGGTGCTGCTGCTGGAGCTGGGAGGAGGGAGCTCACCTCTCTCCAACCCATCGATGTTCTGGGTGTAGAGGCGCAGGAGCAGCCCCTTGTCGTGCAGCAGCCGGAGGAAATAGTGGGCGGAATTGGGGCGGTAGTTTCCAGGATAGAGCTCCTTGGCCAGGGTGAAGAAGGGCTTGGGGTTGACGAAGAAATACCCCAGCTCAAAGATGGCCTCGGGGTAGGGGATGTTGTACTGCTCCAGGTTGCTGTACAGGCCGCTCCCGGGGGACCTGCGGGGACAGGGGGCAGCTGAGAGGGGCTGCAGTGGGACCTGGGCTGGAGACAGAATCCCAGGATCAATGAGGTTGGAAGAGACCTCCAAGAGCATCAAACTGTCCAGCCTGTGATGTATCATCACCTTGTCAACAAGAGTGCCATGTCCACATGAGTGCCATGTCTGGTGGTTCCTCAGACACCTCCAGGGATGGCGACTCCAGCACCTCCTGGGCAGCCCCATCCAATGTTTAATCACCCTTTCCATGGACAAGACTCAGCCCTCCAAGGACACAGAGGCCTCACCTGAAGTCCGGGATGCCGCTGGGCGTGCTGATCCCGGCGCCAGCCATCACCACCACGCTCCGACATTCATCCTTCCGGAGCCGCTCGGCCACGTCCTTCAAGGTGAGCTTCTCCTTCCCCTTGTCACCTCCCCACCTGCCCAAAATCGCTCTGGCAGCTGTGCTCACACAGAAGGGCCTGGAGCTTTGGATCCTGCTCGGCACAGGGAGAAGCACAGCACTGAGAGAACTGACAGTGACTTTGGCTCACGGGGGAGAAAATCACCCAAAAATTCCTCAGAAAGCTCTTCTCTGGGCAGGAGTGTGCTTGGGCTTCACTAGGAGAAAGCTTGGCTGAGAGCAGACACATCCCTCAGCAATTCTTTACGTGGATCTAAAATACCAAATCACCAGTATTCCTGTGGGGGATTTTTTTGGACAGGGATGGACACAAGGCTGGACCCACTGGGAATCACCAGTCTCAGACTTGATTTACACTCCTCTGGGATCCAGGAGACCCTGCTGTGTCCTGAGATCAACAAGTTTCTGTCAGGGTGATGTGTCACCCTGCCCAGGTGAGCACAGACACTGTCCTGTCCCTGTTCCTCACTTGTGCTCCGTGTGTCCTTGTCCAAAAGGAATCCCAGCCCTGTGCCCAGCTGGGCTGGCAACAGCCATTATCATCAGTGAACAGTCATTAGCAGTTCGGGAACAGTCATTAGCGACAGGGAACAGCTTCTCCCAGAAAATTAGTGCTGCTGGAGCAGGGCATTGTGCACAGTCCAGAGCAGGCATGGAGAGAGCCAGGAGAGCTTGGCAAGGACACAGCTGGAAGTGTTTCCAGGCCCCAGGGTGGTCAGCTCTGCCTGCCTTGGGATGTGACAGTTCCTTTGCAGGGACATGACATTGCTTTCCCAGGGATGTGGCACTGCATTGCCTTAGCCTGCTGTCACAGGGACGTGGCTCTGCCTTCCAAGGGATGTAACACTGCCTTCCCTGGGCTGTGTGACACTGACTTCCTAAAGGAGGTGCCCTGCACTGCCTTTCCCTGCTTTCCCAGGGTTGTGACCCTGCCTTATCCTGCTGTCACAGCGATGTGACAGCGCCTTCCCGGGGTTGTGACACCTCACTGCCTTTCCCTGCTGTCACAAGGATACGGCTCTGCCCTGTCACACCGGGTTCCCGGGGAGCTGAACTCACATTCTTGGAAAGCCATTGAGCTTTCCGTGGCAGATCCCCGCTCTCCGGGCTCCCAGGCCAGCCCTGGCTCCCACAGTGATGTCCCTGCTTGGACGGGGACGGGACACGTTCCATCACGGGAGCACATCCCATCCCAGCACCGATTCCCGTGCTCCCGTTCCCGCAGGGCTGCTCCAGCCCCCAGCCGGGCATTCCCCACCTACCTCCGGGCTCCGCCGCCGGCCGGCCCCTTCCCGTGCCCGCCGCACCGGGCGGCCCGTGCCGCGCTGCCGCCGTGGCAGGGCCCATGGCGCTCCCACAGGCTCCTCCAGGCTGCAAGAGAGCAGAGCGGTGCTGGGGGCGGCCCGGGGCTCCCGGGGCTCCCCCCGGCCCCGGCGCTCACCGGCCGCCAGCAGCGCCCGCGCCCCGCGCTCCATCGCCGCTACCGCACTGCCGCGAGCGCGCGCGCCCGCGCTGCCGCAGCCCGCCGCCGCTCACCCCGCCCGGGCTGGTTCCGGCGGGGCGGGCGCGGGGAGAGGCGGCGGGGGAAGGCCCGGGGCTCGGCGGCGCGGCGGCGTTGCCGTGGCGACCGCGGGGCGCGGCGGGAGCGGCGCGGGGCGAGTGCGCGGCGGCGGCAGGCGCGGGGCGTTACGGTACCCGGCGGGCCCCGCGCGGCCGGAAGTGAGTGCGCACCGCGGGGACGGCGCGGCCTCTTCGCTCCGCTCCCGTCCGGCCCCGACCCGGCCCCGGCCCCGGCTCCGTCCGGGCCCCGCCGCCGCCGCCGCCGCCATGAAGGACGTGCCGGGCTTCCTGCAGCAGAGCCAGAGCGCGGGGCCGGGCCAGGCCGCCGTGTGGCACCGCCTTGAGGAGCTCTACAACAAGAAGTGAGCGGGGACGGGGTACGGGGGGATCGCCCGTCCCGGGTCCCGCTGCCCTCCTCCCTTCGGCCGAGGGGCCGGGCTGGGCCCGCGAACCTTTAGCCGCCCGCCCGGGGGGTGACTCCGGCGGGGTGTGTCCCTGCCCCAGCCCCCGGTTCGCTCCCGGTCCGCGCCCTCGCCAGTCCCGGCTCGACACGGCCCGGGATGGGGCACGGTGCGGCGGCGCTGGGCTCACGGCGCTGTTTGTGTCTCCAGGTTATGGCACCAGCTCACTCTGCAGGTGCTGGACTTCGTGCAGGACCCCTGCTTCGCCCAGGGAGATGGGCTCATCAAGGTGAGCGGACTTTTCCTGTCTCTTTGTACCAGGAAAAACTCAGCCTGCGGCTTCTCTCTTTCCTGATTCTCTTGGAGAGTTACTGACCCGGGTGGGTTCAGCTCCTGGGGTGCTTGCACTGGTGGCTGTGAGGAAACTCTACTGAAGTTAAACGTCTCGGGTTCAGAAGCTTCAAAGTGATTCTTTACCTCACTGACCTAAAATTTTTATTTTTGAGAATTGTAGGGAGATTTTTTTTTTTCATTACATATTTTAGTAAGAGGCTTGCAAGTGCAGGATGGGTGGTCACTGAAACAAGCTTGTGGGGATAGAGTTAGATAAAATGAGCAGTTCTGGGTTCTGAGCAGTGCTGGAATTTCTGTATGGGATGCCCGACTTTCTGGAAAAATCATAGGATTGAGGGATTTGAGTGGTGTGGGTTGGAAGAGACCTCAAGGATCATCATGTTCCGCCCTCCCTGGAAGAGACACCTTCCACTAGCCCAGCTGGCTCACAGCCCTGTCCAGCACTTCCAGGAATGTTCAAATGAGCTGGAATAGAGAGGAAATAATGGTGAGGAGCTCTGAACTGGGGTGTCCTTTGCCATGAGTGTCCCTGTCTTTGTCCCTGCAGCTCTACGAGAACTTCATCAGCGAGTTTGAGCACAGGTGAGTTACTGAGGGCCACCTGGGGGGCTTGGGGGGCTTGGGGGTCACCTGGGGGGGCTTGGGGGCCACTTGGAGGGGTGCTGACTCTGAGCTGCTCCCTGCAGGGTGAACCCCCTGTCCCTGGTGGAGATTATCCTGCACGTGGTCCGGCAGATGACAGGTGTGTGTCCTCCCCTCTTCCCTGTCCTGTTGTGACCTCTGGAAGGCAGCCAGGGATGGGTCAGTCTTGGTTGGGAACTTGTTGTGCTTCTGCTCTGTTGGGAAGGGAAAGTGCTGGCTTAGCAAGCTTAGGTTGTTGTTGATTCCTGGAGTAGGAAGTCCACAGCTGCCCTGGAGAGGGGGATGGTGGGGAAAAGCCCAGCTTACCTGGCAGCAGCTGCTGCAGGCTGAGGGTACACCATGGAAAACCCATATTCCAGCATCAGGAATCCTGTCAAAGGTGGTCTGGTAGGTGAGGTTTAGCTCCATGAGAGCTGCTTATTTAAATCTGTTTTTTCCCTCTACTCCAGATCCCAATGTGGCCCTGACTTTTCTGGAGAAGACCCGGGAAAAGGTACGTTGGAAGTTGCTCTTGCTGAGTTGCTCCTCAGGCCAGGAGTCACTGGCACGTGTGTGGCCTGTGCTGGAGAGCAGCACCTTTCCACAGGGATTTGAATGCAGGAATGTGGTCACAAGTGACATTTACCCAGCCCCTGGAGCAGAGCATACCTGGCTGCAGGTGACACTGAACAGGTCCCTGTGTCCCTGCAGGTGAAGAGCAGCGACGAGGCCGTGATCCTGTGCAAAACAGCCATCGGGGCCCTCAAGCTCAACATCGGGGACCTGCAGGTCACCAAGGTGAGGGGTGGCCTGGGATATGGGGAGTTTTGGGGTGCTGGACATTCCTTGGTTATCCCAGCTCCCGGCCCTGAGGGGCTTTTGAGCTTGCCAGGATGTGGAACCTGCTCAGAGCGACCTGCAGTGTTGTTGCCTGAGTGAAGCACGTGGGGTTTGTCATCCTTGGCTGGTTTTAAAACCATCTTTTAAACCCAAAATGGTGTTTTTCAGGCAGGGGTGTGGTGGTGTTTGCAAATGGTCCTAGGACAAGGGAAGGGACAAGAATCTTTACTCCATGTTTCAGAAGGCTGATTTATTGTTTTATTATATATATTATATTAAAATGATACATTAGAACTATACTAAAAGAATAGGAGAAAGGATTTCATCAGAAGGCACAAAACGAATAGAAAAGAATGAATAACAAAAGCTCGTGACTTTCAGAGAGTCTGAGCCAGCTGACTGTGATTGGCCATTAATTAGAAACAACCAACATGGACTAATCAAAGATGCTGCATTCCACAGCAGCAGATAATTATTGTTTTTCTTTTCCTCTGAGGCTTTTCAGTTTCTCAGGAGGAAAATCCTGGCAAAGGGATTTTTCAGAAAATATCATAGCAACACGAGGCAGCTTTGGTTCCCTTAGAGCAAGTGCTGAGGGATGGGTTTGGGTTGGAAAGGATCTTGAAGATCACCCAGTCATGGGCAGGGACACCTTCCAAATCAGGGTTGCTCCACCCTGGCCTTGGACACTTCCAGGGCTGGATCAGCCGCAGCTTCTCTGGGCATCCTGTGCCAGGGCCTCAGCACCCCCACAGGGAAGGGAGTGAGAGCCATGGTGGCTTTGCCCGGGATGTCACCGGGAATCCCTTGGGAGGGCTGCCATCCTCAGAGCTGTAAGAGGCAGGTCTTGTCCTTCCCAGGAGACCATTGAGGAGGTGGAGGAGATGCTGAACACCCTCCCTGGGGTGACATCCGTGCACAGCCGCTTCTATGACCTTTCCAGCAAGTACTACCAGACCGTGGGCAACCACGCTGCCTACTACAAGGATGCGCTGCGCTTCCTGGGCTGCATCGAGGTCAAGGACCTGCCAGGTAACCCCTCCCCAGGGGAAATCCCACCTTCCATGCTCTGCCTCATGCCCCCAGCCCAGATAAGTGCCCTGGCTGAGCTTTTCCCTCTGTGTCATTTGGCTGTGCTGTGGTGGATCCGAGGTGTGGCTGCACTGAGGAGTGACCCCCAAGGAGCTGCTCCTGAGCTGCACTGGGGGAAAAAGGGGAATGCTCCTGCCAGAAGGACAAGTTTGTTCCAATTCCCAAAAATCTTCAGTCTGGATTCAGAAAAGCAGCCCTTTTGTGCTGTGGTTGCTGCAGGCTCCTGAATTTCAGATGGTGTGGAGGAAGATGAGGGCTGGGAGTAGTTTAATGCTAGTGTAGGTGAGGGAGGGCTCAATGGAGCTTTAAGTGGTGCTTTATCCAAATTATTTTTTGTTTTATTTCTTTCCTATCCCAATTATTTTTTGTTAGGGTATTTTTTTATCTGTAATGGTTTTGGTTTGGGTATTTTTTTCATCCAAATTATTTATGTTTTGGTTTGTTTGTTTTTTTTTTTCCCCAGTATCAGAGCAACAGGAGAGAGCCTTCACCCTGGGGCTGGCCGGGCTGCTGGGAGAAGGTGTCTACAACTTTGGGGAGCTGGTGAGTGCTGCCACATCCCTTCATCCCTGGGGCCCCAGGAGCTGCTGTTCCCCTGCTGACAGCCCCCTGCCTGTCCCTGCAGCTGATGCACCCCGTGCTGGAGTCCCTGCGCAGCACAGACCGGCAGTGGCTCATTGACACCCTCTTCGCCTTCAACAGTGGCAACGTGGAGACCTTCCAGGCCCTCAAGTCGGCCTGGGGGCAGCAGGTGAGGGCTCTGGGGCTGCTCAAGGCCCAGGCTTGGGAGTTCCACCTGACTCTTGGAGTCTGTGGGCTTTTTCTTAATCAGCTTTGCCTCATTCCTGGCTCTGGAGCACTGGTACAGTTCTGGTCAGAGCCTAGGAGTGGTTATTCCATCTCAATACACATAATTAATTTTGTTTTGGCTTCCCTCTGGCGTGCTTCCCATGGAAAACAGTGGTTTTCCCTCCTGTTCTGGGAAGTGTGGGGGGAAACAGTGATGTTGGATGTTACCTGCACTGGCTACAGCAGGAATCACTGGCATAGGAGTGGATTTGTGAGTTCACTGGTGCCTGGATTGTTTTCTGGAACTGTTCCTGGCTGGTGGGTGGGTTGTGGTGGCCTCCTTCCCCTTAAATGAACCCTCCTAGGGATTTATTCCTGTATGTAAAGCTGTTCTGCCCCAGGATGGGGAGAAAATGTAATCCTGACCTGATTTGGTGCCTTTTCTCCCCTCACAGCCCGACCTGGCTGCCAACGAAGCTCTCCTGCTGCAGAAGATCCAGCTGTTGTGTCTCATGGAGGTGAGCTGGGATGTGCTTAACAGGAACTCCTGAATACAGGAAGTTCAGTGTGGATTTGGCCTGTAGATGGAGCCACAAGCAAGTGCCATGAGGGAAAACATGTCGTGCTGGGCTGCTTGTCCCTAACTCAGTGGCATGGAGTGCCAGGACAAGGGGAATGGCTTCTCTGACAGAAGGTTAGGTGGGATATTGGAAAGAAATTCTTCCCTGTGGGGGTGCTGAGGTCCTGGCACAGATTGCCCAGAGAAGCTGTGGCTGCCCCATCCCTGGAAGTGTCCAAGACCAGGTTGGACAGGGCTTGGAGCAGCCTGGGATAGTGGAAGTTGCTCATTCTGTGGTATGGAGGAGGGGGAGAGCAATCCTTCAGGGATGGTGTGTGCAGTATGTTCCAGGATAAAAAAAGGCTTTTAGAGCAGAGTTCAACATCTTTGTTTCCCAAGGACTGAGGGTCCTTTCGCTGATGGATAGCCTGGAACAGTCCCTTCCTGTCACTGGAAGGCTCTGTTGTCACCATGCCAGTGTAAAACATTCTTGTTTGACTTATTTTGATTAAACATGACAAATGCAGTTTCCAGTGCAGAGTGAGACTGGGCAGGGCAGTTTGGGGGAGGCTCTGTGAGCTGTGGGAATCCCTAAAACCCTCTGGGGGTTGGTTTTTTTGTTTGTTCCTTGGATCCAGATGACTTTCACCCGCCCGGCCAACCACCGCCAGCTCACCTTCGAGGAGATTGCCAAGAGTGCCAAAGTCACTGTCAACGAGGTGAGTTTTGGGTTAGACACCCTTGGTCATGTCCAGGTTCTGGAGCTCTGACAGTGCCTGGATAGACCAGAACCACACAGGATCCCAGAATCATTTATGCTGGAAAAAGCTCCGAGATCATCGAGCCCAACCTGCTCCTGGAGCACTGAGTGCCACATCCAGTCATTCCTTGGGCACCTCCAGGGATGGGGACTTCAATACCTCCCTGGCCAGCCCCTTCCAATGCCTGGCAGCCCTTCCCATGGAGAAATTCTTCCTGATGTTCAACCTGAACCTCCCCTGGTGCAATTTCCTTTTGTCCTGTCACTTGGTCCCTGGGATAAGAGACCAGCTCCCACCTGCTGCTTGGGGACAGTTGGGCTCTTTTTCCAAATGCCTTGTTCTTCCTTGGATTTCAGAGAAAAGAAAATAACTCTAGTGTTTTTAGGGGAAAAAGAACTTAAAAGCCCTAAAATCCAGTTTTAGGGAAAGGTTTTAGGGATAAGAACTCCTCATTGCCAAGGTACTGAGTCTCGGGGCAGTTCTGTCACCTGAAAAGGGGACAGCTGTGAGAGCTGCTGCCCTGGATTCTGAGGGGATCTCATGTGAAGATGCCAAGTTTTATTCATCTCAGGGGGAAAATGGGGTGATCTGGGTAATTTTCCAGAATTATCTGTGTTGCCAGGTGGAGCTGCTGGTGATGAAGGCGCTCTCAGTGGGGCTGGTGAAGGGCAGCATCGATGAAGTGGACAAGAGGGTGCACATGACGTGGGTGCAGCCACGGGTGCTGGACCTGCAGCAGGTAATGGCCACCAGCTCCAGCTGGGCTGGGTGAGGTCACCTGGGGTGAGTCATGGCTTGGGAATGAGCCTCCCTGGGGGCTTGGCTTTGCCCCCGGGGTGTTTCACCCAGAAACCTTCCGGGGGTGGGACAGGACAGGGCTGGCACCTCCCTTGGGAAAGCCACACAAACACTATGGAACACAGAAGCCATGGCTGTGTGTTGGCAGAAGGATCCAGGCCTCATTCCTAAATGCATGAAACAACCTCTGGGAGTTTCAGGGATGTAGGAGGCACATTCCTCTTGGGAGGAGAGAAGTCCAGGATATAATGGAGCTGTTGAGCTTCTCAGGTTCATCCTTGTAACACTTAAGGAGACTGTGCAGGGTGTCTTTACCTTCAAACCCAAAAAGAAATGCCTGGAATTCCAGCTGCAGACAATTCCTGTGGTGCATTTCAGTTTAACCCCTGCTGATGTGCTGGTAGAAGCTGTTCATCCCAGAATCCCAGGATGGTTTGGGTTGGGAGGGACCTCAAAGCCCATCCATGGGCAGGGACACCTTCCACTAGACCAGGTTGTTCCAGCCACATCCAGCCTGGCCTGGAACACTTCCAAGGGTGGGACATCTCCCTTTCTCAGTGTGTGGGGCTCTGAGGGATGGTTTGAACTCTCAGGTGTGAGAAGGAGCCTGTGGGCATTCCCAGGAGCTGAGGCACTCTGTGCCTGTGGCCTTGCCTTGCAGATCAAGGGGATGAAGGATCGCCTGGAGTTCTGGTGCACGGACGTGCGGAGCATGGAGATGCTGGTGGAGCACCAAGCCCACGACATCCTGACATAGAGGAGAGAGAGATTCCTGCTGCTCCTGAGGCCAGCAGCACTCAGAGCACTGACTGTACTGAATCCTTGGAGGGGTGGGTGGGCAGAGCAGGAGCAGCCTGGGATGCAGTGAGCAGGACGTGGCCTTTTGCTGTGTGACCCTTTGGTGCTCGAGCCAAGCTTTCCCTCTGCTGGCAGGAGTGGCTCAGGGGGCATGGATCACTCCTGATCCCTCCTGCCTCCAGCTGCTGCAGGAGGGTGGGATCCTAGTGCAGGATCCAAGGGGTCTTGGCCTTAGGGGACACAGCCTGTCCTGCTGCCCTCTCCCCCTGCCCCTGCAGCAGCCTGAGGCAGCATTCCCCAAATCTTCCCCAAATCCTCTTCCTCCCCTGGCCCTGCTTCCCTCCACCCCTCCTCATTTGCAGCAGAGGGAGTGTTTGCTCATCCAAGGGTTTTCCCGGGATTCCTGGTTAGTGGGTGTGTCCATACACAAGAGGGGTGGGTGTCTTTCACCAACGCTTTGTGCTCAGGTGAGGTGCAGCGGCATTGCCAGAATAAACGTCTCTGCCTTCCCTTTTTGGGAATTCTGTGTCATCTCCATCCCTGGCAGCTCAGCTGCTGATGATTCCTTTAAAAACAGGTTTCCGTGGTCAGGCCTTGCCACTCCTGGGATTCAGGAGCTTTCCTCACCAGTTTGGTTCTCTGGTGTCATTAGCAAATGGCACTGCTGGAATTTCTGTGCTTTTCCTGCCTTGGCTGAGGGTGTTAATCCAGCAAGAGAAAGAAGGGAGCATGGTGCAGAGATGCCTCACACAAGGGAGACAAACTTTGGAAAACAGGACAAAATGGAATTGCTGGAGTCTGTACCTGCTCACCTTCCTCCTGCTGCTCTCCAGGCCCTTCTGGCTGAAATTCCCCCCTGGATGGGGTTGTTCAGTGCCCAGTGCCTGCCTCTTCCCTGACCAGCCACTTGGTTTGATTTGCCCAATTCCTGCTGCTTCCTGTCTTCCAAGGCTTACTCCTGGTGCCACTTTTACTGACTTCAGGAGAGCATGTGGAAGAAGTAGGTGTTGCAATCAGGAAAATATTCCCTTTATTTCATAGCTGAGGACAGGAGGAGGCTTTAAGGAGCACAGTTTCCTTCCCAGTGCCATGTCAGATCTCACTCTCATTCCCAGGGCTATCACTACACTTTAGGGAATAAAGGAAACTCCACTGGAGTCACTGAATTATGGGGCTGCTGTTGCTTGAGATCAACATCCAAAACCCAGAATGTCACTGTGGGAAGCAGTACCAGCTTCTCCCAGGAGCATTCCAACAGCTCCCATGCTGTGAGAGCACTCTCCTGGCTGTGAAGCTCTGAGCAGCTCCTGGGAATGAGGGTCAGATCTGTGGAACCAAGACAGCTCCAGAGGCTTTTCCAAGACACCTGGAAGTGCTCCTCGCTGCCCAAACCTTCCACGTGCTGGCTGCTTCCCTGGCACAGGTAATTTGGGATGTGGTGGGTGGAGAGGCCCCTCCTGCAGGGCAGGGAGTGGGCAGGCATGCAGCCCCAGCCCCTGGCACCCTTTTAATGTCAATTCCAGCCTTTGGGTGTTTTCCTGCTAGGAATTTACCTTGGAATGGCTTCCTTGTTTTTGCTGGGAAAGGTGACTGGGTGCACACAGTGCTGCGGATGTTAGAGGCTCCAGAGGGAATGTGCCTTCCCATGGGGACCTGCTGGCAGCCCTTGAGGGAGTGCTGCCATCAGGGCAGTGGGCACAGCTCTGGTTCCTTCCCTACAGGATGGAGCAAACCCAGTGAGCCCTTGTTGGATGCAAAGGTGGATTTTAATGAGCACTTTCGGGGGGTTCCATCCCTGCAAGGCTCTGTCCCGAGGCCTCTTCCCTGGGGATGCTCTCAGCAGGGATCAGGCTGCTCCTGCCTCTCCTCACTCAGGCCTGCTCCTGTAGTTGTAGATGTTGCTCAGGACCCAGGCTGTGGGCACCAGGAAGGACGAGAACATCAGGCTGAAGGCCACAGCTTGTTCCTGAGGGGGACAAGGAGCAGGGATCAGTGGCATGGCTGTGCCACGGCTCACAGGGCTCCCGAAATGGCTGCGCTGCTGCTGTCCAACACCACCCCCAGCTGGCTTCCCTGTGCTCTTCCCAGCCCTTGGCACCTGCCCTGGGGCTCTGGAGGGAGCTGTGGGGAGCAGAGCTGTTCCCAGTAGCAGTGCATGGAACTGGTGCTCTCCAGGTTTGTTCCTCTGGGACACTGGAGCAGTGCATGACCTTGAGGCCGTGGCCGGGGCCTGCAGTGTTCCTGACTTTCAGGTGACTTTGGGATGGGAATTGCTGCCAGCAGCAGCCCCTTGTTTCCTCAGTGCAACCAGGACAGCATTAACATCCCACACTGGCACCTTCCTTTGATTTATTTGCCTAGAAAAAGTCTCTCCAGGCTCCTGCAGCTCCTTTATGGAAGACCTTGGAAAGGCAGCAGAGGGAAAACCCCAAATAAAGGGGTGAAGGGGGAATCAGGCAGGATTTTGGTGGAAAGCTCCTTTTTTCCAGCTTGTTTCACCCAGCCTGGGAGGGTCTGGTTTGGGGGGCACTGACCCCACAGGGGGCTGTCAGAAGGACCTTGGGCTCTGTCATGGTTTAGGCCTGGCACAGAGCCAGTGCTCCCATGAGAATACCCTCTCCCTGGTGTCTGCTGGGAGATGTGACCAGGAATGAACAAAGCAGGCTCCAGCTTAGAATGAGACTATTGGGGGACCCCCAAACCTCAAAGGTTAAAAAAGGGGCTGAAAGGACAAAGCCAAACAGAAGCAGGAGCTGGTGGGGAGCAGGGCATGGACACCATGGGGGGTGTGGGCTGGAACCTGAAGGCTCATTCCCTCTTTTCCTCCCCCTCCCCTTTTGCTTCCACCCCCTCCCAAAACAATTTGGCCCTGACACAGAGGGTTTGGGCCCCTCCATGTGGGCTGTTCCCACATTTTCAGCCCCCCAGGATACTCACACCAGGAGAGATGGGGTGCTCGGGGGGGTGGGAGCGGAGCTGTGCTCGGGGGGCCCGGCTGATCCGGAGTGCGGCTGCCAAGAGCTGGGAGCCCCTCTGGAAACCCCTCATGGCGCTCTCAGGGCGATCCCGCTGCTCCTCCTCGCTCTGCAGCTGCCCAGCTTGTCACTGTCACTGCTGCCACCACCCCCTGCCACTCCTTGGCACAGCTCCAGGGCACAGGGAGGGACAGCCTGACACAGACAGGTTTGCCCAAGTTGATCTCTGCTTAATTTTTCTACCCTTAATTGTTTTGGGATTTTTTTCCCCATTAGCACTGCCCAGGACTCTGAGACCAAAACCTGTCCCCAGCCAGCACATGGGGACACTGAGATGCTCTGCTGGGGAGCAGAGACCTCCTCTTGGAGGAGCCTTTTCCCTTAGAGCAAAACTCTTCCTTTGGAGCAGAACTCTCTTCTTGTACCTCCTTTTCTGTGGGCTTTTATAAACTTTGAAACGCTCAAAGCACCATTCCGTGAGAAAGGGCTTACTGGAAAGGGCTGTTTCCAAATTCCTCTGATAAAGGGAAGGAAGTGGGGTGCGTGCCACTGGGATCAGCTGGGGAAGGAACTGCTTGTCCCTGAGTGCTGGTGGCTGCTGGAAGGGGATTCCCGAGCCCCAGAAGCCCTGTTGATGCCCAGGGAATGGATATTCCTGCCCTTGCCATGGACTCAGCCTATGCTGGTTGTGAGGAACCAGCCAAAGGGGAGATGAATCCTACTGGGGCCCAGCTGGGATTAGACCCTGGAATAGCAAAGGAGTAGAGCTGGGAGCAAGTGTTACTGCTCAAGCTTGGGATCCCAGCCCTGGATCCCTGGGGCATTGGCAGCTGCAGGACTGACCCAGCCAGGCTCCAGAGGGCTTTTCCATGGATTTTCAGCACAGGACAGATGTGTTATGCCAAGTGCTGGATCCCAGTGAGCACCGGAGGCTGCTCAGAGCAGCCAGTGACACTTGGCTGCAGCTCCAGCCCTGGATCCCTGACCCACCAGGACGGGACCAGCTGGAAGGGGCTGGGAAAATCATGCCAAAGCCAAAGTCCAGATGGAATTCCTGTCCTCCCTGGAAACGGGAAAGGGTCAGAGCATGGCTGGGGGCACGGGAGGTCAGCGGGGTGTGCTGTTAACCCGGCTCTCTGCCAGCGGCTTTGGGTTCACAGCTCATCCGACTCGGTTTTCCCCTTTCAGTTCCTCCTCCCCCAGCACAGGGAGTGCCGCGCTCCCTCCGCGGGCACTCAGCTCAGCTGGACGAACACCTGCGTGCCCAGGATCATTTTTCCAACTATTTCTTTTTAAGGAGACGGGGGAAAAAAGTTATTTCCTTCCTTCTTTCTCGGTTGGGCAACTTCCGTCCTTGCCTGGAGCGGCGTCTCTCCGCCCGCACGGGCTCAGCCCGGCCTCGGGACAGAAGGCAAGAGCCATCTCCTCCCTCCCGCACCCTGGGGCTTGGGCTGGGCCGGGATTTTTCCCTTTCCCGAAGGCAGGATTTCCCTCCCAGCTCAGCCTGGGTGAGGAAATCGAGCTGAGCTTGGGCGTTCCTGCATCCGGCTGCTGTCGGGGAGGGATTTGGAGGCTGGGCGCCCTCCTTGCCCCTGTGTCACCCCGGCTGGATTGCCAGCTCTGCTCGGAGTCTCTCCGAGCTTCATTTCGTCATTCCTGTGTTTTTCCTGTCCCCGGCATTGCCAGGAGCCAGCTGCAGCTGCCTTTTGTCAGGGGCTGCTTGTGCACGTGTGTATCTGTGCATATCTTTAGTCTGTAATTATATATATGTTTGTACATGGCACGTAAATATAGTTTTATGTATAAATCAGTGGGATAGAAAGGTCCTGCCCCAGGAGGCTGAGCTGGATATGCAGGAGTGAGGGGAACAGAGGGGTGCAGTGAGATGACAGAGGGGGAAGTATCGGGAACTTTTCAAAGTGTCACGGAACAGCACTGGGAGGAAGAGGAGGCCAGATGGGGAAGGTGTCTGTGTGTGTTGGGAGAAACTGGTGCGGCCCCATCCCAGCAGCAGACGAGGGAGGAGGCTGAGAAGTGATGAAGCCCGTGAGATTCATCCTTCATCCGTCAGGATTTGGGACGGCTGGAGATGGGGTGAGGGAGCGGAGGGGATGCACCTCGGGGCTGGGAGGAAGCTGGGATGGGGGAAAACCGCTGGAGGTGACCAGAGGGGACACTAAAAGGGGCAGAGACCGCTGGTGGCAGGCGGAGGGGGTGACAGGGAGCTGACTTGTTCCCCTCAGCCCTCATCCCATCCCTCCGGTCCGCAGGTGGGCGATGGCCGATGGCGAGGGCGACCCCGGCGTGTTCACGGCCACGGCCCTGCCCGGGGACCCGCGGCTGCTGCCCACGGTGACCAACGCCCTGCTGGGCACCCGCGTGTTCCGGGACATCCTGCACGCCGCCGGCGTGTACAGCGGCGCCGCGGGGGACACGCACCGCGCCGATGTCCCCAGCCCGCTGGGGCTGCGCATGGCAGCGCCCGGAGCCGCCCAGATCTTCGCCCTGGACACCTGGACAGGTGAGCGGGGAGCCGGCACCTCCCCGGGGCTCTGCAGGGCTCGGTTCTCTCTGCTTCTGCCGCCCCTTGTGCTCAGTCACACCCTCCTTCTCCCCGTTCTCCGTTCGCCTCGGGGCGCTGCTCCTCTGGAGCGAGCGGAAAATCCCCCTTTTGTGTGGGATAAGTGATTTTCAGGCTGTAGCTCTATCCCTGCTGGGGCCAGGCTCGGCACACGCTCTTTAATCATGTTTGATGGCACAGACCATCCCTCAGCAGCTTGGCCAGGCTTGCTGTCAGCGATGTTGTCCAGTCCACAACTGGGTCTGATCCCGGGAAAAGCAATTCCTTGGCCAGTAGGAACCAGTGGATAGGGCAGGATCCAAGTGTTTCCAAAGGCTGGTGGCTCTGGCTGTGCTTGCAGGGACCTTCAGCCACACGATTCAGTGCCCTGGCTACACGGCCACCCAGCAGCTGTACGCCCACCACTCCCTGGTGCACCTGATGGCCTCCAGTGTCACCATCCGGCGCTTGGATGGCTCCACACATCCCGTCACCGTCCAGCTCCAGAGCCTGTTCGTGCCACAGAGCCAGGACCTGCACCTGAGCTCAGGCCCAGACTTCCAGGGAGCGCAGTGAGTGTGGGGATTGGGGTCCCTGCCCTGAACTCACCCTTCATGGGCTGTGGTGCAGTGCCCTGCTCTCCCCGGGGAATAAACTGCAGGTGTAAGGCTGGAGTGGGACTGGAATGGTGAGGGGTGTGGGGCTGGAATTGTGGGGTTGGAATGGTGAGGGGAACGGTGAGGCTGGAATGGTGAGGGGCATGGGGGCAGAATGGTGAGGGATGTGGGGCTGGGATGGTGAGGGATGTAGGGATGGAATGGTGAAGGGTGTGGGGCTGGAATGGTGAGGGTTGTGGGGCCAGAATGGTGAGGGATGTGGGGCTGGAATGGGGAGGAGTGTGGGATTAGAATGGTGAGAGGTGTGGAGGCTTCTCACACCTGCTTCGTCCTGGTAAGTGTATTTAAAAGACCCTGAAATTAAGCACAGTAACATTTTTATTACTTGCAACTCCAAAATTATACCTCACTCTGATGTGTGAGGGTGGGCAGTGAGGGTGACAGGGGCTAGATGTGATTCCAAAGACGTGAGGTTGGTGAAAACAGGAGATTTGTAGGAGGTGACCTTTATAACAGGGTTCCTGGGACCAGAGGCCGTTTGTGATGGCTTCCCACTGCCAGAGGGCAGGGTTGGATGGGACACTGGGAAGAAACACCTTCTCCAACCGCTTCCCGTCTCCCACAGCTACATCTACGGGCAGACGCTGGTTCCGGAGGTGGAGGGGGGCCCCCGTCCCACCGTGCACATGCTGTGGACCCCCATCCCGCAGTGGCTGACGCTGGGCGGGGAGGAGCGGGAGCGCTGCTGGCAGTTCCTGACGGCGGTGGCGGGGAGCGAGGAGGAGGCGAAGCGCAGCTACAGCGAGGGGCTGTCACTGGCGGCCGCGGGCTCCCTGCTCCGCTCCCACATCCACGCCTGGGCCGCGCTGCGCCGCGGCTGCTCCG
The DNA here is from genome assembly GCF_028769735.1 of Zonotrichia leucophrys gambelii. Taxonomy (NCBI): domain Eukaryota; kingdom Metazoa; phylum Chordata; class Aves; order Passeriformes; family Passerellidae; genus Zonotrichia; species Zonotrichia leucophrys. The sequence goes on from NC_088175.1 coordinate 48,240,707, forward strand.
TGGAGCTGGACGGGCCCCCGGCCCTGCGCCAGGCGCTCCACGGCTGCCTCTACTACCTGCTGAGCGCCCTCCCGCCCCGGGACAGCCCCGGAGTGCCCTTCCACGGCATCAGCCCCGGCGGCTTGTCCAACGGCACCCGCGGCGAGGACTACTGGGGACACATCTTCTGGGACCAGGTGAGGGGAGCTGTGCTGAGCTGGGGGCTTGGCACGGCCAGTGGGATGGAGGAGACTCCATCCTTCCATCGGGATGAGGGTGTGCTTGAAGGGCGGAGCTGGCGGGAGCATTCGGATGCCTCCCCCCAGCCAATCCCGCCGCGCGGCCCCGCAGGACACCTGGATGTTCCCGAATATCCTGCTGCTGCATCCCGGGGCTGCCCGCGCTATCCTGCACTACCGCATCCGCACGCTGGAGGGCGCCAGGCAAAACGCGCGGGAGCAGGGCTACGAGGTGCGACAGGGACACCGGGCGGGTGGCACCTGTCCCTGTCCCCAGGGGACACCGGGCTGGGTGGCAGCTGTCCCTGTCCCCAGGGGACACCGGGAGGGGTGGCAGCTGTCCCTGTCCCCAGGGCAATCCCGGGCTGAGGTGGCACCAGTCCCTGTCCCAGGGGGAGTCCTGGGCTGGGGTGGCACCAACTCCTGTCCCCGGAGGAATCCTGGGCTGGAGTGGCACCAGTCCCTGTCCCCAGGACCGTCCCTGACTGAGGTGACACCAGTCACTGTCCCTGTCTCCAGGACCGTCCCTGACTGAGGTGACACCAGTCCCTGTCCCCAGGGCAATCCCGGGCTGAGGTGGCACCAGTCCCTGTCCCCAGGACAGTCCCGGGCTGGGGTGGCACCTGTCCCTGTCCCCAGGGCAGTCCCGGGCTGTTTCAGCGGGCACAGCCCAGGGCGATGTGCTCACGGATGCCTTCTCTGGCAGGGCGCGAAGTTCCCGTGGGAGAGCGCAGCCACGGGCCGGGAGGTGTGTCCTGAGGAGATCTACGGAGCGCAGGAAATCCACATCAGCGGGGATGTCCTGATGGCCTTCGAGCAGTATTACTGCACCACGCAGGTAAAGGGACGGTGCTCCGCCTGATGGCCCGATGGCAGGACACCTGGACACTGTCACTGTCCCTTCCCTGAGGAATTCTGCTCTCTCTGCTCCGCAGGCTCCCTCCTGCAGCCCTGCCTGCTCTGTCCTTGCTCCTGTGAGCAACTCAGCATCCTGTTGGCTCAAACCAGGCCAGTCTTTCCTCCTGCTCCCTCCATCTCCTCAGAGCTCCTCTCCATCCTCTCGCTGACTTTGGGCCTGGTGGAGTCTCCCCCTTATTCCCCTGTCTTTCCCCAGGACCTGAAGCTGTTCCAGGAGGACGGGGGCTGGGAGCTGGTGGAAGCCGTGGCTCAGTACTGGTGCAGCAGGATGGTGTGGAGTGAGGAGGAGCAGCTCTACCACATCAGAGGTACCTCTGCCATGGCAGTGGGGTGGAAAGCAGAGGCTTGGAGCCACCTGGTCTATGGAAGGTGTCCCTGCCCATGGAACTGGATGAGCTTTAAGACAACCCAAACCACCCTGGGGTTCCATGGCTTGGGGGTGCCCTTCAGGCTGCCCTGAGGATGAGGTGCCTGCATGCACCAGCCAGAGCTGCACGCCGGGTTGTTCCTGCTTCAGCACTGTCTCTGTCACTGCATTAATTAAAGGGACAGGACTAAAATCAGTCTAAAGGACTAAAGACAATTTATTGTTTAAATAAACATCAGTCTCAGAGGCCATGAGATTTTGAGACAGCAAGCAGTCAGCCATAGCTCCAGATAGTCAAAAGTTCTTTGTTACAAGACAATATATAACTTTACAAGACAATGTATAACTTTGCAAGACAATATATAACTTTACAAGATGATATATAACTCTCCAATCCAATGAACTGTCGCTACAGAGTATGTTTTGCTTTTCTAACCTGTCACCTTTACTTACTGTTACTGCAGTATGGATACTTTTAACCAACAGGCTGTTATTTTATGTACACACACACACACACACACACACCTCTATTGTAACATCTAAACTCTTAGCTTATTCTGTACAATTACACTCTTACCTTATAAACCCTTAACTGTCTTATCAACAGTTTCTTACTTGCTTAAGGCTTATTCTTATAACTATAGAAGCATTAGTTTATGATTTTTCTACTTAATGTCTGCATGCTTTATTTTTACATCAATCCAAGCTCCTTCCAAGGCTGCAAATTAAACCTTCCTGCATCTGTGGAAGTTTCTATCTTTCCATTTCCCACACAGCAGCATGCGTGTTCCCCACTGAGCATCCCGCTGGGACTGTGTGGGATCCTGCCAGCAGGATCCAGAGGGGCAGCAGGGTCCCCTTCCCCACTGTGTCCCCGAGGAGGGGCCCAGAGCAGCCCTGGGTGTGCTGGGGTGCCAGCTGTCCCCTGCTGTCCCCGCAGGTGTCATGCCCCCAGACGAGTACCACAGCCAGGTGGACAACTCTGCTTACACCAACGCCGTGGCCCGGCACAGGTAATGCTTGGGATCCCACCTGGGAGCCTGGCCTGGCTCTCTGCTCTCAGGGGTGGGAGCAGGGGGCTCCCAAGGGGATCCTTCCTCCCTTTCCTCATTCCCTCTGCAGTCACAGGGAGAGTGGGGGCTCCCCCGGCTCCTCTGACCTGTTCAGTGCCCACGTGGGGCTGGGAGGGATCTCCATCCACAGCAGGGCTTCTCCCTGGGCATTCCTGGGGTGTCTGTGCTGTTGGCCAGCTGGAGACGCCCACAGCCAGGGAAAGGAGCTCCCAGCTCCGTGATGGAAGCTGTTATCCCTGGTTCAATCTCTGCCCCTTGTTCTTCCCCAGCAGCTTTTACTTGCAGCTCCTTCTGTCCCTTCTCTCCTCTCACCATCACCCATCCCTGACATAAAACCTTGCTCCTCCTTCTCTCCAGCTTAAATTTTGCCGCTGACTTGGCTCGGGACCTGCTGCTCCCGGTGCCAGAAGAGTGGGAGGACCGTGCCAGGAAAATCAAAGTGCCCTTTGATGAGGAGAGGAAATACCACCCTGAGTACGATGGCTACAGCCCAGGTGAGCAGGGAGGCAGGGGGCAGCAGCCCATGGAGGTTGCTCAGCCCACGGATGACACTTTTAATCCTGGAAGGATCAGAATTCCATTGGGAATGGCAGAAGAAGAGTCCCTGCTGTTGCTGCAGTGCAACACACTGGGCTAGGGGTGGTTTTCCTGCCTCACTGGATGGTTTCTCATCAGTGGGCTCAAAAACTTGGGAAATTTGGGAGGTGTCTGAGCAGCCCTGTCCCCAGGTGAGCCGGTGAAGCAGGCAGATGTGGTCCTGCTGGGGTTCCCACTGATGCACCCCATGAGTGCCGAGGTGCGGAGGAACGACCTGGAGATGTACGAGCCCGTCACGGACCCGGCCGGGCCGGCCATGACCTGGGTGAGGAGAGGGCAGAGCCCGGCCTGGCACTCACCCCTGGCAGCGGGGGCTCCATCCAGGGCACAGTGCCGAGCTGGGATGTGCCCTGGAGCCGCTCCCTCTGGATGGAGGGGTGGGAGGTGGCGCTGCCCCACCGCGCTGTCACCGTGCCCCTCCGGCAGAGCATGTTTGCCCTGGGCTGGCTGGAGCTGAAGGAGCCGCAGAGAGCCTGGAGCCAGCTGGAAAAGTGCTTCAGCAACATCACAGAGCCTTTCAAGGTGAGTGGAGGGGCTGCAGGTCCCTCCTGCTCCCAGGCAGATGGCATCCCAACCCAACTCCTGCATCACCTCTTTCTCCTGCTGGTCAGGTCTGGGTGGAGAACGCCGATGGGTCGGGAGCTGTGAACTTCCTGACGGGGATGGGTGGATTCCTGCAGGTCGTCCTCTTCGGCTTCACAGGGTTCAGGTGAGACCTGTTGTGTCGCTTTTAACTCCCAAGCTACCACTTGTCCCTTAAAATGTCCCTGTTTGGCTGGAGCTCTCTCCTGTTCCCAGGTAAGAGCTCATGACAGGTCACATTTGGGAAGCAAAATTCTATTCCCTAAGCCTGTTCTCTTGTTTTGGTTTGGAAAGACAGGTGCCTGCCAAGGAAGGCAGGAAATGGAAAATGTAAAACCTCTCCCTCTGAATTGCTATAAATTTTAAATTAAGGGGCTCTCAGGCAAAAAATATACGAGAAGGAAATACAGTTCTTTAATAGGGAAGAAAATAAAAGTATGAAACAACCAATGCAATAAACTAAAACAACAGTGACAGAGTCAGAGTACAACCTGACACCCTGTGGGTTGGTAGCAGTCTGTCTTGGTTTGGAAAGACAGGAGTCTGCTAAGGAAGGCAGGAGCCTCCCCTGAAATGCAGAATGTAAACCCTTCCCCACCCCTCCAAATTGCTATAAATTTTAAATTAAGGGGCTCTCAGACAAAAAATATACGAGCAGGAAATACAGTTCTTTAAGGGGGAAGAAAATAAAAAGATAAAACAAGCAATGCAGTACACTAAAACAACACTGACAGAGTCAGAACCCAACCTGACACCCTGTGGGTCAGAGTGTTGGTGGCAGTCCCATTGGAATTGTGGCTGCAGCCCTCCTGCAGTGTCAGGGGTGGTTCTGCTGGAGCAGGGACCCTGTAGAAAAGGGTGTAGTCTTCCTCTGAAGAGCCAGTGGAAGCAGAGGCAGCTGCTGTTCTCCTGGGAAATCCAGTGGAGATGCCGTGCTGGTGCTCCAGAATCTCCACATTAAATCTGGGTAGAATGCTTGTCTCTCCCCTCTGGGCTCACATCTCACAATGGGATGCTGTAGCTCTTATCAGCCATGCAGTGACATTCAATAGCTGTTATCAGCAGATGTCTCCTCAGAATAGTTATGGAAGAGATAAGGAAAACTGCCCACTTAACAGAAGACAGCTGCCATACAGGTGGCAAATGGAATAAATTTGCTTGACAATCCAGGGCATCTCAGCTTCAGCAGCAGCATCCTCCTGTCTCCTTTGGATGTGGTGAGGAAACACCTCCTGCAGCCTCCCTGGAGCCAAGTGCTGGGCAGGCATCGCCTCAGCTTTAAAATATCCCGGGAAAACATGGAGCTGTTCGTGTAATTTCAGAGCCGTGGTGGTTTCCACCCCGGAGCCGCCGTCTCTTCAGCCTATTCCTGGTTTAATTGAGGCTGGATCGAGCCTTTTGATTCCCACTGAAAACTTCCAGCCCTAACCATGTATTTTCACTCCATGTGTGTGGCCAGAGCTGCTGGGAATCCCTCCCCATTCCCTGGTGGAGCTGGGTGTGAGCTGCCCCATTCCCAGCTGGAAAAGCCACCCGTTCCCCATTCCCTGGCGGAGCTGGGTGTGAGCTCCCATATTCCCAGCTGGAAATCTGGGCTTTGGCCCAGCTGGGAGGTCTCCAGGTGCCCAGTGTGTGCTGGGTCAGGCCCCTGGTGGCACAGGCTCAAGCCACGGCTTTGTGGCTCTGGCCAAGTTCCAGAGGTGGCGGTAACATCGTGCAACCACAGTCCTGCCTTTTCCTCCATGGGACATGGATCCTGCGCAGTGCTGGGGCTCCCCAGGCCCCCACACCTCCCCTGAGCCCCCTCCAGCCCTCTCAGCCTCTGGAGCTGCTGGTGGAGAGCTCTGGAGTGCAGGATTTGGGCCAGGGACAAGAGGGGCCCTTGTTTTTCCTCACGCAAAGCCAACGCCCACACAGGCAGCTTGGCCTGGGCTCTGGGCTGGGCTGGGATGTTTGTTCCATTGTTTCTGGGGAGGGAGCACTGCTGGGGATACAGAGCAGACAGGGTCAACCGATGAGGCAATTAAAAGATGGTTTATTTATTGCAAAATCAGTCTCATGGAAGGCTGACACCGACATTCAGTGTCAGCGCGTCAGAAGGCGTTTTAATTTTAGTTACAATGTCTTTTATGTATTTCTTGTCATGTATTTCTTATCATATCTTATATATTCCTCAATCAGCTACTTCTACAAAGCTCACTAGGATGTTCATAACCCAATCATTAATTTGCTATCATTGCTGCAAATGACAGCAAACTGCTGGAAATCATTGCTACATTTTACAGGACTCTGATGCAATGTGCTTCTTTCTATCCAGTCATACAACTCTCCAGACACTTGTTGCTGGAGTGGATCCTCTACTTTTTGCCAGCTCTATAACAAGTTCTACTGCTAGACTTTAAAATTTTCTACTATCTCACTTAACATATTTATTCACTTCCATGAGGCATATTTCTGCTTGCTTAAAACACATTTCTGCTTCAACTACAAATCTTAATTCTTACTTCATGTCTGTTTCACTTTACTTTTCTAAACCTTCAAGCCTCTTCTCCGAGGTCTTATGTCAAGCCCTGCATCCATCTCTATCTCTGAGCCTTGGAGCTCCCTGTGCCTGCATTTCCTGCTGAGCTCCCATCCCTCCATCCCGTGGGATTGGGAGCTGAGGTGGGTGTGTGAGGGTTCCCTGCTCTGGGAGCAGGAGAAGCAGGGCATTCCCCAAGCTCTGCCAGCACAGCTGCTGCTGGAGCCAAGCTCTGAGATGGAACTGGGCTGAGTTTTTAAAATAGGAAATCTGGAAAGCCCAGGCCCCAGCTGTGGAACTGGGATGGGACTCAGGAATGTCTTGGGAATCACAGCCCCAGCAGCTCCTTGGATGCACTGAGGACCCTCCCAGACCCCTCTGGTGTGCGTGAGGTGGTGATGCCTGGAGAGGCGGCTGCTCCCTGACCTTGACCCCGAGCTGGGCTCCTCTGTGGCTCCTGCTGTTCCCCCTGACTGCTCCTGCCTTTCCAGGATCACCAGGTCCAGCCTCCTCTTCGATCCTGTGTTTCCCGATGGTATCACCAAGCTGCAACTCTCCAGCATCTCCTACTTGGGCAACAGGCTGGAGGTCACCATCACCAGGGAGGAGATCAGGATGGCAGTGACCGAGGCCTCCTGGGACCCTCCAGCCCCTCCCCTGGAAGTTGTGCTGGAGTCAGGACAGCGCTTTCCCCTGTGGGAGGGTACGGCAGCACTGCCTGCATCTGCTCCCTGAAATAACCTGGGGAGAAACCATCCCCATCGCTCACACAAAGCTCTTCTGTCGCAGGGCAGGGTGTCTCCTTCCCCACAGCGCCTGGATGGATCCAGAGGTCTCCCAGCAGCACCCCCTGAGCCCTGCCTGATCCGGGAGCTGCCCTCTGGAGCAGCGGATCCGGGATGTTGGTGCAGGGGGAAAGTAACAGGGAGTGGAAAGGGGGTGCCAGGCTGTGCCAGGGGCCCTTTGTCCCCCCAGGGCTGTGTGTGCCACCTGGCCTTGTGTGCCACCTGGCCCTGTGTACCACCTGTCCCTGTGTGCCACCTCCTCCTGTGTCCCACCTGTCCCTGTGTGCCACCTGGCCTTGTGTGCCACCTGTCCCTGTGTGCCACCTGTCCCTGTGTCCCACCTGTCCCTGTGTGCCACCTGCCCTTGTGTCCCACCTGGCCCTGTGTGCCACCTGTCCCTGTGTGCCACCTGTCCTTGTGGCCCCAGGGGTCAGGGGCTGGAGCTGTCACCACGTCTGAACCCCCCACTCCCCTCCACACACCTCTTACTCGGCTCAGGAGAGGAAACCAAGCCTGAAAATGTCCCTTTCAAAGGTGTTTGCTGAACACCCAGGAGCTGTCTATGCTCTCAGCATGTTTGTGTTTGTAAGGAAGCCCATTCCTGACTCCAGGATCCTGGCTCCAGCTCCTCCAGCTGCTCCTGCCTTGCTCCTTGCCTTCCCCATGTGCTGCTCCGTGGGCTCAAAGGGCTGTGGAGGCTCAGCCAGTGCTGTTGCACCAGATGAACGATGTTTTGGCTCTAAGTACTACTCCAAAATATGCAGCAGAAAGCCTTTTAACCCCGTGTGGGCAGCACACAGCTGCACTCCTGTTATTTGGTGTGTAACATCCCTCACATGCTTTTAAACCCTTATCTACACTATTCCCTCTCTTTTCAAGCACTTCTGGAGTTAAATCCTTTCTCACTTGGCGTCTGAAGCGCTGCAGGAAGCCTGGACACCAGAGATCTGCAGCGTTATCCTGTCAGAGGGTGGCAGGGGCAGCCTGAGCACAGAGCTGCTGTGGCTTTGCCCTGGAACACGGTGTTTGGTGTCCCAGGAATCCCAAGGAATTCCCGTGCCTGCCCAGGGCGGGCTCGGTGCTCCCAGCCCCTGGCTCTGGGCTGCACATCCTCCTCCCCTCCGTGTCCTATCCTGGGTGGGATTCAGGGAATGCCGGGGGCGTTCCCTGCCCCGAGGGCTCTGTCCCGGCCAAACCAACCCCAGGAATCTCGGCCCGGTTTATAAAAAGCCCCGCGGCTGCTCCGTGCCCCGAGGCATCTGGGAATGCTCAGGGCTGGAGCAGGGACGTTCCCGCTGCCCTGTAATTACTCGGGTCCTGCTCCAGCCTCATCAGAGCCGCCAGCCCCTAATTAGCGGCAGCTCTTGGCACGACAAAGGGACCGTGCTGTCCCCAGCCCTGTGCACTGCACCGGGGTTGGGATTTGGATGGGGCTGGGATGCAGCCCCGCTGGAGCCAGGGCTAGTCGGCACTGAAAGGGGTTCAGCCTCAAAAAAGGGGTCCCTTATCCCAAAATGAGCCGTCTCCAGCCCAGGCATGGAGAGCAGGGAGCACTGCGGGTGCTTCCCGACCCTCCCCTGTCCTGGCTGGGGGTGTCAGTGTTGCTGCAATGGGTTTGCAGGTCTCAGCTCCATTTGGGGTGGGGAGGGGACACCCCATTTGCTTCACCCTGCCCCCACGAGGCCCAGGAGCGTCTCTGCTTCCTCCCCTCCTCAGTCCTGGGGCCAAAGGTGGCCCTAAAGGCTGTGGGAACAATGGTGTCTCCTGGCTGCCAGGAGCCCCATCAGAGCCAAAAATCCCAATTTATGTTTTCCCTTTGGCACCCCCCTGCCCCTTCCCACACGCAGAAACTCGCGCTGTGTGAAGCGTTTAATTATTTAAATAGCAACCACGGAAACTGGGGCTCCACACGGGATAACAGGAGGTAAAAAATCCCACAGGATAAACAAAAATAACGGGGTTTGGGGGGTGGGGTGACAGACAGGGTGGTGGCCTTTTGGGAGCAGAGGAGGTGCCACCACCCGGGGTCACTGGTCCTCGTCGTCGCTGCCGCTGAGCTGGTAGGTGAAGAAGCCCACGGAGTCCTGGGCCAGCTTGGAGAGGTGGATGACGCCGGTGACAATGAGGGCCCCGAGCAGCAGGGGCAGCACCACGCTGCCCGCCGTGGCCAGCGCGTTGTAGCACCGCGCCTTGGAGCTGAAGTGACGAGCGGCTTCCACGTCCCCGGACACCTTCCTGTCCCGAGCCTGCAGCGGCCGAGGAGAGAGCCTTCCCTCAGCCCCTTCCCACAGCCCCTTCCCTCATCCCCTTCCTTCAACCCCTTTGGAGAGATCCCTCCCACAGCCCCTTCCCTCAGCCCTTTCCAAAGCCCCCTTCCCACAGCCCCTTCCCTCATCCCCTTCCCCCAGCTCCTTCCCAAAGCCCCCTCTTGCAGCTCTTTCCCTGAGCCTTTCCTGCGCCCCCTTCCTGCAGCCCCATCCTGCTCCAGGGCTTTGTTCCCCTTGCAACCCACCATCCATCCATCCATCCATCCATCCATCCATCCATCCATCCATCCATCCATCCATCCATCCATCCCAGGCTCCCCTCCAGCCCTGCATCCTTTCCCACTTGTGTTTTCCTCCCTGCTTCATCCAGAGCCTCTCTGGTTTCAGCCCCTGCCTGTCCCCATTTTTCTGTCCCAGTCTAGTCCAGCTGGAGCTGGGATTTTCCCTCCTGCTTCCTTTGGATCCTCTCTGGCTCCAGCCCCTGCCTGTCCCCATTTTTCTATCCCAGTCTAGCCCAGCTGGAGTTGGGATTTTCCCTCCTGCTACCTCCAGAGCTTCTCTGACCCCAGTCCCTGCTTGTTCCCATTTTCCCCCAGCTGGAGCTGCTCCTGCCGGGGGGGGGGGGGTGCTGGTGAAATCACAGCCCCCACGGCACTTTTTAGGATCACACAGCTGCTCCTCGGGTGCTGGGCAGGGGGCTGTGGTTATTCCAGCCTCCGGAATCGGGGGCGGGAAGAGCAGGGCGGATTCACCAGCGGCAGGTGCCACCGCCTGTGGAGAGCTGGGATCTGCCCTCCCCAGCCCCTCCGGGAGTTCTCCCAAGCTCTCGCTGCCTCCTTGGGCATCCCTCCCGTCCCTCCCGAGCCCCGAGCGCTCCGGGGCCGTACCTTGACGGCGAAGGCGAGCGCCACGAAGCCGAGGCAGCAGAAGTTCATGTAGAGGGTGTTGAAGATGGCCCAGAGCAGGTGGTCGCGGGGCGCTTGGGGGGCGGCGGGGGGCGGCCCCTGCTTGGGGCGCGGCCGCTCCTCCCGCGGGTACGAGGTGTCCATGGTGGGCTCGGAGAGGGACCCCGCGGCTCCGGCGGCCCGCGCCCCCTTTATATCCCTGCTCCGCTAAATATAAACCCGGGAAATTACAGCCCTGAGGGATGCGGTTGTCCCGCAGGCCGGGCTGGGAGGGCGAGCCCAGCCTTCCTCCCGGGATGAGGAGCTCTGCGAGGCGGAGCCCGGGAGCTGCGCGGCCCCGGCTGGCACAGGCACCTCCAAACCCCGCTCCAGGTGAGCTGGGCAGGGCTGACCCCCCTCGGCAGCACCTTTGGGCTGCGGGATGGGTGGAATGGGAATTTCATGTGGAAAGGTGGAAGGGCAGCACCCACGGCGCTCCCCGGCACCCGGGCTGCAGGGTGAGCGGGTAGGACACGCGGAGGGGCTTAAATTTCATTTTCCTGCCATCTCCAATGTGGAAAACGCTTTTACTCTCTTGTGAAAATTTTAAAAGTTTAATAAAGGATAGTAGGAGACAAGGAACATAAAGATTACGGCTGGGTGTGTCTTGGTGCTCAGTTAAGAGAACACCGTTATCTCCGGGGAGATGCTTCTTAAACACGTTTTTTCTAATATCAGCCCATTGTATATTTATAGACTCTGATGTACAGTAAACTTTTTTCTTAAACTAGTTTGCATATTTTAAGGATTGTTTACTATGACTCTTTTTTGGTTTTACTTTTTTAGAGTATGTGTAATATTTTGGTTGTGGTTTTAGGGTTTTTCTTATTATTATTTTTAGTTTTGGTTTGGCCCACACTGTCTCTAGATGGCGAGGGTTGATACTTGGTATATCTGTAAGCAGGAGTCTTTTTTTATTTGTTTATTGGATGTTATCTCATCTAGGCAGGCATTTTAACACAAGCATGCTTATCTTAGCTGTTTTACTAAAATGCCCAAGCTTAATTAACAGCTGAAATAAAAACTATATATTTGTAACGGAGTTATACACTACACGTATAAAATGTGTGGTGTAAAACTTTGTTATAACGCTACACGTATAAAATCTATTTTAATATTTGCGAAAAGCCAATATTATCATATGTATCTATAACATCCCAGATGGGATTTGGGCTGGAAGCGCCCTGCTCCGCGGCGGGATGGAGGCAGGGATGGGAGCAGCAGGAGGAGGAAGAGGAGGAGGAGGAGGACGCCGCAAGGATGCCCGAGGACTCTCTCTCCGCGATGTCCCGCGGTGGAGGAGGTGACAGAGACGGGACAACTCCATCGGTGGCAGCGGTGCCCCACAGGTGTGTCATAGGTGCAGTGACCCACAGGTGTGTCACAGGTGCCGGGGAGCGTGTGAGCGCAGCCAAGCGGGGGAGTGGGGGGCTGTCCCCTATCCCCCACGCCCCAGCCTGGCCGCCCCATCCCGTCCCGTTCCCTCCCGGGGCCGTGCGGGGACAGCGGGGACACCGGAGTCACTCCCCGCGCCCCCGCGCCCCGGGCGGGCACATTTTGGAGGCAGGAGGAGGGGGCAGCACCCCGCGGGTGGGGCCGGGCGCCGGTCAGGTGTGCCTGAACCGGGATATGAAGGTGGCGAAGATGACGATGAAGATGAGCCAGACGAGCGCCACCGCCACGGAGCAGACGATGTTGGCCACCCTGGCGCGGTGGCTGTGGCGCCGCGCACCCTCCAGGTCCCCCGACAGCTTGCAGTCACGGGCCTGGGGGACAAGCGGGGGGCTCGGTGTGTGTGGGGCGCAAATTGGGGGGCCAAGCCCCCCGGGGTGGCCGCGAGGTTGTGCTGGGACCCTGCGGACACATGTGTCACCCGGGGCATGGGGCGAGGCCAGCGGGGGCTGGGGGGACACGGATTTGGGGGTCCCGGGATGGGCACAGTGTGGTTTTGGGGGTCCCGGGGTGGGCACAGTGTGGCTTTGGAAGTCCCGGGGTGGGCACACGGCTTTGGGGGTCCCAGGGTGGGCACAATGTGGCTTTGGGGGTCCCAGGGTGGGTGGGCACACGGATTTGGGGGTCCCGGGGTGGGCACAGTGTGGCTTTGGGGGTCCCAGGTGGGGCTGGCATCAGGGATGGGAGACCAGACAGGGGATCCGGGATGGGAGAGGGGATCTGGGATCAGGGATGGGAGAGGGGTTTGGAGGGCGGTGGGCAGGGGGAGAGGAGCGGGGGTGTCAGGGAGGGCCGGGGGATCCCCGGGTGAGGGGAAGGTCCGGGTGCGGCTGGGTCGGGGCTCCGGAGTGGGGATGGAGCCGGGACACGTCGGGGTTCCCGTGCCGGGCTCGGTCGGGCTCGGGGAGCCCCGGGAGGGTCTGGCTGGGGTCGGTCTGGGTGGGGGTCCCGGGGCCGATCAGGGCTCGATCCGGGGCGGGTCTGGCGGGGGTCCCCGGCCCCTCCCTCACCTTGACGGAGCAGACGAGCGCGGGGAAGCCGCAGCAGCCCAGCCCGCCCAGCGCGCACCACAGCAGCACATTGAACACCGACCAGAGCACGTAGTCCCGGGGCTGCGGCTCGGAGCGGGGCCCGGGGGCGGCCGCCCCCCAGCCGGAGGACTGCAGTGGGATGGACACGTCCGCCTGCCGGGGCTCCATGGCCGGGAATGAGCGTCGGGAACGGGAGCGGAGCTCGCTCGGGGCGGGGGACCGGCCCCGCACCGCCCCGCAGAGGGAGGGGGGGCACGGCCCGCTGGGACCCCCAGCCCACGCAGGCTGGGGGTGCAGGGCAGCCCTGGGCACCCTGGGGGGCTTAAAGGGGTTTGGGAGAGCCCTGAGGACTCCGAGGGGCTGGAGGGGATGTTTGAAATGAAAAAAACTTTAATTTTTTTTAATGTAACATTAATCGGGATTTTGTTCGCCTGTGCCAAAGGGGAGGGGAAATCAAGTTTTTCTTCGAAAGATTCTGTTCATCGGGAGAGGGCCGTGATCTGAACAGGCACAGATTGGGAGTTGCCATAAGAGCATTAGAGAACATTAGCGACTATTAGGGACCATTAGCGACCATTAACCAACATCGCCGCTCTGTCTGGGAAATGAATCCTTGAGAGAACCGAAAAATGGGGTTCGAAGGTGAAGGGATCAAGAACTGATAGGAGATCTAATACTAAGAATTGTAATTCTTAAGTGTAAGTGCAATTCCTAAGTGTAATTTAAGACCTCTGAACGCGAATTTCTTTGGCTTTTTGTCCGTGTAGACATGGGAAACACCATGTAAGGAACTATGCGTGGATGGGAATGTTTTCCATGGCAAGTCGTGGCCAGGACAAAGCAATGCCTCAATCTCTGTCACTACAAGCATCGTGCTGGAGGGTTTTTGTTCTCCTCCCGAGTTTGGGTGGCAGGTGGGCTGCGGGAGCTGTCCATGGCAGCCTGGGGTGGTCACAGGAGGGAGGGAGGGAGGCTTTGCCTGTGGCTGCTTTGGGATGTGAAAGGGTCAATCTTTTCCATATCAACTTGTGTGGGGTTGCCCTTTAGATTTGTGCCGGAAACTGCTGATAAAAAACAGGGAGAAGGAGGAAATGGGGATCTTGGAGCAGTGGCCTTTGCTGGCCTGAGTTCCCATTGGCTGCGCTGGTTTTGGGCAGGCCGAGCCTGGGGCCGGGCAGGCAGCGGATTCCTTTTGCAGCAAGGAGCCCGTGTTTTCCGGGAAAAAAGCAGAGCAGAAAATGATTCACCGGAGGCTCAGTGCCAGCGATCCTGCAACAAATATCCGCTGTGTTTGTGAGTGGGATTTCTGACATCTTACGAGTGGCGTCTTGGCAGGAGCCCCGTGTTCGTGGGGAGAGGCAAAATCGCGCTTTTGTTCCCCTCCGTGCGGGGCCCCAGCCCCCGGGACCGGGCCCTGCCGGGGGCCAGGGGTGCCCAGGGGAAGCCAGGCCAGCTGCAGGGCCGGGGCTCTGCCACATGGGCCGGGCCAGGGCTGCCCACGTCCCCTCCGGGGCCACTCCGGGGCCGGGCAGGGAGGGACACGGGCTGGGCAGGGAGGGACACGTGTGGCAGCCTCGAAGTGTGAGGATCCCGCCCTGCCAGCCAGGGACAGGGACAGGGAGGGACTCCTGGTGCTTGGTGTGGCTCCCTCTGGCCGCAGCTCGCTCCGCTGTGGGATGAGGAGGGAATCTGGAGCACAAAGGGAGGGAGCTGTGGGCTGGGATGAGCTGATAGCGAAAGCGAAGGCTGCGCATGGCAGCCGGGCGGGACACGGAATTCATGCCCTGCTTCCTGCTGCGGGCACATGGGCGGCTGTGCCCAGGCAAACCGGGCTCCAGGCACGTGGGATGGGGGCTGTGAGCATCGCACAGAGGATCCCAGCTCCCCTGGCTGCAGGGGGAGATGGGCAATCCAGCCCCGCTGGGGTGATTTGGGATGGAACCGCAGAACCCACCGTCCCTTCCCTCTGGGAGGCTCTCCAGCCCCGCTCAGTCCCATTCCAGCTCATCCTGCTCAAGCCCTTTGCACGTCCTGCCCCCCCAAAGCCAGCTTGCCCTCCGCTCTGCTTGCTGCCAGCCCCTCCTGAGGGCTGGAGAGGATGGGAATGCTCCTGGTGACACCCAGCAGGGATCAGCTCCCACCCTCACCCTCGTGTGACCCTTCCAGGAGCTTCACTGCCCGTGCGGATGCAGGATCCAGGTTCAGGGGGCCTGGGGTGTCCCCTGAGCAGTGTCTCTGTGATGGGGGACACTTTCCACCTCCCTCAGGTGTTACTGACACATTTTATGAAAATCCTTTTGCTAGGATTTTTCTCCTGAGATGCCTCAGAAAAGAAATGTAAACAATAATTACCTGCTGCTGTGGAATGTGGCAGGTGCATCTTTGATTGGTCTCACATGAATTGTTTCTACTTGATGACCAATCACAGGTCCAGCTGTGTTGTGTCTCTGGTCAGTCACAAGATTTTATCATTCCTTTCCTTGATAGCCTTCTGATGTCTCCTTTCTCTTTCCTTAGTATATAACTTTTAAAAGATATAATATATATAATAAAATAATAAATCAGCCTTCTGAAACACGGAGTCAAGATTCTCATCTCTCCCCTGCTCCTGGGGACCCTCAAACACCTCCTCCCCCAGGCCCATCCCACGGGCTGACCCCGTTTCTCATCCTGCCAAGCTGCTGCAGAGCAAACCCCAAACCACATCCTCAATGATACGAAACCGAGACACGGCAAAAGTAAAAAAAACATTTATTTCAGGGAGCAGGGTTTCTCTGAACCAGGAGCTCCTCCTCAGCATTGTTTTGAGGCAGCTGGGGCTCCAAGCAGGCTGTGGCAGGGCTGGGGTGCTCAGCTGCTCTCGGGGGCGCCGTGTCCATCCCCAGGCAGCTCCAGCCACCACGAAAGCTCCGAGTGGGGAGGGACAGGGACAGGAGAGCAGCGAGCTCCGGGCGAGGCACGTGGATTGTGGTGGATTGTCGTGGATTTTGGCTCCAGCCCCGGGAAGAAAGCACAGCCCGAGGACAAGGAGGGCAGGCACTTAGGTGGAGCCGTACCCGTATCCGTATCCCCCATACGGCTGGCGGTGGCTGAAGACCCCGGCTAAGGCCAGGGAGACGAAGACAATGACGAGGACGACGATGACGATGTTGATCACCAGGGCCGTGATGTTCAGGCACTTGGCCGTGGAGCCGTAGCTCAGGGCCCCGCTGTAGTCACCGAGCACTTTGCGGTCTCTGGACTGGGGGCAGGCAGAGCAGAGTCAGGGGAGTGAGGTGGGGGTGTCCCGGGGGGCTCAGGGCTGTGGGAGAGGTGCTGGAGGCGCCAGATCCAAAACACCCTCCCCAAAACACCGGGGGTACCCTGAGGTGCCCACTGCCCTCCCTGCCCCAAAACCCTGCAGAACTCGTAGCCAGGACTCCCTGGGGTCAGGGCTCCATAAAGGGGGAACTCTGTGGGGCCAGTGCTCCATGAAGAGGGGACTCTGTGGGGCCAGTGCTCCATAAAGGGGGGGACTCAGTGGGGCCAGTGCTCCATGCAGGGGGGACTCTGTGGGGTCAGGGCTCCATAAAGGGGGGACTCTGTGGGGTCAGGGCTCCATAAAGGGGGGACTCTGTGGGGTCAGGGCTCCATAAAGAGGGGACTCTGTGGGGTCAGGGCTCCATAAAGGGGGGACTCTGTGGGGTCAGGGCTCCATAAAGAGGGGACTCTGTGGGGTCAGGGCTCCATAAAGAGGGGACACAGTGGGGCCAGTGCTCCATGAAGAGGGGACTCTGTGGGGTCAGGGCTCCATAAAGAGGGGAGTCTGTGGGGCCAGTGCTCCATGAAGAGGGGACTCTGTGGGGTCCCTGGGACACCCTCTGGTCTGGGGTTTGTGGGGTCCATGGGTCACCCTGGGACCGGGAGCTCTGTGGGGTCCACAGGGGCTCAGTGGGGTCCATGGGGCATCCCGGGCTGGTGACTGAGTGGGTGTCCCTGATGTCCGGGGCTCGGTGGCTGTCCCCGGGGCCGCCCCCACCCGCGGTGTCCCCCCGGGCTCCTCACCTTGACGGAGAAGACGAAGGCCAGGAGGCCGAGGCAGCAGAAGTTGCCGTACAGGGTGGTGAACAGGGACCACACCAGGTGGTCCCGCGGCGGCGGCTGCTGCTGCTGCTGCGTCTCCTCCACCAGCACCGTGGTGCTCCGGGGCATCTCCTCCATGCTCACCTCGGTCGGCAGCACCTCGTAGGGCGGAAGCGGCGACTGCATGCCTCGGGCTGGGGGACAGCTGTGGTGGCACCTGCGAACGCGTGCGGCTCCGGGAGGTGGAGGCGCCGCGGGGCGGGCCCAGCGCCGGCGGTTTCGTTTCCTCGAGATTTGGGACGGAGCGGGAACAGACCGCCCCTCCGGACGCCCCTGTAAGGGCACGGGAGCCTCCTCCTCAGCGCCGGGGAAACCCCGGGCCCCTTTCCTCGTTTCTTGCCTAATCCTTCTCTTTACTCATTTCCCCGCTTCTTTTGTTGCCCCTTTATTGCCAGCTTCCTTCCTTAGCTCCACCTTTACCTGTTCTTTGCCCACTTTTTGTTTCACCGTTTTCTTTCCCTTTTCTTTGTTTACCCCCTTGTTTCCCCTCCCTTTCCTTGTCACCTTTTTCACCTTTTTTGCCCCCTGTCCTCCCTTCATCCTTTATTCCATTCTTTCTTTTTCTTTTTTTTGCCACCTGTGTTGTCCTTTTCTTCCCTTTCCCTCTTTTTTGTCCCTTCTTTGCCTGCTTCTTTCCTTACCACGATCTTTCCTTCCCCTTTCTTTTTTTCCTCACTTTCCCCCCCTTTCTTTGCCCCCTTCATTATCCCCTTTTTTCCCTTGGCCCCTTCATTATCCCCTTCTTCTTTCCCCTTTCCCACTCTTTCTCGGTCCCTAATCCCTGTGAAATCCCCAAATCCTGCAGAGCCCCAAGCCCACCTCCATCTCCCACAAACACAGGGTTGAAGCCAGGGGGTGCCACTTTTTGGGGATGCCATTTGGGATCCCTGGAAAGCTCGGGCTGCACGCCCTTAAAGGAATCCCCCTCTCAGGCTTCGGGATGTGCTTGGACCGTGTTAATGCACCGGAATCCGCAGGATCCGCTGTCCTGGAACATTTTCCTGGCAACTCCGGGAGTGTTTCTGATTAAATAAACCGAACGAGCTTGGCCCCGCCCTGGAAATTGGGATTTGGTTTCTGGGAATCTCAGCCCAGAGCATTGGTGCCCTCTAGTTTCCCCCACCGTGAGTGTGTTTCTTCCTTTAATGACGAATTTCTCCCGGGCTTTCACCCCTACCCTGAGCCGCAGCAGGGCGGGGACGCTGCCTCAACCTGTGGGATGGCGGAGGAGGGAAAAGTCCCGTTATTTTCCAGCCCTGAGCGGCAGGGGGAAGAACCGGCCCGCAGATCGGGGCACCGATGTGTGCCCCGGGGGTTTCTGCATCCAGCCGGGGGATCCTGGGGATCCAGCCCCCATGGGACTCGCAGCGAGTGGGAGTCGGGGGGTGTCGCAGGCCCCCCATGGGAACCCCGCAGAGAAGTTCGGGAGGATGCTCTTAGGGATGCCCGCCCTCATCTTCCCGGGTCGATCCCGGTGCGGTCCGTGCCTGCCGGTGGCGCCCCCCTGCGGACCGGCCCGGGCGCTGCAGCCCCCGCCGCTGACGGGCGGGAACGTACCATCCTCGCCGCCGGGGGGAGCAGTCGGGGGGCTACCCCGCCGAGGCTCGCCTCACTAATCGCGCCGACCCCTCTGTCCCCTTGGCACGGATACCCCGTTCGGTTCCATCTCGCCGCCGCCCCGCTCTCCCGCCGCGCAGGGCCGGGGACAGCCCCGGGGGCTCGGTTCCCCCCCGCGCCCCTCATGGTCGCGCCCGCGGCGCCCCGCGGGGCTGCCGGACCGTTGGCGTGGAGACGCGCGGCGCCTCCGCAGGCCCCGCCTTCGCTGCGCGCCCATTGGCGAAGAGCCCGCGGCGGGCGCGCTGCGATTGGCCGGCGGGGCCGTCGCTCATGGTCGGGGGCGTGGCCGCGCGCAGCGCCCGCTCATTCATTCCCCCCGCGGGCGCGGCGCGGGGGGGGGCGATGCACCGGCGGGCCCGGGGCCGCCGAGCCCCGCACCGAGCCCCGGCTCCACGAGCCGCAGCCGCCCCGCGGCCGGCCCGGAGCGCGCGGGCTGGACGGGCGGGGGGCCCCATGGGCCGGGGTTAGCCCGGCGGTGGTGGCGGCGGCGGGGGCGATGCGGGCGGCAGGATGCCGCGGCTCCCGGTGAAGAAGCTCCGGAAGCAGCTGAAGCTGCTGCTGCTGCTGGCGCTGCTCACCTCGGCCGCCTGGTTCACCTACCTGCACATCAGCCTGGTGCGCCAGGGCCGCGCCCTGCGCCTCCCCTTCGCCTACGGCAAAGGTAACGGGGGCGGGGGGGTCCCCGGCAGCCCTCGGAGCGGGGCCTCGGGGGGCTTTGGGGGTCTCCAAGGGATGGTGGGTCTCCCCCGCCACTCCGGGGTACCGGAGCATCTGGGGTTTGGGGGTCCCCAGGGAGCGCCGCGGCTCCCCCCGCACTGTGCTCTCATTGCACCTGGGCTTCGGGGGTCCCCGAGGGGTTTGGGGGTCCCCCTGCCACGCTGGGGACCCGGAGCACCCCCCATTTCCAGCGCTGTGTTTCTGTCCCGCGTCACCCGCGTGGGTTTGGGGCGAGCGGGACCCCTCCGTGGGCTCCGCGCCCCGGCGTTGGCCCTTCGGGGTGGGGGGACACCCAGGAGGGCCCCCAAACCGGCCGGGACATTCATTGTCCCCCCTCGATTCGCTCCGTCCTCATTTTTCCACCCGCTGCCTTGGCTGAGATGACAAAGAGGCCATTTATAGGCGCTCGCCCTGCTGGAAGGGACAATCTCTTCTTTCCCATCCCTTCCAACGTTCCCATCCTTTCCCAACCCTCCCCATCCCATCGCTTTCTCAGCCTGTACTTCTCTACTGTAAAAAACCACAAAATTCTAATTTTCTCCCTCCGTGCCTCCCTCGGGTAGTGGCCGGGATGGGTTCCGGGATGCTCCGGAGGGACAGGTGCCCCGAGGCTCGCTCCGTTTTTCCCGGTTTTCCCGGGCGAGCTGTCCCTGGGCAGCCCGGGGAGGCACGAAGCCACTCGCGATATTTGCCGGGTGAAACTTGAGCCGCGCCGTTCTCCGGGACCGACCTCGCCTAAAAAATGTGTCCTAAAAAACGCCAAGGGGCCGGGATGTGTTGGGAGGAAAAGCCTTTCCCGAGGGGGTCCCAGCGGCCCCGGGAGTTGGCGAAGCCTCCCGGCTGATAAACCCAAAGTTTCCGAGCGGAGCAGCAGCATGAGCCTGCAAAATTTTGGGCCTCGCGGTGAAATCGGGATAATGGGAATGAGCGAGGCAGGAAATGAGGCTGGGAGGGAGAGAGGGAGGGGAGGGCACCGGGGGCTGCCGGCTCCCTGCGGGATCCTCCGTGCCCGGAGGGTTTTCCCGGTGTTCCCAGGGGGTTTTCCATGTATTCCCACCCCCCTCATCCCGAGGTGCTTCCCCCCGGCCCCACCGCTGTTCGGGATGGCCGTGTTTGGGTGGCCTCTGGTCGGATCCTGGCTTGGGATCGCTGTCCCCATCCCTGGGAACACCATGGATGGGATCCCCGCGGGTGCTGGGGGGCGAGCCGTGGTTTTCCTGCGGGGAGGATGCTCAGGGATGTCCCCAGTTGCCCATCCCTGCTGTCCCTGCATCCCGGCTGGCTCCTCGGGATGCTCCAGAGGTTTTGCTGTGGAAGGGAGGGGGTGCAATGGCTGCAAAGTGGGAGTGAGGGGAGCTGGGCTTTGCTGGAGAACGGGGTCTCTGGGAGGTGGGGACAGAGATGGGAACGTGCATTGGGAGGGGAAAATGTTGCCCTTTGCCATGGGGAGGGCACCTTCCCTGGCTGTGGAAGGAAGAGGTGGGGGATTCTCTAGGGAAAGCTAGATCGAACTGGGATGCTCCTTGGATTTTCCAGTGGGCTCCTAAAACCCGTGTGAAGGTGTGGGAGAGGCAGAGTTTAGGTCCCACTCGGCCTTTTTGGATGTGGGAAGGGGTTGGATGGAGGTTGGGAAGGGTTTGGCCGTGCACAGATGGACCTCATCCTGCTGCTGCCAGACTGGGAGAGGCAGGGAGTGTTTTAGGTGGAAAAACATGGAATGGAGTGAAAAAAAACCCAACAAAACAAACAAAAAAATCCCAAATAGGTCATAGGAAATAAACTATATTAAGGAAAAAACTTGTTGCAAGTGTCT
This sequence comes from Zonotrichia leucophrys gambelii, assembly GCF_028769735.1. Classification (NCBI taxonomy): domain Eukaryota; kingdom Metazoa; phylum Chordata; class Aves; order Passeriformes; family Passerellidae; genus Zonotrichia; species Zonotrichia leucophrys. Next base: position 48,261,731 of record NC_088175.1, read on the forward strand.
GGGGGAAGAGCATCACCCCAGGGGTCTGTGCACCAAAATGAGCTTGGAGATGACTTTTGGATTTGGCCACCATGAGCCAGGACCTGTCTGTCTGTGCCAGGGGTGCTGCCTGGTTAATTAACAAGGAAAAAGGTTAATTACTCATTAAGCAGGATGTCAGTGAGCAGCTGGAGGCTGCAGGTGCAGGGCATGAGGATTTTAGGCAGTTTTTGGGGGGTGTAAAGTGGGGAACACCCAGCCAGGTGTGGTTGGGAGCATTATCCTAGTGGGATTATCCCAGGGCTCCCCATGTCCTAGCCATTGGTGACACCTGGAGCATCCAGGGGCTGGGCTGGGAGCTGGGCTGGTCCCTGATAAAACATCTCCCCCCTTTGCTCATCTTTTCCAAGTAGATAATTACCCTTCTCTGGCTAATTGAGCACAGGATTCCTCAGTGGAAATAATGAGGCCATTTCCAGCTCTCCCGGCTGGAAACCCGCCGAGGCAATGGGGTGGAAACAGGGATGTGCCAGGTGGGGAAAGGATGGGAAAGGAAAAAAGAACTGGAGAAAAAGGATAATAAAGCCCTGAAGTGGCTGGCAGAGGGGGTGTGGGGTTTGGGGTTTGCTGGGGTTTAGCCTGGAGTGAGGTTTTGGGGGATTGGGGGAGCACAGGATGGGTGCTCAAGGGGGCTGAAGCCAGTCCAGGGATGGAGTGGGGCTCTCTCTGCCTGCTGGACATGGCATGGCCTGGGTCACCCCTCTGCCATGCTCCAGAGGGCTCCTAAACCCCCTGATCCCGAGGCAGCGGTGGGATGGATGCTCTGTGTCCTGTCCTTGGCTCTTCTCCCCACAGGAGCCCGTTTTTGGGGAGGGGGTTTGGGGTAGTGTGTCCCTCTGGGATCCATCTCTGCAGATCCTTTGATTTTAATTGGGAGCCTGGAATGCTGCAGCTGCTGTGGGGCTCATCCTTTTTGTCAGGGATGTCAGGAGCAGGTAGAGAAGGGGATGAGAGAGCCCTTTGAAGATGAAGGGCAGTGGGATTTGGGACTGGGTTGGGAAATGCTCTTTCTTCTGCTGGCATCACCCCAGTCTCCCATCCCTGCTGGGAAAGGCTGGTTTGGGTGTCACTGGGGTCCTTTTTCCACATGGGAATCCCTTCCTGCACAGCCCCAGGCTCCATGCCCTGCTCCTCTGGGGTGCCCATTGGGAATTCTTTGGCACCTGCCTGTTTTGGGTTTTCCAGAATCAAAAATGTGGCTCTTCAGAGGCCCTCTTGGCACCCCAGGGTGGCACTGTCCCCAGCCTGGCTGTGACCCGGCCCCCTTGGCACTGGGAGGGTCCCCAAAACCATCCCTTGGAGCCAGGGGAGGTGAGGGATGGCTTTTCCCAAGCACCAGGAGCTCTTTGTGTTGGTGTTTGGGATCTGCCCTGGATCTCCCCTCCATCCCTTTCCCTGTGCCTGCAGCTGGGGCTCTCCAGAGCTGCTCCTTGGGAAGGGCTGAGCAGTCCCTGGGGTGTCCGGGACCTTGGCACTGTCAGGACAGGGATTTTGGCTGGATGAGGAGCCAGCTGCTGCAAGAGGCTGGGAAGCTGGAACTGGGACGGTGACCCCACAGGCAACGTGGAGCTCAGAGGCTGGAATGTTTCTGGGGTGAAATGCACCCTAAAATTCCCAGCATTTCACCGTGACCTCCTCCAGAGGCTGCATCCCAGGAAGCCAAATCTTTGTGCTGGGGGGCTGTGAGTTGAGCATCATCCCTGTTGAGATGGAGCAGGGTCCTGTGGGAGCTGATCCAGCTCTCCCTGGGACTGAGGGGCACTGGATGCACAGTCAGGGAATCTGGGAGCTGCCCAATCCTGGGAGAGATTTGAGATGCTGATGAGGAGCGTGGAAGTGTCGGAGCTGCCTCTCCTGGTGGGTGTTTGTCAGCTGGAGTGGTCTCATGGCAGCTCCATCAGCAGCCAGAGCGATTCCGCATCGATTTCCACGGCTCCAGCTGAGAGCGCTGCCACCGAGTGGGAAAACAGCAGCCCAGGAATGGGGGAGGCAGCACAAACCCCCCTGGCTGCTCCAGCTCCCTCTGCAAGGCAGTGACAGGTGACAGCAGTGGACAGGGGTGTCCAGGGTGGTCACAAACCCCATTCCCCTCATCCCCATTGGTGTCACTGGCTGTCACCCAGCCCGTGCCACCACCCTCTGTCCTGGGATTTCTGTCCTGTGTTTCTGTGGCACTGATGGGGGGATTTGTGGTGTTGATTCCTTTATCACTAATTATAATTAGTCAGCACCTCGTTAGGAGGCTCCTGCTCCGAGGGGGGAAATTTGGGAATGGAACCTCTGGGTTTGAGGAAGGCACCGCCACCACCTCTGCTGCCACCACCTCTGCTGCAGCTGTGTCGGGGTTTAGATGTCACCTCCCCCCCTCCACGTCGCAGGGCTTGGAAAAGGGCCAGGAGAAACCCCGGCCTGGAAGAAAGGGGCTGTGTTTGGAGCTGGGGAGGAGGAGGAGGGAGGTGGGATGTGAAAGGCTCTCTGTGCTTCCCAGTGGAGTTCCAGGGCTGGGATAACGGGACACGCTTCTCCCATGGGAGGCATCGCTCCGTGCCCTGCCTGGGTCCTTGGTATCCGTGGCCTCCTCCCCAGGCTGAGGATCCTGGCTCCCTGTCTGGAGGCTGCTGTGACTCAGAGCTGCTTTGTGCCATGGTTTGTGCTTCCTGCCCCCTCCTCGCTGCTCCCAAAGCATCGGCGTCGCTCCAGGGAAGAGCTTTCAGTGCTTCCCTTCCTTCCCTGAGCATCCCCAGCCCACAGCTTGTCCTCAGAGCTTCCCTGTCCCTGTCCTGCCCTCTCTGGTCCTTGAGGGAGGCTGGCCGAGGGAATGGACACAGCAGAGCTGCTCTGCATCCCGGTGGGATGCTGGGAGGAGCTGGAATCCTTCTTCCTCCTGATGCTGCCTTCTCCCTCCTCTTCTTCTTCTCCTGCCTCTGAGCTGCTCCTCCCGCAGGGCTGTGGTTGGGACCAAGGAGCTCGGGATTTTTGGGAGCAGTGATGCTCATTGGCACCAGGCACTGCCCATCCCCACCCCTTATCCCCGTGGCACCGCTTCCCAGGTCCCCAGAGCCTGACCAGAAGCCACTTTCCAATATTTAAATTGCCAGGAAAGCGTTGCTGGTGCTTTTGCTCCTCCCTGGATGTGGGAGTCCCTTGGAAGGGATGGGAGCAAGCAGGGGACTTGTGGCTCTGGGATCTGAGAGCTCCAAGGATGAGCTTGGATTAACTCCTGGTTTTTACCCAATTTATATCAAATAATCCCCCTCCAGTTCACAGTCCTGACATGGAGAGAGCAAAGCAGGGTGGCCACATTCAGCCATCCCAGGGAGGGTTCTAGCTCAGGTTGCCATCCAGGGAATTCTGTCCGTGGCCAATCCCACAGGAGGCAGGTTTATCTCCTCCAAGGCTGGGAGAGACTCCCTGAGCAGGTGCCACAGAGCCACTCCCAGCCCTGGGCAGGTCCCCTGGGAGTGCTGAGCTCCTCCTGGCCGTGATGGATGCTCGGATCAGAGCGCTGGGAATGTGGGAATGCCGCTGTCCTTGTGTGCCGCCTCTCCCATCACCCTGCTGCCCAGGGAAGAGGGATGGATGGCTGCGGGAATGGGGCTGGGAGAGGGGAGGGAGCAGCCTGGGGAGCTGCCAGGAGCCAGCTGGGGCTGCCAGGGGCTGAAGAATGGCTGGGAGCAGAAGAAGGGGCTTTAGAGCTTAATTTCCTGTCCCTGCCGTGGGGATGGGATTTGTGCTGCCATCTCCAAGGAGACGCCGGCAGCGCGGCCGCTGGAATACCAATGGGGTGGGAGGCGTGGGGCGGGGGGCTCCGGGCGCCCCCAGCCCCTCCCTGGCCCTGGCAGTCACTGAGGCTGCTCCATTCTGGGAATGGGAGCCCCCAGGACTGGCTGGGGGGGTGAAGGAGGCTGTGGAGGCACAGGGACATCTTTCCATACCCTTGGGAGTGGGTCCGTGACCTCTTTCCTGCAATTCCCATGGTGGGGGTCGCTGCTCAGCACACCTGGGGCTCCCCCTCATTGCTGGCTTTTGGGGAGCCTCAGGTGTTTGTGGAGGTGGTTTTTGGACACCCACCTCTCCACGCATTGCCTTGAGCTTCCCTTGACTCTGGATTGAACTGTGGATCCCCCTGGGTTTTGGGGTGGGTGGCACAAAAAGAGGATGTCCTCTCCCAAAGTAACATTTTCCAGGTCTGCACCGTTGTTTTGGGGGAAGTGGGGGCTAGTTTAAAATTGCCTGCCCAAGGAAAAGGAGCTGCAGAGAGGAGTCAAAAGTTGGGGATAATTAACTCAGCACATTAACTAACGAAGCTGATGGGTCTGGGAGCAAGGTTTTGATGTGTGATTTTGAAGAGGGACATGGTTTGAGGGGATGGTGTCTGAGGGCGTTTGGGGCTGGTGTGCTGTTGGTAGACTTGTGAGATGCTTTGGGAGAGCTGTGATTTGGAGGGGCAGGAAGCAGGGATGCATCCCTGAGCATGGAAGGGGAGCAAGACCCCAGCAGCTCATCCCAGCATCCCTTATGTAAAGGGCTGGGAGCTGTGGGGGGTGTAATTAAACCTGCTGCTGATGAGCTGCTGCAAAGCTGCTTAGTGCAGATGGAATGAGGGGAATTGCAGCCAGGGCCCCCTCTCCGTGTCGCTGTCCCCAGTGCCAGGTGCCAGGGACAGACAGGGGTGTCCCCAGGAGAGGTGCAGGCTGTGGTGTGACCCCCTGTGCTCCCTGGCAGATGCAGAGAGGCCGGGGGAGGTGACGGATCCCGGGAGGCGGCCGGCGGCCCCGGCGCGGCGCAGGAAGGCCGAGGATTCCAGCGAGAGCCGCGAGGAAGATCCCATGGTAACGGGGCATGAGGGGCCTGCGGAGGTCATGGGGGGCACAGTGCTCCAGGTCTCGTCCAGCTGAGGGGATCCAAGGGTTTGGGGGTGCATCAGAGCCTCTGGTTCTGCCCAGCAGCAATCACAGTGCATGAGCCCTCTAATATCCCATTGAAACGGGGCGGGATATCCCTCCCATATCCCACACTGTGCTCCATGTGCCCTGTCACAGCTTCCCCGGGCAGGGCCCAGCTTCATCTGCTTTGCAGTTCCTGCTTTTGTGGGCAGAGCCACCTGCTCTTGTGTGTTCTGCTCTGTGCTGGACTGGAGAGCCACTACACCCCAGGTGCAGCCTCCAAGCATCAGGCACTTGGAATTGTAGCCATGGGACACCCTGCTGTCCCTGTCCAGCAGGTCACCAAGGCCCTGCTGAAGGCCTTGCTGTGCCCTGACCACTGTCCAGCAGGTCACCAAGGCCCTGCTGTCCCTGTCCAACCTGTTGTCACCAAGAAGCCTCCTAGCAGGGCAGCCAGGTGGATGGAGGAAGGGGGAAGCCACAGGGTATTCCCTGCCCTATCCCAGGTCCTCAGAAATAAGGGACAGATGGGCAAAGGGGGAACCTCAGGTGCCCAGAGGAGGCACAGGCTGGTGCTGGGTCAGGACAGAGGGCACAGCAGGAATTGCATCCTGGCTTTTCCTGGGAGGAGAGAGAATCCTTCCAGTGAGCCTGGCACAAAACCCTCCCTCCTCATGAGGTCTTCCAAGGGCACTGCTCCCTCCTCTGGGGCTCTGATGAGTTTGTTTAGGCAGTTTGCTAATTATCTCCCTGGCACTGTGCATCCAAATGGGCTGTGCTGTGGTGACAGTGGGGGGTGGAGGAAGAGGGGGATGATGCTCTGGGGAAGCTGAGGAAGCTCTGGAGGGGCTCTAGAAGTACTTGGCTCTTCCTTGTCACCCATCAGCGAGCTGGAGGCAGGTAAATGCTCACTTAATCTCTAAATTACAAGATACAAGCAATGGGATTAACCTAATCCCCTTTAAGGGAAGAGGGGGAGTGAAGAGGCATCCTGCTACCTCTGTGCTTTTAGAGAGAGAGCCCAAAATCCCAGCAGCCCCCAAGACTGGCCATACAGTTTGGATGAACAGAAAACTCACTGTTTTGGAGCAGTTTTGGCAGAGGAAGGGAAACAAGTTTAGCTGGAACATTTTGAAACTGCTGCCTGGGACACCTTGCCAATATTTTTGTGCCTCCTCCTGTTTTCCTTTGCCCTGAGCCGTGAAATCTTTTGCCTTGGTTAGGCAAGGCTCAAAATTAGGTGTTTAGATCGTGGAATCCTGGAATGGTTTGGGATTGGAAGGGATCTTAGAGCCCATCCATTTCCAGGGGCAAGGACACCTTCTGCTAGCCCAGGTTGCTCCAAGCCCTGTCTAACCTGGCCTTGAGCTTTTCCAGGGATGGGGCAGCCACGGGTGCACAGAGCCACCCCACAAGCACAGGCTGTGCTGGCCCTGGTCACCCATCCCTTGTGTCCCTCTGTGCCTCCCCAGAGTGACGGGCAGGACGGGGATGCCTGGTTTTCCAGAGGCCAGCAGCGTTCCAGCCGCGCCAGCGCCCACCCCAAGCTCAACCTGACCAAGCAGGCCTTGCCCTGGAACGAGCAGGTGGGTGTGGGCAGCGGCCTGGGAGGGCATGGGGAGGAGCAGGAGCCCCACTCAGCCCCCTCTCCTCTCCCACAGTACAAAGGGAAGGCAAACCTGCACGTCTTCGAGGACTGGTGTGGCGGGGCCGTGAGGCACCTGCGGAAGAACCTCCACTTCCCGCTCTTCCCCCACGTGAGTCCTGGGACAGGAACTGGTGGGAGGGTCCACACATCCCTCCCTGGGTGCCCCCTGCTCCTCCTCAGGACCTTGGCTTGCAGGGCTTGGCTTGGGGAGGTGATTCCCAGCTGGAGGAGATGGGGCCCCCTCTGTGGGTGTGGGAGGCTGGGGTACCATGGAGGAGGTGATCCATGCCTGTTTCCTCGGCAGACCCGTACCACGGTGAAGAAGCTGGCTGTGTCTCCCAAGTGGAAGAACTATGGGCTGAGGATTTTTGGCTACATCCATCCCTTCAAGGATGGTGAGTGACGGAGCGTGGCCTTTTCCCCCATGCAGCAACGTGGAGATGCTGTGTCCTTCCCCTATATGTCCAGAAGGACAGAGAGGCTCTTGGAGATGGGCCCCAAATCCTGGCTCCTGGGCAGGGGAGTCCTTCTGGAGCAAAGCCCCTTTTCCTGTGGCTTTGAAGGGAGGCAAAGCCCTGATCCCATCCAGGGCAGAGTCTTGACGTGAGGTCTGGGGTGGCCCCATCCCTGTTCCCCATCTCACCACGAGGCAATAGGATCAATCCCACACCGCCAGGGTCCCTGTGTCCCTCGTAGTGACCCTCTCCGTGGCTCTCTGCAGGGGATTTCCAGTTTTCTGTGGCATCAGATGACAACTCAGAGTTCTGGCTCAGCTCCGATGACAGTCCCTCCAATTCCCGACTGGCTGCATTTGTGGGCAAGGTATGGCACCTCCTCTGCCTTGCCCTGCTCCAGGGGAGGGATCCATGTGTGCCTGTGCTGGGGGCAGCTCTCCTGCCTCTCTGCTCCTTTGGGAATGCCAGGCTGTTTCTGCCTGCTCCCTTCCCTGGCCAGGCCTGGCTTGGCTTCCAGAGGAGCCCCTTGATCCCTTTTTTGATTGGAGCTGCCAAAGACCAGGAGATTTAATATTTATTCCTGGATTTCCCTGGGGTTAATTCCTGTAACGGGGAGCTGCTGGGCTTTGGTGTGGTGTCCTGCTTCTCTCATCTCCTCCTTCCTTCCCAGCTGGGCACTGAGTGGACAGCACCAGGAGAGTTCACCAAGTTCAGCTCACAGGTGTCCAAGCCCCTGCGGTGAGTGTGTCCATGTGTCCGTGGGGATCATCCCGTGGGGATGGAGTCTGGGATGTGCAGGTGCTGCCTCTGACCTCCCTGAGCCGTGCTCCTTTCCCAAAAGGCACGTGGGGCTGGGCTGTACCCCAGACCCATGGTTTGAAGGTGATGAGATGAGGACAGGGATGTCACAGTGTGCCCCCAATCCCACAAAAGCCCTCAGCACTGGGATGGGAAGCAGACACCCTCCTCAGCTGCCCGTCTCCTTGCCTCAGGAAGGTTTTACCCACCCGTGGGCAGGACAGGGAGGCTTTCCCAGGCTGGCCCTGGGCTCTGACAGCTGTGTCCCCTTCCCTGCAGCCTCATGTCCTCCCGACGTTACTACTTTGAGCTGCTGCACAAGCAGGATGACCGGGGCTCGGACCACGTGGAGGTTGGGGTGAGTAAATGCCCACCCCCTGTGCCAGGCTCCTTCCAGGGCTTTTCCCATGTGTGTCCCCAAGGGCTTTATCCTGGAGCAAAGCCAGGTTTCCCCCTCCCACGGCTGCCAGTGGGGACAAGTCAGTGTCACTGTTTCCCTGGTCATTCCAGCACTGGGATGCATGGAGTGCTGTTCTCCTTTCCTGCCGGTGGCCCTGCCATGGACTCCCATGGGCAAGAAGAGCCCACACAGGCAGGTCCCACCTTGCAGGCTGCATCCCAGCAGTGGGAGAGAGGTGGCCCAGACGATGGAGCCATTCCCTGTTTTCTTCTTTTTCCCCCTTGGAATTACCATGGGTTTCGAATCTGAACTTGCTTGCCTTGGCAGCACAGCCCTGGCAAAGCCTGGAGCGTGTGTCAGGGGCTCAGGCTGGCTGAGGGCAAGATGTTGGCTCGTTAGCAAAGGTTTCCTTTCTCCCAAGAACTCATTAATCACTGGAATCAAGCTGATGCCAGCAAAGCATCAGGGAGGCCAGCTACACCCCTTCCTCGCTGCCTTCCTCCCTCCTCCCCATTCCCTCTATCCGATAAGATCTGCGTTTCTTTGGGCAAAAACAAATAGTGGGGAAAGCAAATAGATGGGGGAGATGTTTCTGAGATGGGATGTTTTTGCTGGAGGGAGGGAGTGAAGCTTTTCAGCCGTGCAGAAAAAGCTCTCAGCTGTGCAGAGGGAGACAACAACAGCATCCACAACAAAAGCAGGACCCTGATGTGTCTCGCCCCGGGGGCATTGAAGGGCTTGTCCCGACAAGGGCTCCAGACTGGCTTTTAAAATGCTGAGTTAAATCAGGGCAGGCAGCTCTGGAGACCCTCTTAAATCAAGGCAAGCTCTTCTTTCTAAAGCACTGGAGTGAGGAAAGGAGCCCTTTGGTCACAGGAGTTGTGGCAGTCCCAGAGGGAACCAGCATGAGCCTGTATCCTACCCCACACAGGAGCCTTTCCCTCCCCAACCCTGCTGGGATCCCTGCTAATCCCAAACCCTGTGGGAAATGGGGCAGGATCAGCCCTCTCTCTTGCTCCTCTTCTGCAGGGAAGTTTCTGGGAGCTGTGCACAGGGAGGACCCATCCTAGGGTGCTGGGCTTGGGCAGCTGTATCCTGACCCCTGCCACCCCCCTGCTCATTCCCCATCTGCTTTTATTTTTTTCCCAGTGGCGAGTTTTCCTCCCCAGCCTGAAGTTTGAGGTGATTGACTCCTCCTACATCTCCCTGTACACAGGTAAGGGCCAGGTGCCACAGCCAGCGGGCTCTCCAGGGGCTGCACATGCTGGGAGAGATGGGAAGGAAAGCAGAACCTGGGAAATGGGGTCCTGGGGGGACATCTCAGCCTCTGAATCCCCCCACTGGATTTCTGCCTGCTGTAAGGAGGGCTGCAGGGGCTGCAGTGGGTAGGATGGATGCTGGGAGCAAGATGAGATGCTGCTAAAAATGGGCTGTGCAGTCACCACAGCGTGGAAGCCCAGCTCTGCTGGTGCCCCAGGCTCGTCCTGCCTGCCAAGAGCCCTCTGGCTCCGGGGCCTGGCCCTGAGTTACGAGGAGCTGTCGTGGAAGCGGGGATGGATGGCAGAGGGTTTAATTAAATCTATAGATCTTGTGCTTGCTGCCCCTGCCCTGGCAGCAGGGAGGGCTGTGATGGATGGGCCCTGCCCTGGCGTTCCGCACGCAGCGGGAGCGGCCATCACTCCTGCCCTGGGAGGTGTCCATGAGGAGGAGGGGGAAGGCAGCATCCCTGGGGACAAGAGGGATGAGGGGTGCCAGTGCTGCTGATGCAGGTGCCCCTGAGATGGATGATGTGCAGATAAATCCCTGTCCCTCAGCACCGGCTCTTCCTGCTTCTCCTTCCTGCTTCCCCGCTCCCTCAGACCCAGCAGCACCCTGAGGCAAAGCCATGGCAGCCCTGGGGAGCCCCTCCGTGCTGGGGGCTGCCAGCAGCAGGCAGAGCTCTTTCTTTCCTCCCCTTTTCCTCCCATCCTTTATCCCATCCTTCCTCCCATCCTTCCTCCTGCCTTCTGGACTTTTCCAGTGGCTTCAGCCCCACCCCAGCCAGCTGCAGGGACATTTGGGAAGCCTTTCCCTGCCACAAGAAGAAGAATTTGGGGCTGGGGAAGGGGCATCCTGCTTCCCTGTGGCTCTGCAGCAGGGAAGGGAGCACCCATGGGAGCATGGCCGAGGTGACAGGAGCAGGGTGACCTCCTGGGGGCTGGTTGGTGGCCTAGGGTGACGTGCCACCCTCATGCCTGGGTAGGAGGCAAACCAGCTCGTGTTGCAGGTACCTGCAGGAAGGACATCCAAGGTTTAACCCCTGTGTGCCCTTGGGAGTTACAGCCCTGAGCATCCCCTCCTTTCTGAGGCCGTGGTAATGGGAGCAGGAGGCCTGGCTGGGATCAGCTGTGCCCTCGTCCTGTCCTCATTAGGGGATGCAATAATCATTAGGCTGATTAGTCACAGGGTCTCTGAGATGGCTGGGAGGGCAGCATTGCTTTCCCTGGGAGCAGGAGGGGTTGGAAATGCCCCCTTGGAGGGGGTGCCTGGGGGCTCAGCCCGGCCCTGTCCCACAGATGAGTCGTCCCTGAAGATGAACCACGTGGAGCACATCCCGCAGACCTTGGCCAGCCACAGTGGGAGCCACCTCTGGGAGGCCCAGCAGGACGAGCACGGGGCTGACATGCTCAAGGCTGACCCCAGGGACACCTTCTTCCTCAGTGAGTGCCCAAGGATGCATCCATGCTGGTCCCTGGCGGGGTTTGGGGGAGGACAAAGGCTGCTGTGGGCATCCCTGCCAGCCTCTGCCCATCTCTTGAGTGGAGGCCTCTGCTGGGGTGTGTGGGAACACGTTGGGATGCTCTGGGCTTCTCCACAGCCCCTGCCATCGAGGCGTCCCGCGTGGAGAACGTGCTGGTGCCCTGTGCCTACAGCCCCACCTACGTGGTGAAGGATTTCCCCATCGCCCGCTACCAGGGCCTGCAGTTCGTAAGTGTCTCCCTGGGGACAGGGCCACGCTCCCATGGGGACATGGCAAAGCCCAGGGATGTTCCCAGCTGGGTGAAATCCAGCAGGAAGCATCTCTCACTGGCTCAACCTGGGAGACTTGGGGTTAAATCCCTGTGTTTGAGGTGCTGGGAGTCACTTTGGTGTTGGTGGTGGCCTCGGGTCCCCAACTCCTCAGGGTGGCATGGCACCATTTACCCCCCAGGTCTACCTCTCGTTCGTGTATCCCAACGACTTCACACGCCTCACTCACATGGAGACAGAGAACAAGTGCTTCTACAGGGAGTCCCCCCTCTACCTGGAAAAGTAGGTACTGGGGCCAGGATTTTGGGGTGCTGTGCACAGGGGGCTGATGTCAGCAGTGCTGGGATAATGCATCCTCAGCCACGTGTCCCTGTCCCCATGGGAGGGCCACCCCAGGCTGGCTCCATCCCCATCTCCCAGGCGTGCAGCAGCTTGAGTGCTGGCAGCGCTCCTGGATTTGGGAACCTCCTCACTCCTCCCTCTCCCAGGCCCTCACCCTCCCTCTCCATCCCCAGGTTTGGGTTCTACAAGTACATGAAGATGGATGAGGAGGAGGAGGATCCGCGGCAGCGAGCGTTTCTCTTCCTTGGCCCTGACAGTGAGTCACAGTGAGGCACGGCTGGGCACAGCGCCGAGCTCCCGGCATCCCTGCTGCTGGCAGCTCATCCCCTCGGAGCTGTGGCTCTTTGGAGTGACTCCAGCCGTGCCAGAGGCTGCAGGAGGGCTGGGCTGTGCAGAGCAGCATCCCTCAGAGCACCCCTGTGGGCATCTTGCTTGGCATGACAACAGGGCCAAGGTGTGGGAAGCAGGACACTGGATTGGGATTTGCTGTCCCTCCAGCATCTTCTGGGTTGGCCTTGACAGTGGCAGCAGGGCCAGACCCAGTGTGGAGTCTGGGGTTGTCCATGGAGCCTGGGAGTGCTCCTGGGGAGTCAGAGGCTGTTCAGAGCCTGCCTTGGTGAATTTGCAGCTTAGCAAAGCCCTGGCAGGTTGGGTTTGCTCCTGGATGGAGTGGGATCAGTGCTGAGATTTGAGGTGGGGATAAGTGGCAGCAAGGAGCTGCCAGCCCTGTGTGGGTGTCTCTGTGTGGGCATCCCCTGGTGCCCCAGCTCTGCTCCCTCACCTCAGCCACTCACAGGCTCCTCTCCTGCTGGGATCAGGCTCTGCCTCAGGGTACTGATCTCTGCCTTCGCTCCCTAGATTTCCTGGATGACGAGGAGGAGGAAGAGGAAGGAGTGGACAGCCCTGAGCCCACAGACGCCCCTCCCGAGGCCAAGGAGCGGAGCTTTGGGCCGGCACCCAGAGCCAAAGGGAAGGATCCCACGCCGGTCACCGAGGCTTACGGAGATGACCTGGACTATTACAGCTTCCGCCGGCAGCGGGGCCGGGCACAGGCCGGGCCGGGCACCCCTGGGCAGCTGGGGGGGACGTGGGGCACCCCTGGGCAGCTGGGGGGGACGTGGGGCACCCCCAGCCCTCCAGCTGCCCTCCAGGGGGATCCCGCGCCGGAGCGGGGCCCACGCCGGGCGCTCCGTTGGCTGCCCCAGGATGGGGAAGAGGAGGATGAGCTGGGGCTGCCGGCTGCATCTCCAAAGCACCTCCAGCCCCACCTCTCTGTGCCCATCTTCGGTGGCAAAGCCAAAACGCCAGGTCCCAGCAGGCCAGCAGCTCCCAGCGAGGACAAGAAGCCCCGGAAAAGCCAGGAGAAGGTCTACGTGACCCGGCTGCAGCCTGGGAAGCGCAAAGCTCCGGCCCAGGAGCCGGCCTTCCCCGGCATTTTCCTGTATCCAAAGCTTGTGAGGAGAGTCCACCTCCACTCCAGGACCCCGCAGAAGCATCCCATCGCCCCCAGCAAGCTGCGGGCCCTCCCTGGCCACCGGAGCCCCTGGCTCCTGGGCAACATCTCCAGGGAGAGGGACCCTGCCAGGCGCAAGAGCGGCAGGAGGTGGGAGCGGCTGCCCAAGCAGCGGGTGCTGCCCGGCCTCCTGGCCCTGGGCACCGAGGGGCTCTTCAGCCACGAGGACACGACCCCTGCTCCGGGCAGGACAGCGGCCACTGCCGGCTACAACTCCTCTGAGGCCACCCACTCTGAGGGGACGAGGGTGACGTCCTTCCTGAAGGTGTCGGAGACCACGGCATCGCAGCAGCAGGAGGGGAAGGGCCAGGAGGAGGAGGAGGATGAGGAGGAAGAGGTGTCGGACTATTCCTACGAGGCGGGGGAGCTGCAGCAGGGCTGGCTGGAGGACTCCATCAACTGGCAGCGGACGTTCAGCGTCAGCTCCGTGGACTTCGAGCTGCTGCGCTCCGACTGGAACGACCTGCGCTGCAACGTGTCGGGAAACCTGCAGCTGGCCGAGAGCGAGGTGGTGGACGTGGTGGCCCAGTACATGGAGAGGCTCAACGAGAAGAACGGGGGGTACGGAGGGAATTCGGGGGCTGGATCCCGGATCGCAGGGAGCAGAGCTCAGGATGGCGGCGATTTCAAGGCTTCTCGTTTCCCGGCAGGATCTACACCCTCCTGAGGATCATCAACGTGGAGAAGCGGCGGGACACGGCGCGGGGGAACCGCTACCTGCTGGAGCTGGAGCTGGCGGAGCGGGGCCAGCGCACGGTGCGGCTCTCCGAGTACGTCTACGTGCTCCTGCACCAGGGCAAGCAGGACGACAGCGCCGAGGCCAACCCCGACGGGCTGGCCCTGGGTGCCACCGAGCCCCAGCCCAGCGCCTGGAGCATCCTCTATGGGAAATCTGTGCTGTGCCGGCCGCTGCGGCTCAGCTGGAGGCAGGACGTCATGGTGCACTTCGTGGTGCCGGGTAGGTGACAGCGGGACGCGGCTCTGCGGGGTCTGTGCTGCTCCCTCAGCAGCCTCCAGCGGGATGGGGCTGTCACCTCTCCTCAGAAGGGGCTGGTTGGGCTGGGGGGAGGTGCTGAGGGTCCCCCCTGTGAGCCTGAGGGATGTGTCTCTGGCAGTGAAGAACCAGGCCCGCTGGGTGCAGCAGTTCATCTCGGACATGGCCGGCCTCTACGGGGCCACGGGAGACGCCAACTTCAACGTCATCCTGGTGGACTTTGACAGCGAGGACATGGATGTGGAGAAGGCCCTGCGGGATGCCCGGCTGCCCCGGTAACTCCCACCTGCAGCCTTGGGGTCTGGGGGCTCCCTGTGGTGGGACAGGTGCTCACACACACAGCCTGCTGCTCCTGTCCCACCTGCACAGCCCCTGCCTCACTGCCCCTTCCCTCTTCCTCATTTTTGGGGGTTTAAACTACTTTTCCATGTGGATTGGGGGGTGGAGGAACTTGAATCTACGGGGGGACCCTCAGCTTGAGCTGTAGCACCTGAGCTTTCCTGGGAACCCCATACTGGTGGTTCCTGTCCCTCCTGGCTGTCCCTGTGTGTCCCCAGTGCTACCTGCCCTGTCCTCTCTCCCCAGGTTCCAGTACCTGCGGCGCACGGGGAATTTCGAGCGCTCTGCCGGGCTCCAGGCTGGTGTGGACACGGTGGAGGTGAGTGGGGACAGGGACCAGCTCTGCCTGTGACTCCTCTCCCAGGGCTCTTCCTCTCTGATTCCCCTGACCCGTGTGTGTGCCCTCCCAGGACGAGCACAGCATCGTGTTCCTGTGCGACCTGCACATCCATTTCCCTGCCAACATCCTGGACAGCATCCGCAAGCACTGCGTGGAGGGGAAGCTGGCCTACGCCCCCATCGTCATGAGGCTGAGCTGTGGCAGCTCCCCCCGGGAGCCCAACGGTGAGCAGGGACCCCTTTCCCGCTGGGAGCACCCCAAAACCAGGCCAAGACCTGGTGCACCTCCGCAGGAGCTGGCACGGATGGGATGGGTGGGAAGAGGGGTTGGGATGGGGAATCCCTGTGTCTCCCAAGTGGTGGGAGAGCACAGAGGGGATGAGATGGGCATTTGGGGGTGCCCCCACCCCTCACCTCATTGCTCCCCCTCTCCAGGCTACTGGGAGGTGAACGGCTTCGGCCTCTTCGGCATCTACAAGTCAGACTTTGATCGTGTGGGAGGGATGAACACGGAGGAGTTCCGGGACCGCTGGGGCGGGGAGGACTGGGAGCTCCTGGACAGGTGAGCCTGGGGGTCCTGCAGCCCCTAAACCCCCGGGAGCAGGGTCGGCCACATGGATTTGGGCACATCCATCAAGCTGGCTGGGGGCTGGGTGATGGGCTGGTGAAGGGGAAAACTTCCCTTTGGGAAGGCCACGTCCATCCATCCTGAGCTTCGTCCCTCTGTCCATCCATTTCTTGAACCCCATGCCTTCCTTCCTCCATCCCCTGAGCTCTGTCCCTTTATCCCTCCATCCCTCTTTCCTCCATCTGCAGGGCGTCCTCTCCCTCCATCCCTGATCTTGGTCGGTCCATCCATCCATCCATCCATCCATCCATCCATCCATCCATCCATCCCCTGAGCCCTGTCCATCCATCCATCCATCCATCCATCCATCCACCATCCATCCCCTGAGCCCTATCCATCCATCCATCCATCCATCCATCCCCTGAGCCCTGTCCATCCATCCATCCATCCATCCATCCATCCATCCATCCATCCATCCATCCATCCATCCATCCATCCATCCATCCACCATCCATCCCCTGAGCCCTATCCATCCATCCATCCATCCATCCATCCATCCATCCATCCCCTGAGCTCCATCCATCCATCCCCTGAGCCCTGTCCCTCCATCCCTGAGCTCCGTCCCTCTGTCCCTCCATTCCTGAGCTCTGTCCCTCCATCCCTGAGCTCCGTCCCTCCATCCGCAGGGTGCTCCAGAGCGGGCTGGAGGTGGAGCGCTTGCGCCTCAGGAACTTTTACCACTACTACCACTCCAAGCGCGGCATGTGGAACACCCGCAGCAAGAAGCCCTCCAAGGAGTAGTGCTCGAGCCCAGCCTGCAGCTCCTGGCACCTGCCTGTCCCCTGCCACCACGGCCACCACCGTGCCACCATGGAGGCACCCACGCCTGCTGTGGTTTCCCTGGAGAGGGGCAGTGGGGAGGACCAGGGTGGTGGCAGTGGTTTTGTCCTTAAGGGTCTAATTTAGTCAGCAATGAATTCATTAACTCCTTCGTGCTGGTGGGTCCCGGGGGCTTTGCTGGGTCCTGGAGGCCTGTGCCAGGCTGGGGACACTGGAGGTGCAATTGTGACATCCATGATCCCTTTGCAGCTCCTTTCCTGCGTTGCCCCTCCCCAAAATACCCAGTACCTGGTCCCTGTGTCAGGCTGGGGAGCTGAGTTTTGGTGGGGGGGCTAAGAGCCCATGGGGGCTGCCCGAACCCTCCTGTTCCCCTTCCAGAACCCACGGAGGGAGGGGGGTCTGGCGCTGGGGACACTCTGTGGGTGGGGGGCAGAGCCCTGAGGCTGGCACTGCCCGTGCCAGGGGGGGCTGGGCTGGGAGGGGGACAGGCAGAGCCTGGAGCAGGTACGGGCAGATGACATTTCCAAGCTAATTTCTGTGAAATTATGAGGTAGGAAGCTGTTTTCAGGAAGTTTTTGTCTGTTTGGTTTGGTCTTTTTTTTATTCTTAAAAAATTAAAATCAATGTCTTGGCTGAGATTTCCCTCTCCTCCATCACCCCCACACCTGGACTAGGGATGCAGGGCATGGGAGCCAGGCTGGCCTTTGTCCCTTGGTCCCCTGTCTGGGGTGGGAGTGGGCAGCAGCTGTTTCCATGCGAGGAGGAGGAGGAGGAGGCTGCGCCCTGTTTGATGCCCGGCCACACGCCCGGGCTTGCTGAGCCTCCGCCCCACACCTGGGCTCCACCCAGCTCCAGGGAGGGCTGCCCTGGTTCCCCGTGCATGTCCTGGCACACTCATCCCTGCCCGCCCCTGTCCCAGCCCTGTGCTGGTGCTTCCCGTGGTGGGTGTCTTGAGGGTTCTGTTGTGTCCCACCTGCCATGGGTTCCTGATCCTCCTCAGCCAGGTTCCCTGTCTCTCAAATTCCCTGGGCTCCTCCCTGAAATAGTCTTGGAGTTACCCCCCAGGTGTTTCATGCTCGCTCTGAGCATCCCGAGTTTGAGGTGAGGGTGGAAAGGGGGGCTCAGCCACCCACATGCCATCAGCAAACAGCCACAGCTGGGGGGTTCTTGTCCCAAATTTGTGGCCCCAGGCTCTTTGGGAAGGGATGGTCCTGGCAGGCAGGAGTTGTTTCTCCCCTCTCCTTGCCCTGCTCCCTGTTTTTTTGCAGCACTTTGGGAAGGCTTTGTTGTGGGTGAGGGCTGTGCCCGCTGCGCTGGGAGCTGCTCTGTGGCTGGGCAGAGCGGGTGGCCCACGGCCCCCGGGCCACCAGTCCCATCCCAAAACCTGCCTGGCCTTAGGCATAGCTTTTCCAGCAGCTTCCCAGCCACGAGGGCTCCAAAAGCCACTACCATCAGAGCAGGCACAGGGCCCAGCTAATCCAGAGCTGCTGCTGGTGCTGGGAGGGGCTGGTGCCAGCAGTGCCATCCCCACCGGTGCTGGGGACAGTTTGAGGCCAGCTGATGGTGTCTGCTTGGGGCAGGGCCAGCAGCACAGCGCTGGAGGGTTTGATTCTCCGGTCGTGGCTGAGCTGTGGTCACGGGTTGGCACAGGGATCATGGGGATGGCAGGAGCCACAGGGAGCCTGTCCCGGGCCAGGTGTTGGAGCCCCAGGTGACAGCGGGGTGCGGGCAGGTCCCCAGTGTGGAGGATCAGCCCTGGCCCTCCCTGCCCTGCGGGGACACTGCGAAGGTGTCGGGGCTTGTCGGGGGCGGTGGAGGCGAACTCCAGCCTGGAGTTCCCTCGCTGAGGGGCTGCCCCAGCCACGGGCCTGAGAGGGGAGGTTGTGGAGGCTGAGGGGAGCACAGGGTCCCCCTGACACCCCCGGGCTGACAACAGCCCACATGTGACAGCAGTGGCCATGGGGAGGGTGATGGCACCTCCTGCGCTGCACTGGGCTTTGCTGGGGGGCTCCCTCCCGGCATTCCCTCGTGGGTGTGGGGTGTGGTGGGGGGCCTGGGTTAGCGGTGGTAGGAGCTAAGTGGTGACCCCCCAAACTGGTTTGGCTCGTTTCAAACACTCCCTCTCAGCTTATCTGGCTTCAAAGGGCTCCTGCTCCATCCCACGCACACAAACACGCTCGCTGCGAACCAGGGGGAGCCCCCTGGGTCCCAAACAATGTCTGTGCCCCCCAAACTCTGCCTCTCCTCCATCTTCTCCTTCTGACACCCCCAAACCCTTCCTGTTACACCCATGGGTGCCCCGAGCTGGCTCTTCGGGGGGATGTGGTGGGAAGGACACATTGGATAATGGCCATGGTGGCGGTGGGGATCCCTGGGGACTCTTTGCAGCAGCACGAAGATGGCCAAGAGGTGGCTCTGCCGTGGGGGCTGTCCTGCCCGGACCCCCGGCCGTGCTGAGGATTTTGAGGAGCCCCGATGAGCCCCGAGATGGCAGCCTCGGCGGGGAGGCGAGCGGCTTCCATGCAAAAGCCCTGCGAGGAGACTGGTTGGGCGAGGTGCGGGGCGGGCCCGCACGCCCCACGCCCGCCGCAGACGCCGGCGCCCACCCGCGCCCCGCAGCACCCAGGGGTGCACCTGCCCGCCCGAGGATGCTGCAGGACAGCTGCCCTCCGGGGCCACCCAGCCAGGTACGTGCCGTCCCCACCGCGGCCATCCTCGCCACTGTCCCCACTGTCCCCACGGCGGGTCCCTGGGGAGAGCCGGTGTCACTCGCCCGGCCGCACACCCTGTCCCCTTCCACTGCCCGGGGCGGTGCTGAGGGTCTGGGGCTCCGACACGTGGGTGTGGCGGCTGCCCAACAGCGGCCAGCTCTGCCCAGGAGGCTTTTCCCTCGCTCCGTCCCTCGCTGTGCCTCGCTGTCCCCAGCGTGGCTCCTGGCACGTGTGCGCGCTGTCCGGGCTGCGCGCTGCCACCGCGGCCGCTCCCGCCCCGACACCGACGGCCCCGCGGGCACGGCCAGCCCGGGGCACCGGGGCGTGGGGACACGGGCACGCGGTGCTGCTCGGGGGGTGCGAGAGGACGGGGCGCTCCCGAGAGCCGGGGCTCCCCGGCAGTGTGGCTCTGTCACCCCGCGGGGGAGTGAGTGACAGAGTGGCTCCAGGCTGGGGGTGGTCAGCGGCCGCTTTAGGGACCCCGGATTGGGTTAATTTCACTCCGTGTCACTCCAGCTGCGGTCGGATCCCCTCGGGAATCCCTCAATTTTGCTTCAAACGTTTTCTTTGTGCTGATTTGCTGTTTCTAAGCCCCCTGGTGTATCCCCCTCCTATCCGACCTTCCCCAATTAACGAGCTGCTTGATGAGGCAAGCGCTGCCCATTCCTGCTCCAAGCATTCCTTGAATCCCCCCGGACACCCAAATTTCCATTTGTCAGCTGCTGGGCAGTGTAATGCTGGGGGAACGCGGGTTTGGGAGGCAGGCAGAGCTGGGGGAAAGTGGGGGTGCCAGCGGGCTCAGGGCTGTCACCGGAGCCCCTCTGTCCCCCGGAGCTGGGGGGCTGCTGGGATGGCCCCGATCTCCCGGCATCCTGGCACGGGCACGGCGGGCAAGTGTCGGCTTGTAGAGGGAGCGATCCACCCCCTCCGCCCCTCCGCTGCGGGGGGAACCCGTGATTCATCCGGGCTCCGAGGGCTGGGAGCGCCCGCCGAGCGCTGCCAAACCCCGTGCGCCCGTGGGGTGGTGCCGCGCTGGGACAAGAGGGGGGAACCTCGGGGGCTTTCCTGGGTGCTGTACCCCAAAAGGCCCAGGCGTGGCCCCTGGGCAACAGGGGGCTCCCACAAACCCCAGAGTTGGGGAGATGGGTTGCCCCCACGTTGGTCCTTGCCACATGGGGATGGTGCCACCAAGGGGGATTGTGGGGACTGTCACCCCAAACTGCTGTCCCGCAGCTGTCGGCACCCCGCCCCTGCCGCGGCTCCTGCTGACGGCGGCACATTCCTCGGGGACAGCCGCCCTTTTCACCCGCCACCGAAGCGCGCACGGTGTCACCGCCGGGTGTTGTAAACCCGGCCCAGCCCGCAGCGCCGCTGTCACTGCCGCAGCGGTGACGCCAAGCACTGAGCCAGGGCTGCCCGCAGAGCCAGACCCATGCTCACCCCAAAACACCCGGCCGGGGACACTGAGCCACCGTGACCCCGAGCAGGGGCTGGGAACGGCCGAGCTCGGTCGGGAATGAGCCGCGAGCCGGGGCTGCGGGCAGCGGGGGGATTTGGGAGCTGACCCCGAGCACGGCGGGCCGAGGGGACGGGGTGTCCCCGCTCTGGCTGCCGTGGGGCGGCTCGGCAGGTGGGGCGAGGCTAATTAGTACCTGTGGTGGTGGCAGCGGGGCCTGAGTCACCGCGTTCGTCACAGCGGGCCCGCGGCGCTCTGCCGCCCCTTTTTTATTATTGTTGTTCTTTCATTCCCCGGCTGATTTGAAAAGCAAAGCAGGGAGGGCCCAGCCAGGAATTACTGCAGGGAGCCCCCACTCCAGGCTGGACCCCTGTGACACATTAGGGTCCAGAGCGCTCCTGGAGAGTGCCTTGAGTGATCTGGGGGTGTCCCTGTGGAGGTGGCCTGGGGTTTTGTGGTCAGGGCTGGTTGAGGGGTCTCCCTGGTGGTCTGGGACACTCCTGGGAGCCCATAAAGGGTTCTGGAGCTCACTGGAATGACAATCTGGGGGTCCAGAGCTGGACAGAGAGGTCATATGGGGGTCCAGAGCACTCTCCTCAGAGGTTTCCTGGGGGTCTTGAGCTTACTGGACAGACATTGTAGGGGTCTGGGGCTCAGTGGCAGGGCCCTGTGAGTCTCTGGAGGTCAGCAGGAAGGTTTTCCAAGGATCTGGTGCTCTCCTAGGGGACCATATGAGTTCCTAGGGCTCACTGTAGAAACAATGTGGGTGTCCAGGGTTGAATGGCGGAGATCAATGTGGAGGCTTTGTAGGGGCCCAGGGCTCTTCTGGGGGGTTTCCTGGGGGTCTTCGGCTCATTAATGAGACACTGTGGGGATCTGGGGCTCACTGTTTGGCTGCCCAGGAGTCAGGGGGTGACTGTCAGAGGGGATCCTGGCTTTTCCCAAGGTAGGACCCCCAGACCCCTGGACCACCCCATCCCCGAGGCGGCCCCTGGACACCTCCACCTGTGGCGGTGACGATGGCGATGCTGTCAATGGTGACAGTGGCCCCGGTGGGGCCCCCTCCTTTTCCCGGCGAGGCGTGGCGGCGGGGCGGGACGGACGGGCCGGGACGGAGCCTCCCTACGGCTGGGGAACGCCGGAACGCCGCCACTGCCGCCGCTCACCTGCGCAGGGCGGCCGGGCTGGCCGCGGCCCCTCGGCACCATGCAGGAGACTAACTCAGCCTTCCTGCTGTCGGCCCTGCAGCCCGAGGCCGGCGTCTGCTCGCTGGCCTTGCCCTCGGACCGGCAGCTGGACGAGCGTGGCCGGGAGGCGGCCGAGGCCCAGCGGCTGCGCAGCGCCCGCGTCCAGGAGCAGGTCCGCATCCGCATGATGCTGCGGGGACAGGCGCCCGCCCGCCCCGAGGACCTCGCCGACGGCACCAGAGGTGGGAGACCCCCCGGGAGCCCCTGGGAACACGCGGTGGGAAATGGGGGGTGGGAGCCCCTCGGTCGGAACTGGGCTCTGGGTGCACCCTGCCTGCGGGCTGGGGGGTGCCCCCCACCCTGACCGAGTCCCCCCAGTGCCCCCGAGCATCCCCAGCGCCGGGACCGGGGGTAGCTCAGCCCCGGTGTGGGCTCGTTTTACCGCACTCGGGGTCCTGCCTCAGTTCCCCCAGCTGCCCTTGGAGGCCTTTGCGCTGCTGGGGTCCCACGCCCCGCTTTGGGCTGGCAGGGGGGAGGATTTTCCCGCCTTGGCAGAGCCCCCCCAGCCCTGAGCGGCGGCGCTGGCCGGGCTCCAGCTCCTCCATTTAACGTCTGCGCCGGCGGCCTCCGCCCTGCCGCCCCGCCCGACACCGCCGGGATCCCCCGGGCCCCGACCCCCGCGCTGGGGACCCCAGTGCTGGGACAGACCCCTCTGACACCCCGAGGGCTGCCCCAGGCGTGAGTCACGCTCCCAACACCGCCAGCACTGGCGGCGTCCCCGTCCCGTCCCGTCCCTGTCGTGTCCCGCCGGTGGCCCTGGGGCGGTGGCAGGGCAGATGGGCAGCGTGGGGTGCCGTGGGAGGCTCTGGGCTTCCAAGTGCCGTTCCCAGGGCGGGGGAGCCGGGACTGGCTATGGGGGATACCTGGGCTGCTGATCCAGCCTCGGCAGGGGGGCCCGGGCTGCGCCGCGGCGTCCCCGCCAAGGTGGCAATTAGTGCCCTCGCCGTCGGGGCACGGGCAGGGCGGGGAGGCCACCTCGGCTCCCCGTGGCCAGCGGGCAGGCGAAGGCGGCCTCCTCCCACCCCTATGTCCCCCCAACTCTGCTTGCGGTGCCGCGCTTCCCGCAGCAGATGCCCCTGGGATGAGCTGGGGCGATCTTTGATCTGCCGATCCCTTCCTGCCCTACCCGTGCTCACTCCGCCTCCTCTGTGGCTGTCCTGCAGGCGGTCAGTACAGCTCGACCCTGCGCTCCTCCTTCAGCTCCCGCTCCCAGAGCAATGGGGTGGACGCCAAGGCCTCGGTACGTACCACCGGGGCTCTGTCCCCTGCCCACAGCCTCGGCTGCGCTGAGGAGAGCTCTGTGCTCCCCTGCTGGAGGGATGGACTCCTAACTTTCCATTTTTTCCCGCTGCAGCTGTACCAGCCGCTGGCCAAGAAGGATTTCGGCACGCTGCGGGGCAGCGGCTGGTCCTCGCGCTCGGCCGTGGACCTGACCCCGCACAAGCGCATGGCCACCATCAGCAACGGGGGCCTGCCCAAGGGCCGCGCGTACGTGCCTGGCTACGCGGCCTCGCAGGCGGCCGCCACCTCGCCGCGGCCCAGCTCCTTCCACGAGCGCAACTTCCGCTGCCGCCAGAACCTGGACACGCTGTCGCTGCGCTCCCTGCGCCTGGCCGACGGGCCCGTCCCGCTCGCCGACGACCGCTACAGTGTCCTGTCGGAGCAGCTGGACGCTCCCGGGCACAGGCAGCTCTACAAGAGCCAGGCCGGGGGTGGCTTCGGCCGCTCCTTCGCCTTCGAGCGGCAGCTGAGCAGTGGCACGGCCTCCAAGGCCGCCTGCGACTGGCTGGACGGCGCCGAGGGCCCGCCGAGCCGCACCATCCGCGCGCCTGCCATGCGCACGCTGCAGCGCTTCCAGAGCAACAACCGCTCCCGGCTGAGCGCCGGCTCCTTCGGCACCATGCCCACGGGAGGCGGCGGCGCTTTCCTGGGGCTGGGGGAGCACAGCTCCCGCGCCCCCTCCGTGCGCAGCCTGGCCGAGTCCGGCCACCACCTCGGGGAGCCACGCGTCATGGAGATGTACAACGGGCACAGCACGCTGCTCGGGCACCACGCCGGAGGGTGAGGGCCGGGGCTGCTCCGGGGTGTCCTGGTCCTTGTCCCCATGGCGGGAGTGTGTCCCACCCTGCTGGAGGGGGGGTGAACCCCTCCAGCTCCCACTGGGCACAAGGGATGTTGGGAAGAGGGGTGGGATGGTGGGTGGAGCTTGGACCACCGCACAGGCTGACCTCCAAGTGTGTCCTGCCCCTGATCCTGGCTCCTCCATGGCCACATCCTGAGACATGGCAGGAGGATGATGCTCATCCCACTGGGAATGGAGTCCCATGCACAGAGTGCAGTGGGAAGGGGATGGATGAGTTGGTGGGGCTCTATGGACATGGGGGACACAGTGGGGTGCAGAGTTGAGGATCCTTTGGGATGCTCTGCTGGGACTCACCCAGCTGTGGTTCCAGGTTTGATGACATCGACCTGCCCTCGGCAGTGAAGTACCTGATCGCCAGTGACCCCAACCTGCAGGTGCTGGGCGCTGCCTACCTGCAGCACAAGTGCTACAGCGACAGCAGCGCCAAGAAGCAGGTGAGGCCCTGGAAGGGTGGAAGCAGGGGGTTTCCCAGTGGGAGCAGGAGTTTCCCAGCCCCTCTGACACGGCAGGCAGGTGCAGGGACTGGAGGGAGCCCTGAGAATGCAGCATGTCTGACCCCCGGGCTGTCCCCCAGGCCCGCAGCCTGCAGGCCATGCCCAAGCTGGTGAAGCTGTTCAACAGCCCGAACCAGGAGGTGCAGCGCCACGCCACCGGCGCCATGCGCAACCTCATCTACGACAACGCTGAGAACAAGCTGGCGCTGGTGGAGGAGAACGGCATCTACGAGCTGATGCGCACCCTGCGGGAGCCCGACGACGAGCTCCGCAAGAACGTCACAGGTGTGGGACAATGGTGGGGTGGGCAGGGGTCCTCCTCCCCCGGGAGTGGCTTCTATTCCTCTCATGTGAATGGAGCTCCACAGGGATGATCCCTTTGCTTGGTTGTCACCACCCCTGTGGGGAGGGGAGTTGGGGTGGATGTGCTCTCCAGCCGTTCCAGTACTGAGGGTCCCCCTCTGTGCAGGGATCCTGTGGAATCTGTCCTCCAGTGACAACCTGAAGGATCGCCTGGCCCGGGATACGCTGGAGCAGCTCACAGACCTGGTCCTGGTCCCTCTCTCTGGGCTGGGGGCCTCGGGTGTCATCCAGCAGAACCCCTCAGAGGCAGAGATCTTTTACAACTCCACAGGCTTCCTCAGGTATCTCCTCCAGCTCCTCCCACTGGGAGCGAAGTTTTGGAGGGAGGGAGAGACAGGAGCACTGTCTGCAGGGCTCGTTTTTGGGCTCGGGAAGGGGTGGCTATGGAGGATCCCCTTCTCTCCATGACAAAACCCTGTTCCCATGCAGGAACCTGAGCTCTGCCAGCCAGCAAACCCGGCAGAAGATGCGCGAGTGTCACGGGCTGGTGGACTCCATGATCCACTATGTGAACAGCTCCCTGGAGGTGGGGAAGTCGGAGGACAAGGTGAGCCCCTGAGCTGGCCCTAGAGGAGCTGAGGTGCTGCTCCCCCACCCCATTGTGCAAAGGCACATCTTGGTGTGATGCTGGGAGAACCAGCCCAGCTCCTGGAGTCCACCAGCTGGGCTTGCTGGGCACACCCAGCGTCATGACTCTGCTGTAGAGCCCCTGTGCCAGCGGGACACACCCTGCAGGTGGCCCAGGGATGACACCCTCGTGTCCCCTGTGCCCCCCAGAGCGTGGAGAATGCTGTCTGTGTCCTGCGCAACCTCTCCTACCGCTTGTACGACGAGATGCCCCCGTCCTCGCTGCAGCGCCTCGAGGGCCACCGCAGGAACGCCGGCGGCACAGTGACAGGGGAGCTGGTGGGCTGCTTCAGCCCCCAGAGCAAGAAAGCCCGGGAGGTCAGTGGGGGCACATCCTGGCCCTGTCACCGGGGTGGGGCTGGCACTGGGAAGTGCTGGCAGCAGAGGTGATGCCAGGGCGGAGGTGGACGCCAGCCTTAGCTGGTGGGTGGGACACACGGGTGAGCTCAGCAGAGGGTGAATCAGGTGTTTGGGGTGAATCAGGTGCTGAACCCCTGCTTTTCCATGCTATGGGGCATGGTGTAGCCATGGTGACCTGCCAGCTCCCTGCCCAGCAGTTCAGGCCAGGCAGGTTTGGAAAAGGCAACACTGGCAGTGAGGGACATGAGGAGGGGACATCCCTGGAGTCTAACAATGCCCCTGTCCCTCAGCACTACCTGAACGCGGACATCGTCACCTTCACGGAGGTCTCCAAGGACCCCAAGGGCATGGAGTGGCTCTGGAACCCTCAGATCGTGGGCATCTACAACCGGCTGCTGCAGCGCTGCGAGCTCAACAAGCACACGACAGAGGCAGCCTCGGGTGCCCTGCAGAACATCACGGCTGGGGACCGCAGGGTGAGCCCAGGGACACCAGGGTCCCACAGCCTGCCCACCATGGCCTGGGGACACCGGGGTCCCACAGCCTGCCCACAACAGCCCTGTGGGAGGGGGGCACCTGGGCAGGGCTCACCCTGACCTGTTCCCAGTGAGTGGGAGGAGGAGGAGCAGGGGGCTGGCGGGGTCTCCAAGGGGATTTTTGCCTTGCAGTGGGCAGGGGTGCTGAGCCGGCTGGCGCTGGAGCAGGAGCGCATCCTGAATCCCGTGCTGGACCGCGTCCGCACTGCCGACCACCACCAGCTGCGCTCCCTCACCGGCCTCATCCGCAACCTGTCCCGCCATGCCCGCAACAAGGACGACATGTGTGAGTGCTGGGGGTCAGCCGGGGCTGGGGGGTGCTTCCCAGGCTTTTCCTTTGCCTCCCGTTATCTCCAGGCACATCCCAACCCCATCCTGCCTGCTGCATCCCCACATGCAGCTGAGCCGGCAGGCTGCTCCATCCCCTGTTCCCAGACATGGCTCTGTCCCCTCTGGCTCTGGCCACCAGCCCTGATGTTCCCTTTGCCCACAGCCACCAAGGTGGTCAGCCACCTGATCGAGAAGCTGCCGGGGAGTGTCGGGGACAAGGCCCCGCCCGCCGATGTCATCGTGAACATCATCGCCGTGCTCAACAACCTGGTGGTGGAGAGCCCCATGGCCGCCCGCGACATCGTCTACTTCGACGGCCTCAGGAAGCTCTTCTTCATCAAGAAGCGGCGGGACAGGTGGGAGCTGCGTGTCCCAGCTCACACCCACCTCCTGTCCTGCTCTCCTCTCCCTCCCTGCTCGCACACAGTGGAAGAGGGTCACAAGTTTCCTTTCCCAAGCCTTGGTGTTGGGAGTCCCCACCCTAGCTCAGAGTGGCCTTGTGGCCACCTGCCAGCCTTTGTCACCCCCTAAGGACACCCCACCATCACCATAGCTGCCTTTTCCCATCAGGGAACCTCTCCCTATTCCTGCCTGTTATTGTGGGATCCAGCCATTCACCTCCTGCCTCTCCCCACCCTCACCAAGCCCCAAATCCCTCCAGACCCCTCTGGAGTGGTGTCCTTGAGCTGTCCCATGCTCAGTGGTCCCCAAAACATCATGGCATTCTGTCCCTTTCCCAGCTCGGACAACGAGAAGTCCTCCCGGGCCGCCGCCAGCCTCCTGGGAAACATGTGGCAGTACACCAAGCTCCACCGGGACTTCAAGATGGTACGTACCCATTCCAGAGCCTCCCGCTGCCAGTGGGGGGATCCCTAGGGAACTGAGGCCAGGGGGTTCATCCTGGAGAGCCTCACCACCCAAATGCTTCCCAGGATACGGTGGGGCTGGCTTTTCCCCAGGTGTGGGGCCATCCCAGAGCGTTGTCCCTGTGCTCTGGGTGGCGTGGGGACACTGTGGCCCATCAGTGCTGGAGCACAGTGGCTCCCTTTGCCTGATGGCCCTGTCTCCTTGCAGAAGGGCTACCGGAAGGAGGACTTCCTCAGCCTGTGAGGACGCTCTGGGAGCTGGAATGCCTCGCTGGGATGCTCCGTGCTGCCAGCCATGCCGTGGGGAGGCTGCTCGCCGCCAGACCCCCACTCTGTAGCCTAATCCCTACATCCCACACGCCTCCCCCCTCTGCTGGGTCCCCTGCCCTGGCTGAGGGACACTTGTCCTCCCTCCTGCCCAGCCTTAAACCCAGCAGCTGCTTTTGGCTCTGCTGTGGGGCCCCGGTTAGGAGGGGGCTGCCCCATGGCACCCCTTGGGGGCTCTCCCCACTCTCAGGCAGCTGTCTGCAAAACTTGGCTTGTCCTGGCTTGACAGGGGGCAGGAGCTGTAGGGAAGGCTCCTGCAGAGCGATTCTGGGGCAAGGGGGCTTCTGGGGATGCTTCATCCCAGCTGCCTGAGCTGCGGGGCCGGGGCTGTCCGTGCCCTGTGCCGGAGTGGGATGTGCTGCAGGTTACACTTTAGTTCTGCCCTGGCTGGGTGGGGATGGAGCTTTGCATGGCTTGGGGGCTTGGAGGGCTCTGAGGTGGCTTCCCACAGTTTATGGGGTGGCACAGCAGCTGCAGGGAGCTGGGAAGGGACGCTGTGACAGTGCTGCATTCCCCCTTTGCTGTGGAGGGTGGGCAGGGGGTCGTGTCTGATGGGGTTCTGTGCCCTCGCTGCAGGAAGCCTGGGAGAGCTTCAGGGCCCCATCTGTCACCCTGTGGGGACTGTCCCAGTGTGGCAGAGTGGCTCCTCACCAGCTGCTGCCAGGGCTGGGCCCTGCTGGCACAGCAGGATCCGGGCAGGGCCGTCCGGGTCGTGTTTGCTGAGCAGTGTCACCCTGTGGGTGGGGAGATGTCCCCGGTGTCCCCGTGCTGGGTGCAGACAGGTCCAGAGCTCTCTGTGCCACAGCTCATGGGAGGGGACACACAGCTGGGCTGGGGGTGGCTTTGGGCTGCCGGTGGGTTTGGGCTGGGGGAGCCCCCAGGCTTGGGGGGCACAGGGCACCCCGGGGGGACGATATAGAGTAGGTAGAGGGGTGGGAGGATGGGGGGAGCGGGCGGAGAGGCTGGAGCAGCCCCCACGGGGAGCAGCACCGGCACAGTCCAGGCTCGGGGCATGGGGTGTTTGGCTCTGCAGCTCTCTGTGTACAACCCCCCGCCCTGTGTACCCCTGAAATAAAGGCCTTGAGTGATGCCCACCTGCGCCTGCATTTGGATGGCATCTGGGAGAGGGGGGACAGTGTCCTGGTGACAGCAGTGCCATGGAGACACCAGCACAGGGTGAGGCTCTGTGCCTGGCATGGCTCCAAGTTAGTGTGACAGTGACACTGGCTGGGGAAGGACAGATCTAAGCACTGCCTGTAGTGGGGAATGCCCCTCCCTCTGTGTCACCTGTGTCCCTATCATGGACAGACGCAGTGGGTGCAGCAGCCTTTTATTGTCACGGGGGTTTCCATATGGGACAAAGGTGCTGCCACCACTCCTCTGTCGGGCACTCCCTGGGGCTGGGACACGTTGTTCCTCGGAGAGCATCACCCATCCCAGCACTGTCCATCGTGCAGGAAGAACATACCTGCCACCCACGGCAAGGGACACGGCCCAGCCACATGGGTGGCGCCCAGGGGTGGCACTGAGGTATTACAGGCAGGGTGCTCCTGGTGATGGTTTTCCAGTCCTCCACTCTGGAGCCAGCTCTTGCTTTCCCAGCACGGCCATGGCTCTGATCCCATCATAACTCCGGGCTCCTCAGCCCTGACCTGGTCCGTGTGTCCCCACCGGGCTGGGGGACACCTGTGGTCCTGCTCAGATGTCATCCTCTGTCACCAGGCAGTAGAAGTCCGTGCGGGCACCGTAGTTGCGCGACCCCAGGTCCGAGACGTCGATCTCGGAGCGCTGCCCATTCCTCAGCTGTGCCTCCTCCATCCCGCTGGAGCCTGGAGCCCTGAGAATGCCGGGCCCACCGAGGCGGGGGGGCGGGGGGCTGCCGAAGATGCGCCCTCGGAGGCCTGGCAGGAGCGGGGAGATGGGTTTAGCTGGAGGCGGAAGGGGCAGGACCCACCCTGCCGCCACAGGGGTGACATCCAGCGCACATCTGTCCCCTCGGGAGGAGCAGCGGGACACAGACCTGTGCCGAGGTCCCCGTCGGGGTCCAGGTCTCCCGCGCTGTCCAGGTAGCTGCTGTGCAGGATCAGCATGGGGTCCTTGTCCTCCTGCAGCTGGGTCTGCGGGTCCCCCACGCTCCTTCCCGCCGGGAAGGACACCTTGCGCGGCAGGGCCAGGCACAGCTCCTTCCAGAAGTCCGACGATGGGGTCTGCAGGGCCCGGAGGGGATGAGCCGGGCCGGGACCAGCGGAGCACGGCCCCGCGGGGTTCCTCGGGCCCGGCTCGCTCTCCCCGGCGCTGGGAGCTCAGCCAAGGTGAGGCCTGTGGCTGTGCTCCGGCGTGGCACCGTGCCCACGCACCACGGAGAAACCGGCCCGACCTGCTGGAACGCTCCCGGCTGCCAGGCTGGCCCCGAAATGGCCGGAGTGGCCCTGGGCCAAAGCTCCGCTCGGGGAGCTGAGCCTGGGGAGACCCTGGGGTGTCACGGGGTCCTGACCATGCGGGTTTGGGGCTGAGCTCCCAGATCTGGGGCTCTTCTGGTTGGTTTTTAACATGTCCTCCAAAAGGTAAGTGCCCCAACCCGCTCTTTAGCACTGGAGCTCAGAGCACAGCCCCAGAGGGCAGCAGGGAGGCTGACCCAAAATGGGGAGCTGGGAATAGAAGGTGGTGCTGGTGGGATGGGTCCTGCTCTGCTCTCACCATGGGACAGCCCCAAAGGGCAGCAGGGAGGCTGGCACTGGGGGTGCTGGGGAGGGAAAGGGGGCTCTGAGGGGTCAGGATTGGCCCTGTGGGGTGCTGGGGAGGGAAAGGGGGCTCTGAGGGGTCAGGATTGGCACTGTGGGGTGCTGGGGAGGGAAAGGGGGCTCTGAGGGGTCAGGATTGGCACTGTGGGGTGTTGGGATGGGAAAGGGGGCTCTGAGGGGTCAGGATCCTGCTCGGCACTCACCATGGAGCCGGCTCTCCACACCAGCAGGGTCACCGCGCTTCGGTGCTGCTTCAGCAGGGTGATGGCGGGGTGAGTGATCTCCCGGTACTGGCTCTCGAAGACGATGAAGATGGGTTTCCTGGAAAGCTCCAGCAGCCTCCAGAGCCCTTCCCTGCGAGACAAGTGGATGACAGGAGGGTGAGGGACCCGGCAGCCCCTCTCCCATCCTGTGGGAGCTGCCGTGCTCCTACCTGAAGCTGCTGTTGCACCACTCCTGCTCCAGGTACGCCACGGAGAGCACCACAATGAGGCGCCGGCACCGGCTGACATTCATGATGAGGTCAGCTGATGGTTCTGTGGGCAAAAAGGGTGTCAAAGCCCCCAGGTGCCTGTGCCACCCCCTCCCCAGCCCTGCCTGGTGCCTACCTGAGTTGGGCAGGATGTTCTGTTCATCCAGGAAGAGCTTGTAGCCGTGGCGGTTTTCCAGCTGCGGCTTCACGATGAAGTGGATGAACTTCCGATCATCGGGGGCATTGGCGTGGGAGACGTAGGCATCGTACAGCTTCCCATCTGCGGAGATCCACGGGGCAGGGATGACGTGGCAAGGGCTGTGTGAGCCCTCCCAGGCCGCAGGAGGCTGCTCCCAGTGGGAACACCTCTGGCTCACCGTTGATCTCCAGCTCTCCGTAGTGGTCCCGGTACCAGAGCAGCGCGTTCAGGCGGCACTGGACGTAGAGCACAGCCAGGAGCACCAGGAGCAGCAGGACCAGGAGGGCTGCCAGCACGGCTGGCACGTGCCCCACTGCCTCTGCCAGGACAGGGAAAGGCACGGTGAGCAGCTCACCTGGGTTTGGTGGGTTTGCACACCAATGTGGGAGAAGCAGCAGGGCCCCTATCACTCTCCTCAATCCCCCCCTGCACCTGGGCTCTCCGTGGAATGCCCCCTCCCTGTCACCAGCAGGTCCCTACCTGCTCGCCGCAGGGTGAAGGTGGCCGTGGCATTGCTGATCCAGCAGGCAAACACCCCAAAATCGGCATCCTGGGTGAGGTTGAGCTGCAGGACGCTGGCCAGGAGCTGCTCCGAGGAGTTTCGGCCAGACCTGACAGGAGGACATAGGGGATGCTGTGAGTCGAGCTGTGTGGTGACAGCCCCCAAAAGCAGATGGAGGGATGTCCCCATGGCAGGCTCCTTACCAGACAGTGTCCTGGCTGCTGCCCCTGCCCAGCCACTGCCCGTCCTTGCTCCAGGTGGGAATGGGCTGGCAGTGCTCGGTGCCCGCCCAGCGCACAGTGCAGTTCAGCTCGACCTGGCTGCCCAGCACCAGCTCCAGCGTCTCGTTGGCAGCCGGCACCAGGATTTCGGGGGGCACACTGCAAAGGTCTGGGGGCACAGAGGGGAGGGGGTTTGGATGGGAAAGCTGATCCAGCTCCCCCCAGGGCACACGACTGCTGTAGCCATCCCAGAAAAACAAGCTCTGCCTTGGGGGTCTGGCAGTGAGTGGCGTTCATGGCTGTTTAGCAACACGCTGAGCCGGTTTGGGGAGCTGGGAAGGACCCTCGGTGCCCTAAGAGGTGACACCAGAGCAGGACCCCCAGCTGAGCTTGCACGGGGATCCTTCCCAGCAGAGAACAGGGGAGAAGTGGGATTCCACCTACCTGCCATGGCGCGCTCAGATGACAGGCGCGGGCGCTGCCAGCATCTCCCGTGGGGGACAAAGTCCACCTGCCTGTGCCACAGGGCGGGCTGGGCCTGGGACACACCGGGAGCAGCTCCTGAGCGCTGGCACAGGGAGGGCCCGGCCACCCCCGTCGGGTGGGGGTGATTCCCACTGGGGGTGGCGGGTGCTGCTCTGCGGGGAAGGCAAAGCCACGTCCCACCCACAGCCTGGTGGCCACTGTGTCACCTGCCCTCCCCGCACTGCCTCCCAGCCTGGCTTTCCCAACCGTGAATTTATGTGTGGGAGGTGATTAATGACCAGCTAGTGGTTGCAGGATTTTAAATAAATGTGGCTTCAGCCCGAATCCAAAACCAAGGTGGGGAAATGAGCTTGGCCATGGGAAATCCCAGCTTTGGGGGGCTCGGTGGTGCCTCCTTCCCCTGCCAACCCCCTGCCTGGGCTGCAGAGCTGCCTCCAGCCTGACATGCCCTTGAACCTGCTAATTACCAGCAATGTGGTTTGTTTATGGAAACGCAGCTCCCACCTGGAGAGCTCCCCGGCGGGTTGGGAGCCTCGACGCATTGTTACCCCGTGGCTGTGCCCAGGGATTGGGGATTGGCACAGCGGCACAACATTCCAGGCAAGCAGGGAGCACAGGGATGGCACACAGGGACCCCCCCAGCTGGCATCACTGCTATGGCCCCATGGGAAGAGGCAGATACTGGGAGCAGAGCCTGGCAAGGCTGGGCTCTGTCCCCACACACCTGATGTGGGTGATGCTGGGGTTGGAGTGGGAGTC
The DNA here is from genome assembly GCF_028769735.1 of Zonotrichia leucophrys gambelii. Taxonomy (NCBI): domain Eukaryota; kingdom Metazoa; phylum Chordata; class Aves; order Passeriformes; family Passerellidae; genus Zonotrichia; species Zonotrichia leucophrys. The sequence goes on from NC_088175.1 coordinate 48,294,741, forward strand.
TCAGGGATGTCACAGGGCCCATGTTTCCATGGTAAACACCCGGAATCTGGGAATCAGGAGGGGTGAAAGCCTCTCCCAGGGCTCCTCTTTGCTGTGGAGCTTCAGCACTCCTGCCTGCACCCTGATTTTGGGTGGGAGCAGGGTTCGTCCCCCCATGTTTGTGGGTGTGGAGTGGGAAGGGGAGGTCTGTGCTCTGGCTTGGAGCAGGGATGCAGGCACGGTGCTTCCCTCTGGAGCAGCCTAGTGCCAGGCGTGGGGTGAAACCAGGGATCAAGGTACATGAGAGACGCCCAGTATGTGTTCAGCTTGACTGGCTGGGAGTGATTTATACCTAAAAGATTAACTGGGTTCCTCCATGGCCAGGGAAGGAAGAGGATGGGAAGGAGACAAGCCAGCCCACCTGGATTTCACATGGGGAAAGGGTGGGAGACGCTCATGAGGGTGGCATGGGGCTGTCTCTGCGTGGTGTGATGCTCCAGCTCTGCTCCTGCATGGGTCACTCCCAAACCATTTCCTCTGATGGTCGGAATAAGGAAGCTCCAACAAACTGCAGCCTGGCCAGGGGGTGTGGGGAGGCCCCAAAACCCCGGATGCCCTTGCTCCAGGAAAAGGACAGTGTTGGATGGCAGGGAATGGCCCTCGGGGCCGCCGAGGGCCAGGGAGGGCTAGGAGCACGGGCTAACGGGCAGCAGGGCTCCATTTCCCACATCCTGGCGTGGGGACACCCCGGATTCGAGGCAGAAGAGTGTGTGGACCTTGTGGGGTGGTGAATGATGGCTGGGCACGGCATTCCCAGGAGCCACAGCCATGGGGAAAGCGAGCAGGGCAGGGGAGCACCCTGGCCAGGGGGCTGTGGGGTGGGTGTGCCGAGGCAGGGAGCGGGATGGAGGGCCAGAACGGGAATACACAGGGAATGGGGTGAAGGTGAAAGCCTGCTGACCTCATCTGGGGCGGCTTCAGCACGGAAAGAAAAGCAGAACAGAGCTGCATTTACCTTTGGAGCTTCCCCAGCCGCAGGCTTCCTGCTCGTCGCCTCCCGCTTGAGCCGACCCGACCGGCCAGATCAGTGCTTGGAATTTCTCTCGTTTTTTTTTTTTTCCCCTTTCTGTTTTAGTAGTTTATCTATTCCTCCTCCCAGTTCAGCCCCTGCCCTGGCCGGCGCTCCCGCTGCCCCAATCCCCGGGCGCCAGGCCCTGGGAAGGGCTGGCTGTCCCTCCCTCCCGCTGCTCCACCTCCACCTGAACCTGCGGGAGGGAATTCGACAGCTCCGGCTGCAGGGGAGAGGGAAAGAGAAGAGAAAAACAGGAGGAGGGGGACAGCAACACACCCAGCAGGCGTCACAAGGCTTGGGGGCCAAGGAGGAGCCCCCGGTTTTCCAGGCTGGAAGAGCCCACGGAGGTGTCAGGGCGAGGAGAAACCTGCCATGAGCTGTGGGGGCTCCTGTTTGTTTCCTCCTCCTCCCTTTCCTTCTCTCCGTGCCTTTAGAGCCTTTTTGCCAGATGAAGCTGGTGCTGGAGGTGGTTGCTCCAGCTGGCACTGGCCGTGGGGAGCCGGATCCGGCCGTGGCCACTGTGGACAGCAGAAATTCCCTGTGCTAATTACCATGGAGGTGATTGGAGCCTCAGGCATGGATCATGGATGTGGTCGCAGCAGCACCAGCAGCCCCTGGACAAACACCAGCCTGAGCCAGAAAAACATCAACCAGCTCAACCAGCACATTATCTGAGGCCAAGAAGAGAAGAGGGCCATGAGTGCAGTGTATGTATTTTAATATATATATAAAATTATATTTAATAATACATAAATATACGTAGATGTATATTGAATAACTATGTATATATAAATAAACAGGTATAGGTCACAGGTAGGACTCTGGGCCTGTTCCCATGGAGAAATACCCAGACTCTGACTCCTCATTGTTTAGGATATAAGCTACCAGTGCTGTTGGCTTGGTGTGGGAGGGAAAGGGACAGATCCCTGTTGGCATCCCTGGGGAGAATCCCCTGCTCCTGGTCCCCACAGCCACTGGCTGTGTGTGTTTGGAGCAGCCTTTTTTGAGGGCTGCCCACTTCTCATGGACACTGTGATGCATCAGCTGGAAAATCCTGCATAAATCTGTTGGATTTGTGGGATGGTGAAGGATTGCATGGAAGAAGCCCAGGTCCTGGGGATGGCAGGGGTGTGGGGAGGCTTGGGAGCAAACAAGGAGCTGATAAGATCTTTCTTGTCCATCAGGGTTATCCCTGTGGTAGGGAAGTTACATGGAGGAGCAGATCCAGTTTTGGTCACGATGGTGCAAAACCAGGACAAGCCTGAGGGCTCAGCAAGCTCCTATGGGGTTGTTTGTGATTTTCCATGCTCTTGGGAGTGAAGTTTTGAGGCTGAGTTGACCCTGGTGCCTTCCCTGCAGTCCTGCCTGGGGTGTGTCACCTCCAGGGCACAGCCCCCCAGACTGACACCTTGCGAAGTGTCTGTGGCAGGACCCTTGTGGGACAGGGGCAGTGCCAGGGTGGTGTCCAGCCAGGCTGGGGTCACTGCTGGTGGGAAAGGAGGGGGCTGCCCCCCAGTCCTGCTTCTGGGGTCCCCTGTCAGAGCCCCTGAGCTGTGGCACCTGTCCAGTCCTGGGGTGTCACCCCATTCCTGCTGCAGACAAACTCGTTCTGTCTGGAGCAGGGGGCCAGCCAGTTGTGATGTCTCTAAAGAAAAAGGTGGGAGAGCCTTATCATTTGGGATTTGCTGTGTTTTTCCCATTTCCCCAGGTATTTCCATTATCCTGGCATGTTTACCAGGCTGTGTTCCCACTGTGCATGGCCAAACACTGGTGTCCCACCAGCCAGCTCCCAGAGTGGGCGCTGCAGCTGTGATTGTCCCCACCAAGACAAGGAAGGGTTATGGGGGATGATCGGGGGTGGCAGAGGAGGAAGGCAGGAGCAATACCAGGCAGTTTTCCACGTGGGTGCTGTATTTATTTACCGATGGCTGCTGGCTGCTGGGCCAGGAACAGCTCTCGGAACCCGGCTGAGCCCGAGATAACGACGGAGTTTTCCCGTGGAGCCGCGTCCATGGAGACAGCCGGGCGGAGCTGCAGCCGTGTGGGAGTCCTGACACGCGGGGAGGAGTTCGGGAAAGAGGGACTCGGGTGCCCCGGTGGTGCGAGAGTGAGGAAGGCAGCGGAAAAAGACGGCAAAGTGCAGCAAAAGGGCTGGAGAGGGAGGCTGGAACAAGGTAAGTGTTGTTTCCTGTGCTTAAGGAAGCGAGTGACAAGGACCCAGGTGATGTCCTGCAGCACAGCATCCTGGTGCTGCCCCTGGCTTTGTCCCTCTGTCCTAGCCACTCCCCGTGCCAGGGAGGCACATCCCAGCTCTCCACAGCATCCTTCATTCCCGAGTCAGAGAGCAGCCTGCTCCTGTGAAGCCACTGTCCTTGTCATCACTTCCCAGCTCAGTCCCAGATGGGGCATGTGGCACCGTGTCCTGGGGTTCATCCAGCGCCCCTGGCACTGCCAGGCTGGGAAAGGGGCTCGAGTCCGTGTTCTCCTTGGTGGGCGGTGGCTACACCTCGGTGGAGTATTCTGCCGTGCTGGGGAGAGAGGAGAGAGGCGTTGGGAAGGGAACTGTCTGAGCTGGGAGGTGTGGGAAAACACTCCCAGTAGGAAAAGGGCCTCTTCCCCAAAATAGATGGAGGAAGAATGACAGGCTGTTGGTGGGGAACCCCTGTTTGTGGGAAATCCCACAGTCAGTAGGAAGGCAGAGATGGAAAGCTGTGACAGTGTGGGGTTGGCTTGGTTGTGCACAGCCTGGCTTTTGGTAGTGTGGGGGCACAGAGGTGACTTCTGTGAGAAGCTGCTGGGAGCTCCCACCCTGTCTGGCAGAGCCAATCCCTGATGGCTCTGAGGATGGACATGCCACTGGCCAGGGCTGGGCCAGTTAGAGATCCAGATAACGTATTTAAGAAGAAAATCAAAACAAAAAAGGGGAACAGTTTTTTTGGCAAGCCAGAGAAGAGGAGGAGGCGAGAACATGTGAGGGAAACATGCAGACACCAAGGTCAGTGCAGAAGGAGGGGGAAGAGCCATTCCAGGCACTGGAGCTGAGATTCCTCTGCAGACTGTGGTGAGACCATGGTGAAGCAGCTGTGTCCCTGCAGCCCATGGTGAAGCAGCTGTGTCCCTGCAGCCCATGGAGATGCAGAGATCCCCCCATAGCCCGTGGAGGAGATGCCCAGGCTGGAGCAGTGGGTGCCTGGAGGAGGCTATGATCCAGGGGAGACCTGGTGGAGAGAGGGGGCCCTGCTTCCAAGCTGGAGCAGTCTGTCCTTGAAGGACTGAGCCTGTGGAAGAGTGACCCACACCACAGCAGCTTTGGGAGGACTGCATGCCCATGGGAGGGACTCACATTGCAGCAGTTTTGGGAGGATTCCTGCTCGTGAGATTGGAGCCGTGGTGGAGAGGGTTGCAGAGAACTCTCTCCTGTGGGAAGGGCCCCCATGGTGAGCCAGGGGAAGGACTCATCTTCCTGAGCAGTGGAAGAAAACCTTGGGTGATGAACTGACCAAAACCCCCGTGCCCTGTCCCTGCACTGTCGGTGGGAAGGAGGGAAGGATTCGGGGAAGCAAAGGTGTTTTAAGGGCTTATTTTACTTCTCATTATCCTCCTCAGATTTTATTAGTAATAAATTCACTTTGTACTTCTAAGTTGAGCCTGTTTTGTCCCTGGAGTGTTTTCTCCCGGTCCTTATCTCAACTCATGAATCCTTTGCTAATTTTTTCTCTCCTCTGCCCAGCTGTGGCAGGGGAGGGTGAGTGAGTGGCCTTTGTGGGTGCCTGGAGTTCGGGCAGTGTCAAACCATGACAGTTTGGAAGATGTTAGTGGGAGTGTTAGTGTTATTTGCCATCTGTTAGAGGTGGGGCAGTTATCTTCTGTTAATTGGGCAGTTTTTCTTTCTCTCTCCCACAGCCAATCCTCCCTTCGGGAAATATCTTTGTTAATGGGCCATTGAATCTCATTGCATGACTGATACAATTACATCATCCCATTGGGAGATGCTCTGCCCAGGGGGAGGAGCCAAGCATTCCCACCTGGATATAATCAGAGATTTAGAACACACAGCCCCCCTTTTCCCACTGGATTCCCAGAGGAAGACCAGGCCCATCTATACCACCACTGGACCTTCAGAGGGGAACTCCACCATTCTGCAGGATCCCTGTTCCAACAGAACCACAGCTGGCACTGCAGGAGGGCTGAGCCACCCTTTAATGGCACTGCTACCAGCACCCTGGCCCACAGGGGGGCAGGCTGCATTCTGACTCTGTCAGTGGTTTGTTTTCTTTTTTGTACTATGACATTTATATTTTTAGTTTTCCCAGTAAAGATCTGTTATTCCTATTCCCATATCTTTGCCTGAGAGGCCCTTTAATTTCAAAACTATAAAAATTTGGAGGGAGGAAGTTTACATTTTCCATTTCAAGGAAGGAAAATGTAAAATAAAACCGAGATGTAGGTGTTTCCTGAACCTCACTATCTGCTCCCGTCAGGATTATGTGTGGCAGCTGGGACAGGGTGGCCATGGAGAGGGGTCAGGCTGAGCCCTTCCCAGAGCAGGGCTTAGTCTGTATGGGACAGCACACTGGAGCAGCTACAATGGTTCTGTTTCCTACAGAAATACTTAATCCTTTCTCTTTAAACAAAGTTTAGATGGAAAAATTGGACCAAGTCCTTCTCTGGTCAAAATTGCTTCTTGTTTTAACTTGGGGCTTTTCTTTTTCTGAAGGAAGAGGGGCTCCAGAGCAGAGAGATCCTGAAACCTGGCAACCCCTGGCACCTTCCAGGGCATCACCCACCTCAGTTCCTCACGGAGATGGTCGTGTTTTTCCGTCAGAATTTTATTCTTGACCCTCTGGGGCACATCGGGGATGTACCAGGCTGCGATCAGCTTCACGCACAGAGCCACGTGCTGTGGGAAGCAAAAGCAATCAGGGGCTCCCAGCCTGGACACGAGGCACAGATCCACCCCCTTTCCCAGCCCTCTCCTGCCTCCCTGGGTGCTCACCTCGAAGAGGATGAGGAAGGCGAGCCGGGCTGCGAAGATGTGCCAGAACTGGACGGTGTAGGTGTAGTCGTCAGCATTGCGGTAATCCCGGTACCTGCAGCACAGCCCTGTCAGGGCCAGCCCAGGCCCGTCCATTCTGGCCTGGATGTCACAGGGGGTGCCAGGGGGCTGCTCTTACCTGCACTCCTTGATCTGCTCCCCTTTAAATACTGGCAGCACCTTGGTGTGGGGCTCGAAGTCCTGGATGTGGAATACGGAGAGGCTGTTGTTGATGTACCCGGTGGAGCAGCTGTGGGGAAGGACTGGGTTGAGCACGGGTTGTACCTCCTATTCTGGGGAAGCAGGACCCACCTGGGGCTCTCACTGCCCACTGCCACAAAGCCTGGTGGAAGTGGAGGGCTCAGAGGCTTCTGCCCAGTTTGAGTGAACTGGGTCAGTCAGCAAGGCTTGGAGAAACAGGGGGAGGGCAGGAGGGAGCATGTGCCTGCATCCTGGGAATCCTGTAGCTCTCCAGTGTTACACACTGCCCTTTCCACTCAGTTTACCCACAACAGGGATGATGTGATGATGCCATGTGGGAATGTTCCCCTGCTCCACTTTCCCCCCCATCTTGCTTTGGGGGACAGCTAAGCAGGGGTGGCACTGAGGCAGGAGGGGACATGGTGGTGGGGACAGAGCCGTGGGGATGCTGTGGGCAGGAACTGTCTCAGAGCTGAACTCACTCCATGCTGGTGTGGTTCTCCCTCGTGCAGGGGCTGTACATGTACTTGTAGACCTGCACGGGGATGAAGTCAGAGGTGATGGCGATCACCAGCCCGTTCCCAATGACAGCCAGGATGCCAATGGCCTCTAGGACCTGCAGCCAGATCCCTGTGGGAGAGGAGCAGCCACTGAGGTCCCTCTGCCAGCTCACTGCCACCATTCCAGCTCAGGGACAGCTCTAGCATGGCCAGGTCAAGGAGGGAGCCTCCAAGCTGCACTTCAGCCTCTGGCAGAGTCTAAGCAGCTTGTCCTTCTCCCACCCATGGCTTTCCCTGTGCTGTCCCAAAGCCATGGGGGCTCAGGCTGGTGCTGGCAGGACCCCTCTCACCGATGTCCTTGGCCTTCCTGGGCACCATGCGCCGGCGCAGCCGCATCATCTTGATGGCGTCCATGTGGATCTCGATGACATTGTTGACGAGGGCCAGCAGCGGGGCCAGGGGAAAGGCTGCCACAAAGATGGTGGTGAAGCTGTACTGGATCACTGTGGAGGGCAAACACAGGTGCTGGAGTGAGGCCACCACAGAGGGGATGTCCCCCTCTGCTTGGGTTTGTCCTGCTTTGTGGCTTGGGTCAGAGGGGTTTGCAGGGGTGGAAGGGGAGATAGCCACATCCTGGGGATGCCCAGCTCTCACAAAGCTGTCAGAGAGTGGGATCTGTGGGGATAGTTGAGCCAGCCAGGCACAGGCACACCCTGGGGTTACAGCCCTGGAAGGAGAGGAGGTCAGAGGCAGGGCCAAAGGCTAGCACAGGTGCTTGCTCTCTGTTTTGGGAATGATCTTGGTGTTCCAGAGCTCTCAGAGCAGGGCTGGGTGTGGAGCTGTGGCTCCCTGCCTGTGTATGGACTCCCTAGCATCCATCACTCCCCAGTCAAGGATCTGCCCCACGTACCTATCTCCAGGTACTCGTTGAACAAGCTGAAGACATTGACCTCGTTGAGTTCATAGTTATTCAGCCACTGCCTTTTGCAGGGGTCCTCTGCCTCCTCCTCCTCTCCTAACATCAGACTTCTCCTCTGGGGGTGCTTTTTCTTCTTCCGTAGCTGGTGGGATATCAAGCTGCAGCGGGAGAGAGGGATTTGTGTGGGTGCCTGAGGAGGACAGCAGGGCTGGGTTGAGGCCAGCACATCCCTGGAGGAAGGGGAAAAGGAAGAAGGCCAGGGTTCCTCTCCGTGGAAAGTGCCAGTGTGGGGCGCTTACGGGATGAGATACTCCATGATGTTGCTGATGGTCTGCTTGAGCACCATGATGACAGCCATCTGGATGAAGAGGTCGGTGATGCAGCCGCTAGGGTGACACTGGAGGGGACAACAAGACAGGGGTAGTGCCCTGCAAGGAGGGTGGCAGGGCCCGAGGGACCCTTTGGCAGGTGCCGTGGGAGAAATCTGAGCTTCCCAGAGGCTGCCTGGGCAGCAGGGAAAGGAAGAGGAGGAATTGTTTGTGGGGTCAGTGGGTGCCTCACCTCCTCCAGCCTCCAGTGGCCGGCGATGCGCACGTAGTGCCCTGGGTGGCCATTGACCCTGAACAAGGAAGCAACAGTGACACCCATGGGGTCATGGCCCTCCCGAGTCCCAGGTGGGGTCCCTGTGCCTGGTGGGGAGGGCAGGGGGCTGGGCTGTCCGTACACCCTGGGGAGAGTCAGGAGCAGCCATCCCAAGCCCTGGCTGCCCGGTGTTCTCCACTCACCGTCCCAGGAAGAAGGCGACATAGATGAGTGAGGAGAAGTGTGTGAAGAACTGAAAGAGGAAGATCTTCATGGTGAAGCTGTTCTCACGCTGGGTGGAGGTCCGTGGTTTCTCTAGGAAAGGGAATAATGCCCAGGGGTTGCTCACAGAGAAGTGGGACCTTGCCCTGTTCCCCCATGGGTGCCATCACAGATCCAAAGGTCCAAAGGGTGTCTGCTTCTTGTGAAGCCTTCCCTGCCCTCCACCTGAGCCCTCTGAGGGAGGTAAGTCCAGCCAAGTAGGGAGGTCCTTCAGAGCCGTGAGCTGAGGGAGAAAGGGCCTCAGAGCTGAGAGGAAATCCATGTTGTGACCTCTCCTGGAGCTGGGGTGGATCCCGCTCATGCCAGGTCTCAGCCCTGCAGAGCTGGCTGTGGGGCAGCATGTGGGCACAGGTGAGTGTGTGCTGGGGGGCTGCTGGCCCCCCTGTCTGGAGCTGCCTGGGAACTGCCTTGTGCTGGTGGAGGCAGGGAAGGGGATGGGAGGCTGGCAGGACGCTGCAGGTGGGACACACCTCATTAATTTCCCTTACCCAGGTCGCAGAGGAAGAGGGCCACTTTCCAGTTGACCTGCAGGACAATGGGATACCATGAGCAGGGGGGAAGCTGGCCGTGGGGAAATGCTGCCAGGCACACCGTGTAGCTCCCCACCTTGGTCATGATGACGATGGTGAGGTAGTGCAGCACGGAGCCCGTCAGCACGGCGACGATGTCGGCGTGCTGGCTCAGCAGGCTCGTGTCGCTCTGCGTGAACACCGCCACGGCCATTGCCCGGTAGATGACGAGTGCGTGGGCAATGCCAATCAGCACCATGATCTGTGGGGAGCGATAGGAGGGCTCAGGAGCCACCCAGGGCAGTGCTCCATTGCCCCTGGTGGTGCCCTCAGGAGGGCCCTGGAGGAGGCCTCAAAGGCAAACCAGCGCACTTCAGTGGAGGCCGACAAGTTTGTGAGGTGGTTGTAGTGATGGGACAGGGAGTAACGGGTGCAAACTGAAGGAGGGGAAGTTTAGGCTGGATGTTAGGAAGAGATTCTTCCCTGCGAGGGTGGGGAGATACTGGAACAGGCTCCCTGGGGACGTTGTGAATGCCCCAATGCTGGCAGCGTTCAAGGCCTCGAACAACCTGGAGTAGTGGGGATGTCCCTGCCTGTGGCATGGGGCTTGGGACTAGATAAGGTCCCTTCCAACCCTTACATTCTGTGATTCCAGGATTCTATGTCTCCACCTGAGCCAGTTTCCATTGACCCATAGCAGGGACGAGTGCACTGGGATTTGCCTCTTCCTGCTCTCCATGTCACTGCCTTGATCCCCACTGCAAGAGCAGAGCCTTCAGCCCCTGTCCCCGAAGGGTGGGTGGCCCCTGCTGTCAGCACAGTGAGGTGTGGGCATGAGGAACCCCCAGGATCCTTGTGATGGGCATGGAGGTGTCCCAAAAACCTGATCTGTGCCTTTGCTCCTTTGTCCATGTGCCCTCAAACCAAACGTTTCCATTGTCAGCTGGCACCTACCATCAGCAGGGCCAGGACAAGCACGATGGTGCTGCGCAGGTAGGAGTGCTGGTACAGCCGGGGCTCGTGCTGTGAGTTATTGATCAGCTGCAGAGCCAGCTCCTCCTTCAAAAAAAACCAAAAAATTCAAGTAAAAAATGGGAAAGAAAGAACCCAGCATGGCTTTGTACCCTTGTGTCAGTATACATATGGGATGAGCAGTGCTGGAGCAGGACGGGGTGAGCACCCAACCCACAAGAGCATGGCCAAGCCTGATTGAGTTCAACCTGGGCAAAGGACACCTCAGAGACCAAGGTGACTCCTGCCCTAAAAGAGGGAGCATTGAGCAGGAAAGATGATGTCCTCACCTCTTCCTCATCCCACCCGTACAGGTCCCAGCTGGTGACCACATTGGCTCTCTCCCTCTTCCACAGCTCCAGGAATACAGTGGCTGGAATGGGAAGGAGAAAGTGAAGTGACATTTAGGAATGGCTCTGTCTCCCAGAGAGTCATATCACATCCAACCTGCTGGCAAACCAGCCTGGACTGCCCTTGGCCCATGGACAGCCAGTCCCCTCTGTGCCTTGGTGACCTGGAAGGGCTCTGGACAGGCAGCAGAGAGGGAACGGGGATGGTGCAGGTGAGCTTTCACTGGCCTGGTCTGGTGTGTCCAGAGGGAATTTGGGATAAGTCACTTTTCAGGTGGAATGGGTGTCCTGCACTGCTCCCTGGCAAGGCTACACCTCTCCCAACTCCAATTCCAATCACCCCTTATGTTAATTGGATGGAGGCTCCTGATTGTGTCCCTGTGTGAGCCAGCCCACGGACACACTCAGGACTGTGCCATGGCTTTGCAGGTGGGACACCCAGCCCACTCCCAAGGTGGCTGGTCAGGGAGCAGGCTGTGGAAAAGCCAGATGGGTGTGTAACTAAGGCAGTGATGGGATCCCATCATCCCACACAAATACGAGGCCCTGCAGTGACTTGGGAATGTGGAGGAAGAGTCTGGAGGCCCCTCCTTCCTGTGGTTGTGGCCATTTATAGGCAGCTGCTGGAAAATTGCTGGGTGCCTTTGGGGAGGCTATGCTGAGCAGAAGCTTCAGGTAAGGAAGATTTGGGGAGCTGGAGGATATCAGCAGAGTGGTTTTGTCTCTTGCTGTGTCTGGAAGGGGAGCTGAAGGCTCTGGAAGCAGAGGAGATATATAAACCCCTCCCAAAGGCTGAAGTTACATTGGTGTTCCTTTTTCCACCTTCTGCTCCCTCTCCCAACCACATGTGATGTGCTGGGCACCCAGGCATGGACACCTACCCCAGATGGCCATGAACATGGCAAACACCACCGTGGCCTCATTATCAATCATGTGAGTGACCTGGAAAAGATGAGGGAAGAGTGTGATGGGGCACTGAGGTGCAGGTGCAGGGGCTGTGGTACCTCGGGGTCTTGGGATGCTCATCTCCCCCGAGACAGGTAAAGGTGATACAGGAGGGCAAAACGATCTGGGGTGGGGCTTCTTTTTAGTGGTGTGGGAGCAGCATGAGCTGGGACTGTTTCCCATCCTTTACCCTGCCCTGGAAAAAGCGGTTCCCTACCTTGGCATAGGTGCAGGTGTCAGAGAGGAGCCAGAACGAGCAGTTCTGGTCACAGAGAGGGCACATGATGGTGTTGTTGGCATTGCAGATCTCCTTGCTGGAAGAAAGGAGAAGAGAAGCCAAGGGGGACGAGCGTGCCTCAGAGCCTCCTGCAGAGCTGGATGGGATGTGCATTTGACATTCCCAAGGACCTTACCTCACCTGGCTGGAGCTGAAAACGGTAGCCCCAGCTGCCACGGTTGCCAGCCCAGCCACGGCAGCGAAAATCAGCAGGTAGGTGTACCAGCCCAGCCAGGCAAAGTACAAGGCCACCTTCTCTCCAAAGTAGCACCTAGGAGGAAAGGTGAGGTTGGAGATCAGATTTTGGGAGTCACTAGAAAATGCCCGTGGTGGCAGTATCTCAGTTTTTATGGTGTGGGGAGGAGGTTGGAGTCATGGATAAGAAATGACCTGACTGAGGGACTGGGAGCCCTGTATCCTGTGCCAGCTGTCAGAGGTGCACCTCTATTTTAAGATCTCCCCTCTCTACCTGAGCCCCCTGGCAGGTTTATAAAGTAACATGTTCTTTTTGCCCCCCTGCCCATGGAGTTAGTTTTCAGAAACAAGAGCCCTGCTCTTTCATGGGATTTCATGTGGTTGTAGGAGCCCCATGTTGCCTTTCCTGCCCCGAGTTCAGCCTCGGGCTGGCTGTGCAGCACTGATGCTCCATTCCCACCTCTTCTGCCTTCTGAATGTGCCTGGAAACCAAACAGGTTCATTACAGTCCTCAGAGACGAGGGGGTTGTTTGATGCTGCAGGATGAGCAGATGGAGCTCGGAGCCACAGGGATAACCCTCAGGCTAAGAGCTTTGGAAGCTGCAGAGGCAGCCCAATGCTTCTGAGAAGAGCCAGATTCAAACTAATGGTTTTTAAGACAATGCAGAAGCCTGGCAAAGGGCACTGAGCTCTCTGGGTTTCAGGCTGGACCTCCTGGTTAGAAAGATCTGCCTCTTGTGCCTGTGTTACCTGATCTGCTCAATTGGCTGTTCCTTAAATAGAACTCTCCAGCGAGCCCACTTCTTCTTTAGTATTTCCCTTATCTCTTCTTTCTGGAGAGCAGAGAAGTTGGTTGGATGCAGGAACATCAGGGCACCCTTAATGCCCAGCTGCCGGGCAGCTGCCAGGAGCTTTGCTGTGCCCTTCACCCAGCGAGCTCTTGGTGCAGCCCCAGTCACCCCCACCCCATCCTCCTCCTCCATCTCTCCTGGATTTTTCTCCCAGGCACTCTGTGCCCAGCCTCACCTTGTGCAGGGGAAAGGCTGCCTCAAACACTTTCTTCTTCATCAGGTCATGCAGCTTCTCTGGGAGCAGGGCAGAAGGGACAGGGTTAGGCTTTGGTTTTGGGGAGGCAGAGCAGAGGAACGGCTGGTTCCTGCAGTCCAAATCTCCCAGCCTCTGGATGCAGCAGGGATTTGACTTGTCTGAGCTCCCCCTTTTCTGCTCCCCTCAGGATGGCAAGGCAGCTGGGATGCCAGTGCCCAGGATTCTTGGGCAGGATTCTTCCTGCAGATCCAGGCTGAGCAGCATCACCCCTGTGATCCCTGTTCCCTTACCTAAGTCGGATGTCACAGTGTTCTGCAGGATGAAATGCACGACCCGTATCCTGAACAAGAGAAACTCTGCTTAAAGCCTGCTCTGGGATACCGACTTGTGTTGTGTGCCTCAGGAAAACAGGGCAGAGAAGGGAGAAGGTGTGCACTAAAATCCAGGGAAGGAAGGGAAGGAGAAATGTGGGCAATGAGAAGCCATCAGGTTTGTATGTGGGAGATGAAGGAAGGTTCTGTGGAAAGTGAAAAGGCTGGGACAGCCTTTTGGAAAATGGATTTTGGTGTGGAGAACAGTGATTGCAGGAGGCTGGAAATCAGCTCAGCACCCACCTGGTGGTCATTGGGACGTCCTGGTAGGCACTGGAGTTTTGCTGCCTGCTGTTGGGGTTCGTCAGGAGACGCTGGTATTTCCAGAAGATGTGTGGCGGGGCACGGACTCCATAAAAGAGCTTTGTGTCCTCGATTTTCTGGTGAGGGGAAGAGAAGGGCTGTTAAAACAGAGCCAGAGAGGCAGGGAAGAGCCAGAGCTGGAAGGGCTGGGGGCTGTGTGAGTCCTGGGGCTGGGGTCTTTCTCTGCTTTCTCTGCTGGTTGAGCAAGTGGGTCCTTTTCCAGCTCTGATGTAGTGAACATCTCAATGGTTCAGGCCTCTCCCATTTTCTGGGATGCAGGAGCCCAAGTCAGACCAACTATCTGCTGCCTTTTCCTCCCAGAGCCTCTCACCTTGATGGTGAAACCTTTCTTGCTCAGCTCATCCAGGAACTTCTTTCTCTTGATCTCCTTCTCACTGCCCATTTCGTGGATGTCACTCACCAGGACAAAATCCCACTTCTCTTCATTCTGCCCACAAAACCAGCAGGGAATTATTAGGGATGGAAAGCTGAGAGCTCTCCTTCCCAGCTCCAGCCTTTAGAGGTTTGGACCCCCATTGTGGCTGTGTAGAGGGGAGCTGGGAATGAGCAAGGGAAATGGGGATTTGTCCCCTCTCTGAGCTGCAGATGCAGAAGGAGCAGAGCTTACCGGGGAGGCAAAGGAGTCCGTGTCCTCAGCAGGGGATTCCCTGCAGGGAGTCAGCAGAATTTCATCCTGGTGAAAAGAAAACCAGTGAAGGGGAGGCTTCAGCAGGCTCCCTGGGAGATCCTGTGTTTTCCTCTTCCAGCAGCCTCCAAGAGGTGCCCAGGGAGGAAGGTAAGAGCAGCTGGTGTGAAACATTCTCCCACAAGCTCCTGATCACCAGTTTGGGGTCTGGCCAGCCCAGACAGGGATTTGTGTTTAGGAATGCTGCAGGGACTGGGAGGGTGTGCAGCCTCCCCTAGAACTCAGTGTGCCCTGGGGCTGTGAGGGATGGGGACCAGGGGAAAAAGCCTCTCTCAGCTCTTTCACCTGATGCCCTGATATTTGTACTGGGAAATGTTTACCTTTCACCCTCTCTCTTCATGCTACAGTGGATTTTACAGGCTTTAATCAGCCTTTTCCATATGTCAGTTGTTCCTGTCAGATAGGTCACAGGTTTTTGGGTTTTTTTGGGGAGGGTGGGGAAGGTAGTTTTAAATTCCAATAAAGGGAGAGTGGAGCATGGACACTTGGAGGCTGGCACAACTCTGCAGGAAAGCAGGTGAAAAAATTCCTTGGAAAATATGTTGGATGCCTCAGGCTGCAGCCAAGGGACAGAGAGGGGAGGATGAGCTGCTGATCATAAAATCATAGAACATCCCAAGTTGGAAGGGACTCACAAGGATAATTGAATCCAGCTCCTGGACCTGCACAGGACCACCCCAAGCATCCATGTGCCTAGGAGTGTTGTCCAAGCACTGCTTGAACTCTGGCTTTTGCCTGTTCCCCTCCTGTGTGTCAATGGCTCTGGAGAGAGCAGCTGTGCAGCTCCCACCTTCCTGGGTACAGGTAATTACATTCAAACACCCAAGGGTGCAGATGTGGGGGACTGTGACAGTGTTCATGGGGTTCTTAGGATGAGGGAAGAGATGAGGATCTGACTCCATGTTTCAGAAGGCTTGATTTATTATTCTATGATGTATATTATATTAAAACTATATTAAAGAATAGAAGAAAGGATTTCATCAGAAGGCTAGCTAAGAATAGAATAAGAAAGAATTAATAACAAAGGTTTGTGTCTTGGACAGAGTCCAAACCAGCTGTCTGTGATTGGCCATTAATTAGAAATAACTCTATGAGACCAATCACAGATCCACCTGTTGCATTCCACAGCCGCAGATAACCATTGTTTACATTTTGTTCCTGGGGCCGCTCACGTTCTCAGGAGAAAAAATCATATGGAAAGGACTTTTCATAAAAGATGTCTGTGACAGGGGAGCACAAAGCAAACATCAGGGAATGGTTTGTGTTGGAAAGGACCTTCACACCCATCCACTCCCCCTTCAGGGACATCTTCCACTATTCCAGGTTGCTCCAGCCTGGCCCTGGATGCTTCCAGGGTTGGAACAGCCACAGCTTCCCTGTGCCAGGGCCTCAGCACCCTCACATTTCTTCCCAGTATCCCATCTAACCCTGCTCTCCTTCAGCTGAAGCCATCAGCTGCCCCTGCGGGGTTTTTTCCACCCTTTGGTGTGATTTGTGGTGTGTCCCCACAGATACACCACTGTTCCCAAGGGAAGGTGATGCAGCACAGCAGCGGGAAAGGGAATGGGAATTCCAAGGATGGGATTACTGTCACTTGGTGTCACCAGAGACACTGTGACCTAAAAGAGCAGCCAGCCAGACGAGTTCCTCCAGCTGTAATCTTGGCAGCAGAGCCATGGTGGTGTAACTGTGCCCTGATGTAAGATCTGCATCCCGAGCTTTCACTGGAGAATGAGGCCATGGGAGCAGAGAGGCCGGGATGAGGAAAGGGCTGAGATATTCTGCCAGATGCTCGCTCACATGGATCAGCCAGAGCACAGGAGCCATGAGGAGACTGACTGACAGGAATGAGGAGTGGGAAGGCTTGAGAAGAGGGATGCTCTCCCCAGAGGTGCTGTTGTGCCAAGAGCCAGAACTTCTCTTGGATAAAAGGTACCCCAGATTACAGCATGAGGCACCAGAATTCTGATGCTGTTATCTGCCCTAGCCAGGTTTGTGGGGCAGGATTGGGTGCAGCAGTTCCCTGTATCCCGGTCTGAGCTTCCCTCTGGGCACAGGAGAGGGTGGGAGCCTCTCAGGGATCTGCCCACTGCCAGTGCTGGGATGCTGGCATGGATCTGGCCTGGCACACTCTGCACTGTTGTGTTGGCTCATTCCTGCCTGGCTGGTTTCCCTCAGCCCCCATGAGCACCAGCCTCATCCTGCAGCAATTCCCTGCCGGTGCCACCTGTGATCTTGTGGATGGATGTGGAGAGGAAGCATCCTTTGGGTATGGGAACGTTTTGGGGTGTTCCTAATGCCACCTTGGCACACTTCTGCTGCTGCTGTTCCGAGTAAAGCTTAAGATGAGGTGAAGGCACCTGCTGGCATCACACCTTCTGTTCCCAGGTGGCTCCCAGCTCCAACACCTGTAGGGATGGTCCTGCTTGGGCATCTGAGCATCCCAGCCAGCACATCCACTTCCTTGGGAAGAGGCTGGGAGGTTACCAAGGTGGGCTCACAAATGGGATGTTGGATTCATCCCAGTTGGGGCTCAGACTGCCATGCAGGTGCCCAGGTTGCTTTTGGGGCCATATGGGATGTGTATGGAATCCCAGAATCCCAGAGTGGCTTGGGTGAGAGGGACCTTAAAGCCTGTCCATTTCCATCTTCTGCCATGAGCATGGATACCTTCCACTGGCCCAGGTTGCTCCAACCTTTCCAGCCTGGCCTTGGACACTTCTGGGGATGGGACAGCCACAGCATCTCTGGGAAATCCATTCCAGGGCCCCACCACCCTCCCAGGGATGGATTTATTCCCAATATCCCATCTAATCCTGCCCTCTGTCAGTTTGAAGGCATCTCCCTTGTCCTGCCACTGCAGTTCCTGATGGGAGGGCAGGGATAGCCTCAGAGGGCAGGGACTTTGGATCTCTGCTACTCTCACAAGTAATTGTTTTTTCCCTGAGAATTGGGGATGCTGTCTGATGGTGGCTGCTGTGCTCTGGGATCAGGTGCAGGTAAGGCCACCTGGGCTCTGCAGTGGTTGTATGAACCCTGGGCTCTGTCCCTGCTCTTGGGAAAGACAGTTTCAGTTTCACTCCTTCCTGCCCTGTGGAACAGGATGTGGACATGCTGCCGTGCAAAGGTGTAAAAGTGACTGGCACAATGGGAAGCAGGAATTTCCATATTGAAAAGGGTTTCAGTGCCTCCAAGGTGCACCACTGGTCCTTGTCCCCGGCCAGGTAAACCCCTGCCCTGAGAGTTCCTTCTGGGAATGGCACAGGCACCCTTGGGCTGTGTGCACAGTCACCAGTGTGAGTAACTCGGGACAAGGACCTGGATAGGATCTGGCATCCTTGTTTTCCTTCCCAGTCACGAATTGGTGTGGGGTTGGGTGGTTCCCTCACCCACACTGGGATGATCAAATTGGTTTTATCTCCAGGATGTTTCTTACTCAGCTTCCCTTGGAGCACTTCCACCTTAGCCCATGGCTTGCTGAGAAGTGGGACAGCCTTTGCTTGCACAGGCAGAGCACTGTACCTTTACTACCTACCCTGAATTTGGAGTTTGCCTGGCTTTTTTCAGGAAAAAAAACCCCCACATCTTTTCTTCCAAATTAGAGAAGAAAAAGATCACAGCTCCCCCTCTGCCCTTGCTGTATTCCATGTGCTGCTGGAACACCTGGGGCTGTCACCTCTGCAGTGCTCATTCCCAGGTTTACATAAGCTCCATCCATACCGTCCCTCCCTGATCCGTGCTCTGGGACCAACATGTGGGGCCAGTGTGACCCCACTGCACCTGGGGATGGTGCATGGGACCAGCAGCTCACTCTGCTTTCCATGTCACACACCTGTACTAGGAATTTTGTACCTTAAAGGCTGTGAAAGCAGGTGAGTGGTAGAGGTTGGAGGTTAGTGTATCCTGTATTTCCAAGCCACAGGTGCTCAGGGGTGCTGAAAAGAAGCATCCTGGGAATTTCGGGGCAGTTTCTGTTCCTACCTGCATGGTGAAGTGGAGAGCCTTCCTCGGTGCCCCTCGGGGCAGATCCCTAAGGAGAGGGCTGGCGTGCAGGATGGGCTGGAGCCTCCTGGGCTCTCTCAGGCTGCGGTTTCCTTCCCCAGCTCCTTGGCCCGAGGTCTCAGAGGTCTCATGTGCACCGAGAGGTGCTGTGACTTCCGTGTGGCACTCGTGCCTGCCTTGGGAGGGAGCTGCCTGTGCCTAGCAGTGGGCAGATATCGGGAGGAGGTGAGGGAGCTGCCCTTCACCCTCGCCCAGAGGAGTGGCAAGCTCAGAACCGCCCCGCACAGGTAACAGTGCCGAGCTCCTCCTGCCAGCTCCTGGGCGCTGCTGCTTCCCCTCTGCCCCTCGTGGTGCCAGCTCTGTGTGTGGCACCCTGTGACATCCCCCAAAGGGGCCATAAACTGGCCAAAAGGAGATATTAACAGGAGCTCTGGAAAGCTCTAGAAATCTACTCTTGACGCCTCGCTGGTTGGTAAAACAGCTGTGGGAGTCGTGTGCTGTTTTCTTCCCATGTGTAATGGTGCTGTCAGCCTGACCTTGAACACTTCCACACATGGCTTCTCTGGGCAGCCTGTGCCAGGGCCTCAGCATCCTCAATGGGAAGGATTTCTTCCCAATATCCCTTCTAACCCTGCCTTCTAGCAGTGGGAAGCCATTCCCCTTATCCTGTCACTCCACGCCCTTGTCCAGCTTCCTTGCAGGCTCCCTTCAGGGAGTGGAAGGGTTCACCCCAAAGCCTTCTCTTCTCCAGCTGAGCAATCCCAATCCTCATAGCCTTTCCTCATGGCAGAGCTGCTCCATCCCTCTAAACAACTTGGTGTCCCTCCTCTGGACTCTCCCCAACAGGTCCATGTCCTTCCTGTGCTGGAAGCCTGGAGCTGGATGCAGGAGTTCAGGTAGGGTCTCACCTGAGCAGAGCAGGGGGAAAAAATCGACTCCCTATGGACCTATGGCTTGGAACAGGGAACAACTCTTATTATAAAAAGTGAGTGAAATGTTGTGTGTAAGCCAGATCTTGCCTTACACCTGTTTTCTTGGGGGGGGGGGGGGTCTGTTGCTTTCATTTACAAATAAGAAGAGCATTTCCTGGGAATAACAGGAAGGTCAGTAACTGCTCTGGATTCCCCTGTGCCCTCCAACAGCATTCCTGTGGGCTGCTATAGAATAAACCAAGTCCTGTGGGTGGTAATCCAGCTGTGTTCTGCTAGGAAAGGCAGCCAGCATTTCCAGAGTGGCGCTCCCAGTTAAGCCACCATCACCCTGTGGCTTTTGCCAAGTGAACAGGTGCCAAACCAGACCTGGGGATTATTGGGAGGGAAAAAAAGAGTTATCATCCCAATATCCTGCTGTGTATGAAAGCAAGGTGTGGGCAGACCTTTAGCCTTCCAGGGGTGATCCATGAGCTGGGAGGGGAGAACAGGCTGTATCTCTGGGAGAGTGTGTGTGTGTTTACCCAGCGAGAGTGAAGCCCTGTCAGGCGGTGCTTTCCAGCAGGGCAAAGGCCTCTGCACAGGGAGCGCTGCTGTGTTCCAGGCAAATGGGGTTGTCTGTGGGAGGAACAGCTGTGGCACTCCTCCCGTGCTCCTGCTTCTCCTTCCTGAGCAGGGCTCAGCTCTCTGGACAGGAGGTCATGCAGCCAGCAGCAGTTCCCAAGGCCCATG
Organism: Zonotrichia leucophrys gambelii; assembly: GCF_028769735.1. NCBI lineage: Eukaryota > Metazoa > Chordata > Aves > Passeriformes > Passerellidae > Zonotrichia > Zonotrichia leucophrys. Next base: position 48,314,688 of record NC_088175.1, read on the forward strand.
GATGTCACAGCCAGGGGGGAAGGTGAGTCTGTGCCTGCAGGTTGGCTCTGGCTGAGGTGTGTCCAGCCCCTGCAGGATCTTTCATGGCACTCAGAGGAGACCACGCTGCTGCTGCTCCTGTTCAGGAGGAATTTGGTTTTGCCTGGGTGGGACTTATCTGCATTTAGAGCAAGGCAAGTGAGCAAGTTGATGCTGTCCCTCTCCAGTGCTTCCCTCCCCTCCTGTATTTGCTGCTCTGCCGTGACTGGGGCTGATTACAGCAGCAGGAAAAGCTGAATTTGGGGATGGAGCCATAAGAACCCTGTGGGAGCAGAGGAAATTATTTAGGATGTGATCAGCTCTGTGGCTGCTGGGTTGGTCACACACCTGAACCCACTGGACTCCAGCTGCTTTGGGCAGCGATTTTACCTGTACTGAGAACTGGCAGGGAAGCTCCAGGAGCACTCCCTGAGCTGTCAGTCCTGGCTGGATGTGGGGATGGTAATTCCTACCTGAGGAGACTGCTGAAGGATTTTGTGTGCGAAACCACTGCGGCTGGATAGAGGCTGCCTGTCCACCCTCTGCCTGGCAGCAATGCTTTTGGACAGGGAGGCACTGATTCAGGATGGTGCTAAAATGGCAGCAAATGTCTGTGTTCTCTCATAAAGCTTGGGGGTGTTTTCACCCAAATCCTGGTCTGCTTGCATCCGTGGGTATCCCTGGAGCTACAGTCAATGTTAGAGCAGAGGATGTGGTTTGGGGTGAAACCTTGCTTGTAATTAAAGTACTGGATGCTCATTCCAAGCAGGGAAGGCTTGGACTGAATACTAGGAGAAGGTTCTTTTCCCCAGAGGGTGGTCAGGCACTGAGCAGGCTCCCCAGGGAATGGTCACAGCCCCAGAGCTGCCGGAGCTCCAGCAGCGTTTGGCAATGCTCTCAGGCACACAATGGGATTGTTGTGTCTGGGCAGGGCAGGAGCTGGGCTGGCTGATCCTTATGGATCCCTTCCAACTCGGGATATTCTGCGATCTCTTGGAACAAGGTGAGTGCCTCTAGCTCTCATGAAGCATCGTGGGATGGGTTTTAGGCTGGAGAGGGGATTGTGCAGCTGACAGAAATGTCCTTTATCTGTCCCAGCACTGGCGTTTATCCGTTCAGCGGGCGCTTGCCCGCTCCTCGCCCAGCCCGCTCCTGCCCTCCTGTGGCCGGCTCCGTGATTCCACAGAATCCCAGAGTCCTGGAGTGCCTGGGACTGGAAGGGACATCCAAGCCTGTCCAGTGCCACCCCCTGCCATGGGCAGGGACATCTTCGCTATCCCAGGGTGCTCCAAGCCCTGTCCAGCCTGGCCTTGGGCACTTCCAGGGATGGGGAATCCACGGCTTTCCTGGGAAACCTGTGCCAGGGCCTCAGCCCCGCACAGGGAAGGAGTTCTTCCCAATGTCCCGTCTAACCCTGCTCCCTTTCAATATTTCACAGAACTATGGAATAGCTTTGGGTGGTGTGAAAAACGCCAATCACTTGTTTTTAAAATTGTAAAAGTTTAATAGTTATAAAATGGTTATAAGATATAGTAATACAATTAGAGTAATAACAATTTGAACAAATTGAATTAGGACAATATGAGACAATAGAGACAAAGAGTTACGGACGTCTGGATACATTTTTCTGGGCAGCACGAGTCCGAAAAAGGACACGCGTTAACAAAGGATTAACCCTTAAGAACAATAGCCTGTTGCATATTCATACACTTCATACATGATGCATAAATTCCATTCACATATAGGATTCTGTCTGGTCATCAGTCACCTTCTTCCTCCAAATCCTAACAGCGCCTTTGAGGCGGAAAGTTCATTTCTTCTGATAAGAGGACAATAAATTCTCTTTCTCTGAAAGATTTAGGTGCCGTGTGGCTGCTATCTCGCTGCAAGTCCTTTCTTTAAAAAAAAGTATCCTACATAGCATAGTTTCTATTTTAACATTTTTTCTAACCTAAACTATATTTAACACAGTACTTAAGAGAATTAATACAGCATTCCTTTCTAACGCAACACATATAATATTCATTTTAATACTTGCGAAAAGCCAATCAGAAAATACATGCATTTTTCACACAGGGAAGGATTTCTTCCCAATGTCCCATCTAACCCTGCCCCCTGTTGTGTGTAATTCACAGAACCATGGAAGAGCTTTGGGTGGGAAGGGACCTTTAAAGCTTGTCTTGATTATTTGTCATCCTGTAAATGTTTCCTCTAATTTCCTTCCCTGTTTCATTTCTCTGCTCCCACAGGACTTTGCCTTGCCTCCACACAGTACTCTTGGAGTTTGCTGCTATGCCAAGATCTTTCCAGAAAGCCGGAGCTCCGTGCCTGCCGTCCGGGATCAGCGTGGCACGTTCCGGATGAGGAGCCTGACCGAGGTAATTTGGGAAGGGCTGAGGGATGTTAGAATTCCTTAAATCCAAGGGCACAGGGGGCACCCTGCAAGCACCCCCAGCCCTGGCCAGACCCTTTGTGTGGGGACAAAAATTTTCGCCGAGCACAATTTTATTACGCCAAAACGAAAACTTTTGCCAAGCACAATTTTATTTCGCCAGCAAAACGCACATATTTAACAGATGTTAAACATTTCATTGCACAAAGACGAAGGAATCGGGACAGCCACGGCATCAGGCATGGAGTACCCAGCGTGGGGCACTCGAGGGCCGCACGCGAGCCTGGCAAAGGGCACTTGTTTTTACCACTTTTATTCTGGGGTTTTGTCAAGGGTTCTGCGCGGAACGCAGACATTTTGTTTAAACATTTTGTTTAATTACCGCTCTCCGGCTCCCTGAGGGGCCCGGGCTCCCTCCATGAGGGGCGGCGGCTCCGCCTCAGGGCGCCGCCTGGCGGTCGCGCGGGGGGGGTCGGGAGGCCGCGCGGTTGCCACGGCAACGGGAGGGGGAGAAACGACGCCCGGCCCGGCCCCGCCCTCCCCGGGCGCCGCGCACGCGTCGGCGCGGGGTCGCGCGCACGCCGCGTCACGCCTCTCGCCGCGCGGCCCCGCCCGCCCCGCCCCTCCCGCCGCGGCCCCGGCCCCGGCCCGCGTCCCCCGGGGCGTCCCCCCAGCACCCCCGGTGCCCCCGCCCGTGCTGCCCGGGCCCCCGCCGCCATGAGGCGCGGCGAGCGGCGGGCGCACGGCGGCAACGTGGGCAAGGCCGCGCTGGAGGAGCAGCAGCCGCCGCCCCCCGCGCAGCCCAACGGCGGCGCCCCCGGGGCCGAGCGGGACGGTGCCGGACTCCGCCGCAGCACCGAGTCCGAGGTGTACGACGACGGCACCAACACGTTCTTCTGGTGAGAGGCGCCGGGCATGGCCCGGGGGGCTCCGCGTGGGCCGGGGGGGCCCTAAGGAATGGGATATGGAGGAGCTGGGGAATGGGATATGGGAGTCCCTAAGGAATGGGATGTTGGGATCTCTAAGGAATTGGATCTGGGGGAGTTGAGGAATGGGCTATTGGAATCTCTAAGGAATGGGATGTGGAGGGGCTGGGGAGTGGGATATGGGAGTCCCTAAAGAATGGGATGTGGAGGGGCTGGGGAGTGGGATATGGGAGTCCCTAAAGAATGGGATGTGGAGGGGCTGGGGAATGGGGTGTGGAGGTCCCTAAGGAGTGGGATATGCAGAGGGCCCCAAGGAATGGGATACCCGAGTTATCTGCTCCCCGTTATCTGCTGTTTACGTGCCTCTTCTGCCTCCGATACCGGTGCTGCAATCGGCTGCAAGTGCTTCCCTGGTGTGGCTCTACCGCTAATTGTTTCCTGGCAATTTAACGGGAATTCAGGGCTGGCTTTTGGCAGTGGCACCTCTTTTCCCTGTCCTGGACCCCACTTTTCCAGGAGCAGGACCTTTCGGGCTGAGCCCAATGGCTTGTCCTGCTTGGTGGGTGCTTTGGAGGTGTTTTCCAGTACCTTGAGAGCTGTCTGTTTTCGGGCATGCATTCCTGCCTGATTCCAGTTATCAGCATGGTTTATATGTACTCCACCTCCTTCTCTCCTCTCCCTTAATCTTGGAAGAGGCTTTTTCCTCTTTTCCTCCCAGTGATCCTGGCAGAAAGCTCAAGTCGTCCTGCCCCACTCCTGCTGGGCAGGCATTGTGTGTTTTTGTGTGTCTCAGTCCATAAAACTGGTGCAGAAACTCACAACTGCTGGTGTTGGGCCAGCGGAGAAAATCAGCTTTTTGTTAAATTCAGTCCGTGCAGAAGAGGTGTGTTTGTACCTGGAAAAGTGCTCCTAAATCCCAGCCTTGCTGGAGGGTGTTCCATAAATCCCCTCAGCAGCACGCTGTGTCTGTGTAGGCAGAGGTGTTTTCCTTGTGTTAAACACGCGTCCCTTTCCATGGAGAAAGCCCAGCCGGCACTGAAGGTTTGGAATCCGAGCCGAGGGCGCTGGGATTTGGCTGGAGCCCGGCATGGAGGAGTGGGAGGGGAGGGCCCTTGGCTCTCACCCTGCCAATCTGGGCAGCAGCGGAGCCGAGGGTGTTGATCCCGATGAAGGAGGTGACATTCCTGCCAGTGCAAGCTGCGGAGGGACGCTGGGATGCTGCTGGGTCCCTGCGGGGACACTGTGGTCTCGGGGACACAAGGACGTGTAGGCTGAGCAAATCGCGGGATCCCGGTGCCAACCTTTAAATGGAAAATGGGTAAAGCTGTCCTTTCCTTACTCCCTCCTTCAGGTGGCTCCTGCCAGCTGTTTTGTGAAGCCTTGAAATACCTGGTTTTGCTGTAGAATCTCGCCTGGTTGCAGCTTTTAGTGGTGGTGACAGGATTGTCACCCCAGAATAAATGCTGTAATGCATTTAGTTAGTGTGGCCATGTGGATTGTTCCTTTGGAAGTCTGGATGTGTGCCTTGTTCTTTCAGGAGCTTCCCTGTGTCAGGTGGACAAATGTGTTTCTTAACTTCCCTATTTATCCAGTTTTCTTTTCCCTAGTAGCTTGTGCTGGCAACCGGGAGTTCAAACATCTGGAAAAGTCCCAAAGTTTTTCCTCGTGTAACTTTTGCCCTGTATGTGCTAGAGTATCCTTTGGCAATGACTCAGTTCCTACCGTGTCCAAGAATAAAGATGATCCAGGGGAATGATTTTCTTCCTGTGACCCTTGGGACTCCTCTCATGCTGTGGAGGTGGCCACAGGAAAGGGAGATTTTTAAGAGTGGCTGCCCTCTGACTTTGGGAAAACATGGAATGCACCTTCTCTTTGGAGTTCAGGAGTTAGGGATAAGGTGGCTTGCTCCTTTTGGGAAAATGAGAGGATTTGGGATCCGTGGACACAGAAATCATTCCTGGAGTAGTTTAATTTGCAAAGGTGATTTTCCTGCTGTAAATGTGGTCCTTGGGAAAGGTGGAGCTTCCTAGCTGGCTTCCTGCTCTTTAAAATCTGTTTGGAACTTTGAAAAACCACTTGTGTGCTGAAATCCCTGGTCTTATTCCATATAAATGACTTGGAAAACACTCCCTTGTGGGAACCTGCTCAGTCAGCATAACCTGGCAGCTCCCTTTGCCATTAGGAAATGCCAAGGGAAGGGAACAGGAGGAAGCTTTCTGAGGCAGATCCGTGGTTTCTGTATCATTATCCCTGAACTGATTTCCTAGTGGGGAGCTGGGAATGCCAAGCTTTTCTGGCAAGCTGCTGGAACATGTTCCCTGTTGTTTCCAGCACCTTGGATTGTTCTTGTCTGTGTGCCTTCAGCAGCAGCTTTCACACAAAGCCCTGCTTGTTCTGGGGTCATTCAGCTGGATATTGTGTGTGATGTTCTCCTAAAATTTCTGCAGATATTTCATAGCTTGTCTTTAGCCAAAGAAGATTTTCCAGGAAAATGTCCATCCAGTCTTGATTTAAGGGTGTTGGGAGGTGCCAGATGCACTTTTGCCACCACATTGTGACTCAGTGGGTTAATTGCTTTTTCAAAGCCTTACTTTAATTTGGATTTCATTAGCTTTAATGTCACCTTTTGATTATTAACGTGTTTTATCTCTCACGCTAATAATCTCACGTTGCCAGCACATGGATGTGATATAAATTCCCGAGGTCATGGTGTGGCAGCAGAGATCTGTGGAGCTCGGAATGTTAAAATTAATAAGAAAAGAACTAAAAAAGGGGGAATGGCAATGATTCTATGGGCTAATAGCAGTGTTTGTAGGAATTATTTCCACCTTCTTGTGCAAAAAGCGTGGAATTTGCAGCTAAGGAAGAGGCAGTCCCTGCTGGCGTGTTCCTCTCGCTGTGCTCAGTGTTGTGACTCTTCCCAGATGGCCTGGGAAGTGAGGATATGTGTGGGCAAACCAGCTGGTGTTGGAAAGAAGGGATTGCTACTCAGCCCAAAACATTCCTTACCCATTCCTCGTGGAGATTGCTCTTATCTCTGAAACACCGGGATTTGCTAAGGGCGGTCTGCAGGAAGAGGTGGGGATTTATCCACAAGGGAGATCAGGGAGATGGAATATCCACAGGTTGGCAGGAGCTGCTCTCTGTGCCCTCTCCAAGGCAGCATTCCTGGAGTTTGCTGGGAGCTGAGCTTGGGATTTTTCCCTGCTTTGATGGCGCCACTCCGAGCCGTGCTGCCCGCTCAGGATTGGCTGCACTGGAGAAAAGGAGCATTGCTGCAGAGCCCTGGGTCACCCTGCCGTGCTTTTCCAGCCTGTGGGAATGCCCTGGGCAGGGAGCAAGGGACATCCAGGCTTGTGCAATCCCACTGAGCCACCTTTGCCAGCTGGTCATGGATGAGAGGGCCTGTGCCTTGGGAATTGCACTGTGGGAATGGCATTGCCCTTTCCTCAAAGGGCTTGATAGTTCTGCCAAGTAAGCTGGAAATGCAGAAGGAATATCTTTGTGGAGGGGGTTGTCAGAGTTCAATGTCCCATCTGGATATCAGGTCCCTATATTGATTTTTTTTTTTTTTTATAAACACATTCCCAACGTTTTAAGGAGAGTAGGGAAAAATGTGCTCAAAGAATGTTCCCTGTAATTCCCTGTCACTTGTTTCAGTAGAACTGCCCAAAACTGTCTTCAAGATGCACATTTCTATAGGTTTAAGTAAAAAAAAAAGTTTAATAGTCAAAATAGGGCATTTGTGGAACTTGCAAGCTCTGTGGAACTGATGGAAACTTCGGGAACTTTGGGAACTTGGCCTTTCCTCCTCCGTGGAAGGAAAACCCCAGATTTGCTGAGGCTTTGCTGTTGACCTGTGGTTCTGGGTCTCTGGAGGTCTGTGCCCCTGGGCTCCTTTGTGGAGATGGCAAGGAAAAGGCAGGTTGCTATTTTGGGGTGTCACACGTCTGTACGGAAATTTAATCGGCCTCGGGTGACTTCAGGGATGTGCCGAAGATCTGTGACTGCTCTAAGAATAGGGACTGTTTTATGGACTCTGAGGGTTTAAACAGATTTTAAAACATAACACAGAGCTTAAAACCAGCAGGGATATTTGTATGGTTGGGTTTGACTTGAAGTTTTCCAAACCGTCTGTCTATCCCCAACAGTTTGTCTGTTAGTTACAATTTTTATTTCAAATAAAAATTAAATTAGTTTTAAATTGGTATTAGTTTTTGTTGTATTTTCTTGTGTCTTGTTCTGTGTCCCTCTGCTGCTTTTGGAGGAAAGGGTTTGTTTTACTGTTTGCCATATTTTCTTAGAATTTCCAGGTGAATTGGTTGGTTTATGGAGGGTACAGAGCTTTGACATCTATTTAAAAATCTCTTTCAAGAATGGTTTAATGAATTTGCCATTATTTGGAATAAAGAATTAACTAATGAAAAAGTCACTGACAGATTTTTGGGTCTGCTGACAGATCCTTTCACCAGCAGCTGCAATTAATGCAACTTTTTGACCCAAGGGGCAAACTGGACTGGCTCTCCTTTGGAATTTTGTTCCACTTAAGAGGACTGACCAAAATATTAATAAATAAATTCTTTGCATTGTGTTCCAGTGATTGTTATTGTGTTTAATGGAGTTGTTGCATCACTGGTGACAAACAAGCTGTGGATAACAAGGGTGTGGTCCCTGCTTAAGGTGATTTTAATTTGTGGGAGATTGAACGAGGCCATGGGCCGCCTGCTCCTGGGTGGTACTCTCTCCTTTTCACCCAAGGATCTGCCAGAATCTCCCAAAAAATGACATGTTTAAACAATTCCCTTACATCATTTCTGTCATAGACTTCAGCTGGGAAATAAAAGAGCTTATAGTCATTTTCTTGACAGACCTGCAGCGTCTCAGTGTGATGGGAGAATGACCTAGCATGAAAAAGAGAAGTTGGGATCAAACTTAATCCTATTAACTAGGAAAAAACCCACTTTTTTGTGATCTGCAGTGTGGGAGAGCTTCACTTGCTCTCACTTGGTGTTTGAATTAGCAGGGCAAGGGCTTGTGTGAAAACAAATCTGATTTATTTCATCTCAATCTCCCAGGGCTTGAGTGGGGAAGGAGCCAAGTGTGTGCTGCAGAAAGGCAGAAAAATAAGCCACTTAATATTCCACCTTTTTAACAGCTTGGGATTTGTTGTGAGCTCTCTCCCTGGCCTTAGTTTTTTGTTCTCAGGTGCATCAGGCACTGCTTTGCAGAGTTTTTGATGTGAAACCTCCCAAATCTGGCTGCAGTTTGTACCCCCTTTGCTTCGGGCATGTTGCCCAAGCTGCTGTGTGTAATTCTAAGGGGAAGATTCCCAGCTTAGCTCTTTTCAGCCTCCCAGGCTCCAGGCCAGGAGAACATAAGCCTTTCCATGTAATTCCTGCCTTGCTTACCTTGCTGGGCTGTTCTTAGCTCTCCTTCCCCTGGTGTGTTATTTTAGAGTGTGTGTGGAGATGAAAACAATCCCCTTGTGCCGTTAAATTCATCCTGATCTCTCACATGAGCCCTTCCTTCAGGAGAGCTGCTCCTTTTTCTGGAATTTTACTTTGTTTTTAAACTCCCAGGCTGTGAGGAGACATGGTGTACATCCACATTTCCTGGCTTGTTTTCCTCTCTGAAGTGGATTTGTGTGATGCTGTGCTCCCTCTCATTGCTGTGTCACTGCTCTCAGCTCTCTGCCAGGGCTGCCAGAAGTCAAACCCATCTCCAGAGTCTTTCATCCCAGCTCCTGCAATTCATGCTGTGCTGGAAGCACCTTTACCTTGGAAACCTGCTAGGAGGGAACCTGGCAGCATCTGGAGATGAGTGCTGAGCTACAAGGGAAGTGATGAGAGAGCAGCCTCTTGTTTCTCCTTAAGCAAGGCAGCTGGTTGGGCTTCAGGCTGGTGCCTGTGGCACCAAAAATAAGTGGGAAATGGGAAATGCATGGGGCTCCCCAACACTGACCCTTCACTGTCCCACAAGATCCTCACAGGGAGGAGCACAACTGAGTCACCCTTGTGCTGCTGGTAGAGGGTTCTCAAGGTGTTTGATTTTTTGGCAATTTATGGGATCTGAATGCATTGAAAAAGCAGCTGACTTGGTGTGGGTGCTCAGGTGGTGAAACAGCAAGGTGGGATTCCAGATTTGTTTCCGTGGCCTCTTCAAAAATAACCCACAATGTAATTATTACATATAATACATAATATCTATAACTCTACAACAATATGTCTAACTGTGTAACAATATAACAACACAATAATAAGTTTCAAAACCAGACAGCAAAACAAGAGATACCAAAATAGCCCGGAGTTCCTGTAACCCGTCTGGTGTTGTAGAAGCCATTCATTCCATGCACAGGTGATGGGTGTGATTGGAGCGTGGGCCCCGTGCTGCTGTCCTGCCTCCTGGGAGAGGCTGGATTTAGTGCTCCAGCTCCTGCAGGATCCAGGGCAGCCCCACGTGAGCTCTGATGGCTGAATCACCTGTCCTGGCACCTGGCAAGATGCAGCTGCTGAGCAGGAGCTTGCAGCTCCCCAGCTTTTCCCTGGGTTTGGGCACGCTGATTCCTTGCTAATTCTGGAAGTACTGGTGGGGCCTGGTGGTTTTCTGCTGGAGCTGGTGGTCTGTGTCCTCAGGAGCACGAGGGAGGAGAGCCTTCAATGCCAAACTCTGTTCTGGCAGGGGCAGAAGAGGATTGTGTCTGCTTATGAGGTATTGCCTGTGTGGGATTGCAGGGGTGCTGTGCAGAACGTGGGGTTTGCAGTAGGATGGGATTTTTGTTTGCTAGCAGCCTTTCTTGGACTTTCAGAGCACTTTTAGGGAGTTAACAATGGGGTTGTTTCAAGGGAAGTCAGTGGGTGGTTTGGGAATTCCAAGGTTTATTGTGGACCGTGTAACCTGAATATACAAACCTTGGAATGACATGGGATGGGATGTGAGCTGCTGTTACAAAAGAACAAATAAAGAAAATAGAAATAGTGCCAAATATGTCACATACAGACTCTTTTACAAGTTTTCTCCTCCTTTCAGCTTCCTCTTTATAGGTGGATTTTTTATTAGTTTGTGTTAAGGGGTGTTACCCTCTAAACCAAAACTCTTGGCATGTCCTTTGGCCTTACTTGGACAGAGTTCCCATGCTTCCCAAATGGGGAAGGAGTTTTCCAATGAAAACAGTAAGTGACTTCTCATTAGGAAGGGAATTTTCAACTTGAAGTAAGAAAAGATGCAGACATTGTAAGAATAATCTCTGTGTGATGATCAGGGGGTGCAGGATGTGGGTGTCACCTGGCTGGGTGTGCTCTGCTCACTCTCCTTCTGTAGAATCACAGAATTCTGGAATGGTTTGGGCTGGAAGGGGCCTTAAAGCTCATCCAGTCCCAAGGTCAGGGACACCTTCCCCTAGCCCAGGTTGCTCCAAGCCCTGTCCAACCTGGCCTTGGACACTTCCAGGGATAGGGCAGCCACAGCTTCTGTGGGCAACCTGTGCCAGGAGAATTTCTCCCTGAGTGCTTCACCAAAATCCATGTAAACCTGTGGGCTCCCATGGATGAGGATGTTTTACTGCTGTGGAACAGCCACCCAGCTTTACTGTCATGGCTGTTCCCACAGAAACCCCTTGTGCTAAGTGCACTGAAGCTGTAGGAGTATCTCTGGAAATCTGAGGTCTTGAGGTGGCATCAGAGTTCTTGCAACAGCAACTGTTCTCCTTTGGAGTTTTTTTTTTTTTTTAAATTTTTAATGACTAGTTTTTCTTGTGTAATTCCCATGTCTGGAGTGAATTCCCTTTGGTTGCTCTCAAGGGCCTGTTCCCTCAGCTGCAATTTTGATTAGTAGGCTGTGAAATAGAGCAGCACTGTCAGGTGTGGACCTGCCAAACCTGGGGAGACACCTGGAGCTGTTTAAATTTGGGTGTTTGCACTGGGTGCTGTTTTTTTCCAAGCTGCTGCTGATCACATGCAGTGCCACTGTAAGCTCTGCTCTCTGTGCTCTGCAGTAGAGAATTCCTCAATATTCCTGACTGCTGGCCGTGGTTTTGGCCTCCTGAGGCTGCACTGGCAGGGTGAGATGTGAGTTTTCCTGCTGTTTAATGTCACTTTTCTCTGTTGTGAATTTCAGGAGAGCTCATACCCTGACAGTCCTGTTCATCCTCACGTGTGCGTTGGGCTACGTTACCCTGCTGGAAGAGACTCCCCAGGACACAGCCTACAACACAAAGAGGTGAATATCTCAGGAATATCTGAGTGTTCCCAGGTGTGTTCTGGAAAAGGGACCTCCAGTGACCCCTGAGTTCCCTTGTGGAAGTGCCTGTTCCCTTAGGAAGTTACAAAACCAGTCTGTAAGCTTCTCTGATGCTGATCATTGAATTCAATTTCTAATCAGTTTAGTGTCACTGTCAGGCCTGTGGCTGCTCTGTGGTGTGATTTAAAGCAAAATACAAAAAGCTTGCTAAAGCCTCCTGGCTGGGTTTCTTTGGCAAGGGTTCTGTTGCTGTTTCTTAAAATAGCTTTTTCTTAAAGATAACCTTTCCTTAAAATAACCATCACTTCAAAATGCTGGGGGCTGTGACTAAATTTTTCTGGCTCAAATGCTCTTTGTAAAATTGTGTTCAAGATTTCAATACAAATCTTTGTTTGTTGTTGAAAATTGCTGTGAGAATGTGTAGCCCAGAGGGAAGCTCTGGGGAAATAAGAATCAATCTTACATGTGTGGTCAATTCCTACTGTAATTTAAACTGATCCAATGTAGTCGAATTTCTCCCCTTTTAAAATACAACAGGGAAGAAAAAGGAGCTAGGAAAGTGATGTTTTAAAAAGCTAAATATGTTTTAAAGATATGCTGCAAAGCATCATTGCCAGAAGCAAGAAAATAATTGTTTTCTACCAGTATGGTTTCTTAAATATAATGAAATTTTTCCCCTTGCTATTGAAGGGTTTTTTCCCCTCTTTTTGTACATATCTGAAGTGACTCAGGATATAGCATCCATTGTGCTGGAGATGCAGGAATTGTGGTATTTCCTGAGATAATCTTGGCTGTTGTTCTGGTGCTTACACAATGCCTGGGGGTAATGGCACTCCCACTGTGCCCCACTGAGAGCTGGGATTTCACATGGGGGTGACATGGGACAAGCTGGAAGGTGTCTGGAGCCGGGAAAGGTTCTGGAAGGTTGCTGTGTGAACAAATAAATGCCATTTTGTTCCCAGGCATAATGAGGGAGGCCAGGCTGGAGGGGTGGCGTGGCCTGGAATGGCCACTCACAATTGGGAGGGGGAAGAGCTGAAAGAGAAGTGATGATGCATCCTTAGGGAGTAATACAGAGCTAAGGTGACTCAGTGGAATATCTCATTATTGAGCTTAGAGCCTCGGCTGCCTTAATCAAAACAAACCCAGGGAAGATTAGTCAGCAGGTGGATCTTTCTCTCAGGAAACACGAGTTGCTGTGTGCTTATCCAGTGCCCAGGTGTTAAAATCAATTTACAGCATCGTACCAAGAAAGGGGCAGCAAATGGGCTTTGCTCACTGCTGCAGCTCTGCAAGGTCTTGGCACAAAAATCCTTGAAAAGGAGCATCCTGAGGCTTGGACATGAAATATTCCATGTTTTATGTCTCTCTGGATGAAAGGAGGTATTTCTGAGCAGGGTAAGATGAGCATCAGTGTGATTATTATCACAGAATTTTGCATCCATAATTTCAAATTCCTTGTCCTGCCCTGGTGTGGGGCTGTGTTGTGCTGCAGTTCCAGCCCCAGCCAGCACGAGGCTGTCCCTGTGTGCTGGTGTTCCTTGGGAACACTTGGTGCCTGATGGCCAGGGGGGGTTTGTCACCAGGGAGCAGAGTCTGGAGCTGTCACGGGCTTTTATTTCCACCTGCTGCACACCGACAGTGGAGCAGTGTCTGAAATACTCACTTCCAAAGGCTCCAGCCTCCTTTGCTCCCGTGCCCTGCCTGAGGTGTCCTTGTGAGGTGCTCAGAGCAGTAAATTGGGGTGAACTGCCCAAATTTGCTGCCTCTGTGCTCCCCGGACTGGAGTTGTGGGATGGTCCCACCTTCCCCCCTATAAAATCAGGATTTTGTCACCCTATAAAATGCTCCATGCAGTCACTGCAGGAGCAGGGTGAGAGGTGGATTTGTGGGATCACTCACAGCAGAAGTGATGGACAAGACCTGAGTGAGAGCAGAAACCTCTGGGCTCACGGGGTGTGGTGTCCATGGCTGAGATTGGTGTTTGCATCTGTCACAGGACTTGTGTCCTGAAACAATTAAAGCAGGATTGTTTGTTTTGTTTTAAAGATAGCAGGAGCTTTTTCTATGTAAATGTAGTAAGAGTTCATTGGGATCACACACGTGGTCAAACTGCCCCCGGTGTAAGAACTGTGGAGCTTTGTTAGGCAAGGAGAGGTTGTGCTGTGAACCTGTGTGGTTGTGAGAGCTTTATTCCCACTGTTCTCCCAGCCATGGGATAGCTCATCCTGACTGACAGCTGTGACATTCTCCTCTCTTCAGCCTTCACTCAGCTCCAGCTCTGAGTGCAGCCAGATAAACACTGAGCACCTCCTCTGCATACCACAGGAGAAATCCACAGCTCCCAAATATTTGGAATGCTGAGCAGGGTGTCTTGGGGGCAAAAAAAAGTTCTTTTTTTCAGCTTCAGGGCTGTGCATTGAATTTCCAGCTGGGAAATGTCTCTCCTGAGATGATTTTTTTTTTTACACAGCTCTTGGCAATCCCTGCTTTCCATGGGGACAGATCCAGGGATGTGTGGGTTTGCATGCTGATCTCCTGCTGCTCTGGCTGAGCACCCACAGGGAAATGGAGGCAGCAGGAGGCCAGAGCTCCCTTCAGGGCTTGTGGTGCCCCAGGGGGTTGTACCAGCTGTGCCAGCGTGGATCCAGCCCGGGAGGGCACAGGGAGTGGGAGCTGCCTCCTTGAAACCCAGGACAAAGAGCCGTGCACAGCTCCTCATTGTCCTGTGTGTCTGAATCGACTCTCAGCACAAACAAGAGTTTGTTTGTTTGTGCTGATGGAGCTGCTGCCAGCCTCTCCCTTTTTTCTTTTTTTCTTTTTTTTTTTTTTTTAATTTGGTGAAGTGCTAAAATGTTTCTTGTGGGCACATTTTGCTGTTTTGTGCCTTCCTGATTTGCTGCTCAGGAAAATCCATTGGCTGTGTCCAGCCAGGTGAGGAGAGCAGAGCCCCTCTCAGGTGCTGGAGCATTCCTGCCTCAGGCCAGGCTGCTGCTGAGGCATTGCAAGGTAATTAATGAGGGTAAGAGGGAAAGTTTTGTTACCACTGAGAAAAAAAAAAAATAAAATGAAGCTGGTGTGGTTATTTATGAAAATTTGTGATTTGCTTCCAAACTTCTGCAACGAACTTGAAGTTAGTGAGTGTATCTGGATGCCCAGCATATTTCAGCACAGCAGCTCTTGGGCCAAGAGTGGGGTTTAGAGGAAGGAGCACAGCTGAGCTCCTGTGGTGATTTGGATCCAGGATTTGAGTTCCAGCTTTGGAATTGAAAATTGGAATTCCAGCTTTGGAATTGGGACCCTCCCAAGGCCAGAGCAGTGGTCTGAACCCCTCAGTTCATGGCTGGGCTTGTCACACCACTCAGGACTGGAGCTTCCAGATGCAGCCAGGGCCTCAAAATGCAGAATATTCTCATTATTGGAAGTCAGGTGAAAGGGGTTTTGCCCTCCAGATCTTTGGAAATCCCCATGGAACTGTCTATTCACAGATCCATTCAGTACCTAATTCTGGTGTGCTTCCCAGTGTTTAAAGCAAACAAAATTACTGAGTTACATCTGTTAACTAAACCTCATTTTTATTTTCAGAAAGCACAAACATTTATACTCAGAGGTGAATGTTACAAAATAGTTTCTGTAAATCCTTTAGTCTTCTGTTTTGAAAGGTTTTTTAACATCTTTAAAGCACAAACAGTCTCCTGTTGCTTCTGGTTTGTAACAGTTTCTCTCCGGCAGCAAAATTACTGGGTATTTTGTGTGATTTCTGCAGGCTGAGCCATTTTATTTGCAGTCAGGGGTTGCATCATTTTCTGCAAACATGGGATGAGCTCTTTGCCAGTTGTCCATCCTTTCAGCCAGCTCTTAAGCAGGTGAAATGAGACAGCAAGCAGGATCCAGTGGGAGTTGAAGTGCAGTAAAAAGAGCACTTTGGATTGCTTTATGCCATTTAATCCATTAAAACTAAAGGAACATGCCCAGGGTCATAGATCTTTGGTATATTTGGGCTTCTGGTCTGATAATTTATTTTTATTTAAAATCTCTGTTATGTTCCTTAGACTCTGTGTTATGGTTCCAGCTCTTGAAATAGCAGCAGTGCTGGTGTGGTCTGGAAAGCTCCTGCTTGTCTTTAATTGGTTGAGAAGCTGTTTTGGAGTGGTGACAAGTCTGACAGCTCCTTTTTAAATTCCATGGAAATGTGGTGGAGCAGTGAGAGCTGTCTCTCTGCTAAATCCTCTGTGTCTTTGTGGGAATAAAAGCTGCTCCCAGACACAGGGAAGTGTTTGACTTGCTGTGATCCTCAGCCTTTTTTTTTTTTTTTTTTGGCTTTTTTTTTCTGCATGGTGCCTGGATCCATTTAAGAGGGACACATTGAGCAGTTAAAGAACAAGGGCCAGACATTTCTTTCATCAGAGAACATAATTTGCAGTCTCAGGAGGAGGATGAGGCAATAACCCAGAGTGCTCTGTTTTTCCTTGCAGAGGAATCGTCGCCAGTATTTTGGTTTTCTTGTGTTTTGGGGTGACACAAGCTAAAGATGGACCATTCTCAAGACCTCACCCAGGTAAATTCACCTTGCTGAGCTGCCTGCTCTGGGAGGGAGGAGGTAAATGTTTGTGTTGCCTGGAGAGCAGGTAAGTTGTAATTTCAGTAATCACAGGTTCCTCAGCACTGCACACTGATCGTGGAGGCTCCTCCATAACCACCCTGCTGGGCTTCCATGGAGCCTGCAGATCTGTGTGGATCTTCCTGATGGAGCTAAAAAGCTCTGTGAGAGCTGCCAGGTTCTCAAACCTGAACTTCCCCTGTTTATCGTCATTTGTTTTCTCCTCTCTGTGCTGGGACTGCACTTGTGACCTTGTATCCAGTGCAGGAGCACTTCCTGAGCTCCATCTCCATTTTCCACGGGAGATTAGAGGCCCTTGATTATGATTTTACAGTTTTCTTGTAAGACTGGAAGTCTTGAAAGCACAACACAAACCTCTTCCAGGTAATGACATAGCAGGTGAAACATGAAAATATTTAAATGGCTTTGATGTCTTGCCTGTTTTTAGGTGTGAATCGTTGAAAGAGGAAGAATTAAGGGAATTCATATAGGCTTAAATAATATTCCTGAAAGCACTGGGCTCTCCTACAGCCAAATAAAGCTGGGGTTTATGCCAGGAATTTAACCCAGCAGCCACCCCACAACCCCCAGCCAAAGCAGGTGTGGTTCCAGAGCAGTGCCCTCAGCACACCTCTGCACACCTGGGCCTTTATTAAATTTGCCTTTCTTATTAAATAGCAGGTGTTAGTCTTTCATTCTGTTCCAGTTAATTGTGATCCCTTCTGTAAAATCCCTTGCTCCTTTTGAGGACCCCAGTGACACTTGGGTGCACCCAGGTTTTGAGGGTTTGTCTGGGCTGATTTTATTCCCTAGAATAAAGCAGGGAAAATTTGGCTTTCAGTCTTGCCCCCACTGTAACATTTCCCCATAACATTCTAGCTTTGTTTTGAGCTTTCTGCTTTCAAATGCCCTCTCCAGAGCTGCAGGGTCTGTGATGATGTGATGCTTCCCAAATTCCTGGTTCCAGAGCGTGGAGCTGTGTTAGGAGCTCCTCTGTCACTCCAGTCCCTTGGGATCATCTTCTCTGCTGTCCCTGCCTTCCCTGCTGTGTGTCATTAACCTACTTTTCATTAAGGCCATTAAGGAAACTGATCCCAGCCACTACCTTAGTGGCTCCTGTCCAGACTGGTGGCTTTATTTCTTTTTTTGGTTGCCTTCTCAGCATTTCCAGCTTTAGCCAGGGGCTCATCCAGCTTTGCCATTTCCCTGCTGATTCCACACAGGGTCCTGTTTTCTCCAGGTTAATAATTTGCTGCATGGACAGACACCAGTTGCCTCCCTGTAATTCAGAATTGTAGGATTGTCATGGAAATATGTAGGTATGACTGTTCAGACAAGACTTTACCAACTTGCCCTGCTTTTATCCCATTTTCCACTGGTTCTATCCAAACCTTCACTGCTTTAGCCCCAGGGGAGCAGTGCAGTGCAAGGGACAGATCTTAAACTCTGCTTGAGGATCCATTTATTCATTGGTGGGTGAACAGCCAAATTTGGGGAGCATTTCCTGGTAGAACTAATCCTGGATAGAGCCAGCATCAGTAGCCTCTCTCCTCAGGATTTGCAGATAAGAGATATCCTTCCTTCTCCCTGCCAGCTCCTCTCCTGGAGCTGCTGCTGTGGGAGCCCAGGGATGCTTTATTGCCTGTCAAGATAACACATCCATGCTGTCATTCCAAAGAAATTTTCCATGACAGTTATTAATGCCCTGAGAAGCAGCTTTTAATATTCCCAGCCTTCACCAGGAGTTATTTTGACTTAATACAGGCTGTGTGACAGGATGGTCAGGGAGTCAGTTGTGAGGGTCTGGAGTAACCTGTGGGATTGAAGGAGCAGCTCCAGGGCAAGTGTTTTCCTTGGGCAAACAACCCAGATTTTTGTGTTTTTTACTCATTTAGCCCCTCAGGCAGAGTGGGCCAGGCTCTGAGCAGAATAGGGAAAGGCTGGTTGGATTCAGCTTGCTGAGATCCCTGCAAGGCCGCAGTTTAATGTTTGATCCCAGGATTCACTGGGTTATCAGGTGTGTCAGTGATTAGTGGGCACCTCCTCACTCAGGAGGAAAGCCCCGATTGGAGGGAGGCAAAATGGGAAGTGAATTAAAGGAATATGAGCATTGGAGATGTGCCAAAAACAACCTTACAGCTAAAGCTGAGCCTGACCCAGCAGGAGGGAGAGCAGTGTTTGTACAGCCTGGGAAACATTTGGGGTGCAGGTGCTGGGTGTGTTCAGAACCTCTGGGGGACCTCTGTGAGCTGGGGAGAAACCACAGCACTAAATCAGAGCCAAATCTCCATTTCTAATTTTCTTTTTTTTTTTTTTTTGCTGAGGCTGCTCAGCAGCTGCCACAGCTCTGTGTACAGTGGGGAATGAATTTAGATTTAGATTTCTCTGCTTTCTGTGCTACATCACTTTCAGGACCAATCTGTCACTTTGCTGACTGTGAGCAGTGTAAAATCTCTGGTGTGAGGTTTATGGGTTAGAAAAAAAGGCATTTTTTGCTATCTGGCAGTGACATTTAAAGGTGGGAGAGGTGTGGTGGTGAAAGGTTAATTTTCCCTGCTGGCTTGAATGTGGTGACAGTTTGGGAAGAGGCTCCTCTTTTCCAAATAATCCTGTGACAATGGAGGATATTTTTTTTTTGCTGTTTGGTTTTTCCTAAGATGCATTTTGGAAAGACAAGTGGGTGAAAGCTGTCACAGAGCTCTGAACTGCTGCTCTGCAGGCCACACCTGCCTTTTCTATTTTCCCTTTTTCTTTTTTATTTCCCAGAAGTGTAAAATAGGTGATTCTGATGAAATTGATTTAGCAGGATTGCTGCAAAAATGTTTCACCTTCCACATTGTGGCCTCTTTTAATGATGGTGTCAGAGGCTGCTTTTAAAAATGTGTGGAGTTTGTTGATATTTTTGATTTTGCTTTCTTTCCCCTTATTGTTTCTTTGTTGTTTTGGTTTTTTTTTTAAATAATTTATTTCCTACTTGAAGCTGAGCTGGATAAAGACATGTTTTGGGAGAAAACATCTCCTGAGGATCTCCATGGGGAGTTGATTTGGGGTTCTGAGCTGATAACTCTGTTTGTAAGCCTCTGTTTGTTTCATTCTTGTGTAATTTATGCCTGGCCCTGCTTTGAACATCAAAGTGCCTACATTGCATTGGAATTAACAGAGAGGGTCTTGTTTTCCTGGCAAATCCTGCTGGGATTTCTCTGCATCTCCCCCAAGGACCTGAGGAAGGAGAGCTCCATTCCAGGAAACACACAAAGGCAGCTCTCATCCTGAGAGTGCTGTGTGGCATTTCTGGAATTTCAGTGTCCACCCAGAGTGTTGTGAGTTTTGCTGAATTCCCTTGTGTGGAATTTCTGGATCTGGGTAGGGAGAACTGCTGCAGCTGGGTCTGTGCCCAGCCTGGCTCAGGGCAGGAGACAGAAATACTGAGGGAGTTGAGAGCCCAGAGGTGTCTGGATGGATCAGGGGCATGGATGAGCCCGTGGGGCACAAACCCCCATCCCGGCTGGGCTGTGACCCAGGGCTGAGCCTGGCAGGGGAGCTGGGAGTGTGCAGACACTGGAATTTGGGCACCCTTTGGCTTCAGCTGTGTGCACATCTGTAATCACACATCTGGGGAGGGCTCCCAGCAGCAGCTGAGCTTTGCATGGCATCTCTTATGGACAGGCCTTGCTGAACCTTTGGTCTGCTTGGTTTTGATGTCATTGCAAGTAAAAGTGGAGTTATCTTTGGGGTTTTGAAATGCTTTCTGCCCCTGGGGACACGACCTTGTCCCCAGGCCAAAGCTGGGCTGCTGAACACGACTCCAGCCTGCCTGGGGTGTGTCTGTGCAGCCCAGGTCACCTGAGAGCAGGGAGAAAGCTCAGGAAGGATCAGGTTCTCCTTCAGGGACTGCTGGAAAGCACTGCAGGTGGCACATTCCTTTCCTTCCCCTTCCTAACTGCTGAGTTTGTTGGGTTGGAGTGTGCTGGACCTGGATCCCTTCTCCCACATCCAGGTCAGGGCCTGAGCAGTTCCAGCAAACTGTGTGGGAGATGGAGATCCTTTCTGGTTGTATCCCTGAGGGAGGGAGGGTGGGGAGCACTGTGCTTGGGAGCTGGGAGTTGTAATTCCATGGTGGGAGCCTCCCTTGAGATGGAATTGGTTTCCTGAGAAGCTGTGGCTGCCCCATCCCTGGAAGTGTTCCAGGCCAGGCTGGGTGTGGAGCAGCCTGGGCCCATGGGAGGTGCCCATGGCAGGGTGGAATGAGTGGGGCTTTCAGTCCCTCCCAACACACAGCATTCCAGGATTCTGTGATACTGAAATAAATGAATAATTAATTTATGGCTTGCCCCAGAGCTGCTGCTGACATCCCCTGTATCTCTCTGCAGCTTACTGGAGGTTTTGGCTGTGTGTCAGTGTGGTCTATGAGCTCTTCCTCATCTTCATCCTCTTCCAGGTAAGTGACTGACACCTCCAGCTCCTAAATGCCACTTCATGTGGGGATCAACTCCTTTGTAGTGTTTTCTTTTCCTACTGACTACAGGAGATGCTGGTTTTGGTGAGATGGAATCATTAGGCTGTTTAATGAGACTGTGAGGCTGAGGGAAATGATAATATAAAAATATTTCACCTGCTCTGACCTCCAGTCACCCTCAGCCTGGGATGGACACTGTGTTGAAGTGGTTTTAGATGAGCTGGTGAGGGAATTCATGTTGAGCAGCTGGTGTTTCACAGTCCAGCCTCTGCCCTGCTGGGCCATGTGTGACTCAGGGGGAATTCACCTGGTTTCACCTTTGGAGATATCTTTTACCTGGAGTGACAGGTTCTTTGTAGGTGTGGGGGTTTTGCAATAATCCAAAACTTCACACCCAGCTTTGTGTGGTGACAGGAGCTGAGGAGGAGGCTTTTCATAGAAAGATGTGCCCTTGGTACTTCCAAATGAAACATTTTACCATATCTTGTCCTTTAGTAAACTGAGAACTTCCCCCTGACTTGGACAATTCTCAGAAGTTAAAATTCAATATTTTGAGACAATATACTCATCAGGCAGCTCTAAAAATAGTTTTCTGTGAAAGAAGGATGGGGAATGTTTTTTTTTTTTAAAAAGTTTTGCTTCTAGAGGCCATGTGAGCTAAAGAAAATGGGACTGGCCACCCTGATTTTTTCCAGCCATCCTTGAGCATGATATTCCTGAGGAGCTGCAGTCAGACTGAGTGATTTTTATTGGTGTTTTTCTGAATTCCAACAGAAAAGCCTGGAATGGCTTTTCTTCCCTGTGGCAGCGTGTGGTGTCAGCAGAGATTTAGTGGTTAAGGAACTCCCTGCTGTTGCTCAGCCCTCCACTAAAAATACATCATTGCCTTGCCCAGGTTTAAATAAGGTTAAATTCTGCTGAGTCTGCAGGTGGCTGAACTTCCTGACAGCAAATCCAAGCTTGCTCGTGGCTGAAACTTGTCCCAGAGTTCAGCAGTTTATTCTGTAATTTCATTATTACTCAATTAATGCTGGCTTTGTCCAGCTTTGCTGCCTGTCACAGATGTTGCAGGGTCGAGCCTTGACCACAACACTGAGTGATTCCACTGGGAAATAAATGCTCAGCAAATGTGGGGCTGATTTAGTGACCAATGAATTCACATTTTGGTCATTTTGATAATTTCTCTTTGCTGTTTGCATGGGACCTTACTGGAAATGGGTGTTGGGAAGGATGAGCTGGGGAGCACAGAGGAGTGGCTTGGGGTAAAGCGTTAAAGATCACTGATTTTTCATCTTTAAGGTCATTCTGTAGCCATTTTTTCCCTTAATATTTAGGATTAAAGGCTCCAAGTCAGGTTGGACTTTATTTCAGCAATTGTTCCTCAAGGAATTCGAAAAAGGGGTAATTCTTAATTCTTGATTGTGTGTGAGTGCCTCGGGGTTCCTGGTTTGTGTTCCCGCAGACGGTGCAGGACGGGCGGCAGTTCATGAAGTACATTGACCCTCACCTGGGGGTTCCTCTGCCTGAGAGGGACTACGGGGGCAACTGCCTCATCTATGACCCTGGCAATGCAACTGACCCCTTCCACAACATCTGGGTAAGGAGCAGACTCACTCAGGAGGCTGCTTTTGGGTGAAAAACCACTTAACTGAATTCTTCAGAGTGCGCTTGTGGGTCTGGCTGGGTGCTGAATCAGAGCACAGCCTGTGCGTGACTCTCCAGCCTCTTCATTTCCCTTCTCTTGACCTTTCCTGTCCATCACATGGGGGTGTGTCTCTCTGGATCCCAATTACCTGATTGCCCAGGGTTCAACAGCTCTTCTTCTCAGTCTTGGTGTCAATTTTCACCTCAGATTCTGGATTCTGTGTGCTTGAGGACCTTCCCTCAGTCAATTTGGTGTCAGATTTTCCCCTCAGAGTTTGGATTTCTTGGTGTGCTTGAGGAGCCTTCTCCTCAGTCAAGTTTGGTGTCAAATTTTCCCCTCAGAGTTTGGATTTCTTGGTGTGCTTGAGGAGTCTTCTCAGTCAATTTTGGTGTCAAATTGTCCCCTCAGAGTTTGGATTTCTTGGTGTGCTTGAGGATTCTCCTCCTCAGTCACCTAGGGCACAAAGCCCTAAAGCTGCATCACCAAATCTCGGAATGATTTGGGTTGGAAAGATGGTGTAAACCCTCCCCTGCCACGGGCAAGGACACCTTCCACCAGTGCAGGGCTTTTCTGAGTCCTAAAAGCCATCAGGTTTCTCACTGGCAGAAATTCCAGGGCGAAGGAATGATGGTGATTTACAGCTCCATGATTGCATGGAGTGAGGAGCACCCTTGGGTCTACCCTGTAAATCCTCAGTGCATCAAAAACTGGAATAAGTGGGATCAGATAAAAGCAGAGGGAAAGGCACTGTGTCCAGGGACTGGCAGGGCTGGTAAGATTTAAGGAGCTCTGCTGAATTCCTTCCTGATGAAGAAGTGCAAGTATTTATGTGTGGAAAAAACAGACATTTATTGCTGCATTTTTCTTGGAAAAAAAATAAAAAGGCTGTGACCTTCACTCTTTTTGGTTTTCAGGACAAGCTGGATGGATTTGTTCCTGCTCACTTTTTTGGGTGGTACCTGAAGGTAAGAATGACTCATTTCAACTTAGGAACTCTGCTCCTTTGTTCCCAAAGCCTCACTGCTGCTGCTTTTGTGGTGCCAGGCCTTGGTCACTTATACCAAGCTGTTTGTAATACATAAAAATACATATCAGTATGTCAAAAGCCTTTTTCCCCCTTTTTTTCCCTGTCTCCTGCCCATGTTAGGGCACCTCATTTATTTCCAGAGCTTTGTTACATCAACAGGCTCCTTCCTTCTCCACAGGGATTCATCCTGGGGTCAGATCAATAAAAAACTTAATTCCTGTAGCAGCAGAAATGCTGGAATGACCTTTGGAAGTGGAGTGTGGGGCTGGCAGTGACAGTGATGTTCCCAGAGGAAGTTGTTGTTGCTGCTGCTGCTTTCCCAGTGGCATCAGATGAGGATTTTAAACCATTAAATGTGCACTGATTTAATTCTTGTTACTTTTGAGTTGGTATCAAGCAACTGCAGAAGGAATTCCAGCTGTGCCTGTCTCTGGCAGAACATTCAACAATGTTTTGCTGATTACTTTGGTCTAAATATTACCTTTTTTAACCCAAGCAGGCTGCCTGACTCAGGAGATTTTGCCCCCTGCAGACCTTGTTTGGGTTTGCTGTTCTAATAACAAACTGACAGAGCTTGGCTGTTCTGAAACAAGCTGGAACTGTTGGTTTGTGTTTTATTGAACAGTGCAGATGTGTTCTGTGGGTGGTTCACCTCAAAACCAGAGGTGAATCTGCTGGGCATGGGGAGACCTGGACTTCATCTTGTTCTGTTTATGAACTGAATTCTCAATTTGGAAAACTTGGATCCTTTATTTTCCAAGAGAATTGCATTAGAAGCTGGGCTTCTCAGCTGGAAGGAGACTGGTTGCTGGATTTCCTGAGGGCCATAGCATATTTTTCTCTTAAATATGTTAAATAATAACCTATTTCTCTATTAAAAGCTGGAAGTTGAGTGTGTTGTGTTGTCTCAATAAACAGAGATGGGCCTGTGTTTGGATTTTTTCCCCCAAATCTCAAAGCACCAGAGTGGCAATATTGAGAATGAATGGGCCTCATTCATCAGAAATTATTGTGGCTTTGGAGTCATTTAGAGCCCATAAAAGGCTCTGAAAAGCCTTTTCTGAGCACTGTAAGAATGATGCTGCCTGTGGTGGTTGAGCACCCAGTCATTCCATGCATTTAACTCATTTCCCTCCTGCTGAATCCCATTTTACCAGAGTTTATCATAATCTGTGCTGGTTTTGGTTGGGGTGGAGATGATTTTCTTCAGTGGCCTTTTTTGTCTCTTGTGCAGGTTATGGTGATAAGTTGAGAGGCCTGTAAGCATTTGGACCATCATATCACAAAAATAACATTGTCCTGAGTTTCCTGGTCCTTTTCTGGATACTGGAGACAGGATCTACAACCATAGATGTTTTTTAGCAGCTGTTTAAAAGGCTTTTTTCTCCCTTCAGACTCTGATGATTCGGGACTGGTGGATGTGCATGATCATCAGTGTCATGTTTGAGTTCCTGGAGTACAGCCTGGAGCACCAGCTCCCAAACTTCAGTGAATGCTGGTGGGATCACGTACGTACTGCAGGGATCAGGGTTTGTTTGGGAATTCAGATTTTACAGGGAGGGCTGGGAAGTGGTGAGAGCTGGGTTGTATCCCGTGTGTGACTGCTCCCTGTTCAGTTTGTGACCTCCTTGTCACTGTTTATGTCATTTTGTGTCTTACAAACACTTGGACATGGTTAAATATTTGTTTGGGTTTGTTTCACACCACAGGGAGGATCTAAAGCTGTACCTGAACATTTTCAAATATTTGCTTCTATAGCAAATAAAAGCAATAAAGCCTGAAATTCAGAGAAACACAAAATTTGGTGTGAGCTTAAAGCGACACCCATTTGAAGTCATGATTTATTTTCCTGTGAGGTCCAAGTTGGTGCCAGAGTGACCAGAATTCCCTGCAGTTAGGGCACACAGCTCTGGGTCTGTGTTTGGATGGATTTTGGGGAATACCCAAGCTTGGATTCATTTGCTCCATGGCTGTGTTTTCAAAAGTCAGGGCATTATCTGAGACAGTGCATATCAGAGACATCAAGCCAAGCTATTTAACCTTCAGAAAACCTGTGGAATTAACAGTCTGTCCCACTCCTTGGAATGCAGGGCTGTGCTGTAGTGATTCCCTTTGCCAAGCTCTAGTGTTCCTTCCCCAGCATCATTCCTGTGTTTCTCCTTCCAGTGGATAATGGATGTGATCTTATGTAACGGGTTAGGAATTTACTGTGGGATGAAGACCCTGTCCTGGCTTTCCTTGAAAACCTACAAGTGGCAAGGGCTCTGGAACATTCCAACCTACAAGTAAGTTGGGGAGGAGGGAACTCCACAGGCACAGCACAAAGAACCCTGTTCTGTTTGGGTTAATATGGATTAAAGAATTCCCAGGTGGCTCCAGGATCCAGTGACTTCTTGCTGCAGGGAGGTTTATTAGAGAGTTTTATTCACCTTGTGAATGGCATTGTTGGAAATCCACCTGTGTGTCCCTAACATTGCCTGATGGCTGGGACTGAGGGCATCCTGTGGGAATGAGCTTATTTGATGAAATGGTTTAAGGAAGAGCAGGAATCCAAGTTGGCATCCTGCTCCCATTCACAGCAAGGATCTGTTTGGTCTTTTTGCATTCCCTAGTAACCAGAACTTCACAGGAACTGGGACACTGGGAATTAAAATTTAATAAATCCCTTGTAGTTGTGTACCAGTAATGACCCATGGTGCTCTGTAGTGTCTTTGCTGAGCAGAGCAGAACTGCTTACAACAGTGGGTGTAGTGTATTAAAGCTTAAATTGATAATTAAAATAACAAGCTCAGAGCTAATCTCATTAAGTTGTGATTTTAATGGCGTAAACGGAGGCATTTTGCATATCTGAACTGGTGTCTCAAATGGGAGCACTGGCAGATGCCTCTTGCCTGCTTTCCCTTCAGGCTGCAGTGGTTATTTTGCTTTTTTCCAGGGGCAAGATGAAGAGGATTGTGTTCCAGTTCACCCCCTACAGCTGGGTGAAGTTCGAGTGGAAGCCGGCCTCCAGCCTGCGCAGGTGGCTCGCTGTCTGCGGCATCATCTTCGTGGTGAGGACACCTCTCCTGTCCCCTCTTCCAGCTCCTGCACTCAGGCTGCAGCCCTGGGCATGTTCCTGAAGCTGAGGCCAGCAGGGATCCCTTCCCAATCCCGCAGAACAGGGGGCTGTGTCCGTGTCTCTGGGACGGGTGACGGATGCACTGCAGAAAGGGCTGTCCTTGCTTGCTGCCTACTGTTCTGGCAGTGGGAGCAATGTGAACTGGGATCTTTGGGTTCTCAGCAAGGTGCTGCTCCACAAAGCACTGGCTGTGGGTGAAAGTAGCTCCCATCCCTCAGTTTTATGCATCTGCAGGTCACATTACAGCTGGAAGGGGCTGTATCCAAGGCCTCTGGCTCCTCTGAGCTCTCTCCTGAAGCACAGATCTGCCTAAATCATTCAGTTCTCCTAGATTTTTAGTTGGTTTTTTTTTTTTTTTTTACATTTCACTGCACACACAGCACCTGAGTGGGTGGAATTGTTTTATGCTGGGAATGCAGCATCTGAAATTCATACCAGTGCCTGTGAAGCTGAACTTGTCACCCACATGACTGACAGGCATTTCAACTGCCCAGTTTACCCTTCCTTTTCCCCATTTCTGCTCCTTTGCCAGCCAGGGGACTTTGGCCTTTGTGCCATCCATGGGGTGTCACTTGACTCTGCCCTGAGCAACTCAAACTTACCTCAGCCCAGCAGCTGTGAAATTTAACTAAATCCATCCCCGTGACCCTGGTGGTGATCCAGGGGCACTGGGCATGAACCAGGTTCAGTGGCACAGGACAGAACTCTGTGTTTTGCCAGAACAAACCCCCAGCACCTGATTCCTGCTGCAGGACACATTGGCCAAGCTCACCTTGCACACCAGGCCTGCTCTGTGGGAGGACTAAAAGAGTATAATATAAATAAAATAGATGTTTCCCCTAAAGGTTGCTGGTTGCACCCTGGAGAAATGGGGTTTAGGTGCTGCTGTAACAGAGATCCCAGTGAATTCTTACTGAACTGTGGGATTATGTTTCTTTTAGCACATCTCAGCTTCAGCTGACAGGTTCCAAGCAGCTTCAGGTTCTGGCTCACTCCTTGGGTTTCAGCAAGGCTTAATGCCCTTTGTTATCACTTCTTTTGAAGTGACAATCTGGTGTCTCTCTGCTCCCTTAAGCACATTGCCAGGGCAGCTGCTGGAGAGAACATTTTGCTCTTAATTTATAATCAACTTTCCCAAGTTGGCTTTGAGGGTGAGTTTATATAACTGAGAAAAAACAACCCAGCCCAGCCCCACCAGAATGTGCAGCTCTGCCTCTTGTTATGGTGGGGCTCCCTCAGCTGGATTTCGAAGGGCAGGGAAAGGAAAAGCTGTGCTTTTGGGATGTGCCCTCAGTGTTTGTGCAGGTACTTTGGGCTCTTTGTTTGAAATTCAAAACCTTGCTTGAAATTTGAGAGTACTGCTTGTTCAGCTTTTTGTTGTGATTTTTAGTGCCTCTTCCAAAGTAGAGGAAATGTTTAAAAACCCAGTTTTGGGTGGGTGCTCATGATTCAATTAGAGATGCTGAGAAATGCACAGGGGGCGCCATTCAGGATGAGAGGGGCTTTCCAGGCTCCATCCAGTGGTATTTTCCAAATGTAATTCCAATGTCCCCCCCCTCCCAGTTTTTATTGGCAGAGCTGAACACGTTTTACCTGAAGTTTGTGCTGTGGATGCCCCCTGAACACTACCTGGTGCTGCTACGCCTGGTGTTTTTTGTCAACGTGGGAGGAGTGGCCATGAGGGAGATCTACGACTTCATGGACGACCCGTAAGCCCCTCCTCTCTGTACTTGCCATGTCGAGCTCCACGTGCTTTGTTTTCAACTTGCTCCAGCTTGCTGGCATCCATCTCGGGCACCAGTTCAGTTCAGCTTGTCAGGGACAGCAAGGCCTAATCCCAAAGCATCCGCTCCGTGTTCCTTTGTTCCAGAGGTACCACTCTCACTGGCCCTGGTCAGAGAGCAGCTGTTGTTGAGGGCATTGTGTGTGCACTGTGTTAACCTCAGTGTCTGGTACATGATCTCTCTGTGGAAATGAGCTGGAGTGCCCCTGGCTCGTGGGCAGAGCGCTGCGCTCCAATTCCAGACCAGAGCCAGGAACTGCAGTCCTTGGATGTGCCCTCTGGGGACATCAGGGCCCAGACTAAAAAAATGTGATTCTTAAAGGCACTTCTTTCCTTGAGCTTTCTTCCCCCTGGCCCTCTGGAGCTCTCCTGGCATCCTCTTGCGGGTCAGAGGCCCTGGGTAGCAGGGTGTGCTGCAGGTGAGGCACCACACACAGCAGTGCATGTACTCGAGACCGTTCCCACCTCAGCATCATATTTGTCCTCGCTGCTTTTGTTTCTGCAGACCATGTGAGAGCTGAGAAAGCTTTGTTCTCAAAATCACCTTTTCTTTTAATGTCACAACCTGCCTGAGCCCACATCCTCAGCCTGAGGCACCACCTGGCTTCCAGGGGTGTTCATTGTCTGTCGCTGACCAACACAACAAAGTGTCTGTGTTCAGAATTTAGGGTTCCAACATGGTCTGAAGATCAGTTTCCCTTGCAAGGCTTTGACTCCTAGAACTGGGAAGAAGGGCCAGCCCACATTGCTTAGTCGGAATTCAGGACATTCCTCAGGGGCAGGATGCCCTGCCCTTGGTGTTGGACCTTCTGGTTTGGGACGTGCCTCCAACTCACAGGTAAGAAGAGTCTCTGCCTCGCTGCTGAGCTCCTCTCCTTAGCACCATTCATCTTCTTGTGTTGGGGTTGGAAAAGCTCCTTTGCCCTCTGTCCAGCCATGTGGCATAACACAGGAATTTGGGAGAGCCATCCCTGGCCAGTGCCTTATCCCTGGCTCTGATTGTTGTTCTTTCCACAAGCCAGAGCAGCTCATCCCAAGCTGTGCATCCCTGTCACTGCCACCACCTCCTGCTGGGGGAGGTGACTGCCCCCACATCCTGGGGCTCCTGGCTCTGCTTGATGCCCCCCAGAGCTGACATTAGGCTGCTCCTGCAGAGGGGCAGAGCTGAGCTCTTAGCTGGCACCTTCTCTGCAGAGGGTTTTGTAATCCCTTCCTGCATTCCAGGCCATCCGGGCAGAGAGGATCTGCCCCCATTTACCAGCTTCACTTGCACATCATTTCAAGCCAAGGATCCTTCAGGATTCTTCCCATGGTGTTGTAGGGGAAGAGCAGGGGAAGAATGATTTGTTCCATGGCTGTATTTACAAAAGTCAGTGCATTATTCCTGCTGGGAAGAGCAGGCTGTACCAGAGGCTCCTGGCTTACATCACATGGGAAACCTTGCTGACCTTTTCCTTTTGGAAACTCTTAATGCTCAAAGATTGGAATATTCCAGTGCTTTCCTTGACAAAAACGTGGCTCACTGCCTTGTCTGGTGGTGCTGGGATTGTCTGGGATGAACTGAGGAGGTCTCTTCAGCCAGCCCTGCAATGCTGGGTCTAGAAAGCAGTGAAATTCCAACGTGAAGAATTCTTCTTCCCATTCAGCATTCTGAGTATCTGCAGGCAGTTGTGGGGCTTTGCTTGCAGGACCTTGGGCTGAGCATGGTGACAGTGTAGTGCCTGGAATTGTGACAGCCCCAGGAGAGGGGTGAAGTTTTCTCCAGCCCTCACACACCACTCACTGCCTCAGAGTTCCTGAGGACTGGATGTGTGAAATGTTCCTGGCCAGGAGTGTCTTGATGCATTTGTAGCATTGACCTAGTCACACATTCCTGATGGAGTCTTCCTCTCACCTCCAAGGAGTCTGCATCAAGGCCACGAGTTTTTATCTCCTTCTTCACAAGAAAAATCTTTCACATCTTTCCTGAATATTAGGGCAGGAAACCAGCTCTCTTCCTCGGCAGCCTTAGGGGCTGCCCAGCTCTTGTGTTGGTGTTGTCTTTGATTCTGTTGTCAGGGAAAGGATGGCACAGGAGGAGTCAGCCCAGCAGAGCACAAAGCTGCCCTCATCATCCCAGCAACTGGAATTCCCTGTGAGAGATCTGCTGCTTCTCTTTTCATCTCTCTGCCTGTGGGTTAGGGCTGGTCTCTGCCCATTTAATCTGTCACCACCTGGAGCAGTTTCTGCAGCCCTTTCATCTGAGCTGATCCAGGCAGGATACCTTTTAAGAAGGAATGCACTCATCCCCTCTGCATCAGCACTCACCTACATTTGATTTATTCCATATTTTTTCCCAGTGTATTTGGATGGTTTAGTATAGCTTGAATTCCACTTTGTGTTAAATATGGCTCTGGGCCTGGTGTGTGAGATGTTCCTGTTTGGAACCATACCCTGAACATCAGCTGGTCTCAGGCTGGTCAGAGAATTGTTTCATGTGGATTTGCCTGGGAATGGGGACACTTCCTGCATTGTGTGGTGGTGAAGTTTAACTTTTCTCGCTTTTAGAGCCTCTGAGAGGAAACTGAAGTAACACCAACATGAAAATGTCGTCCTACAGAGCCTTAGTGCGTGTGTGATCTGAGCTAGACATGTAGGACTGTGCCAAGCTGAATGAAATCCCTGCTCCAGCTGTCTTTTTGTGCAGATTTCTCCACATCCCCAATTGTACAGCAATTAGATGTTTTTTGTCTGTGTTTCCCCTGCAGGAAGTTCCACAAGAAGCTGGGCCAGCAGGCCTGGCTGGTTGCTGCTATTACTGCCACAGAGTTCCTGATCGTGGTCAAGTATGACCCCTACACGCTCACCCTCTCCCTGCCCTTCTACATCACCCAGTGCTGGATCCTGGGGATTATCCTGGTGCTCACCTGGACAGCCTGGCGCTTCTTCATCCGGTGAGTGGGGCTGCAGCTGGGCTTTGGGAGGATTTGTTCAACCCCCACCCTCAAATGTGCCCACTGGGAGTGCCTGGGGAGAGGGCACAGCTCTCCTGGGTGGGTGCAGGTTCTGAAATGAACAGGGAGCTCCCTGGGCCTGATCCTGGCAGCTTCCTGTCTGGATCATGGAAAGCAGCTGCACAGGGCCTAAGGAATTAGCAGCCTTCCAGTTTGGACTGGAGAGGGGCTCTGCATAGCAGGGGCTGGAGGGAGAATGGCTCTGCACATATCAGGAGCTGGAGGGACAGGACAAGGGGGATGGCTCTGCACTGCCAGAGAGCAGGGTTAGGTGTGGTGTGGGGAAAAATGAGGGTGCTGAAGCCCTGGCACAGGCTGCCCAGAGAAGCTGTGGCTGCCCCTGGATCCCTGGAAGTGTCCAAGGCCGGGTGGGATGGAGCAGCCTGGGGTAGTGGAAGGTTGCCCATGGCAGGGGGTGGAAGGGGATGGGCTTTAGAATCCCTTTCAACCCAAATCATTCCACAGCTGTTTGAAGTGCAATGCTGTGTGGAGGGGGCAGCAGTGGCTGCTCCTGCAGGATTGGCTGTTGTGCTCTGGAAGAGGTGGGAAGAGCCAGGACCCCAGCCAGAAACACAAAGTGCCAGTGAATCAGTGCCATCAGCAGTGGTAGCAATGCCCAGCCAGAGGCTCCAGTGAGTTGTTATCCCCAGCAGCTCGGCGCAGAGAGGCTCCCTGGTGCTCTCCTGCAGGCTGGAGCCGTGTGCTGTGTGTGTTGCAGGGACATCACCCTGCGCTACAAGGAGATCCGGCGGCAGAAGCAGGAGCACAGGCAGGAGCACAGGCACGACAAGGACAAATGCCTGAGCAACGGGGACGGACACTCAGCCCTGCTGGAGGAGCCCGACGGGAGCAAGCTGCGGGAGAGGAAGCTCTGAGCACGGACACGGGGCTGACAGGAACTCGTGGTGCCCTGGTGCACAGCCCCAACCTTATCCTACCTAACTCCTCATTGTCCTTGTTAGCGTTCCAGCGTGTGGGAATCCTCACGGGGAGGATGGCCCTGGCACAGCCCCCTCTCTCCTCGTGTCACCAGGGCAGGGCCAGAGGAGGTGTGTGTGTGGGGGAGGTCAGTGCTGAGCCTGCACACGGGGCAGGGCCTCCCCCCGGTGCTGTGTGCCTGCCTGGGATCCAGCTGTGCAGATGGGGCTGGGAGCACGGCACACAGGGATCTGCTGCTCCATTCCCAGGGAACCCAGAGCTCCGTGGGGCCTTTGGGCATTAGCAACACTTGTTTTGGAGTGTACAGAGACCAGGCACGGGAAATGAATTCTGTTCTTCCTGCTGGAACTCCCTGGAGCTGCGGAGGAGGAGTGGGTGACCACGGGTACACGGGGACGTGTGGCCAAGCTGCGTTCCTTGCACAGGATGTGCCACACTGCGCTGCTGCTCCAGCCCCTCCACGGGGCATCCCTCTGACTCCCAACGCCCTGGAGCAGCCTGCAGCCCGTGGGTGGTGTGTCCCAGCTCTGGGGAGACTGACAACTTCTCCTTAGCTCTTATTTTTAATTTCTCTTTTAGTCTCGGTCATCTCTTAAATGTAAGGGAAGGTGAAGTGAGAAAGGCCAACCTGCCTTTGCTCTGCGGAGTAAAATGTGTCACAAGCAGAAACCGGGAGTGTCCCATCAGTCTGGAGTTCTTTGCTTTGTCCTTGCTGCAGGGGGTTTGCTCTGGGGTCTGACAGGAGCACATCAGGCTCTGCCACCCTTTGTGGCTGCTCTGTTCCTTCCAGGATAGCTCCAGAGTGGGGGTTTCTGGGAAAGCTGATCCCTGCAGTGTCACACCCCCATCCCTGTCCCCCTGGCACCAGCAGGCCCAGGCCAGGCACGTCCCTGGCACGGCACAGCCAGGGAGCATCCTGAGCCAGGCAGTGTTTGTGCTGGTGACTCAGCAGCCTGGGAGGGAATTGGAAGCCTGGGCTGCTTTGTTTCCCCAGGTCATTATTCCAAAATGTGAGAACTGCAGAATCCACACGGATTCTGTCCCCTCTGCTCCGAGCCCTCGCGTCGCTGTCCCGGGCATTGACGTCACCCTGACACTGCCTAATCCAATCTGGCTGCTTTTCAGGGAAGTGTTTGTCCAGGAGAAAACCACACAAACACCACAGTACAGTTCCAAGAGTGCAACCCCAAACTTCCTGCGGAGCTGCTGCCCAGCACACGTACAGGTTTTGTCCTGTACGGGAATGACAGCCAACATCTGCATTTCTCCCAGCTTTAGTGTCTCAAATGCTTTCCACCTGTAAAAAATGGGAAGTTGGGAATCCCCAGCTGGGGAGGTGGCCAGGTGACACAGGGGGACTTGTCACTGCACCCCTCTCCCACCAAAGGGCCACTTACCTGCGCTGGCAGCACCTGGTGAGGAATGTCCAGAAAGATCCGGGAGCTTTGACCTTGTACATGATACACTGACTCATCTGTGTGCATCCAGGGGATCCCAGGGACAGCGTGGATCCTGCCCATGCAGTTCTGAGTGCTAGTTTGTCCTTTGGGACAGTGTCCTCTCCTGTCACCTCACACACACAGAGCCAGGGGGCTGAGGGGGCCTGGGCTGTGTCCCCTCCAGCACACAGGATGGGTGGATGGGTGCTGGGCCTTGAGGTAAGGAATGTGTCCAGGTTTTCAGGGAAAAAGGTGGGCTCTGCTCATTGCAAACTCACCTGGGTTTAGGAATCCTTTTGTGAGTGTCGGAGCAGTGCTCAAAGCAGCCTCATAGCGGGGAGGTGGAAGGAAGCCAAGATTCCTCATGGGAATAACGTTTGGTGTGGCCTAAAATGGACCCTCCCTGTGGGAGAGCAGAGGTGCCAGCTCCTGCTTCCACTCTCAGGAGTGTCCAGCCCACGTGGAGCAGGAATCCCACCTGTGGTCACACTGATTTCATGGAGAGCTGCCCAAAGGTAAGTGTTGGCTTTAAAAAGGAGGGGTTTTAATAGGTGAGTTGGTGTCTGTTTGAGGCTGGGTGAATCCAGGTGCCCAGCTCGGAAATTTCCAAACCTCAGCCCGATCCAATTCCGTGTGTAACAGCTCTGGGGGTCACTTTTGCCCAGTGTGGAGTGGTGAGCCCCGAGGTGCCGTGCAGGAGGGTGCTGGACCCGAGCTGTCCTGTAGAGGGACATCCTGCCACATCCCTGGGGATGCAGAGGAGCTCTGGGAAGTGGGAAGGGACCATGGCCTGCTCTTTTCCAGCTGTGCCCGGAGGAAGAGCCAGGAAGCCTGATGGAAAGGAGCCTTGGCTGCTCTCCCACCCAGGCAGTGTTTGGTACAGTAAAACTTTTTGTGTTTTCTCCCTGGAAATGAACTTGTACCAGGAAATCACGGGAGCATCTCCCAGTGCTGCCCTCCCTGGATCGTTCCAGAGCAGGGAGAAGCAGCCAGCCCTGAGCTGGCCCCGGGGCTGGATGTGGG
Organism: Zonotrichia leucophrys gambelii; assembly: GCF_028769735.1. Lineage (NCBI taxonomy): Eukaryota > Metazoa > Chordata > Aves > Passeriformes > Passerellidae > Zonotrichia > Zonotrichia leucophrys. The sequence goes on from NC_088175.1 coordinate 48,349,282, forward strand.
TGTTCCTGGGAATTATAGGGCCTCTGGAATGTCACACTGCTCCATGGCCTCTGACCCCACCTTTTCTCAGGTCGTGTGGGTGTTTTTTCCCCATAAAATCGCAATTATTCCATTTTCTGCGAGGAAAGTGTTTCTCCTGCTATCTGAAATTGCTCCTTGGTGCCCTGGAAGTCGCCTGGCATTAAGGTCAGGTGGCAGAAGCCATGGATATGAGGGAAAGGGAAGATCCCACAGGGAGATGCGAAGGCACAATCTTTCCAATGGCGGTGGTGTGGTGGGCATGGAGCCACACTGTCCGAGGGGCTTTTGGGACCAGATCCCAAAAGGTTCCACTTTCTGCTGCAGAGGGAGAGGATCTGATAGTTTTTCTTAGAAAGATCCAAAGCCAAGTCCTGGCTGGACAGCACCAGGTGTCCCCATGGCAGGAGGGACACAGCTCGAGCTGTTTGGGATGAGGGAGACCCCAAGGATTCGGCTTTGGGGTGGAGATCAGAGACCACAAGGGGCTCTGCAGCCCTTGAGGGACACAGGGAGGGGACATGGGGAGAAACACTCGTTGGGGTCCATAGGGAGGAGCAGCTGGAGCTGCACTGGGATGGACCGGGGAGTCCCTGGGAGGGGGGATTTGGGGGAGCCTGGTATGGCCAAGCACACAGCAGAGGGTCTCTGGTGTGGGATGGGGGATCTGGCATTGTCCCGCCTCACTCCTGGCTGGGATTTGGGGTGTGTTTGTAGGGATTTGGGGTAAATTTTGTAGGTGTTTTTTTTTTTTTTTTTAATGGCAGCTTCCTCAGGAAGGCTGTGAGCCTGGCAGGCAAACCAGAGCGAGAGCCCCCCGGGGTCCCCGGGCTCTGCCGGGGGGTTCGGGCCGGGCCCAGCCCCGGGGAGGGTCCGGCGAGCGCAGAGCCCGCCCAGCTCATGGCACGGGTGAGCGGCGGCTCCGCCCCGGGCTGGGCTGGGCGAGGGAGCGGAGCCGCTCCGGGTCCCGCACCGCCGGGAGCATCCCGGCTCCGGGGGGGCATCCCGATCCATCCCGGATCCCGGGCTGGCTCTGGACCCACGGGGCCCGGGGAGCATCCCGGGGCTGGGGCCACCCGAGGATCCCGGGGCTGAGCTGGGGACCCCCGGGCGGCGCGGGGGGCTCTGCCCGGTGCCCAGCGCCGGCCCCGGGGCTCGCAGGGTCCCCCCCGGCCCGAGGGAGCGGACCCAGCTCGGCGGATGCTCCGCAGGTCCCTGAGGATTTGTACCTGTCCAGGTAAAGCGCGGGGGGCCCGGGTTGGGTGGGATGTGTCCCCTGGAGGGGGCGATGGGTGACAGCAGAGCCCAAATCCTTCTGTTTTGGCAAGTTTGGGATGCGTCTCTATGGGTGCCAGGAGCAAACTCCATCCGTGCCGCTGGTGTGCCCTGCGGCTGGAGCCGGGCTGGGCTGGCCAGGGCAGCGCTGCGGGACCGGCGGCACCGAGCTGAGCTCAGCCCGGGCCCAGCGCTCCGGCCCCGGGGCAGGACAGGCAGCGAGGATGGGTAGGGACAGCGCTGGAACCCGGGCTGGGGTGTTTGGGGACTGCAGCGTGCTCGGGGATCATAGCCAGGCTGGCCCAGGTGCTTTGGGGACAACACTCGGGGTGTCTGTGCCTGTGGCCTTGGCAGCAGCGAGGTGACAGCCCCGTGAAGGCTGGGGACCCCTTTTCTGGGGGGACAGGCCGCTTTGGTGCTGTTTTTCTCTCCCCCCTTGAGCTGTTATATTGTCCCTCCAAGCAGGAAAAGGGACCTGAGCTCTGCAGCAGCTCCCAGGGAAAATGAAGCTGCCCTGGCCCTGGGGTGTTGGGATGGATGGAGAAGGCTCTGCACCCCAAATCCGGCACTCTGCACCCCTTTCTGGGGCTCTGCACCCCAAACCAGGGCTCTGCAGCCTGATGCTGAGGTCTGGGGGTGAAAAACCCATCAATCCCTGTGCTGCCAGCAGCAGGAGAGCCGTGCCTCTTCCCTTCCCAATGCCTCGGGCTTGATTTCCCAGGGATTTGAGCAGCAGGTCAGGGGGGTGTTGGAGCAGCTCGGTGCAACGCTCCAGGGAAGAGCTCAGTTAACAAAAAATACCCCATAAATCCTTCCCTGAGCACCTCCGCCCCCGTTTCCTCACTCAGGAGAGATTGATGCTGTTTTCCTAATAGGAAAATACCTCTAGGTTTCATCCCAGTGCTGAGCACTGCAGTCTCTTTCCAGGTGATGCCTTGGAAATCTGCTTAACTTGCTGCTTAGAGCTCATTAGAGAGGGAGGTTTGGGGGAGAGAAGCTCTGAAAGGAAAGAAAAATTAGGAATTCCTTCTAATTTCCAGAGGAAATTGGGAAGAGATGGAGGGGGTTTAAAGGGGATGTTTGTCCTCCTGCAGGGAAAGTCAGTCCTGTAAACTTTGCTGTTCTCATATTAAAATAATTGGGAAGCAGGGAGAGGATCAGAGCACCTTGCTTGGGTACAGGGGCTTTTCAGGGCAGAAAAAGAGGCAGTTTAGGGTAAATCTCCATCATGTTGCTCTGTTAAAATGTCAATTTTCCGCTCTAAACAGCAAAGTGGGCCCTGAGCTGAGCTCAGGCCATGACATGAGCTCAGCATGTTCCCAGCCAGGGCAGGACTGGGAATTTATCCATTGCATAGGGAGGTTTGTGCCAGAGGGAGGAGGTGGGCAGGATTTGGGCACCTCCCAGCCCCATCCCAGCATCTCTGTCACTTCGGGTCACAGTCAGGGCTCCCCATCCTCCTGCTGTCCCAGGGATGGGCCCTGTGCCCCTGCAGAGGGGGCCAGGCCAGCGCAGCTGATATCCATGCCATGAAATTCCCACTTTTGCCTGTTAAAATCCGAGCCTGGATGGTTTTGGGGGGAGTTGATCACCCCCATGCAGTGCCTGAGGCCAGTCCAGCTCCCTGGGTGGGCTTTGGGAATTCTGGGGAAGGGCTGGGGGCTCAGAGGGAGGTGTGAGGGGTTTAGGTGCAGTGCTGAGGTTGTGTCCCTGTGGGGTTCTGTGGGATCTCACAGCTCTCCATGGTCTCTGATTCCTTGGCACGGATGTCAGGGAACAGGGGGTGCTGGTCAGTTCCAGCAAATCCCTGGATTTGCTTGTTGGGTGTTTTTGGGGATTCCAAAGCCCCCTTTACACAGCAGGAGTAGCTGGCTTGGATAAACCCCCCTCAGCATCCCTGGTGCCTGTGCTGGGATCTGCCTGGGAGAGAAATTCCTTTCGACCTGACTGTGAAAAACCCTTTTTGGGGGGGAAGGCAACAGAGCTTTCCCACTGCAGGAGCTGATTCCTGGGGAACCACATCCCCTAAACCCCAAAATGGGGGAATGGGGCTGCCCCCCTCGGCTGGGCCCAGGGCAAACCTCGGCAAAGGCTGGGAGACTGCAGGAGGCAGAGGAAGGTTTCAGCTGGAAAAGCAGCAAAGGGCTTGGAGGGCCGCACACGGAGAGCTTGGGAATGTTTCCTGTTTAGAGGCTCCCGTGGCAAATCGAGCAGCTCTGCCCCTTCCCGAGCGTTCCCGTCCCTCCTGCAGCTCCTGCCGGTGCCTGAGAGGAGCCAGGGCCGGGAGCGATGGAGGGGGAGAAGTGATGGAGAGTCCCTGCTGGAAAACCACCAGGCACTGGATCTTTGAGTCCTCCCGTTCATCCTGACGCTGTGTGCCGTGTCTCACGCATTCCAGGCTGTCCCCTCGCCGGGAGCGTTTGCCATGGACACCGGGCACGTGAGCAGATCCCGCTTCAGCGGTGAGTCCTCCCCAGGGAGCCGGGAAGGGGTCGGGGCAGAGCTGCTGGCGCTCACACCGACATCGTTTTGGGGCTGGTCCTCGATGCTTTCCATGGGGAGAACCCTCTGCTCCGTGTGCCCGCTGGGTTTTGCTTCCTAAAGCAAGGGTAAAACCCTTAAAACCTCCAAGTTTTCCAACCTGAGCGCTCAGCCCTCAGAAACAGGCAGGGATGAGGGGGAAGCAAGTTCCAGTTCAGCTGGGATTTGCTCTAGGAGTTCCTCAGAGGTAGGAGCCAGTAAAAGATTATCCTGCTATTTTTATTTTCATTCCCAATTTTGCCCCTCCACCATAGCAGGAGCCTGGGAGCTCTGGCACGGGAAGCCTCCAACTGCTTCCCACAGCGTCCTTGGCCGGGATGCAGGGATGGAGCAGAGCCCTTTAGGGCTTTGGATGAAGCAGGAGCCGGGTCCCATCCCAATATTTAACCTCGGAGCTCCCCGTGGGCTTTTCCGGGGATCCAATTCGCTTTGGCTGGGAATGCTCAGCTCCTTCTGCTGTTCCTGCTGGAGGAGGGCTGGGGGGAGCAGCAGGTTGTCCCTGCGCTCGGATGCGATGTGGGAGTTCAGCCTGGCTTCGGGCTTTTTCCGGCTCCGGAGGAGGCAGCGGGAGCGCTGCGGCGCGGGGCTGCCGGGGGACTCCGGGATGAGGAATCCTCCTCCCGTTTCCCGCTCTCTCTCCCGTTGTCCCCGTCCCTCCGGTGTCGCACGGGGCGCTCGGTGCCGGTTCGGCGCGCGGCGATGGAGGCTGGTGCAATGCAGCAGGAGCCGCTCGCAGCCCAGCCCGCCGCTCCCTCCCCGCGGGCTCTCTGCCTGTTTCCCGCAGCTTTTCCCTTTGGTTTTTCCCTTCTCCCGGCTTTGCCTGGGCCGAGGGCGATGCGGATGTGCGCTGGGCACAACTGCCGGCAGCACAGAGCAAAGGGACCCCCGGCACCTGGGGAGTGACACGGCCGCTCACCGGGAGCGGGGGCACAGGAGAACTCCATCTCCCGGGAAAGCCGAGCCAGGGCTGGCATTTCTGGCTGGCAGAGCCTCTGCCCGACCCGGCTGGGAGCTGCGTATATCCGCTCCTCGGCCTGGAGCTTGGAGCCGAGGCTGAGGCTCCTTGCCGGGGTGGTGACCAGCCCCTGTCCCCTTGTCCCTCTGTCCCCGCAGTGGCCTCCAGCCCCCCGCGCTGGGAGATCGGGCTCTACGCCGCCGGCGCCTTGGCGCTGCTGGGAATCGCAGCCATCAACCTGTGGAAGCTGTGGCGCTCCGGGAGCTACCCGGCCCCGTCCCCCTTCCCCAACTATGACTACCGGTACCTGGAGCAGAAGTACGGAGCGGCGTGCCCGGACATCAGGAACAAGGTAAGGGGGAAGCTGCCTCTGTCTCCTTCCCTTTGCGGGATGCCGGAGGGGTGGGAGCATCTCCTGGATCCCCTCGCGGGGTGGAACGGCCACAGGCAGCAGCCTGGGGCTGCTGGAGCTTTTGGGGGATGGCTGGAGCCGGGAGCTGCGGGAAGATCCGGGCTCGCTGCCGCGGCAGCTTGAGGCCAGGCAGGGGCCGGGATGCGTCCAAGGAGGCGCTGGAGAAGCCCAGCTGTCCGGCTCGGCACGGAGAGTGGGATTGGGATTGGGATGGGATAGGAGAAGCCCAGCTGTCCTGCTCGGCACAGAGGGATGGGATTGGGATGGGTGGCAGCGCCTGCTCTCCTTTCCCTGGCAGCGAGGGCTGGCCCCGGGCTCGCAGCGGGCTCCAGGCCGGAGCTCTTCGTCCCGCAAGAGCAGCCTGAGGGCAGAGGACACCTTGGAGAGCATCCAGGAGCTGGGCAGCCTGGAGCTGATGGGCAGAGACCTGGGCCTGGCCCACTACGGCCCCCTGCGGAAATCCATCTCGGCCGACTCGCTCAACTCCATCTCGTCCATCGGGAACAACTTCGGGCAGGATTTCACGGTGGGGCAGGTGGAGGTGTGCATGGAGTACGACGCGAGGGCGGCCGCCCTGCACGTCACGCTGCTGCAGGGCAAGGACCTGCTGGAGAAGGAGGACGCGCGCTTCGAGTCGTGCTTCATGCGGATCAGCCTCCTGCCGGCCGAGCAGATCGTCGGCATCTCCCGGGTGAGCCCCTCCTTCCCCGACAGAGCCCTGGGAACGCCTGGATCACCCCGGGGATCTGGGGGGCAGCGTCCCCTGGGCTCATTCCCCGAGAAAATGGTGGGAGCAGGGAGCTGCAGGCATGGCAGGATCAGGAATGGTTGGCCCGGGATCTGGGGGATATCAGCTCCCCAAGGAAGTGGGGAATGGGGTTTGGGAGCAGGGAGCTTCACGCACACCAGAATCAGGAATGGTTGGCACAGAATTTGGGGGATAACAGCTCCCCAAGGAAATGGTGGGGTTTGGAAGCTCCAGGCATGCCAGGATGAGGAATGGTTTGGCACAGGATTTGGGAGATATCAGCTCCCCAAGGAAATGATGGGTTTTGGGTGTATGGAATTCCAGGCTGGATGTGGGTGACATGGGATTTTGAGGTGGGTCTCAGCTCCCCACAGCAGTGATGGGATTTGGGAGCAGAGAGCTCTGGATTGGCACAGGATTTTGAGGGATGTCCAAGGAGGGTTTGCATATCAGAAACCCGGCAGAGGCAGGAATGTCTCTCCCCTCTTGGCTGGGATTTGGGCTGACTTTGTCATCTCCAAGCGTGGCTGGGGGCAGGTTTTCCTGCTTGGCTGTCCCTGCTGGGGAAGGGACCCTGTGGCATGTGGAGGCCTGGGGTGGGATTTGGGGGGCAGTGGCAGCTTGGGCAGGTGCTGCTGGTGCCTTGCCATGTCCCCACAGTCCCCTGAGTCCCCACAGTCCCTCTCCTTCCCACAGCAGCCCCAGTGCTTTTCCCTCCCCACAAAGGACGTGGCAGTGGAAAATCCATGTGGCAGCGCTGACAGCCACAACCAGGGTTGGCTCTGGTGCAAAACCTCCCTTTTTAAGTGCCTCAAAAGCTGCTTTTGGAAAGCAGGAGCCTCAGTTTTCTTCCAGCAGCTCCTCTGTTGCAGAGTCAGTTTGATTTAATCAGGATATCCCAGCAAGGAGTGGGAATTTGGTCCCCATTGAGGCATCTCTCCACTGGGGTGGAGGTGCCATTCCATCCCCACAAACTGGCTGCTGCCTCCAAAATATTTCCACAGTGCCCTTTTAGACCATTTTCCCATCCAAATCTCTGGCTCTTTATTTATGCTCTGGAGATATTTATTATTTAGTGTCATTATTTATAATTCACCAGCACAATTTACCTCCTCAGCTGCCCCAAGGCCATGGATAAAGACCCAGCTGCTTTTTTTTTCCCCAGTGCTTCTGGAGGGTTTTTAAATAGCAGCTCCTGTTTGGTTGTACTTGATCCAGAGCTCCCAAAATACAGCGTGGGCTGCAGACAGAGAGTCTGTAAAATCTGCAGGGCTTTAAAATCTGCTCTTCACACAGAGGAACTCTGGAGGTTGGTGGTATCCAGTGGGAGAGCATGGACCAAGAAGGCAGGAATGGCAGGTGCTGCCTTTGTGTCCTTTATCCCAGGGATGGAGCAGGGTTAGGAGCAGATTGAGACAGGAGAGAGTCCTTGGAGGAGATGACTGGAGAGTCCTCAGAGGAAAATCTCCTGGGGGGCTTTTGGGGTGACAGAGTCCCACAGAGAGGTCCCTACTCCACCCAGATTTGGGTGGCTTTGGGGAGCTGGTGGTTCCACTTTGCTCCGTGCTATCCAAGGCTGCAACCTTCCATCCCATGGGACAAACCCCTGGTTTCCCTGTGACATGTTGGATGCTGAAACAGGGCTGGAGTAATGGGAAAAAAAAATCCCTAAATCCATGACTTCAGAGCATTCCCCCTCAGCCAGTTCTTTGGGATCAGCACCTGCAGGATGAGCCATGGGAGCTGCTGCTGCCTCTGCTCCCAGGGAATGTCTTGATACAGGGACACAGCTCCATTCCCACTGGGCACATTCAGGAGCTGGTTCTGCTTGGGGAATGGCTGAGGGTTACGCCTTGTACCCATAAATCCTGTTGCCTGATATGGCCAAGCTGGATGTGCATCCACACTCCCAGGGGCTTGGGATCTATCTGAGAGCACTGGGCCAACGCTGATTCTCTAATTAAACTAATTAACAGTCACTGGGGCAGGTCACAGCCCTGATTTTCACCCCAATGACCGAGCAGTTGCTGCGGTCAGGTCGGGAATAAACCCTCCCGGTCGGATGGGGCGTTCCCTGGGGATCCCCATGAGATGGGGCCGAGCAGGGCTGCAGCCCCCAGCCCCAGGCGTGCCAGGGCTATTCCTCCTTCCCGCGGCAGATCCAGAGGAGCTCCTACTCGGTGGCGTTCGACGAGCGCTTCTCGGTGCCGCTGGACCCGGCGGCGCTGGAGGAGAACAGCCTGCGCTTCTCCGTCTTCGGCGTGGACGAGGATGAGCGCAGCGTCAGCACCGGCGTGGCCGAGCTCAAGCTCTCCGACCTGGAGCTGGCCACGCGCCCCTTCAACGCCTGGCTCTACCTGCAGGACACCAACAAGGTGAGCCAGCGGTGTCCCTGCTCCCTGCGGGGCTTTGGGACGTGGCTGTGTCCTGACTGTGGTGTCCCTCAGGCGGTGGACACGGTGGGGGAGATCCTGCTCTCCCTGAGCTACCTGCCCACGGCCGAGCGGCTCACTGTGGTGGTGGTCAAAGCCAAGAACCTGGTGTGGAGCAATGGGAAGGTGACTGCAGGTGAGGGGGGCTCCAAGGTGGGGTTTGTCCTGATTTATCCCGTTTTGCTACATGGGAGTGGCTCCCCGTGAGGACAGACCTGCTGGGAAGGGCCACCAGAAAGGTCCCCCTGCTTTCCCCACATGATTGGGAACACTGATCCCTCTCCTGCCCTCCGAGCAGATCCCTTCGTCAAGGTGTACCTGCTGCAGGACGGGAGGAAGATCAGCAAGAAGAAGACAGCGGTGAAGAGGGGAGACACCAACCCCGTGTTCAACGAGGCCATGATCTTCTCCGTGCCCGCCATCGTGCTCCAGGTCTGGCCCAGCCTGGGGGGGCTGGGGAGGGGGCACATTCCAGGGCTCCTCAGGGGAGCTCCTGGGGGTGTGGGGTTCTGGGGACTCATTTTGGGGGTTGTGGGTGTGTGTGGGTCTGGTTTGGGGTGGATGTGTGTGTGGGCTGTTGTGGGGTATATGGATGTGTGGGGGCTGCTTGGAGAGGTGTGGATGTGTGGAAATGGCTGCTGGAGGGAGGATATGGATGTGTGGGTTGGAATACAGCAGGGTGCACAGGGATGGTTTGGTATGTGGACAGGGCGAAGATGGGTTGGGGGATGTGGGGTAAAAAGAGGGGGATGTGGGGTAAAAAGAGGGGGATGTGTAAGTCTGGGGGGGATATGAGGGTGGGTATTTAGGGATTTGGGGGGCCTCAAGAACAGGGTGTGGGCCCAGAGGGCCATGTGTGTGTGGGCTATGGCAGGCTGGGTGGTGACGCAGGGATGTGCTGGCCTGGTGGGTGCATGTCCCCTTGCAGAGGGCACAGGGACACGCGTCTGGCTCTGTGTGTGTGTGTGTGTGTGGTGACATCCCCGTGCCCGGCAGGAGCTGTCCCTGCGCGTGACGGTGGCCGAGAGCGGCGAGGACGGGCGCGGTGACAACACGGGCCATGTGCTGATCGGGCCGGCGGCCAGCGGCATGGGCACCACGCACTGGAACCAGATGCTGGCCACGCTCCGCAAGCCCGTCTCCATGTGGCACCCGCTGCGCAGGAATTAGGGTCCCCAGATCCTGGGGACAGCGGGCCCAGGGCAGGGACTCGGTGGCACCCACAGGGCCGAGCTGCTGAGGGGCCCAAAGCACCCGGAGCACGGAGAGCAGCTCCGTGGGCACATTCCAGGTCAGCACTGGAAGTGCCGGGCCAGAGCTGCCAGGAAGGAGCCAAATGGACCAAAACCAGCAGGAACCTCCCCAAACTGCAGCTCCTGAGCGTTCCGCGTTCTCCCAACGGCCTCGAAATCCACGGAATCCTCAAATGGGGACTCTGAGCGAGGGAGAGGGGGGATTCCTTTGGAAGGTGGTTCTTGGGTGGGATTCCTTTGGAAGGTGGTTTCTGGGTGGGAATCGTGAGGGGGGTGCCAAAAGCCAGCCTGGCGTGGGTGGTGATCCTGAGGGGATCTTTTGTAGTGACTTTGGTGCCCTGTGCCAGGGTTGGAATGTTTCCAGTGAGAATGGAAAAAGGGAGCAATAACAGCAGAAAATCAATTGTTACATACAGCTTCTCCTCCCGTCTGTTCCCCCACACAGCAAATCCCTGCCCATCTCCACTGGCTGCATAGGCAGGGATTGGTTTCCAACCACTTGGTTTCCAACCTCTTGGGTTTGAGGTCAGATGCACACTGGGAACATCCCCTAAAGGTCCAGTAGGATCAGGGGCAGCTTTTCCCACCCCAGCCACTTTTCCAACCCAAACTCACCCTCAGAGTGCTCAGGACAGCACTCCAAATTCCTGCTCCTTAACACAACTCTCACAACTGGGGATTGTTTATTCCAGTCCCTAATCCTGGTCTTGGGCTGTGACTTACCCTATAACCTGTTTTATCCAAGATTTGGGCATAGAGAAGAACATCTTTGCCTTGTGACCCACGGCAGGTGGAAAAGGTCCCTAATTTTGTAATTTTTAAGCCCAACTCCTGTTTTAGAAGGAAGCTTGTGTGGATCCTGTCTGCTGCTGGGCTCTGTCCCAAGCCAGGTTTGGGATTTTTGGGGAGCTAATTCCCACTCTGGTTTGTGGAGGGTGATGGAGCCCCTCATGGCACAGGCTGGAGAGCAGAGGATGCACTGGGGCCACATCCCTGGAGCCTGCAGCCTTGGCTTTTCCCTGCCTGCAGGATGCTGGTGGGAAGCCAGGCTGGGAAGTCTGGGGGTGTCTGGGACCCTGTGCCATGGAAATGGCACCGTGGCATGAGCACAGGCTGGGATGTGGCTGCTTGGATAACCTGAGCAGGGAAAAAGCTGTGAATGAGCCATTTATCTGCTTTTCCCTGGTTAAAAATTAAATCCAAGGTGAGTTATCCCCTGAGCTGGTGGCACTTTTCCCTTCCCATCTGTGCTGCCTGACCTTCCCTTTGGGACAGGGCTGTGATGTCCCTGTTCCATCATCCCCCTCCACTCACTGGTGCCCAGATTCCCTTCTCCCACACTTCCCCACCTCTCCCTGTCCCACCCACTGCCAGGGGAGCCAGTGCCACCCCTCCATGCGTGATGCACAGCACCAAGGCACCAGCCAAGCATGGAGGGGTTTGAAGGATGAGGAAGTTTTTCACAGTGAAGTGGGAAGTTGTTCACAGCCAGTACTCACAGCCCACGAGGTTTGGGGGAAAATGTGCTTATCAGCTATCCCAGCCAAGTATTTGGGAAGAGATGGACACAGAAATCCTTGGCTGTCTGGCAGCTCCTGCCAACAGCTGAGCTTTACTTGGGATGAGGTGAGTGACTTCCAGAAGTGCTGGAATCTGTTTAGCCCCAAAAGGATGGGGAATGTGTGGGTTTAGGCATTTTTCTTGTGCTCCTCTCCAGCCATTCCTATTTGGAAGCACCTCTGCACCTTCTCCTTCATCCTGGGGACAGAAAATGCTGCTGGAGCTATTTTGGGCGTGGGATGGATGGACTCTGTGTGAAGGATTAGGAAAAGGTCCAGGATGGACACAAGGCTCCCTCTCACCTGAAAAGCTCACATGGCTGCACCTGCTGTCACTGTGGGCTTTCCCAGTGGGAATCAGCCTCCAAGGAGCTCCGTGGGAAGGGCAGGACAGCTCTGGCAAGGGACAGGCAGCAGTGAGGAGGGAGAGACCTCCCAGTGGCACAGGAAGGCTCTCCCAGGGAAATGGTTCCATGTGCTGGAGCAGCTCCTCGTGGTGCCAGCACAGTTTGGGTTTGAGGCCCAAACTTATCCCTATTCCCATCCCTGGGACAGGGCTGAGCCCCCTCCTGAGCCCCTGGCCCAGGAGGGGAGGGAATGGCTGCAGTGTGGACAGGCTGGCTCCCTCCAGCTCTGAGCAGAGCCAGAGGATTGCTGGGCTGGGACACATCCATTTCCTCAGCCATCCTCCCTGGAGCACAGGGTCACCCATGGTTTTCCATGCCTCCCACGTTCCTGTTCCCAGGCATCCATCATGTGCTGCCGCAGGGACCGATGTGACAGTGACAGCTTTGGGTGTTTAATGCCCGTTTCACCAGCGTGCTCTGGCCCCTGAGTGTATCCATCACCGTGTCCGTAGGGATAACCAGGACAATGCAGCAGCTCTCCCTCCCCTGCACCTCGGGAAGGCTCCCAGCGCCAGGTTTCCCCCCAGAATGGAGCCCCCTGTTCCACCCAGGCCCAGCACAGCAGCTTTGCCCCGGGGGATCTGGGGCTTTGAGGTTAAAAAAGTAGGATTCAGGTCCTTCATTTCTCCTTGTCTTTCTTTTTGCCCTTCCTCTGGCTCGTCAGCTCGCCGAGCTTCTGGTCCAGGCGGCGCTGGAGGTGGGCTCGCCTGGCGGGATCCAGGGATTTGTCCTTGGGGCCGCTGCCGGGGTACAGGATCCCCTCGCGGCTGATGCGCTGCCGGGCCTGCGCCTTGGCCCTGTCCCCACAGCCGTGCCCCTGCGGAGAGAACGGGCACCGGGGCATGGATCACCCTCCTGGCAGCCAGGGGCTGCCACTCCCCGAGCCTGCAATTCCTGTGGGGCCTGACTGCATCCCCCTGGAATCATCTCCCACCATTTACAGCCATTCTCAGCATTTCGTTATATATTATTATATATTGTGCTGTTATATGGCTTTATATACTTACATATTTTTATAATTTCAGTTCATTATTTTATTATCATTGTTTACTATTTTTATTTAATTAATTTATATATTTACTTATATTGTTTTAATTTTATTTCAATTATTATTGTACTATTATTGTTTATTATGATCATAGTTTACTATTTATTATCATTGTTAACTATTTATTTCTATGTATTTTCATTTTATTTTTATTTAGTTTCATTTTATATTTAGATTCTATATTTTTATGGATTTATTCTTTATTGTTATAGATTTATTTTAATTATCATCGTACTACTATTGTTTATTATTATCATAGTTTACTATTTATCATCGTTTACTATTTTTTTTATTTCTATGTATTTTCATTTTATTTTTATTTAGTTTCATTTTATATTTAGATTCTATATTTTTATAGATTTATTCTTTATTGTTATAGATTTATTTTAATTATCATTGTACTACTATTTTTTATTATTATAATTGATTACTATTTATTATCATTGTTTACTATTTCTTTTATTTCTATGTATTTTCATTTTATTTTTATTTAGTTTCATTTTGTATTTAGATTCTATATTTTTATAGATTTATTCCTTATTTTGATAAATTTATTCTTTATTTTTATAGATTTATTCTTTATTTTTATAGATTTATTCTTATACTTATTGTTTATGATTAATAATTAATGTTTATTATTCTGCGTTTTATTAAATCATCTTTATAGCTCCTCTCACGCAGAATGAAATATAAAGATCCAGGTCCTGGGCTCTGAACAGCAGGTAAATCATCCTTTGGGATGGTTCAAGTGGCTCTTTCCACCTCCTTTCCAGTGAATTGGGAAAGGAGTTTTGGGGAATGGGAGACCTTTTTTAGCCATGAATCTGCTGCTTTAATGAGCCAAGTCCAATACTGGAATTATCTCTCGCAGGTGACATCCGAAAATCTGATTCCTTTTCTTGGCCCATCCCAAAGTCATTTATGTTTCCATGGAGTTTGGTCCCAGCCTGTTCCCTCAGAGCTGTGACAGCCCTTCCCAGGGCTGACATGGATTTGAATCCCTACCACTGTTGGAGCCTTGTCACAATTCAGCAAGGAGAGGCCATTCTGCAGGGAATAAATCTCCATCCCCCTGGATGTGAGTGACCATAAATACAACTATTCCTTGCCATGGAAACAGATAGCTCTTGACAGAGGAAAAAGCTTGCCAAGGATTTATAGGGCTGCTGAGCTCCTGGGAGTTCCACAGGGTGAGGAACAAGGACACAGAGAATTCTGAATTGCTGGCCAGGCAGCACTGCACCGTGCCTGTCCTGTCCCCAGGATGCAGAGACAATCTGCAAAGGGCTGGGATCACCCTCACAATGCAGAGGGAACGTGCAAAGAGCTGGGAATTGAGTCCAGGCTCGCTTCAGCCTGAAACTTGTGCTTCTCCATTTCTGCTCTCTGCCTCACTTTATCCACGCAGAGTAGAAGTGCCAGAAAATGGTAAAGAAGGGCACAAAATGAGAGGAGAACACAAAATCCCTCAGGAAGAGGTGAGCAGAGCCCAGCTGGCAGCACCTGCCAGCCCTGTGTACCTGAGGTCAGCACAGGCTCTGACAGGGAGGGCTCTGCTCAAACTCCATGCAAGGAAACCCTCCCTGCCCAGGGAGTTCCACAGGGAGAATTCCCAGGCTGAGTCTGTCCTGCCCCTCCTTACCTCGGGGATGTGGTGGCTGAGGCAGAAGAGCCGCTGGCAGTGGTGGCAGAGCTGGCCCAGGGTGGTGACAGAGGCCTTGCAGCGGGGGAAGGCACAGGTCCTGTCAGCTTCCATGGCAGCCGAGATCAGAGCATCAAAATCCTCTCCGGCCACGTTCCCGATCGCTGGCTTTGCTGGGAAAGGTGAGCACACACCTGGGTTGGGGCCTGGGAACAAACCCACCCTCCTGCAGCCCCAGGGCAGCCTCTGCCTTTACATCCTTCAGTGTGGGCAGGCACTCCCCTCAGCTCCTCTCCCCACCCCTGGGAGCCTCCCATGTGATTCCTGAGCCTCTCTCCTGGGAAAGGGTCTCCAGTGTTGTCCCTCTCACAGAATGTGCTTTCAGGTATCCAAACCTGGGTGCTGCAGCCAGTTCCCACCTCCCTGAAGCTTTCCAAGAACCACATGCTCTATGCCCAAATCCCAAACTCTGGAGCAAACCCACCCGGATTAAGACCCATTCAAGGAAGAGCATTAATTGTGCTGCTTACAAAAATCTTCACCCACCTTTGGCTTCACTTTTGTCCTTTTTCCTTTTGCCACTCTTGGGCTCCTGCACCTTCCTGGCCGCCTCCTCCCGCCTGGCTTTCTCCCTCTGGACTCTCTCCAGGTGCAGGGATTTCAGATCCACTTTCCCTGAGCTCTTGCTGCTCTCCTTTGGCTCCACAGGGTCAGGGGTGTTCCCGTGGGGATGCTGGGGCTCGGGAAGGGGCTCGGAGGGCAGTGGGGCCTTGGGAAGGGGCTCAGGGGGCAGCTGGGGCTCAGAGGACAGTGGGGACTCAGGAAGGGGCTCAGAGGGCAGCGTGGGCTGCTTGGGGACTGCCTTGCGGACACTGATGTACCTGTCCCGGCCCTCCCCAGAGCTCAGGTGCTGCAGCCCGTACTCCTCTGCCAGCACATGGACCAGCATCCGCTCGTGGGAATTCAGGGATGCCGGGAAATCCAGCTGTGCCTCGCTGCTCGCCAGGAAGGCCACCAGCATGGCCCTGAACCTGTCCCCACCCTCCTTTGACCCTGAGCTGTCCCTCCCAGCTGTGGCATTGCTCGGGGAGCTCCGTGCTCCCGGTTTCTGGCTCCCCGCTCCGGCCGCCGCCGCCTTGAGCTTCCCAGCCGGAGCCGGCCGCGCTTTGGGGCCCGGCGCTTTGGGGCCCGGTGCTTTGGGGCCCTGCTGGCGCTGGGCCTGGCCCTCCCCGGGGTAGTTTTGGGGCACGAGGTCATCCAGGTACTCGAAGGCGGAGCGCACGAGGCCGTGCTGGGCCAGGTGGTCCAGCAGGCGCCGCAGGAAGGGGCGGCCGCCCACGGTGCGGCTGTCACACACCACGGCCACCTGGCGCCGCGCCCGCGTCACCGCCACGTTGATGCGCCGCTCCTCGGCCAGGAAGCCCACCTCACCTGGGAAAACAGGAGGGAAGGATGCCAGAGGGGACAGGGACCCTGTCAGGCAGGGGGGCAGGTAGAGGGAGACCCTATGCCCTCCAAGCAGGGGTTTGGTCCGAGGGATGCAAGGATTTATTGGCTGGAGGGTGAGATTTGGCATTTATGGAGCTCTGCTCACAGCTGTTCCTCTTCCTGCCTGTGTTGCACAGGCTCCCTGCAGGTTCCCTGCTTCCTGGGGCAGGGAAGAGCATGGAAGGCACATGGAAAGGGGAAATATCTCCCTGCCTGGCCCGCAACACAAGCTCAGCTTGGAGCTGGGAGCAAACACAAGATGGAGCAGCGTGGAAAAGGCTCACCTTGCAACAGAGGAGGGACTGCAGGTAAGGAGCTCTCCCCTGTCCTACAGAGCTCCCCCTGCTCCCAGATCCCCTGGGGTCTGTAGGAAGAGCCATTTGGGAGGTTTTGCTGCTCACAGGCAGCACGAGAGCCGGCAGTGGCGGGATGACTCAGGCAGGATCAGGCAGCGCGAGCGCAGCGTGGGTGGCTGCGAGCTCCCAGCTCCAGGGAACAGCGAGCAGGCCAGGCAGGAGGAGATTAATGCCTCTGCCAGAGCAGTGCCCAGCCTGGCTCTGCCTCAGCAGCCTCCCCTGGGCTGCCTTTCAGGGACAGGCTGAGGGGGAGCCCCTCTCCCTGCTCTGCAGCTCAGGGAACAATTCCCAGTTTCTCTGATGAGGTTTAACCCAGCTGCAGGGGCAAATCCAACTCCTTTGAATCCTGGAATGGTTTGGGTTGGGAAGGACCTTAAGGCCTGTCCAGTTCCACCCCCTGCCAGGGATACCTTCCATTATCCCAGACTCCAAGCCCTGTCCAACCTGGCTTTGGACATTTCCAGGGATGGGACAGCCACAGCTTCTCTGGGCAATCTGTGCAGGGCCTCAGCACCCTCACAGGGAAAAATTTCCTCTTAATTGAAGGTTTCCTGCTGGATCAGGAATGGCTGCAGAGGAACAGGTCAAGGAGAAACCTCCCTGTGCCCCAAAAAAAGCAATTCCTGCCCCACACCTGAGCTTTGGCCTCTCCCTGTGCAGGAGAAGGGGCTGTGGGACACTCACCCTCTGAGGGCCACAAGCTCCCAGCAGCACAGGGGTGAGTCACTCCTGGATCAGGACTATTCTTAGTGCTGTCCCCACCTCCATTCTCCCCACAAGGCTGCTTTTCCTCCTCTAGGCTTGGAAAAAGAGGCATCTCCTCCTTCCATGCATATTTCCCCCCTTTTTTCCCCTTCCAGCCCTCCAGCAGCACAGGTAGGGCCACAGGACTGTGGGTTTGGAAAGGGAATTGATCCCAGCATGGAACAGAGGTGATCACAGAACAATCCTGCCGAGCCAGCTCCATCAAACCATTCAGCTCCCTGAACAGGAGCCTTGTGCCCCCAGGGCAGCAGCTTTTTTCCAGCTATTAACTTCCACTGCAGCTGCTGATAGCAAAGAACTTGATTTTCTGCTCTAGATTTTGCTCCCACAAGCAGCATTTTCCATGCACGGCTTGGGATGCCAGCTCCTGCTCACTTTCTGCAGGTAACTCACCCAAAATGGGCTCAAAACCCAAGAAATTCCCCCCCACCTCCCCTAAATGTGGGGCTAATGGGATGTGACATTCTTAGGGTGCTGGTTTAAATAATTTCTGATGCCTTAGTGCTCAGGGAACCTTCAAACTGAGCACTCCTGGACCTGCTGTAGCACAGGAGCCTCCCCTGCAGCCCTGACAGCACATATATCCATTAATTAAACAAAAAAGCCTGAAAAGGGAGGGTTTGCCAGTAAATCCATCCAGAGCCAAGTGTTAGAGCACTGCAATTAAACCAGAGCACTTGGCTACACCCCTTCCTCCCCATTCCCAGGGGAGCAATCTCCAGCAGCCAGGTCTTACCTTTCTTGTTGGATCTGACAAAGGACAGGATCACTGCCTCCTTCTCCCTGCCCTGGAACCCATCCACTGATTTAATTTCCAGCTCGGGGTGGCTGTGGCAAAGGTGCTGTCTGAGCATGTCCACCTGAGAAACAGGCCAAGGGCAGCTTTTAAAGGAAATACATGGGTGCAAAGGATTAAAACAGCAGGGTTTTGGGGGAATCCCTCCCTCCCAAACCCACAAGGATGAGCATCTCCTGAGGCTGTGAGTGGAACACCTCGCTAACAGCTCTTCCCTCCACAGCCCCAAGCTGCTCAAAGGTGCAGGAGCTGGTCCCAAATGCTGGTTAAATTTGGCTCTTGTGGTGCTCTGTGTGCAGGGACAGGGACAGCTCACCTGGAGGTTGTAGGGGGCCACCACAGCGATGTCCTTGGCCTTCACACCAGCGTCCACCAAGGCCTGCACGTGCATCCCCACCAGCTGGACCTCCCCTGGGACAGGGACAGAGTGTGACAGGGGACAGAGGCCAGAGCAATGTGCCCACCTCCCCCAAAACAGCAGGAAAGGCTGACATGAAAGGGTTATCCAAAATGGTGCCTGGTTCAGAGGGATCTAAGGGGAAAAATTAAATCTTGTATGAATTATTTCATGGTTCATTGGCTGGGCTTCTGCTTTGCAGCAAAACACAGCAATAAACATCAAGACTCTGCAGTGAGCTGTGCCAAAAGGCTGCCTCCCAAATTTGGGGAGAAGTGCCTCTAATCCTCTGCTCCAAATCCCTGAGTTCTCTCAGACCAGGCTTTTTGGCTCTCCATGAGGGAACAAGAGCCTGTTGTGTTCAGCAGGGCTCTGGGAATGGTGCATGGAAAAATGAGGCACTCAAATGATGCTGGGGGTCAAACAGAAGGTAAAAGATATTTAAACTGGTAAAAACTGCCCTTGTGTTTTCCAGCCTGACTTTGCACTCAAGCTCTGTGATGAAATCCACTTTTTCAGGCGAAAAGCAGCAGAAGTTGGTGTCCCAGGAAAATCCATGCAGAAGAACCAGACAGGATTTCATGGAATGAGCAGAGGACTGGGACGTAATTCTGAACCTTATCCATGGCCTTCCCAAAACAGGCCTGTGCTCTGCCTGCTGCTATTTGCCCCTCCTTGCTGTAAAGCACCTCCACAGGGATTCTCCACCCTGTCCCAGCCCTCAGCATGGAGAAATGTCCTTGCAAGGGGACATGGCAGCAGGAGAGGCCACCCACAAGCTGGATACTGTCCCCAGAGCTCCAACACAGCTCAGAGTCCCTGGAGGCTGAGGATTTATGGAGGGAAGATCTCTCAGCTAAGCAAGGCTCTCTGGGACCCCATGAGAGACATCTCTGGGTCGTGGCCAAGCCTGTGGTGGGCTGAGCACCTCAGTCCATCCATTCTGGTACCTGGATTCCCCTTGGACTGCTCATCCTCCACTTCCAGCTCAAACAGGCCACAGCCAGCGGTGTCTATGAGCAACAGGGGAGTGCTGGTCTCTTCTGTGTCAGAAACACCTGGTAGGTCCCTGCACAAGGTATGTGGGAAAGAGCCAGTTACCAACACTGCTGTTACAGCAATATCCACCCAAGCTGTGCCTGCCCCATCCCTGGAAGAGCCAGGCTGGATGGGATATGGAGCAGTCTGGTCTAGTGGAAGGTGTCCCTGCCTGTGGCACGGGACTGGGTGGGCTTCCAACCTCCCAACCCAAATCATTCTGGGATTCCACGATTATCATAGCAAAGGAGGACACAGAAGACAAGTCTGCATCACTTCTGGTTACAGAGCAAAAAGGACACACCCCCCAGTAATGTCTCCTCGATGAAACAGTGGCTGAAACAAAACCACTGCCCCAGCCTCAGGAGGAGCGGAAAACTCCGCAGGGAAGGGATAAACAGGGATGAAAAGAACATTTCAGCTCCTGCAGGAACCCACCTGAGCAGGTGCTGTGCCACGGAGGGGTGCGCGCTGAGGCGGCCGCCGTAGAGCTCCGAGGACGCCCACTCCATGATGAGGCGGTGCATGCGGTACTGCACCATCAGCATCCGCACCGCCCGCTCCCCGTAGTGCCCCGCCAGCCGCTCCATCAGGCTCAGGGACAGCCCCTCGGCCGCCGCCCTGCACGGAGAGCACCTCAGAGTGGGAGTGTCCATCCCCAGGGCGGGATGGGGCTCAGGCAGCCCCTCCCGGGGCACAGGGTGCCAGTGGGAATGCTCCTGCCCTGCTCAGCGCCTTCGTGTGGCTCCCCTGGGGTGGCACCGACACCCTGCTGCACCTGGGTGCCAACAGTGCTGTCTGTCAGACCCTCAGGGACAGACAGACATCAGAGAAGCTTGGGCACAGATCTTGCCCCTGGCCTCTGGAGTCACCCCCACCCCTGGAGGTGTTCAAGGAACAACTGGATGTGGAACCCAGTGCTCTGGTCTGGTTGACAAGGTGGGGATTGATCACAGGGTGGACTTGGTGGTCCTGGAAGTCATTCTCAACCTCAGTGATTCCATGATTCTGTGATCCATCAGTGTAAGGCTACACTGGTGTTACTGCAAGCTCAGCCACAGCATCAGCATCACCCAGCACTAGGATCAGAGCTCCACCCCAAATTCTGGAATCCTGTTGTCCACACAGTCAACCTCTGCTGCTTTCATCAAGACCCCTGCTACTCCAGCATTTCCATCCTTCCCTGGCCACTCACCCTGGACTAAGGCACGGATGCACTGCACTCGTTGCTTTTTCACCCACTAAATCCCCTTCACATCCAGCAGCACCCCTTGCTCATATATGTGGCACAAATGAATCAAATTCCTACAGAATTCAGCCTCTCAGGAGCCTGTTTGCTCCCTCCTGGCCTCACAGAGGCTTTGTTGGGAGGCACCATCTGAGGAAGAAGGATGGAAGTGTTGCCCTTGGATTCTGTGAGCGTAGGGAGATTTTTCATCCTGAGGCTGACACTGAGCGTGCTGGTGGCTGCCAGACACAAGGAAGCAGCATGAAGATGATGGAATGATGGCAGGGAACAGCTCAGGAGAACGCTTTCCATCAGGCTCTGGGGCACAGCACTCATCCAATCCCTGCAGGGGGAATTCCAGCACTACACGGCCCCACAGCGAGCGCGCGGCTGCGGCACCAGCCAGCCCTGCCACGCTCACCACAGGCACTGAGGAAAGGTGACAAGGCACTGCCAAGTTATTAAACCTGCAGAAGGGACAACTGAGGACAAATCTTTCCAAGAAGCCAGGCCTCATTAGCTCTCCTCCTGGCTGAATCAGAGGATGCAGCACGCAGGCAAAAAAATGGGAATAACCTCTGGAGGGACAGGGCAGCTGGAGGTGGGAGGCAGCAGTGTGCCAGAGCGGGGCTGGGGTGGATGGGATGAGGGGACACAGCAAGATGTGGGCTTGGGGGATGCATTCCAGACATCAGGAATTAACTTGATTCTCCCAGCTCTGTTCTGCCCACGGAGCCTGGATCTCTGAGACAGGAAGGAAATTGAGCAGGGAGAGCTGTTGGCACTCAGGTGCAAGCACATGCCTGAAACAGCCACTAAACCTCAGAGCAAACCTCAGGAATAATGCTGCTCCCTACCCTTCCAGCAGCATTCCTACCACAGGGATCCACAGGAGGTTATATGCTGAATTAATAATGAAGAATTAATCTGCTCAGGAATGTTTCACCTGTTAATAATTTTCTGTTATTTTACCACTCAATTAATTCCTGTGGTGGTTGATTTCTCTGCCAAGGAAATCCTGAGTGCCCTGAGCAGATGGTTTTTGCCTATTGATTGCTTTAGAGAAATAAAACTGGGATAAGTTGGACAGACAGAACCATGCATGGGATGCTTGGGAATATCCACTTGAAAGTACCTAAAGTACAGCTGGGAAAGGCAGAATTCCCAAACCCAGCCCACAGCAAGCAGGATTTGTTGCTAACATGGTTTCACCTTGTTTTGCCTGCAGGAAATGCTGTGCTTGGCCAGCCTGCCCTGTACGTGTCCAGAATGATCAGTGCTAGGAGAAAACCAGGAATTGTTTCCCATGGAAGGCTGGAGCTGTGTCTTCAGCCATGGCTTATTTTTTCTTATTCATCCCTGAGGCAGGAGATGCTGCTGTGACTGATCCCTGCAGAACACACTGGATTTGGCTGGAAAAGCCTGGAGAAGGAGGTCACTGTGGTTTCCCACCTCAGGAACTCCACATTAATGGAGTTAATTCATGGATGTGCCCCAGCACATTCCAGTTGTGGAGGCTACCAGAGAAACCCTGGCACTTCAGTGACAAAGTGAAAGGAATCAGCACATGGATTTGGGATGGTGCAGACATCCAGACTGACCATGGACAAACAAGATGGCAAAATATTCTTGTGTTTGTTGAGAACAAGAGGTTTGATAAGCATCTGCCACTATCTGAGGGGAGTAAAACCAAATTAATACATCAGAGCCCTGATGTGGAAATGAATTCATTGGGAAAAGGATGGAATGAGGGCTCCAGCAAGGCAAACAAATGTTCCTGACAGACTGTCCTGGCATGGAGATGCCCATGGGGACAAGGACAAATTGCAGGAGGAGGATCTCCAAGATGGAAGCTGCTGCCTGTGAGCCTGGGCTGGAGCTGCTGAGGAGGAATTGGAGGGGGCTGGAATTTGCTAGCATGGACTGGAAGGTGTGTGTGGGGATGCCCTCTGCATCCTGGGACAGCTCCAGGTGTGTCAGAAAGCAGGGAAGAGGAGCCTTCAGACCCTCTGTCAAATATTCTCCAGGCCTCAGGGGGTCACTGCTGATGGGAACAGGTAAATGCTGATTCCATGGAGGAAAAAAGCAGGAACAGGAAGGTGGACAGAGTCCCACAGCATTCCTGCTGGACAGAGGCTCCTGTCTGAGCAGGGCTGACTTCCCCTGCTGTAGTAACAGCTGAGCCTCCTGCCAGCCTGGATTCATCCCAGAAAACTTCAGACCCTTCCCCGTGGCCCCAAAAATAGGAGCCCACCCACTCCAGGCCCGCTGTCATCAATGGAGAAGGGGAAGGTGGGCGGAAGGGTTGGAGTCCTCTGCATGAATCATCCCTGGAAATAGCTCCTTGCTTCCCCTGAACCACAGAGGAGCTGGCAGGTGATTTGGGGCCTTTGTGGGAGCTCTGGAAATACCCACAGAAGGAGGTGGAAGGGATCTGCCACAGTGCTGCTTCCTGGACCTGCAGGGAACGTGGAAAGCCCAGGACAGGGCTCTCAGCATCCCATTTATTTCCATCACAGTTGTTCAGGCTGGAAAAGAACTTTAAGATCATGGAGTCTGATGTTCCCCCAGCACTGCCAAGGCCACCAAGTGAAAGCTGATGGAGAAAAAAGCACAACTCTTCAAGCAGGAGCAGGAGGAGATCCAGGAGGAGCCTTTTGCCTCCAGCTCCAGCCAAGGCTCCTGGCAGCAGCCACCGTGACAGAGCAGAAACAAAGCAGCTGCTACAATGTTTGTGGAGTGAAGAAAAACTGCTTTTGTCTCAAAACAAGGAGCCAAAAGCGACACCAGCTGAGTGTCAGCCCCATTCCAGATAACAGAGCTGGGATTTTTGCTGTGTTTTGCCCTTAATCTGACAGTCTGGGGAGAAGCCAGGCTGAGGCTGCTGAGGTGGATCCAGCTGGATGGGCACTGTGGAGCATTATGGAGCTATCATGAAATTTTTCTGGGGGAAAAGAGGAACTTTATGCACCACTCACAGAAAATAACAACTCTGAAATTAGAAGGACCAAATGGCCAATTTCTTCTTGCTACCAACAAGATGCTACTTCAAAAAGTGCCTTGCTTGGAAAATCCAGGCAAGGAGAGCCAGCCTGCAAATTCCCAGGGAATAAACAGCAGGAGACCAAGAGGGCAGGGCTCTGGAGAGGCTTTTGGAGCTCACCAGCCTGGACACTTCCAGGCAGGTGAGCATGTGTTTATCACCTGCCAAGATCTGCAGAACAGCAGCTTTTGGGCATCTGAGAGAGGTAAAATGAGAGGATGCTGCAGCCCCTGAATGTTGTTCTCACTATCTCTTGAACATGTGCTGGGAGCTGCTGCCTGCCTTGGATTTTTCATTTCCTGTGTTCAAAATCCAAGGGAGGTGGCAGATATGTGTCTTGTTCATTACTTTCTGCAAGCAGGAGAGGATGTTTATGAAGTCAGGCCTATTTCTCTGCTTCTGTGGTTCAGTAATTCCAGATCTGGAGCTGCCTAAACCAGATAAACACGAGCACATTCATGTTTTAAATTACTCAAAGATTCCTCAGTACTCTTTGCAGCATCCCCCTGGAAGCACAGGCAATTTGCACTATCCACAGATCTTTTGCACACACTAACTGCTCTTATTATCCACGTTGTAGGGACTGGGAGGTTTTATAATCCCTGAGGTGTGTGATAATGCAGCATCTCACTGGGCCAATTCACATATTAATACATTAAATAAATAAATGTGGAAACCACAGAAGCAGAATTAAAGGAAATAGCTGGATTAGCCTGAGGATGAGCCCAAATGCATTCCACAGAGCCTGCAGGCAGCACAGATCTCCACCATGAAATGTCTCCAATCACCAGGATTCAGAAGCTGCACAAAGAAGGGGAGGATCCAGGATTTTTACCTGTGGGAGATGATGGTGGGGGGCAGCTGCTTGTGATCCCCAGCCAGGATGCACTTGGGAGCTTTCAGCAGAGGGATCCAGCAGCTGGCTTCCAGAGCCTGGGCACACTCATCAATCACCACCAGGTCAAAGTGGGTTTCGGGCAGCAGCTTCAGGGGGCCGTCTGAGGAAGCACCTGGTGGAAGGAGAAGGTTCCCAAGTGAGCAGGGGAGCAAGGAAGAGTGAGGAGCCTGCTCTGGAAACAAACCTCACAAGCTGTAATGGTGACTGAGGCAAGTGAAATAATGTTTCTTTGCAGAGATGTAGGAATTCAGCCCTGCCAAACACCTACCCATTGATATGTGTAAGTCAGGATTGTTTTTGCCAGCTCCTCTTTGTCCATTTTCCCCCTGGCATCTGGGCCCAGAAGCTTCCAAGTATCTTTGGGAACAGCAGTGAAGCCCAGATGCCAAAGACAACAACATGCTCCAGTCTGCTCTATCTGGAGCAGAACAAGGAACACCCACCTTCCTGCTGCCCCCCAGGGCCAACAAAACTGCTCATGCCCAGCCCTCACAGGGTGAGGGACTGGGGGTTCACCTGCCTGGTAACTGAGGGACACCCTGAGAAGGGGAGATGGGCTCACTCTGCTCCTCCTCGTGGCACTGGGAAGAGGGAAAGGAGACTGGAACCACACAGCCACATCAAGGGCTAATTTTTAACATCAGAAGTCCATTTGTAACATTTGTCTCCTCAGGGATGAATAAGAAAAAATAAGCCATGGCTGAAGACACAGCTCCGGCCTTCCATGGGAAACAATTCCTGGTTTTCTCCTAGCACTGAGCATTCTGGACACGTACAGGGCAGGCTGGCCAAGCACAGCATTTCCTGCAGGCAAAACAAGGTGAAACCATGTTAGCAACAAATCCTGCTTGCTGTGGGCTGGGTTTGGGAATTCTGCCTTTCCCAGCTGTACTTTAGGTACTTTCAAGTAGATATTCCCAAGCATCCCATGCATGGTTCTGTCTGTCCAACTTATCCCAGTTTTATTTCTCTAAAGCAATCAATAGGCAAAAAACATCTGCTCAGGGCACTCAGGATTTCCTTGGTAGAGAAATCAACCACCATAGGAATTAGACATCCTGCTCTAAGCCAGACCTACTGATACTGATCCTTACACTGATCAGAATTCTGAATTTCTGGGGCATCCAAATCTCCCTGCAGTTCACACAGAAGAAGGATGCAAAAGGAGGAGGGCAGGGTGAGAAAGCCAGTCTCTCAGACCAGGGGATTTTTATTCACAGAAAGGTTTTTTCCAAAGCTCCTGTGCTACTGCAGCTCTGAGAGCAGGGATTTGGCTTTGCCACTGTAAATCCTGCTGCCTCTGCTGCTCTGCATCACTTCAGACATTCCAGTTTGCCACCAAAGACACTGCTCTCCTTCCAGAACTGGTTTCCAGCCTTATGAATCTGCTCTGGTGAGTTGTACAGTCATAACTCGATTTTTGCCACTTCCCCAGCTGGCTGGGAAGCTCCAGTTCCAGGGAGAGTCATAGCTGATCAACAAAACCACCAGTTTTACTGGGAGAAGGAAATCTCCCCCTTTCTCTCAGGCAAGTAAAAAGAAGTGAGAGGCCAACTCCCAGGGACTAAAACATGGAAAGATTTATCTGTCCACTAACCTTCACTCCAGTAACTTGCTGTTTTATGACCTAAAATTATTGATGTTTCCTTTCAACAAATCACCCTTGAGCAACCAGATCTGAAGGTTTTAAGTGAGTATGAAAAACCTAAGCCAGTAAAGCCCTTCCACATGTGCCAAACCTTCCCAGCTGCAGCTGCCTGCTGGACCCCTGGACCTGCTCCCTAAAATCCTGTGTGACAGCATCTGGGTGAGTGCAGAGGCAGCCACAGAGCAGGCTCTGGAAACACGTGCTGGGTTTCATCAGTCCTGGCAAGGGCCCAAGCAGGGAAGCAGTGCCATGTGATTTATGCCATGGGGAGCAGATTGCACACCTCCAGCAGCACTTGTTTACTCACTGCACTCCCTGCTCCTACTCAGAGCTACCACGGGCCCTTCCAGATTCGTCTTCTGTGCTCAACAACATCCTGTGCCACAGTGGAAGCTGGGAGAATCCCACTGGGGAGGGGTTTGGGAGACTTTGCTGGGCTCCCAGGAGCTGGGAGCAAGGGTGCCAGCCCTGCCAGGACAGCTGCCTTGCAGAGCACCTGGGTTACCTGGCAAAGGAGGGAAAACACCAGCAGGAGGATGTCACACCTGTGTTGGTGGCAAGGACAATGCTGGCCTGGCTGAGGGCTGCAGCCATGGCAGCCTCTTCTCTCTCCTTCAGCTCCTTCCTCAGGGTCTTGATCTCACCCAGAAAATGGCTTCTCTCTCCCTTGTCTTGGGCCTTTTTGGTTTTTGCCTAGAAAACAGAAAATTTTGGATAGAGCCAACTGCTGCCACTCAGTTCTGGCTGTCTCTGACCAGCCAAAGCATCTGGGAGGGAGGAATGTTTGGGAAGAGAGGTCTTGGGGACTGGGATTTCCTAGCTTGCTCTGAGGAAGCAGAGCCCTTCTGGAAGCAGAAGGACTCCCCAAGCCCCAGCAGCAGCTCTGCCACCTCAAACTGGCCTCTCTGAGCTGCTGGAAAGGATCCAGAGCAGCATCCAGACAGGCCCAGGGCTTTTTTAGCAGGTATTAAATGTATCTACCAGCACTGGGCACCAGCACTGCCAGAGCAGCAGCCATGGGAGCACAGCTCACTGAGCAATCCCAGATGGAAACTGGGATCATTTCTGGAGCTAAGGCTGGGAAGGATGTAAAGGCTGCAGGCAGAAGCTCTTATATGCAGCCAAAAGAGTTAGACAGGCTGGTTCCTCTAGTGGATGGATGGATGGATGGATGGATGGATTTTCCAGGGTCTAACACAGATCAGCTCAGCCCCCTGCTTTGGCTGAATTTGTGGGTATTTAAAACTGTGAAACCTTCATGTGTCTGACAGGTGTCATCAAAATGGGCTTGGGAATTGCAGGTGTGGGATCACAGGCCCTGAGGATGAGGTCAGTCTGGATGTCACCCATTCCTAGTTAGGGATTAGGAATATCAACTCTAATCACCCCCACCTGCCTCATATGAGCTCTCTTATCCCCTCATTGGTCTGGGAGTCTATTTAAGGCCAGCTCATGGAGTGAGCCTGCCTTCTTCCCTGGATTCCCTGCCTCATCCTCCTGGACTGCTCCCTGATCCTGCTCAGCATCCCTGGAGCTGCACTGACCCTGGATCTGTGCTGCATTTCATTCTCAGGCACTGTGGGGCTGAAACCCTGCTGGGGCAAGGGGTATCCAGAAGCTGAGGTCCTGGGACTCTCAAAGCCATGTGAGGGAAGGAGGCACAAAGGGGCAAGAAATGCCTCAATGCTTTCATTTCTCTTACTGCTTCTTCTGTGGGCTGGGGAAAAGGCAAGGAGAAAAAAAGAGTCAAAACATGGAGCTGCAAAGGGAGAAATTGTTCCAGGGAAAAGTAGGGAATGTGGCAGTGGAGGAACAGAGGCAGGAGGAAGAAAAGATGGGTCAGGACCCTGGAGATGAGCTCTCTGCAGCCAAGGGCAGCTTCTGTGACACACTCCTCCCAAGGAGAGGAAAGTGAAAATTAATCACCAGTCAGAAAGATGGAAAATAAATTAAGAAGCAAAAAAAAAAAAAGGGCTTTTGGACAGTGCTGCCACCAGAAAAGGGAAGGAAAATAACCTAATTAGCATCAAATCCTCACCCCAAGTACCAGAGCTGTGTTGTAAGGGAATGTTAGGAAAATTAGGGTGAGAAAGAAGAAATTAAGGATGCATTTTAAAATGTGCTCTGCTTTCTACTTGAGGTGGCTGAGAGTGGGAGGCAGTATCAGGACAGGCAGACAGCTTGTTAGGAAGTGAATTAATGATGGGAATGTTTCCCTGGCAAAGGGGAGGGCACGGATCAGGGCAGACAGGTGATGTGAGGGGCAGCAGCAGGGACTGGAATTTTCCCACTTCCATGAGGGATTCAGGCAGGAGGAGTTCTGTCCTCCAGCACATGAAGATCAGAGAATCCCAAAATGGCTTAGAAAAGTCCCAAAAAAAATATCCCAAGATGGGTTAGAAGACACCTTATGGATCATCTCATAAAGGCAAGGACACCTTCCACCCAGGGATGGGGCAGCCAGAGATTCCTGAGACATCCATTCCACGGCCTCCCCACCCTCCCAGGGAAGAACTTCCCCCTGGAATGTGCCCTTCTCACGGGATCACTCCGCCAGCCCACGCACCCAGGCGTGGTCGATGTCGCTCCGGATGTCGGCCACGATGCGGGCGCCGTCCCCTCGGGCCAGCACGGCGTCCAGGCAGTGCTGCTGGATGGGCTGCAGCAGGCGGGCGGGGTGCCCGAGGCGCAGCAGCCGCGGCCCGCGGCCCGCCAGCCGCTCCACCAGGTTATCCACGGCCACGTTGGACGGGGCACAGCACAGCACCTGCGGGGACAAGCACGGCCTGGGCACCTCCGGGGGCACCCGCGGGGTGTGAGCAGAGAGGGGGAGACCAGCGAGCTGCTGCTGGGAATACAGCACAGGGAATTCCCTCCTTGCTTTGCAGTACCTCTGTAGGGGCCCCAGTGAACCCCAAACCTGAGCTCTGTCAGCACCTCCTTGGAGCTGGTGGGGAAATCCCTGGCCCCTGCAAGCCAAGCCAGGCTCTGGATTAGCACAGATCCAACAGGAGCTGCTCCAGCTGCCAAAGCCCAGGAGTGTGCACAATAACCACAGAAACCTGGAATGGTCTGGGTGGGACCTTAAAGCCCATCCAGTACCCCCTGCCATGGGCAGGGACACTTTCCACTAGCCCAGGGTGCTCCAAGCCCCATCCAGCCCAGCCTTGGACACCTCCAGGGATAGGACAGCCACAGCTTCTCTGGGCAAACCTGTGCCAGGGCCTCAGCACCATCACTGGGAAGGATTTCTTCCCAATATCCAACCTAAATTTCCCCTCTTCCCATTTGAAGCCATTTCCCCTTGGGGTACCACCCTGTCACAGACATCTTTTAAGAAAAATCCTTTTCTTAGGACTTTTCCTCCTGAGAAGCTGAGAGGCTTCAGGAACAAAATGTAAACAATGGTTATCTGCTGCTGTGGAATGCAACAGGTGGATCTGTGATTGGCCCATGTTGGTTGTTTCTAATTAATGGACAATCACAGCCCAGCTGGCTTGGACAGAGAATCCAAGACAGAGCCTTTGTCATCATTCTTTCTTCTTCTATTCTTAGCTAGCCTTCTGATTAAATCCTTTCTTCTATTCTTTTAGTATAGTTTTGATATAATATACATCATAAAATACTAAATCAAGCCTTCTGAAACATGGAGTCAGATCCTCGTCTCCTCCCTCATCCTCAGACCCCTGTGGACACGGCCACACCACCCCAGTTCCTGATGAAGAATCCCTTGACTGGAAGGCTGCTCTGAGGCCTTCACACAAGCAGAGATGGTCACTGGTGGCCACCTGAGGTGGTCCCTGGCAGCAAGGCTCACCTTCAGGCCCTGCTGCACAGCCTGCAGGATGATCTCCACCAGGGTCGTGGTTTTCCCTGTGCCCGGAGGCCCGTGGATGATGGCCAGCTCCCTCTGAGCCAGGGAGAAGGACACAGCTTCCTTCTGAGACTCATCCAGGGAGCCATTGAAGAACTCCAGAGGCTCTGGGGAGACAGCAGGAGAGTCACTGGGACCTCAGCCCCAGCTGGGAAGAGGCTGAGAAGCACAAATGCAGAATTACACGGTGTTCTCTGCAGCAGGTCCAAACCCACTTGATAACGAGGAGAACCTTGGGAGGAAAGCACTGAGGAGGCTGGAAGACCCCAGAAGGTAAAAATGAGCTTTTTATGCTTCCAAAACAAACAGGCACCTTCCCCATTCCCTCCCCAGCCCTGACACTTGGCCTTCAGCCAGTCAGTGCTGGATTTCCCACAATTTAAAAGGCATTTAGCTTCTCCAGCATCAAACAGGTAGGTTTTCCTGGCTCTGGAGGGAGCTCTGGGATTGTTTTGTAGGAGAACCAGCACCTTTAGTGAAATCTTCAATGAAAATTGGGGAGGAAGTAGCAGATTTTGCAATCAAATCCCTGCCAGTGAACAACCCCAATGCAGCACCAGTGAAAAAGCAGAACAACCTACAGAGTCTGTGAGCAGAACAGAGCAGCCCTGGGGTGGCCAGCCAAGACTGGGAATGAAGACAGGAAAAGGTACAAATAGCAATTTAAATGATAAAACTAAAACTCATTTCTGCTTTAATAAGGGAGGAAAAAGGAGAAAAGAATATGCAAATCGCATTAGAAGAGAATTGCTTTCACTGCAGAGACTGAATGCTCAAAAGCTGCTTTTTAACCTCCCAGATTGATCTCATTTAGGCCCAAATTTATTCTCATCCCCCCCTCCTAATCCTAATGCTAATCTCCCTGTTCATTATGGGAGTTAATTACAGCAGGGATGATGACTCATTACACCGAGGTTTCCCGAAAATAACGTTCCCACAAAAGCTTATATAAGACACATCTCTGGGCATCCTTCCCTGCTGGGCATCATGTGCTTCATCCCTCCCTTTGCATTAAGGGCTGGCTTAAAAACGTGCCACTTGCTTTGGTTTTGGGCAGGTGAACCTGTGTGTGGCCACCACCAAATGAGGTTAAGCAAAAGATACTCATTGAGGTGATGATGAGGAGAGAAATGGGGCTGAAGGTGCTTTTTGCTGTCCCCCAGCCTCTTGGTTCATATGTAAATTTTGGGTGAGTGTGTTAATGACTAAGACAAGACCAGGAAGCATCCCATGGGCTGGGGGGAAAAGCAGGAATAGCTTCAAACCTGAGAGGCTTTTCCCAGAGCCAGGAACAGCTGGGATGTGGGAGTCATTGATGCTGCCTTGCTCAAGGATGAGCCAAGGAGCTTCTCCAGGCCTGTGCCCACCCTCATCCCTCCCAACCACGGGCTGCCAGGAGCTGCTGTGTGGGAAGGCTGCCAGTGCTGCTCTCCTGGGCTAGCCACACTGCTGGGGAGCAGGGAGAGCCTCTTATGGGATGCTGTGGCTCCTCCAAACTCTTCTCCCTGCAGCAGCTGGGCTCCAGGTGTCCCCACCTGAAAAAATCCCTGGAATGTGTCAGGCTGGTGGCCAGGTAATTGTGCCCTGATGCACAATTCCATTAATTAGTGCTGAAAACCAAATTTCCTTGGCCATCCAGGCTGGTGCCCCAACATTCCCAGGGACTGAGATGCTTTTACAGCAGCTCTGATGAAGCAGTGGGGTGGGAGGTGATATCCAGGCTCAGGAAAGGGGTCTTTGCACCAAAAATGGATGGAAACAGCCCTTCCTGGCAGGAAGAGCCCAGGTTTTCCAGAGCTGGAAGCCCTTTCCAAGGTATATTTCTGACCAAGAGCAATTCAGACCCCCAACCCCAACAACTCCTCCTCACTGCAGCCAACACTGCTGGACAAAATCCAGCTGGGTACTTCAGCCTGGATCAGAACTTCCCCTGCTCTCCAGAGGAAATATCTGGCAGCTGGCTTGTCTGGTCTGTTTGTCTTCCCCAAATATCTCAGAGGTCTCTCCATGGCCCCTGTGATGACAAGAGGTGTCACAGGGCAGAGGCATGAGGAGCATTTCATGTTATTTTTGCAAGGAACTTGTGCCAAAAAGCCAAGAAATTCTTGTTGGAAATCCCTGGTGCTTCCCCAGTGCTCTGCTGCCAGGTTGGCTTTTTCTGGGGGCATTCCTGCCTTTTCACTAGATTGCTTCTTTCCCTTTACAAATGTTTTGACAGCCATGGGCAGAGCTGGACACAAGCCAGGCCTTCTGGAGCCAGGAACAAAAATGAGCATTCCTGACTTTCTCCAGCACAGGAGAGAGCTGGCAGCTATCACCAACCTGCACAGGTACAGCAGAACCTGCTTTCCTAAGGGAAAAGGGATGTGTCCCTCTTGGGTGGCCAGGAGGAGCACAGCAAGCAGAGCAATGCTGGCCTCTGCTGGCAAGAAAAGCCTCTCCACTCCCCCCTATTCCCAAAATGTAGGGGTGCAGGGATCCCACGGGGATGCTGGGAGCAGGGGAGGATTGTTTGGAGAAGATTTCAGGTGTGGAAGCTCCAGCAGGGCCATGGGTGCAGATCAAAGTGGAAGGGAGACAAGGAGGGCATTTTTGATGGGTGAGCACCTGGATTCTGCTTCCCAGGGAGTCTGATAAGGGCAAAATTCCTGCTCAGTTCAGAGTCTGCCCTTGCTGGAAAAACTGTTCTCCCCCTTGGAGCCCTCCTGGAAGCAGCAAGGTGAGGCGTGGAAGTGCTTTGTGCCAGTCCCAATCTTTGCTGCAGGTCCCAGCTACCCACTGGAAATCCCTTCCTTTCCTCTTGGCTATTCCTTAGGTTATTCTTCCCACAGCTTGTTCCATGTTTTTGTCTTATGCCAAGAGCATTTATTGTTGCATATTTAAATGTTTTGAAAGGACTTGGGCATTGATGTGCTGTGTTGGGCTGCTGCTGTCTGATAATTAATTACTGAAATGCACAGAGGTGTCAGAACCCACCTACAAGATTCCCTGATTGAAAAATTAGGATTCTCATCTGTGTCTCCCACAAAAAAAAAAAAAAAAAAATCAGATTCAGGCTTCTGCTGCTGCACATTGCACCTGCTGGAGTGGGTTTTGCCCTGTCTCCCAGCTGTGGCTCCCAGGTTTCTGAGGGAAGTGAGCTCATCTGGCATCCCTGAGCGGTGCTGACACAGATGTGTGTCTAGACAGCCAATTTCAGGAGCTGTCCAGGGCTTACTGACTCAGCCTGCTGCTGATGGGCTTGTTTGAAATCAGGTAATGGATGGGATGAGCCACATCCCCAAAGAAACCAGGCTAATGGGTGCTTGGTCATGGAAGGAGAGGCTGTGACATGGGAAAGCTGCCTGACTGCTGTCAAGTTTGCCTGGCAGAGCCCTTCAGCTCAGGGCAGGCTTATTCCAAGTTATTATCCCTTAATTCCTGGCTGGTACAACATCTCTCTAGGTGGGGAGAAAGCAGCTCTGGAGGGAGGAGGTAACTGCAAGGCCTTGGAGTTCATATTGCAGCTCCTCTGTCTGTCTAATGTGCCTCCACCTACCCAGCAATATTCCCAGTGCTGAGCAGATGGAAAATTCATCTCTGCCCAGCCTGGCACAGCTGAGTGATGTGGTGAAATGGAGCTTTCCTTCATTACAGGCAGTTCTGCCTCCTCAGGGGTAAAAGCACTGTTGAGGATAGTTGATTGATTAAAATTTAATCCTTTTATTTAATATTAAAACCTTGAGTGCACCAAGGTCCCCGGGCAGCCATAGGGCTGAAAGGTTTGACTCAGACTGGCATCAGTGCTTAGAGAAATGGGGATGGGACTCAGTAACATCCATTTCTTGTCCCTGGCACATCCTATCAGAAGTCAAGCCTGGCTGGAGGGGATGGGAGAAAGGCAAACCATGGTGGGCAGCCAAATCCAGGACTCCAAGGAGGACAAACAGTGCAGGGAGCTGTGGAGGGGAGGAAAAGGGGCAGAACCCTGGCAGGGATGGATGGCACTGGGGGGAGAGCAGCCCTGAGCTCTGTACATGGCCCACCCTCAGCCCTCACTCCCTGATTTTTGCTCCCTTCCCTTCTGCCAAGGGATAATATCCATCAGCAGGTGTTGATATCTGACTCAGCTGCTGATCAGAGGCTCTGCTCTCCCCAAAAGGTGAAGCTCTGTAATTTAATCTCTGTTTCTTCCTAAGAAGCACAACAGAGTGGACACTGCTTATATCCAAGTTTTTATCCAGGTTCCTTCCATGAGGAAAGTGTGCCCAGCACAGACCAGTATGAACACAATGCCACCAGCTGCAGCACCAGTGATGACTTGCATTGAACACTGGGGTCTTTTCTGGAGCATGTGTAGATAAAAACAGGGATCAGAGCTATTTGTGCTCTCGTGGGCAATTCCCAAGGATGCCCCTCAAGCCTGATAAAAAAAGGATCCTTACTTGTTTCAGGGAATGCCCTGGGAGCAGAGGCAAAGAAGAGGACGTCGATCAGGTCGGAAGCTGGGCCACCCCGGTACTGCTTGAGTGCAGTCAGAGCTCTGCCAGAGAAGGGGAGATCAGGTTACAGGCACAGCTCGAATTCTTTGGAGACTCCCAAGTGCCCAGGGACAGGCTGTGAGTAAGGACTGAACTATTCCACAGCTGAACAATGCCAATCCCACACAATTCCTGCATCTCCCAAGCCTTGCACACACATCCCTGTGCTGGTCAGGCTTCCACTACCCATTGTCCCTGTTTGGTACAGCCAAATGTGAGTTTTTTGGGTTGTTCATCCAGTAAGGAGCTGTTCACTCCTCCTTCCAGAATGGAAAAGGCCCCACACAGAACCCAGAGTGTTCCAGAGGTGATGCAACAGGACCAAAACACAGCCTGGAGAGAGGGAAAGGGATGAGCAGCACCAGCCAGCAGGTGGGTAAACTGAGGTTCTTGGGAGGCTCTAGAATGACAAATCCAAGCTGGGAAGGGACTGGGAAGGCTTTTCCAAACTAAACTTGGCACTCCCCATCCCACTGGGCAGAGTGAGCCGGGGTGAGCCCTCACCTTTTGAGCCTGTTGTAGGTGACATCGTTGGCCAGCTTGAGCAGGCGGAAGGAGCGCTCGTGGTCCAGGGCCAGCTCCCCATCCCGGGCCTCCTCCAGGGCCACCGTCACTGCCTTGGGGGTGACACGTGTCACCACGCCCGTGCACAGTGGGTCCCCCTGCCCAGCCGACTCATAGAGCCCCACGATGTCCCCTGCAGAGGTTGGAAAGGAAACAGTGAGGTGGGGAAATGTCACTGCCCAGGGAAGCTGCAGCTGCCCCATCCCTGGAGCGTCCAAGGCCAGGCTGGATGGGGCTTGGAGCAGCCTGGGATAGGGGAAGGTGTCCCTGCCCATGGCAGAGAGTGGGACTGCATGGCCTTTAAGGTCCTGTCCAACCCAAACCATTCCAGGCTGTATGATCTCTTTGGAAAGCAGGAGTGTCACTGACCAGGCCCAAAGCTGTTGGAGGGCAGCTCGGTGTCCGAGTCCCGCTTCCTGGGCTGGAATGTCACGAGGAGACGCCCGTAGAGGCCGGTTCTCTGGCTGCTGAGCTGCAGCTTGAGCAAGCAGACTCCTCTCCGCTGCAATTCCTTCAGGGAGACGCTCTCCTGCCATGCCCTGGGAACCACCAGGGTGGGAACACCACAGGGTGAGGATTACAGCTCCAGGGGACAGAGCAGAATGACCTTGTTGTGGCACTTCCATCCTCCTGGCTGGGTAAGTGTCTGTGTCCCCAGCAAGGTGACTAAGAGGGTGACTTGGTCCTGTGGGGGTGACCCAGCAGGATTCCCCATGATCAGAGCCCTGTGGGATGGGGTTCCGATAGGCATGGGCTGGTTAGAGCGGTGGGACTCCAGCAGCGTTCCCTCCGGGGACAGGAGGGTTTCCTAGGGGGCACTAAAGGAGGATCTCTCGGGGTTTCCATAGGTGACAGCGGGTCCCGGCTGAGGGTCTCTCAATGTTCCCCATAGGTGACAGCGCTCCCGTGCCCCCCCAGCCGCACGTGTCCCCGGCTGTGGCCGCCCCTTAGCCCCCCGGCGGTCTGTGCCGTGTCCCCGGCGGCCGGTGCCGGTGCCGCGTTTGCCGCACCTGCTCTGGGCCACCTCAGCCTCCCGCTCGTCCTGCAGCAGCCCCAGGTGCAGCTCCGCCGCCTCGGCCGCCATGGCCCCCTCGGCCCCGCGCAGGCCCCGCCCCCTGCGCGCCCCGGGCCCCGCCCCCGCGGTTCCGCGTCCGGCGCGAGGTCACCGCGATGGCGGCGGCGCGAGCGCGGCGGGCGGGAGGTGAGCGGGGACCGGGAACGGGACCGGGGACAGGGAACAGGGACAGGGAGGAACAACCTCTGCCCCTGCCGCTGGGAGGGAAGGCAAGGAGGAAGGAAGGAGCTCTGCC
Source organism: Zonotrichia leucophrys gambelii (assembly GCF_028769735.1). NCBI lineage: Eukaryota > Metazoa > Chordata > Aves > Passeriformes > Passerellidae > Zonotrichia > Zonotrichia leucophrys. Next base: position 48,385,497 of record NC_088175.1, read on the forward strand.
TGCTGCTGGGAAGGAGGGAAGCAGGAAAAGGAAGGAGCTCTGATTGCTGCTGGGAAGGAGGGAAGGAATGGAGGAAGATGCTCTGCCAGCATCCGCATCTTTCTGGGAGGAAAGGAAGGATGGACGGGCTGTGCTCTGCCTGCTCCTGGTATGGGAGGAGGGAAGGAAGGAGGCTGGCAGGAGTCAGGGTCCCCACTGCTGCCTCCCCTGTGTCCTTGCTCTGCACCTGCAGGATGGGCCCTGGAGCTCTTCCCAGGGGTGGAAGGATCCGGGTCTTTCCCAGCATCAGCCTTGGAGCCCAAAAGTCAGGGAGTGTTAACAAAAAGGAGAATGAGCTTTACACAGTTCTTTGCACCTTGGCATAAACCCTTCAGCAAAATCCAGTGGATGGGAGGGAGGAGGGACTTTATCAATCTCCTTCCCAGGCAATGGAAGGGGCTGCTCCCATTCCAGCTTGTGCTGGAATTCCCATCCCTGGAGGTGTCCCAGGAATGCCTGGACGTGGCACTCAATGCTCTGGGCTGGGTGACAGCGTGGTGACCAGTCACAGGGTGAACTCGATGGTGTGGGACGACTTTTCCATCCTGAATGATTCTGGAATTCTGCAAAAGCCCAGCAGCTGCTGCCTGTGTTTAATTCTCTTTTTTCTCCTCCCTTTCAGCCTCGCTGCTCTCGGCTGCAGTCCGGCACAGGAGCTCCCAGAGCTCATCCCCACAGGCAGGGTAATGTCACACATCCATCACTTTCCTCTTCCCCCTGGAATGCTGCCCTGCTTCCAGGCTGGGAGGGCAGCTGGTTTTCCTCTGGGAAGGAGATTTGGCTGCCCCTTGGTCACTCCCCAGTGTTTTGGGCTCTGCCTACCTTCAGTCACCTTTCCCAGAAGGATGCTTCTCTTCATTTTTTGATGTGTTTTTTTTTTTGTCTCATCTCTGGAAATGTTCAAGGCCTGGTTGAACAGGGCTTGGAGCAACCTGGTCTGGTGGATATTGTCCCTGCCTTGGGTTGTGACTGGATGAGCATTAGCATCCCTTCCAAGGCAAACCCTTCAGGAATCCTGTGACACTTCTTCCACTGACACCTTCTGGCTTTGCTTTTTCCATCGCTTTGGGATCTCCTGCTGTGCCTTTATTCCATTCCCTGTGCTGGGATCTCCTGCAGGAGCTGCTGCTGGCTGTGACCAGGAGGGGACACTGCAGGAGCAGAGGAGGATGGCAGGATGTACTGTTCCCTCTTCCTGCTCATCCTCAGGGATCAGAGATCTTGGATCCCTGCCTGGGTGATGCAGCACCCAAAATCTCACTAAACCCTGTGAGGCCTCAGTGCCTATGGCTGTGTGCTCACAGGTGCTTGCAGTTCCTGTTGAATTAAAGCCCTTTGGGATGTTTGCCTCAGGGTTACAGAGTAAATCAATCATTGCAAAGGATTTTGAGTCCATTTTGCTTTTTTCCACTACATTTCATGTTTATTTCTGAATATTTTATGCATTTGGTGCATCCAAAGTGTGGATTTCTGCATGCAGGAAAACCTGCCCACTGCTGAGGGGGATGGTATTTGCTTTTTATTTTGGGATGGTGTTTACAAAATCTACTAAATTTTCAGATTGCAGAAACCATGACCTTTCACGTTCATCGCATGGGGTTTTCCAAGGCAAATCTCCCTCCTCTTTATATCCAAGATTCCTTTTGTGCTATTGTAGGTTCTTGCCTAATTGTTAATTGTAGTCTGATGCCTTGTGAGTTGGGATGTTTGTGAGTAATATCCAGTTCCACTCCATCTCCTTTTTCCTTCTTTCCTCTCCCTGTTTTCCATCTCTTGGCAGTTTCTCCTTGCTGCAGTGAATTTTGCCTTCTCCTTCACAGACTTGTTGCCAAAACTTCCCTGACTTCGCCCCCATGGCCTGAAGTGAAACTTCCAGATCCAGTGGAAGAAGCCAAGTATCATGCAGGTAAAAGTCTCAAATCTGGTCTTCCAGCACTGCCTGAAGGCCTGATGGAGCATAAATATCTTCAGTTGGAAGTTTGAGCTCTTCACTTCTTTTTTTTTTTTTAATTTCATTTCTCACGTGTTTTAGTGTAGCTGGAATTGTGCTCCAGCTGCTCTCCAGGTTTGGGAGATTTGGGTACAATGTGATTTCTCCTTAGTTTAGGGCAGCTTGTCCCAGAGGAACCTTACCTGATGTGATATGTGGCATGAAGCACTATATTAAAGAAATTAAAGCATGAGAGAAGCATTTTGGGCAGGAGAAGCGAGTTGTTTTCCATTCAGTGGTTAAATCAAAGCCAGCAGGAGCAGTTGGATGGTGGGCACACGGAGAGCTGGTGTATTTTGGTGCACGAAACAGAACATCCAGCCAGCAGGAGCAGTTGGATGGTGGGCACAGGACAGACCTGCAGAGGTGGGACACAGCGTGACAGAACCCTGGGGGTCGTGTCCCTGTCCCCTCAGCTTGCCAGGACTGCTGGGTGAGAGGAAACTGCCTCAGGCTGTGCCAGGGAAGAGGCAAGTTGGACATCAGGAGGGATTTCTTCCTGGAAAGGGCTGGGAGGGGCTGCCCAGGGAGGTTTGGAGTCCCCACCCCTGGGGGTGTCCAGGGAATGGCTGGATGTGGCACTCAGTACTCTGGTGACAAGGTTGACAGGAAGAGCTGAGCCCACCTCCCAGCCCACTCCCCATCACTGGCTGGAGTGTGTCCCTGACTGAGGGCTGTGCTGTGGAGAGAGCCTCCTGCTCCACATCTCCTGCTGGCCTGCTCTGATCCTGCTTTTCCTCTGCTCTGTGATGAGAAGCCAGTGTCAGCAATCACTCAGTGCCGGATGGGTGCCTGTCCCTGTGTGAGAAATAACCCAGCAGTGAAGCACAGACTGCTCCCTGCCAGCCCCGTGGGGAGCAGGGTCCCCTCCTCAGGGATTGCTCCCATGCCATTGCCTCCTGCTGCTGCTGAGCCTGGCATCCTTCTCTCCTGGCTGTGCTCATCCAAAGGGAACAGCAGCAGGAGCTTTCCAGCTCTGCCTCCTGCTGCCCATGGAAACAGCCCCGGATATTTTAGGATGGGTCTCTCCACATGGTGCTGAGATCCAAGCCAGCAATCACTTGATGTTTCCTGGCACTGGAGGTGTTGGGAGAGTTGTCAACAACTCTTTATCCTGGTGGGAATTACAGCAGCTCCTGCCCTGCAAATAGTTTCTGTTCCTACCCCTACCCTGAAGTTTGAATGCTAGGGCTTGAAGCTTGGACCTTTTCTGAGCGTTCCTGTAAGGATTGGGTTGGGTTTGCCTGGCTGCTGGATTCCTGTCTGTCCCAAAGGGATGTTCTGTTTGCATTCCAGGAAAAAAAAAAACCAAAAATGATTCAGCCACTTTTTAATGTGTTTTCCTGAGCAGCTTGGGAGGGTGGGAAGCTGCTGTTTGGCAGTGGGATGGTGTCAGGGACCAACACCTTTTGGTGTTCCCATAAAAACTGGGGCTGGATTCACTGCCCAGGAAGCTGATCACAGGGAATGGAGTTTGTCCATGTGCAGGACCTGGTCTCTGGGCTCTGTCCTGCTCCTGGCACCACTCTGCATGCACATAGGAGGAGGCTTTTCTGGGAAAGAGCAAGGGGCAGGCCACTTGTCGTTGTTGCAGGTACAAATTCTGGGGCCAGGCTTTCCCTGGTACTCTGCCAAGCTCTTCCTGATGTTCCTCTGTGCCTTAAGCACAACTCAGAGCCCTGGGTTGTTTGCATATGACTTGGAAATGGAGGGAGTTTCCTCCAAACACAGGGTGCATGCACAAGAGCTCTTTTCTGGAATGCTTTATATCCAACTACAGTGTATTTTGGGATGCCTGAGGAATGGGCTGAGAGTCAGCAGGGTAGAGAAGCAGCACAGTGTATACAAGATGTTTACTTATGTGTGGCTTTGCCAGCACCTAAAATACAAATAAATCATTAATTTTAAGAAAGGGAGGCTCGCACATCTGGGAAGCAGCGCTGCTGTTGATCCTTGCTCAAAGATTCCCAGGAGATAAGAGTGCTTGGGGGGGAGCAGGGTGGCTGGGTGGGTTTTCCCAGCCCTTCCCAGCTCCCTGGGTGTGCTGCCCTGATGCTGGCCCTGTTTGCCAGCAGAGGTGGTGCAGAAGGTGAACGGGCTGATCGCGGCCGGGCGCTACGGGCGCCTCTTCGCCGTCGTGCACTTCGCCAGCAAGCAGTGGAAAATCACCAGTGAGGACCTCATCATGATGGACAACGTCCTGGAGGCCGAGTGTGGAGACAGGATCCGCATGGAAAAGGTGAAAAAAAACCCAGAGCAGGTTTCCTGCAAACGTTCCCGGAGGCAAAACCCATCGCTGGTTTTGTCGTCCCAAAGTGCTCCTGAGGGTCTCCCACCTTCATTCCAGCCCTTTGTTTTGTTCCAGTTCCCTTGGTTTTGTTCCAGTTTCAGATATTATTGTGATTTCTGTTCAACAGGGCTGGAGTGAGTCTTGCCAGACTCTGTGGGGAGACAGATTTTTGTTGTCCTAACTCCTTCCAAAAAAAGAAAATGACAGTTGTTGTTTCCAGAGCCGGCAGCAAAAGCCTGTGTTTGCCTTGAGAGTCCAGCACCCCGATCACAGAGTCATTTAGGCTGGAAAAGACCTCTAAGATCATCGAGTCCAACCTCTTAAATCCTTACAGGTCTCCCAGAGGGACTGTAAGCTCCTCAGGGCTCTGCAAGATCCTTATCGTGCTGGGCTGGGTGGAGGCAGAGGGATGGGGCACGGAGGGGAGAATTGCCAAGATCCAATTAATATCTTTATCCTCAGCCTTGGACAGCCAGCAGGGACTTGCAGAGAGGCTCATTAATCCAGGCTGAAGGGAAATATTATGGAGTGGGATTCTGTTGGCTTCACTTTGGTGTTGTTTGTTAGAGCTCAGCAAGTCATTAAGGAGAGCTGTGGAGTTTTTTGTGCTTGTCCATTGCTTTGAAGCCCAGTTTTGAAGCAGCTTTTTAGGAATGTCCTCATCTATGTCCCCCACATCCCTGTGTGCAGCAGAGAGGAGGGATTTCTGTGCTGTAGCCAGCTCAGAATGCAAATATCTAGATGGGAGTGAAGGGGAAAATCTGCCTGAACACCAGAGCCCTTTAATTTTGTGGGGTTTTTTTCTGTCCAAAACAAAAGCCAGGACTTCTCATGACTCTGGGTGGTTTTTAAGTGCTGTCAGAGGATTTGTGAGGCAGCCCTGGGAGAAGTGGCTCCAGATGTGGCACTTGGGGAACATGGTTTGGGGAAGATTGTGGTAGTGCTGGATTTGATGGTTGGACTCCATGACCTTGAAGGTTTCTTCCAACTCAATGATTTCAGTGAAATGCAGCCTCTTCCTACTGTATCCTCTCTTATCCTGCCTGTTCCTTTAGATGTGGCTGAAATGAACCCCCAGATGTTCATTTCTTTATTCCCCATCTGCAGACCTTACAGAGGAGAATGAGGGAATTGTTTCTCCAGTGGGATTTGTGGCATTTGCTGTAAAAATGCAACAGTTTAGGAGCTGCCATTTGTCCAGATCCCACACGAGGCAGGTTATTCTTCTTCCCTGATTGCTTTTCATAATTTTTATGGCTGCTGGTAAGCCAGGACAGAGAGGTTCAGTGTGTTCTGATCATGCAGAAAGATACTTGTGCAGCCTGTTTGAGTGGGATGAGCTCTCTGGAAGAGTAATGGCTCTGTCTGCAGCCTGTTAGCAGCTTTCCTCACTACCCCTCCTGTTAGTGTCAGCTTTGAAATGTTGGAAGGCCTGGTTTGAGGCACTTTGACTCCTTTATGGCTGTAGAATTTGAAAGGTCTTGTTTGCATTTCTGCCAGGACAATGAGCAGTGATTTGTGCCTGATTTATTTCCCCCAGGTTTTGCTGGTTGGTGCTGATGACTTCACGCTCGTTGGAAGGCCTCTGCTGGGGTAAGATGCTTCATCAAGGAATTTATATGACATTTTTGTACTTAAATGTGGCCTCAGGGCTCTGCAGTCCCTGAAACTGGGATTTATCAGCACTAACTTTGATCCCAGCCTTGTGGCTTTTGGAAGAATCACCAGTAAAACAGCTCATCAGCCTCTGGGTATTCACCTCAGTGGGATCTTTCCCTCCTTGCACAAACCAGCAGGACATGTTGCTCTTCAGCATCTCTACCCTGATTTTGGTGGTGGTCATGTTGAAATAAGCCAGAAATTTCCTTTTCCTTTATCCCTTGAGTTGGGTTTTTAACCCTTTTCCCTTTGCCATTGACATATTCCAGCAAGCCTTAACCCTAATTTCAGTGTTCCTAATTTTTCCTTTCCTATTAATCACATAATCCAGCAGTCACAGAATTTGGGGGAAGTTGATCCCTTGGCACTGCCTCCACCCCACTGCTGTAGGACTTGCTGTACAGGACTTTTCCTTCCCAAAAGAAAGGGGATATGGGCCAGGTATTACTGCTGGTGGTATTTAGGAGTTATTTGTGCAGTGATAACATGGCTCAAGTGGCACTGGTGGTACCTGCCTCGGGTCCCTGTGCTGGACAGGATTTTGGGAGCTGCCAGTCCTTGTGGCAGCCCTGCAAGTGGATCTGGAATAGCACATCATCAGGATGCTCTGAGTTACTGCCTGTGGGGAAGGCTTTAGGAAGGGGAATCTCATTTTTAGGACTGGAAATGGGCTTTTAGTTTTGGGATGTGCCATGTCAGGCAGGTGAGGAGCAGCTTCCCTCCCCAGCTGATCCAGGGGCCCTGGGGTGGTTGTTGGAGCTCTTGCTGCTGGATTTGGCAGGGCATAGCCAGGAGCTCCAGGACAGGAGGAAATCCAGCTGTTGGCTCCTGCAGGTGCTGTGAGGGTGTGGGAGGTGTTGGCAGCTGCTTGAGGCACACCAGGCTGCACATCTGGCCTGTCCCAGGGCCTGTGGCTGCAGGGAGTCAGTGGGAGGAGGAGGAGGCTGGCCAGGAAGAGTGAAGGCTGAGAGGGAGATGCCATCACCCTGTGAGCTGAGGGAACCCCCCAGATCCCAGCTCTCCCATACAGGATGAGGAAAAGGAGAAGGGGGAAGGGGAAAGGTGTCACCAGCAATGTACACTGCAGTTCTGTCACACAACCCCCTAGCCCACAGACATTGTGGGGAGGAGAGGAGAGGCTGGATGAGAAGAGAGGCAGTTCTGTGTTCCTGTTGTTGTATAAATAAACACCCAGTGGGCGCTCACAGCCCGAGACTGCACCGGAGCCGCTTCCTGTGGGCTCCCAAAGTGTCCTGTTGGGGACAGCTGGGCAGGCTTTGTTCCGTGATACCCCACAGGAGGACACTTCTTTAGATCCTAGCACACCCCATGTGCATGCTGCAGGCTATTCTGGGAGCTCCTGGCTGGCTCCTGCTCTGGAATCTCTTGGGCTCCGTGTTTGTCCCAGCTGGCACGAGGGCTGGAGCCTGTGCTAGGCACGAGTGCAGGGAAAGTTTGGCTCATTTCTAGACAAAACAGAGCTGATGGGAACTTTCCCTCTAGGAAAGCTCGCTGTTTCTCCTGCTACCTACCCCTTTGTGCAGTGGAAGTGCCAAAGGCTTTGGAGCTGGGCTGGGATTCAGTCCTGCAGGGAGCCAGCCTGGCAGCTGCAGCTGTGATCCAAGAGTTTGCATCCTCTGGGCTTGGAGCTCGCCTAGATCTTTTTTTTTTCCTGCCTGTTGAAATCACCTTTCAGCCTAGCTCATGAGGTTCCATCCTGATTTTTTCTCACCTCCTGCAAAAATCCAATTCGTGGAACATTTTGCTGTGTTCCATGGACACATGCAGCTGTGTCGGGCTCTGGGAAATGTGTGACCCCCTTCTTATTTTTATGGACATTCCAGTCATACCTAAAACGTTTGATAGAGATTTTTATTTTTTTTTTCCTTGGGCTCTGTTTTGCTGAGAACTTGTCCTGCCCACGAGCTCTTCCCCAGCATGTTGGTTTCTGTTGTGCTTCAGCCTCCTGCCAGCAGTTCCTAGAGCTGAGTCCCACAGAGAACCCAGCAGGGCCTTGAATCCAGGAAGTTTAGTCCCAGATTAGTGGTAAACCACGGCTGGAGTGCAGTTTGCTTTCTGGTTTCTCCTCCCTCAGGGCTGCAGGGTTTGTGTGTGGTTCAGTGGAGCAAATCCTGGAGCTGGCATGTCGGGGTCACACAGTGGTTTCTGAAAATCTGAATTATTTTATATCCCTTTTCTCCTGGGCTGGTCACTAACTGCAGATAAATCAGTTTCCTCCAGGATCCAATCTCTGATTTAATCACACCCCCAGGGTGAATTTTAAGAGATGGTGGCTGTCTGAAGCCTTTGGCCTCCCAGTGACCTTGCTGGAACAATTTCAGCTGGATGGGCTTCCCCCTCTGCCCCCCTCAAGTGCAGACAGAGCCGTTTGTCAGCAAAATGGTCTTTAAATGTCTTCCTGTGGCAAACTTAACGAGCTTTTAATGGAATTCTGGAGTGCTGTGCATGGACGAGCAGCTCCTCCTCCTTCCCTGTGGCTGCTGACTAAAAACCCCCTGTGCAAAGCTCCTGCCTGAGAGCTTTGTCTCCTTCTGAGACCCTTGAAGCATCTCAAGGTTGATTACAGTTGTTTTAGCAAAACTTAGTAATTTAATGTAATTTTCCCCAAAACTGTGTTCCAGCAGCAGCAGCTTTATGGCAAGCCTTGCTAAATGCTGGCTGCAGTGGAAAATTGCTTATGGTTCATTAAAACAATTAATTTAAAAATTATTGGGAAAGTTATAGCATTTCCAACAAGGTGAGATTTTCTTCCAGCTGTCTGTGATGCTTTAGAGGGGGAGGAAGGATTTCTTGTTGATCAGGAGCAGGGATGGGCTCATCCTGTGCCAAAACCAAAGCAGGGCACATGAAATCACCTGGAGGTGCCAGGGAAGTTTATCTTGCCTCAATCTTGCAAGTTCCTGCAGGTCCCTGTGTCTGCTGGCTGCTCTGATGGAAGATCTCATCCCTCCCATGACAGGGAAATTGTGACTGTCACACCTGAGCCAGGTACAGCACCTGGAGGCTTTTGGCTGTGCCTGGGCAGGTGGCCCTCCTCCCAGGGAGGATCTGCAATTCCCAGCATTGTTATCCCTTTCTCTCTTCTCCCAGAAACCTGCTGCCCAAGAGTAGGATGTTGTGAGAATTAGAAAAACAGAAACTTCCACAGACACTAAAAAATTTGATCTACAGCCTTAAAGGAATCTTAGATTGATGTGAAAATACAATACACAGATACTAAACCAAAAAATCATAAACTTATATTTCTGTAGTTGTAGGTGAGAATATACCTTAAGTAAGTGGGAAACTGTACTGATAAGACAATGAAGAGTTTGTAATATAAGGGTGTAGTTGTAAAAAGTTAAAATAAAAACTTGTGGTTTTCCCCTAACAAAAAAACATGTGCCTGTGAGTTAGAAACCCATTGGATAAAAATATTCAATGCAGTGCGGCAGAAGTAAGTAAAGGTGATAAGTTAGAAAAGTGAGATAAACCCTGTGGCAGCTGTCTGCTGAGTTAGAACGTTGATATATCACCTTGTAACAAAGAAATTTGTGACTGCTCTTGAGCTATGGCCGAATACTTTCTCCTCTAAAATATCACAGCCTCTGAGGTTGCTGTTGATCTGAGCAATAAATCATTGCTAGCCTGAAAATAGTCCCTTCCTTTCTAGCAGGGACAATGACAGCATGTAAATAACTGAAACCTGGTTCTCCCCCTCCTTTTTAAGGAAGGACCTGGTGCGTGTGGAGGCCACGGTGATCGAGAAGACGGAGTCGTGGCCCAAGGTCAACATGCGCTTCTGGAGGAGACACAACTTCCAGAGGAAGAAAAGTAAGGGGGAAAGGGGAGAAGACACCTCTCCTTCCCTGCTGGGTGTGGGAGGGGAGGAATCCAGCACAAGGACCTGGGGAAGGAGCTCATTCTCTGTGTCCCCAGAGCCCCTCAGGGCCAGCCCCTGTCCCATGTGCACCCACAGAAGGTTTAGTATTCCCTCAGTGTTCCCTAAACTTCCTGGGCAGGAGAGCAATCCCAGTCTCTCCCCAAAGCCTTGAACATTGGATGTGTCATCACAGCTCCCAGCAAGCCCAGACAGGGTCCTGCCCACGTTTTGGTTGCCAAATGTCTCTTCCTTGTCTGAGAGAGGGAGGAATTATGGCTGGTTTTGTATGGGATGGATGGTAAAGCCTTGGCCAGGCTGCCCTCTGGGACCTGCTGTCCTTGGCACCTGATCCTTTTTTTTCCCCCTTTCCCTTCTTTTTCAGTTATTGCAAACCCCCAGACTGTCCTCAGGATCAACACCATCGAGATCTACCCCTGCTTGTCCTGACTGGGGAGGTGTCCTGGGAATCACTGCTGCTCCAGGAAATTGTGGAAATAAAACTGCCTCAGCACTGGGAAGCTCTGGACCTCTTGTTGTGGTGGGAAATGGAAATCTCTGTGTGGTGGGAAATGGAAATCTCTTTCTTTTTAAAAAAAATAAAATATTTTTTAAACTTGCTTCAGCCTTGCTGGTGTTTATTTGCCAGGAGTTTTAAGCTACCCAGGATCCATTGCTGGTTATCCAGCTTTTTCATGCCTAATGGATTTTTTTGCCTCCACACCTCCTGAATTTTAGGAATTCTGGTCATGTAATTCCTGGCATTGTGTGGCTCCAGGGAATATCCTGGGGCACAGCCTGTGGGACTGAAGAGGACAGTGGAACCAGGTGACTGCAGGGTCTCAAATCTCCCAGATTGTGCCATGGGGTGAAAATCCTTCTTAATCATTAGCACTGGGAAGTGGAGCTGAAAAATTCTCCTCCTGAAGGTGAGCAGCAATAAATTGTATGTGTGTGTATGTAACACCATCAAAATGAGACACTGGTGGCTCAGGAGGGATTTTGTGCCTATTTCAGAGCTGAGTTTTGACCTGCTGAGTGTATTCCATGTCTAGATCCTGGTCTTTTCCCTCTTCTGTGGCTGCACATTGAGCACTGTCCTTTCCTGAGCAGCACATACAAGGCCAGGTGGATCCTGCTGAGGTCTGCTGGTGTTTCTGGGCTGGATATCCACCAGGAGGAGAGTTTGCTGGAGTTTCCTGGAGTTTCTTGTGCTGTGGGGTTCCTGATAGCCACCATGGGAAGGGATAATGGGCCCTGCTCACTTTGTCACTTCCCTAGGGAGTACCTTGAGTAAAACCACATTTGGGTGTCCTTTGCACTCCCACCATGGCTCCCCCTGGGACAAAGGTTGCCAGAGCCCTGTGCTGAGGGAAATGGGAGTTTTGTTCCATGTGGAGCTGGTCTGGCTGTCCAATCTCACAATTCCTTTGGGAGATCACTTCAGGCACCGCTGTGGTGGCTGCTGGAAAAGGATCCAGCTGTGCCAGGGCTGAGCTGGTTCTTCAGCCACTGCAGACAGCTGCATCTGCAGGGGTGGCCTCAGCCCTCCCCATCTCAGATCCCCTGGCACAAACAGCCTTGGGAATGCTGCTCTTTCCCTGCTGCTGAGGTTAAACACAGTTTTTAGCAGCTGAGGGAGTGTGGAGACAGGGACAGCCTGGATTGTCACATCCTCATTCCCAACCTCTTCCAAAGTGAAAGGGTGGGGAGGCCCCTCCAAAAACCATCTCCCACCTGTTCCCCTTCTCCCACAGGTGGTTGCAGCTCCATGCTGGGAGCAGAGATCCCAGCAGCAGGCAGAGCGTGCCGTGGGCTGGCACAGGGACCACAGCTCCGGATGCAGGCTGTTCCCGGTCCACAGTGGAAGCGGCGCTGCCAGCCCAAGGAATTGGACTGGAAACCCTCAGTCCCTCTGTGCTTCAGTGCTGGGGCTAAGAAACAGCGTGTCTTGGCTTTCAGGGGATGTAGCAGGAATGTTCTGTCCTTCCCAAATAGGAAGAAACACTTGGAAATAACACGGGATTCTGGGCTCAACAATACGGAGGGCAGAGGCTGCTGTGGAGTCCAAGGAAAAGCAAAGGGCTTAAGTTCTGTGAGTCTGATCCCCCAAAAAGCCCTTGGGAATGTGGTTCTGATCCAAGTGAGATACTACACAAAATTAGGGTGTTTTCACAGCATTTTGGGGGGACAGAAAATCAGGAAGGGAAAATCCAACCACTATCAGGAAGTTCTTGGTTTAAAAAAGTTTGTAATGCAAAATAGGCAGGTTTTGTTGGAATTATTTGCTCAGACTGAGGTAAAAAAGGGATTATTTTAATGCTTTCTTCAGGAGAATTTGAATCAAAAGCTTTTTGTCATTGCAAGTGGAAGCAGGAATGCCCAGCTCTCAGGGATGAAGTCACAGGGGCTTCATGTGTCAGGGGAGTGATCCTTGTCACCCTTCCTGGTGCTAAATAGCACTGAAACAGTTTGAAAGCAGGAATTTCTCAACAAAACAGGTTGAGAAAATTCAAGGGTTTTTTTTTTTCCCTTAAGCACCGATTCGCAGTGAAAATGTCTCTGCCTGGACCAAACAGATCCGGGCGCAATTTGAGATGCTTTGCCCAGAGCAGGAGATCCACGTGGGTCAGACAAGAAGCAGGCCCGGGCTCCGGCCACCCCTGTGGCGTCTGTCCCCCCCGGCAGGGAGGCTGGAGAGCCGAGCCGAGGGCCTGTGCTGGGAACGGGAGTGAATTCCAGCGCTGATCCCTGCCCGCTGGCCACAAAGCCGCTGCCTGTGCCGCTCCCTCCCGCCGCGCTTTCCAAGAACGCCGGCAGGGCTCGGCGGCAGCGGGACAGCCCTGACATTTCCCAGCATAAGGAAGCCTTGTTTTCTCGCCAGCTGCGAGGTTTGCTCTGGAAGGGCTGGCGGGAAGGATTCGGGAGGTGCCCTCGCTGCTCCCCACGGCATCCCTTGTTTGGGGCAGGAATGCCGAGTGCGTCCCTGGCCCTGCTCCTCCCTGGATCCCAGGTGTGTGTACCCCGAGACCCCTCCTTGCCCTCCCCTCCCCGGGAGAGGCTGAATCCCTGATTTCTGTGTGCCATGCACTGAGCCCAGCCCTCCTCCTCTGCCCTTTCAAGAGTGGCCTGTGGCACCAGAATTCCTTTGTGGCTCCAGGTTTTTCCCTCCCCCTTATAACACCAGCTGCTTTTAGGAGCCACTTTGGAGCGAGATTTCCATCATTTCAAAGGCTGCTGCTGTTCCAAACCCCTCCAGTGCTCTGGATGTTGCAGCTTCGAGGGGCTTGGACTTGTGTTTCACACAAAATCCTTCTTGTGGTTGAAGGTAAGACAGCCCCATCCTGGTCATCCCACAGGATCACTTTTTGCAGCGTTTCTGGAGGTTTAAGTCATTTCCACGATGGGATTTGTCTTCCTTCCCTCAGCACAGTGCTCTGTGTTCTAAAATCAGCTTCCCAGCAAAGCCATTCCCGCAGCGGGAAGCTTCCTGCCGTGAGGAGCTGTTTGTGGGGTGTGATGGAGCCTGATGGACAGACAGGGTCTGTGGCTGTGTCCTCCTCCCCAACAGCCGGCTCCTGCGGGAAAACAAAGTGCAGGACGCTCTCTTTGGAAGCCACGGGGCAGCACAGGGATTTAGCAGCTCCGTCAGGACATTTGGATCGTGTGCTCTGCCAGCCATGGGCTGCCGGTGTTTATCCAGTGGCACAGCTCTGGGGACATGTTGTTCAGGCCCTGGGGCAGGAGGGAAGTGCTGTTAATTTGCCCCTTCCCTGTGTTTTTTATCCCTCACAGCTTTGGGAAGGAGCCCTTGAGCTCTGACGTGGAGCCAGATTTGTTTTCTCAGCGTGATCCAGCCGCGTGTCGGAATCCGCTCCAGTGGCAGACAGGAACGGGACATCAGGACACTCTGCTGGTTGGATTTCTCTTGCACTTGAAGTTTTATTATCTCCTGTGACCTAAAAACCAGCCTTTTATTAAAAAAAGAGAGGGAATGTGTTCCCAGAGGGTCTATGTTGATGTGAATCCCACACGGAGTCCAGCAGTGGCCGGCATGCCTGGACATGGGGCCTTCCATCTGTTTTCCCTCTCCCTATTTATAGCAAATGGAGAAGCAGCTGAGATCTGTGTCCTTGTGCCTTGTGAATGCACAGGTTTCACAGCAGGACTGGCGTCAGAAGGAACAGAGTGAATCAAGGAAGGCGAGGGGCTGAAGGCTGGGAGGACTCTTGGGTGTGCTGGGTTTGCTGCAGCAACCCAAAATATGTTTATGGGCAGGGCAGTGTGACTTTGGTTATACCCTTGGAGGGCATTCCCTGATGGAGCTGCACATGGGAATGTCTGTGCAGTAATTAACAAGTGCCAGTTTAATGTGGTGAGTGAGCTGGAAAAGGGTTTGAGCCCTTCAAATGGAGGCTTGGGAGAGGAGCTAAGCCTTGGGGAACTAAAATTTGCAATACCTCAATCATTTTTGAACTGGAGTTGGCTCCTGCATGGATCTGTTGGCATTCCATGCCTTTGGATCATCTCATGGAGAGAAAAGGGACTGGTGTTACTTTATCTTCCTTTCCTAAGTGAGAAAACACCATTGGCAGTTTCAAAAGCCTCAAAGCTCAGTTCCTGGGCAGCTCTCAAAACAGCTGATAATCCAGTAGGGAAGTGGTTTGGACCATGGAATGGGATCCCCCTGACCCGAGGCTACGGCCTGAGGGGATTTGGCTCTGTGCTCTAGGCCAGCTTTTCACTTCAGCTGATTCTCTGTTTGCAGGGCTGTGATTCATGGGAGCCTCTGGCTCTGTTCCCAGAGCAGACTCCTTGTGTCTTGAAGGACCAGCAAGTATGGAGGAGCCTGACCACAAATATTTCACCAGGACTCAATATCTCCTGCACCTTTCCCACCTGGCTGTGCTGCAGAGTGCCAGAAGTGGATCATGCAGCGATCACTGGTGATAAAATCCTGTTCCCACTGCCAAACGTTCCCTGGCAAACGTGGGACGTGGTGCTGAGTGCTCCTGTGGGAACATGCATGTGGTTTCTACCACGCCATACCTGAGGAGCAGGAGTTTCTCCCAGCTGTGCTGTCAGGGACACAAATTCCCCAGCCCCAGGACTCACACTGACCCTTTTCCTAAAGAATCCAGGGATATGTTTTTCTGGAGCAGCTGGTCTTGGATTGGAAGGTCATAGTGGTCGTGGAGGTGGTGGGAAGGGAGCTGATTTTCCCAAGGTGACATTGGAAGTCTGTGGCACGAGTGCAGCTGTGCTTCCATTTTAATTCCACCGTTCTTGTCCCTTTGTTCCCTCATCCCCAAGAATCCATGTGCTGTTAACACACTTGGAATTAAGGCAAATGTGACTGCCCAGCTGCAAGGGCTGTTCTGCACCTGAGGTGAGCACAGCAGGAACCTGGGGCAGCGGGAATTGTTACTCTGCACTCCCCCAGCCACTTCCTGCCTTCCAAAGTGCAAGGGTCGATTTTTCCATGAAATTTGCCCATTTGTTGTCACACAGCTCGCAGGAAAAGGGGTTTTCTCTGTGTCTTCTCCCTCGTTTGCCTGGAATCAGGCAATGCATTAAAACTGGTCTTAGAGAGGATCAGGCAAGAAGAGGACTTGATTGCAGACATCTCATTTCCGTAGGAAATGGGGCTAAAAATAGGGAAGGAATGTAAAGGAGATTTCTTTTTCTTGACACCCCCCGTTCCCCAGCTGGGAATCAGCTTTTGTCCCAAAATCTGTTTATTGCCTCGCTGTTGTTTTCTGGGCCCCAGATGTAGCCATGAGCCTGATTTTTGCCTTTGGAGAAGCCGGAGCAGGGCTGTTTCCAGGGGCTGATGCACAAGGAAGACACACGTGATGGCAAGATGGTTTTCTGGGAGAGGTCTGCTGGCTCTCCATGACAGTCTCTGTGCTATCCAGGGGCCTCCCTCCAGCCCTGATCCCGCTGGCAGCAGCTGTGATCCCGATAACCCTGTGGCTGGTTGAGTGCTGCTGTCCCTGTGGGCACCAGGACGTTCCCTTTGGACACCTGATAGGGGCTATAAATACCAGGTGGGTTCATGTTCCCTCAAGCAGTGAGTGAGCTGTGCCAAGTCACCCCAGATGGCCAGGCTGAGAGATCCCTGTGCCAGAGAAGTGACTGCAGCCTTTGGAAAAGGGGCTGAGTCCCTGATGTGGGCGTTTGAGGGCTCCACATCCTTGGCCAGATCCCTTCTCCCAGCTCCTTTTTTTGCAGCACTGGTGTCACCTGGGATCTGCATCCCATGGATCAGAAGCGTTCTGGGCTCTGATGGAGAGAGTCAAGATGCTCTAAAGGTGTTGCCAGGCTTGTCCCTTGTTCCCAGGATGCCCAAGGCACATCCATGCCAGCTCCAGGTACTGCTCTGAGCTGTTACACATTCCCTGCACAGCTGGGTATCCCCTCACGCTGCTGCTTAACAACCTGGTGCTGCTGCTGCCCCAAAACACACAAACTTCAGTTCCAGACCTGGTGTGGAGTCCTTGCTCTTGGATATCCATGGGGATTTAGTGGCTGGTTCGTGGTGAGCCAGGATTCACTCCTCGTCCTGCTCGTGGGACAGGGGGGATGGCCAGGGCTAAGTCAGATCCTCTTGTCCTTACTAACTTGTCTGGTGCACAAACATGGAGACAATTATGATTTCAGGCAGTGGTTTGGGGCAGGCAGCACCCTCCCTGTGTTGCTCTGGCTGGAGGTGTTGCACCACTTCCCTCTTTCCTCACTCTTACAGACCCAGGGAATGCCAGGAAGGTTTGGGATGGAAGGGACCTCACAGCCCATCCAGTGCCGCCCCCTGCCACGCACAGGGACACCTTCCACAGCCCAGGTGGCTCCGAGCCCCGTCCAGCCGTGCCTTTGCCCCTTTGCGGGGAGCACCTTTCCCTGGCCGGGAAGCGCTGCTGCGTGCGGGGAAACTGAGGCACAACTCCCGAACCGCCTCCGGGACGGGATGACGACCGCCTTTGCTGGCGAGGGAGGAGGAGGAGGAGGAGGAGGAGGGCACCAGCCGGGCCCGCCCGGGGCTGAGCCCAGCCCGGCCCCCGGGGCGGAGCTGCCGGAGCAGCGCCCGGCGGAGCGGGGAGCGGCGGATCCCGGGGCAGCCCCGGCCCGGCTCCGGGATGAGCTTCCCGCGGCCCCTGCGCCGCTCCGTGAGCCTCAGCCCGGCCCGCACCCTGCGCCTCGTCGTGCTGGGACAGAGTGCCGTGGGCAAGACAGGTAGGACGGGGCTCCCCGGAATCCCCTCGGTGTCCCCCGCATCCCTCTGGCATCCCCCAGCACCTCTCTGGCACCTTCCTGCATCCCTCTGCTATGCCCTGGCACCCCTCTGGCATCCCCCCCGCTATTCTCCCTCCCGGCCAGTGGGACCAACCTTCCCATGTCCCTTTGGAACGAGGGACATTGTCCCGGTGCCCCCCCAGCCCGTGGCGTTTAAGGGCACTGAGTTTCCTTCCCCTCGAGTTTCCCACATGGACACTTCGCACCGTTTCCCTTGCCCGAGGGGTGCCCGGCTGCGTGGACATCACTGTCCGGGAGAACTTTGCTAAAAGCCGGGATTGGGTTTTCCCGGCCGTGAGGAGCTGGCTGCTCATTCCCAGCGCCCGCAGCAGCTGTGCGGAGCCTCCTCCGCAGCACCGGGCTGTTTTCCCTCAGGAAAACTCCCTTTCCCTGTGCCTCGTTCAGCGCTCTCCGTCTGTGCCTGCTGAGCTGGGGGTTTGGGATGCTGTGCTGGGAGCACCTCAGCTCCCTCCTTACCCCCTTCCTTCCTGGGGATCATCCTTGCCTGCTTCCTGCTCCTCCATCCCGAGCTGTGAGCACTCAAAGGGGGCAAAAGTGTCCTCAGTAGCACTTGGAGTGCCAGGACTGGGGTCAGAGGCAGGGAAAGATGTGGATCTACATTGCAGTGATCCATGATCCATGCAAAGCCTGGTATGCTGCCGTGCCCTTGGGGACAGGGAAAGTCCTGCCCCTCTGGAAAGGGGAAGGCACGGTGGCTGTGGCACCTGTGCTGGGCTGTTGGAGCCGCTGGAATTGTGTTTCTATGGACAGCAACCGGCATTCATGAAAAATCCTCGTTCCCTGATTAAACTGAAGGCAGCAGCTCGCAGCTCTCCCTGAGCAAGGCTGGAGCACGGGATGGGGCTCAGCTCCAGGGTACCCAGAGCCTGGGGGAGTCCCTGGAGGTGTTGGGCCCCGATGGAGCAGATGGGTTTATGGGGTGTACGAAGCCCTTGGCTCGCCCCCACCCCAAACACGTGTGTCTCCCTGCTGCTGGCCATCCCACCCGGCACACAGCAGATTCCTGGCAGCTTTGGGCCCCTCCTGCGGGCAGGTGTGGGGGTTTTGTGCCTCTTCCTTAGGGTGGGATCGTGCTGAGGGTCTTTAAAAGTTCCTCCAGTTCAGGTCGGCTGTCAGCGTGTGTGACAGGGGGACAGTGACACAGGCCATGGGAGTGAGGGCACAGGGGGGTAATCAATCCATGCCTCATGCAGAGGAGAGCTGGAGCGTGCCAGGAACAGGGAGCAGCCCCTGGGAATGGCAGGCACGCAGCCCCCTGAGTGTGTCCCTCCCCATCTGTGTCCCCTGGGCGCTGTTCCACACGTCCTCCCCTGCCAGGGGACATTGTGTCACCTTCCCCGGGGGCTGTGCCCCAGCTGCTGGGTCCTGCTGCCCGCCAGCCCCTGTGCTGGGGATGAGGACACCTGTCCTGCTGTCCCTTCCCAGCTGGCAGGTGACATCCTAGGTGACGGATGGAGTGTGGGAGATGTAAGGAAGGAGCCAAGGGCAGCAGCATCATTGCTTCAGCTCCTGTGGGGAGGACATGGGAGCTGTGTCCCCAAGGTGGGGGTGGCATCTCTCCTGGGCAGGGTGTGAAGCAGGGCAGGCTGAAGGTGGATTTCATCCCTGAGCTGCCAAGCTCCCATCCTGGCAGGGCTCCACTCATCCCCAGGATGACCATGGGATACAGAGCCAGGTTGGGAGAGTTGAGGGGTGGGAACAACCAAAGGGCAAATCCCATGTGAGCAGCTGCAAAAGGGAAGGATAACCCTTGATTCTCAGCAGGAGTTTAGGTTCTTTTGGAGCAGTTTGGAAGCCTTCAGGATCTGGAGACCCGAGGTCCCAGATCCTCCGAGCAGGGGTGGGTTTGGGTGCAGCCGTGTGGTTTAAGGACCTGGGCTGTGTGAGTCAGCAGCGGGGGCTGGAAATCCAGCCCAGCTGGGGCTTGTGCTCTCCTCTGCTGCTGCTGCCCAGCGTAAACTCTGCCATAATCCAGAGCAGAGCTCTGCCTGCAGCACGTGGAGTGAAGATGGATCGGTGCTGGGGCCGTTCCACAGCAGCACAAACAGGGCAGCACGTGGGCACACGCCTGGTGCTATCCCGAGGTGCCAGCCTGACTCCGTGGCAGGTAAATCACCCCGTGAGCCCCCACCCCACATTTAAGGCACAATTAACCCTTTCAGCTCCAAGGAAAGCCCTTCCCGAGGTGACTGATGGGGAGGATGGGGAGAAAAAGCTCCTTATAAGGCTGGGTGGCCACGGCCGCTCCGCCTGCGGCCGCTTCCCCCACTGGCAGCTCCCCTCGTGTTCCTGTGCTCCAGCCAATTTTTAATCAATCTAATTGGCTCCTCTTCTCATCCCTCACCATGTGCTCCAGCTTTGGGTGGCTGCCTGACATATGACACACAATCAGGTGCTTTCTAGAGACCGAGCCTGCCTCGTCCTGCTCCCCCCGATAACTCCGTTGCCTCTTTGAAGGTGCCTGTAGGTGCCTCCTGCAGGATGCCTGGTTATCTCCTCAGAGCAGTTTGGCTAAATTACCTGCTTTTTTCTTCAAATCCCTTCCCTGCTGTGCAGGTTTCAAACCCAGAGACAGACTGGGGGGGTGAGAGGATGGTGATGCCCCCAAAGAGGAGCCAAGCAGGTGTGAGAGGCAGGAGAAGTTCCTGCATCCCTCTTTCCCTTTCTGTGGTTATTTAAGCTGGCCCATGTGGGGTGCCACATTCCTGGGATAAACACACAGATCTTGGTTGGCTTGGTGTGGGTCTGTGAGGGCAGGACACCAGCAACATCTGCTGGTGGGCAGGTGGGACAAACTGACCCTGGGTTGCAGAGCTCCAAGTCTTGCTCCAGCTTGGTGTTGGCTTTTCATTTCCCCTTTTGATTCTGGTGAGGTTTATCCTCCTGTCACACTCCTGCTCTGTTTTCCCTTCCTCCTGTCCCTCCTGGCTCTGTGCTCCTGCCTAGCTCTTTTGGGGTTTTTTCCCCCCGTTTTTTTCCCCCTGTTCCACTAATTTCACTTTCCACTCCTGTTGCCTTTCCAAACCAGCTCTCAGCCTCTCCAGCACCTTTCACTCCCATCTCCATTATCATCATTAACACCTTGAAGGGCTCAAGCACCACTTCTCTCTCCACTCCTGCACTCTCTTCACCCTCCCAACCATGCCTTTGTCCAGAAATTCCCTCTCCAGGCATCAGCACTGCATTTCCAAAGCAGCTTCCTGGAAAATATGTTAGGACCAAAGGCGCCAGGGAGGGTTTTGCCAGTGATTTGGGCTTTGCCTTGCTGGGCTCTGGTGCAGGGAGATGTGTAATCAGATGAGGGGGTTTAATTGCTTGAGCTGTGGCTGCTCCTGCTGCTCCTTTGCCCTTGCAAGGAGGAAAGATTAGCCCAGAGCACTGACAACTCCAACAGGGTTCGTTGTGTTTCTTTTTTCCAGCGCTGACCGTACGATTCATCACCAGGAGATTCATTGGAGACTATGACCCAACCCTAGGTAGGAAAACTCCTTTTCCTTGGGGCTGTCACCATGGCAGAAACAACTCTGACCCCAAATTCACCATATTCCCTCTTCTTCCTCCTCAACCAGGCAGGCAGCCCATGGACATCCTGACACCTCCCTGGGTCCTGCATGCCTTTTTCCCTTTCTGGTGTTATTTAGGCAAAATCTGTTGGAATGAGCCTTTGGATTGCACAGGCTCAGTCAAGGGGTAGTGGAATCATGTAGCATCATAGGATCACAGAATCATTTAGGTTGGCCAAGACCTCTGAGAGTCCAGCCATCAAACCAGTAGTTCCTGCTCAGTTCCTCAAATTCCTTCCCAATCTGCTGGGGGGTGGATTTTAAATGACAGGAGGCATCTAAGCCCCTGCAGCCTGTGCTCTCCTGAATTCTAGGATTTTGGGGTTTTTTGTTCTGCATTTGGGTTGTTTTTTCACCACTGAAGCCATGTCCCGGGTGGAATGTCCCAGAAATATCCCCTCCTCCCTCTCTCCTGTGGAGCCCCTCTCCCTCCCTTGTTGCTCCCACACTTTGGTCACTGCTGCCCCCTCGGCCACCCACCCAGGTGACCGAAGCCACCTGGGGGCTCTCTCACACACCTTCCCTGTGTCTCCTGCCCAGAAATGATCTACAGGCACGTGGCTGTCATCGATGGGGAGATGGTGCACTTTGAGATCCTCGACACAGCCGGACAGGTGAGCTCAGCCGGGAAAGCAACACGGAGCAGAGCAGCCTGCCAGGGAAAGCAACCCCACTTCTTGCACTGGCCTAATTCCTGTGTCTGGAACATCATAGTGGTTATCTCAGGAAAAGGGTGGTGAATTTATGTATAACCTCAGTTATATTACAGTGTAATATATTATTAATATATTACAGAGTAATATATTCCTCCATTCCCATTCCTTTCAGATAAATATTCCCCCATTCCCATGCAGGGCATAGCTGTGCTTGCTGTGCCAGTGGAGCATCCTGGCACCTCAAGGGAGCACTGATTCCCCCAATATCCATGCCAGGACAGGGCTGATGGCTGTCCCCACCTGCCACACTGCCTAAGCCATCCCATCCCTTCCCTGGCTGCTGTCCCTTTTCCCTCCCACAGCTCCAGAGGTGTTTCCTGGTGTGTCTATTCAAGGGGTTTTCCTTCAAGGGAATTATATTCCATTTCTCTTCATACACCCACATTCTCCTGTAGGCGGGAGGGGGAATGAGCCCCACCAAAGACCTGGGTCGAGAAAGCAAATTTGGGGCTGCTCCTTCTCAGCCTCCATGGGGACGGCGCCGCGGGGTTGCATCCATCAGCGCCGGCATTCCAGCGGTGCTGAGGGAGCCCGTGTGTGCCCCGGCAGGAGGAGGACTCGCTGCAGATCGAGGAGAAGATCAAGTGGGGCGATGGCTTTGCCGTGGTGTACTCGGTGACCGACCGCTGCAGCTTCGACGAGGTGATGCGCCTCTGCTTCCTCATCAACCACCTGCACGCCAGCCCCAAGCGCAGCGGCGGCGGCGCCGAGCAGCCCCCCGTGGTCATCGTGGGCAACAAGAAGGACCTGCAGTTCGACAGGATGGTGTCCACCGAGGACGGGGAGAACCTCTCCAAAGCCCTCAAGATTCCCTTCTACGAGATCTCCACGCGGGACAGCTACGAGGAGCCGGTGGCGGTGTTCAGCAGCCTCTACCAGGAGCTGCTCAGGCAGGGCCACTTCTCCCCAGGCTCCTTCAAGAGGAGGACTGTGTCCAAGCTCATGGAGAAGATCCCCAAAATGCAGGCCAGCTCCAGCCTGAACTCGGCGGGCAGGAGCCTCAGCTTTAACTCCTTCAGGGACTACATCCCCGAGTGAGCGCCGGCTCAGCCCGGGATGGGGGCGGCTGCTGGGGCTGTGCCGCCTCTGCAGGGCAAGGGCAGGACTGCAGAGGGTGGCACCGGGCTACAAAAGCCTCTGGGTTCTTCTAACAGGGGGCTTTGTGCCAGCTGGGAAGGTTTTCTCCATCCATCTGATCCCTTTGTTCCCTCCTCCCCCTCTGGCATGGCTGGGGTGACTCGGTGGTGTTGGGACAGCCCTTGGAGGGAGGTTCAGCCCTGTTTTAGTGGGGCTCAGACCCAGCACAGGCACGTCTCGGGAGTTTTCCCCTCCCCTGAGCTGGCTGGGGGTATCTGCACCCCAAATCCAGCACCCACCATGCTGGGTGACCCCAAGGGCAGGGCTGGCTCCCAGGCTGGCATCAGCCATTCCCTGGGGATGGAGCCTGCTTCCTCAGCATGGCTGGTGAGTAAAACCCCTGGATCCTCCAGCCCTTCCAGTCCATCCAGGCTACCCTCAGCAGCATGGACACAATGGAGCCGATTCCAGAAGCTGCTTGCAGGTCCCCCTCTGTCTGCTTATCAGCTGCCCTGTTCCCAGAGGGAAAACCACCACCCTGTTTTGCACAGGGATGGGGCAGAAAGGTGTGGGAAGGAGCCAGGCTCGTGGCTCATGTTCCTCCCCTCCCTCTGGGTGTTGGGGCTGTGTGGCTGCTCGGGGTGGCTGTGCTGGGCCCCTGTGGTGTGACTCCCCTGTCCCCTCTGTTGTGACCCCCCCCATTGTCTGCTGCTGTGTCCTGTGACAATAAAAACCGAGTTCCCAACTGCCTGTGGGACTCCCAGGATAGGTTATTTCAGGGAGCTTAAGGAAAGGAGTACATGGTTTAGGATCACCCTTAAATTAGGGCTGGGCATCCCTCTTATCCTTCCCCTGAGCCCTGGCACCATGCACCCTCCTGGCTCCCTCCACCCCTACAAGGATTCCCTGCAGGATCACAGCCTGGGAAGCCACTTACCCCAGCTCCCCAGCCTGCTCCAGAACCCACCCAGGCACCCTTTGCCCTCCTACAGCTCCCAGAGGTGTTTCCTGGTGCTGCTTGTGTCTATCCAAGGTTTCAAGGATTCATTATATTCCAGTTCTCTTCATACACCCACATTCTCCTGTTGGAGGGAAAATGAGCCCCATTAAAGAGGTGGGCTGGGAAAGCAATTTGGGGCTGCTCCTTCTCAGCACCTTGATTAAAACCCTAATTTTATTGAATTAAATTGAATTTAGTGAATGAAAATTTGCTCAGGGCTCTGTGTATGGGCAGAGCCCAAATGGGACTAAAACGCCTCAGGGGGCTGGACAAGGAGGGAGTGTTTGTTTATTTTTAGGGGGTTTATGGCATTCCCAAAGGAGTTGAACACTGGGAGCTGGGTTGGGGGTTTGTTTTCCAGCAGCTGGGGTGGGAGTTGCTGCCCTGGCTGGAGAGGAGCCCCTTTGGGAAGTGCTGGGATGGGCAGAGAAGAGCTCAGGAGGGATTAAACTCCACTGGGACACTGAACACACTCTTGAGCCTGACAAATGAAGGATTTGGGTGCTCTCATTCCACATTGCTCAGTTCCCAAATATCCCCAAGGCTGCTCCAAGGAGGGGATGGATTTAGCTGCTGGCTGGAGCCGGGCACGGCGGAATCCCGCAATATTCAGCAGGAATTACTGCAAGTGATGGATGAGACAGGAGCAGCTGATGAGCAGGAAGCCAGGCCAGCCCTGGAACAGCATCCCCAGAGCTCCTGGCAGCGGAGGGGATCTCTGTCCTGAAGTAACCCCGGCCCTTTTATACATCCCAAGGAATCCAGAAGGCTCTGTGTGGTCGCTGCCACGGCCCCTCACCAGGGCTCCTGGCTCTGCCTGCTATAATTAGCACCAAACCTCGTTAGGAGAGGCAGGGGCAGCTCTTCAGGACTGGTAATTGCTAATTACTGGAAGCCTCTAATGGCTCTCCAGGGGCAGTTTCCTCTCCCTTATAAAGGAAGGTCTTGAGGATGCAGTGTTCATTGGGGTGCAGAGAGGTTTTTGTTGGGGGGGATTCTGGGGGGCAAAAATCCTAAATCCCTCTGGTGAGAGGTCTGCAGGGGCTGGGCAGGGGAGACGGAGGAGGGGAAAGAACAAAAACAAGAAGAAAAAGAAGAAGATGAGGAAGAAGAGGAAGATCTAAGCCTTACTTGGAGCAGAGCCTGGAGTTTCAGAGCCCTGGGCAGGTGAGTCCAAGCCAGGTCCCTGGAAAGGAGGTGCCCAGAGCTTCCTTGGAGACACCCCTGGTTCCATGGGGATGTGGGACCTGCAGCCTTCTCCCTGCCCAGCAGGGCAGTGCCCCTAAAACAACACTTTGAGGGGATTTGGAGTGGAAGCTGGGAGTGAGGGATGGGCTTTGGTTGGCCTTGGAGCCCCTGGTGATCCCCTGGGTGGGTGCTCCTGTGTGTGGCTGGAAGTGCCACCTCTCTGGGGACAGGTGAGTGTCCTGAGGGTTGTCCTGCGCCTTTCCAGCCTCCTCTGGCTCAGCTCCACGGAGAGGAGCTGAAGAATTTTGGTCTCATCATTATCCAAACAGCATCTCCAGGGCCGGGATTGAATTTGGCAGCAGGCAGGCTGCAAATCTGCTCACCAGATTTCTGGGAAGCTGGGGAGAGGCAGATGGAGCAGGAAGGTCCTTTCCAAGAGCTCCCTCGCTGTGCTCACCCCCAGCAGCTCCCTGGCACGCCAAGCCCCCCCATTATCCCTCTTTTTCCCCTCTGCCAAGGGGTTTCCTGGAAAACCAAAATCCTGGGCTGCATTGTGGGGTGCAGCCGCTCTCTCCTCACAGCCACAGCTTTTGTCATCAGTTGTGCCTTGTTTTAATTTAAAAAATAGAGGTTTGGGGCTTTCTGAAGTCTTCTCCTGGAGGAGCAGCACACGGATCTGGCCTCACCACAGCCCTGCTCCTGGGACAGTGGAATTGCCAACAGCCCTTTCCAAGCAGGTGCTGCCTTCAGAGATCCCAAACCAGCAGCCTCACCCCCTCTGAGGGATTTGAGCTTGGAGCAGGAGCACTGAGGCTGGCTGGGGGCTTCAATTCCCTGGATTTAAGGTACCTGGGCTGGGTTTGGAGGTGCAGGGGGGTGAGTGCCCCATGAAGGGGGTTTTCCTCAGCACAGGGAGCTCCTCTCTGCTCAGATTAGAAATTTTACAGAATATTGTGCATTAGGAACTTGAGTTTGGTGTCCCCAAAATATCAGGGCACACAAGGACTGTTTCCATCCCAAAACTGGCAGCTGGAGCTGGCGACTTTCCAGCTGGAAAATTATCCATCCATGGATTATCTCAGGTTCTCCAGGCTGTTCCCAGCCCAAAATCTGCTGCTTGACATGAGACCCTCCTGAAAGCTTGAATGGGCTGTGGATGGACTCAAGGAGCTCCCAAATCCAGGCATTGCTGGTTCAGGGCACACAGTTGGGATGGGAAGGGACAGTGGTTGCTTCCAAGAGCTGATGCTGTTTATAAGGACACGTTGTCAGTGCAAGTCCTGCTGCTCCTTTTTTCCTTTATAAACAGCTGTGGAGTTCATGGAAATCCGAAAATGCTTTCCAGGAGGAAATCTGGGCTGAGATTTTGGGAATTTAGGAACCAAATCACTCTTTTTGCCTTTTTTTTTTTTTTTTCTTTTAAAGAGAGCTCAGCTCCAATAAGGAGCCCAAAGCTCTCTAAGGCACAGAGAATTCCAGCACAGCCAAAGGCTTTTGCTGGCCCTGAAAGGCAAGGCTGGGAACTGCAAGGGGAAGGAAAATCCAAAGAGAACACCCACCATGGCACGTCGGCTGTTTTATTCCCAGGATGGATTCTGAAAGTATCTTTTCCCTTTGGATAAACTCTGGGAGGGCAGGAAGGTGGGAAATCCATGTCCATCCATGCTGCCAGCTTCAGGGAATCCACTCTGGCTCATCACTGTGTCTCCCAGCGTAGAGATATCATGGATAAATGGATAAAAATGAGAGTTTGGTGTAGGCTTTTGAGGGATTGTGGGATCCACCCCGCAGGGAGAGTTTTGGGGTGAGGCAGCTCCCCACCGGGAAAAATGGAGGAGAAATGCCAAGTCCTGGAGGCACTTTGCTGCTCCCACCAGTTCTCATTTGCTCTTGGCCAACCCACACACCTTTCCTGTATTTTTTAAAAATAATAATATTTAAGAAATCCCAAACCAGAAACCTCAGGAGGGTCTGGCTGGGAAGCTGTGGCTGTAATTGCTGGTGCTTAAAGGCTGTAGGAAAATATTGATGGAAAGGGCTGTGCCTTCCCATTGCAACCCCAGAAAAGGGGAAAATCCCTGTGGTTCTCTGTGCTCTCCCTTTTTCCAGCCAGCCCAAAAGGTGATGACAGAACTCTGGAAAGGACTGTGATCCACAGGGTAGGCAGTGATGGAAGCCTCTCTTAGGGGACAGTGATCCTAAATCCCAGTGGGAATAACCCTTAGTCCCTGTTTTCTGTGTGCTTCACCTAAAAGCTCAGATTCTCCAACTCTGGTTATGGATGCTGGTGAGTTAAATGTGTTCCCAGCCTCCCACTCCATCCCTTCCCTGGGCATTGTCCACCCATTGTCCACATCCCACACAGCCCAGCAAACCTGGAGCCTTGGCAAACCCCTCCATCCTGGAATGGTTTGGGTTGGAAGGGGCTTAAAGCCCATCCAGTTCCAAGTCCCTGCCATGGCAAGGGACACCTGCCACCACATCAAGGTCCCTCAGCAGCCCTGCAGCCTGGAAAGCCCCATTGGATATAAAAAAAGTGACCTCAAGGTCTTTTCAACCCTGAAAAGTCATGAAGAGGGAAAAGATGCTCCATTCTGCATAGGAGGAAATTTAAAATGTTTAAACTAAAACTCTTCTGAAGCAGAGGGGCAGGACACCCTTGTGGAATCCAGGGAGCCACCCCGAAATATTTTTTTTTCCCTGTGGCCAGTGAAGGCTAAGTGGTTTTTGTTGGCAGTGGGAGGAAGATGAAGGGAGGTTTCACTCTGCTCGTGGGAGCCAGTTCATGCTGAGATCTGTGATGGACAGGAAAACTCAGAGATCCATTCCTCCTCTCAAAACCCAGAAGTTCTGGGAGGATTTGGCCCAAAAAACCCCCAGGCCGTGTGCAATGTTGGGGAGGCCCAAACTTGGCCAAATATTGGGCTGTTAAAAGCTCCAGCAGGATTTTTTCCCTGGGATTTGAGCTGCTTTTTAAGAAAAAAGGTTTTTCGAACCACCCCCATTTCCTGCTGTCCCTCCCAGGCGCGGCCCCCTGTCCCTGCTGATGCCACTGCACCCGCGCCATCCCGGGTTTCCCTAATCCCACCTTGGGGGCCCCTCTGCCATTCCATGGGTGTGATTTAATCTTGTGCCATGTGACAGAGCTTTGCCTTCAGCAGCTGCAGCCAAACAACCTCATCAGCTGCCCCTCTCCCAGCCCCTGTTGTGGTGGGAGACAGGGAATTGCCAATCCTTGGGCAGCTTTTGGGGGCTGCTGCCACATCCCTTTCTCTCCCTTGGACAGAGCATTGAACCTTCAGGAGCATTGAACATTGTACCAGGATCCCAGACCATCCCAAAGATCCCTTTTCTCCCCTCCTCTGCCCTGTTTCTGCAGGTTTTGCAGCCAAACTGAGCTCTCCCTGGGGCACATGGATCTGTACAGCCTCCCAAGTAATTCCATTGGCTCCGGTGATGCTGTGGGTGAGCAGCTCTGAGTCACCACAGGGTTTATTCACTTCTGCTTGCTCCCCCTTTCCAGGTCATGGGGAGTGCAGGGCCCCTCAAGTGCCTCTAACACCCCTGGTGGAAGGAACACTCCTCATTCTTTATTTTTGTTTCAGTTTTTCCCTTTATTTTACATAGCTTTGGGGTCCCGTGAGTCCATCACCCACAGCTTTGCCATAACCTCTCCTGACTCCATTCCCAGGGGATCCCCAGCCTGTTTGAAATGAGCATCGTGGTCTCCTGGCTCATATCTGAGCCTTTTTCATCCTTTCTCCTTATCCTGGATACACCCCCTCACCTGCTCTGGAGTCCCTTCTTGTCCTGATGCAATCCACCATTTTTTCTTCCATCCAACACTGGATATTGCCTCACCTGCAAAGAAAAATTAATCTTGGAGAGGAAAGGCCCCATCCAGGGGCCTATTTGGGCTACAGATGAGAATTTTCCTGGTGGATTTGGCTGTCCCGGGACTCTCCTGAAATCTGGGGTGAGCAGGGCTTTGGCCTTGGGATTGCTGGGGTTTTGTCTTGATGCAGGATGGGGAAGCACTTTTAAATCCCAAGGTTTTTATATCTTGGCAACCAACAGGTTGTAATATCACTTGGAAAATCCAGGTATTCCCTGATCACCTGTAGATGTGGTGAGATGACTGTGAATGGGGGGGACTGGAGCATGGAAAAGTTGATGGAAATCTCACATTTCCAGAGTTTTTGTACCAGTGGGGATTTCAAGTGTCCTGGGAAGTGGCTTCCCTGTGGTTTTGGGGGCAGGCAGCACCCTCAGCTGCAGCCCTGGAATTAATGTAAGGGAGGGTCCAGTGGCTCATGTGAAGTAGGAACAGGGATAAAATCCCCCCAAATTGGGCAATAACAGCAACAAAAGCCAAAGCAGGAGAGTGAGGAGGCTCAGCACTCCTAGGGCTTCACGTGTGGGGTAAAGACTCAACCAGAGCCACCTCAGCAATCTGGCAAAAAAAAAAACCTCCTTTAAAATTATTCCTCTATAGATAGAAGCCTTGAAAAGGGAATATTTTAATGTCCTGCCCCTGCTGGGGATGCAGCCACCTGCGGCTACGTGCGGGCCGCAGGGGAGCGGGCGGGAGGCACAGAGGGAGGGAGGGAAGGAGGGAGCTTGGCTTAAGTAACGCTCCTGGGTTAGTCTGGATCAAGTTCCTTCAGCTCCACGGGTCTGAGACACGGCCAGGAGGGAAAACTGTTCTGGGAAAGAGGAGGAAAACCTGCCTGTGGTGGGAAAACCGCTGGGGAAAACATTGAGGACGCTTTGGGGGCTGTGACAGCACCTCCAAACCTACCTTTAGGTAAGGGGGTGATGAGGGAAGTAGGGGTGGCTGTGCTGTGCCAGGGGAGGTGGCACCATGCCCAACCTGACATCGGGCAGTGGGATGAGGGCTGGGATGCAGGAACAAGCCAGTGCCACGCCATGAAGCTGTCCCCACAGTGACCCCTCACCTGGAGGGACAGCAGTGCCCATTCCCTTGGGCTCAGCCAGCTCTCCGACCCTGCCCACGGGTGGGTTTTGCTCTGTGCATCATCCAAACGCTTTTCCAGGGAAGGGAGAGAGGAGATGGAAGGAGGATGTTGCATCCCCTCCTTTCTCGACCCACCCTGGGATGTTTTCCTGCACCCCTGGCTGTTTGCTGCTGCTTCCAAACCGAGCAGGGAAGCGAAGCCAAACCCCACGGAGCAGCCGAGGCTGGAGCGCGGCCCCGATTCCCATTGTCCATGGCCCCATCTCCTCCCGGGCTCTGGGCCACGTGTGACACCTCCTCCTCCTCCTCCTCGGTGTCCCTGGGTGCTGCGGGCTGTGCCAAGGGGCTGAGCCCCTGCCTTTGGGGGCTGAGCCACCGTCACCGAGTCCAGCAGCGGGATTTGCTCTGGAGGAGGCTGTGGAAGGGACTCCCCTTACCTCGGGATTAGTGCAGACAGAACCAAGAGGCAGCTTTCCCTCTTTTAAACTATTTTTAAAATTTCATTATATATACATTACATTCATTAGTTTTTTTGTGTATGCTTTTGGAGCCATCCCAGAGGATCTTTTGGAGCCATCCCAGAGGATATTTTCGAGCCATCCCAGGGGATCTTTTGGAGCAGTCCCAGAGGATCTTTTGGAGCTATCCCAGAGGATATTTTCGAGCCATCCCAGGGGATCCTTTGGAGCAGTCCCAGAGGATCTTTTGGAGCTATCCCAGAGGATCTTTTGGAGCTATCCCAGAAGATCTTTTGCAGCTATCCCAGAGGGTTTTCTTTCCTGTGCCGCCGCAGGAGGGGAGAGCAGCGGAGCCGCCGCCGCATCCCTGCGATCTCACCATGCCCGTCTCCCGCCACACCGGCCAAATCCCGGAGTCCACCTGGACCTTGACCTTCAGGGAGATGACGGAGCCCTGGAAAGGCGCCGTGGGCTGCCTCGGCGTGGCCGTGTTCTTCGCCATGACCATCGGCATCATCTCGTGGCAGGCCGTGGAGCAGCCGCCGGAGGAGTGGGTGCTGCGGGGCCGGGACGCGGGGATGCTGTGGGAGCGCGGCCGCGGGGCGCTGCTGCTGCGGGCGCTGCCGGCCGGCCGGCCCGTGCTGGCCATCGCCGTGGGCAGCGTGCCGGCCACCGAGCCCCCGCCGCCCCGCGACCGCTGCTGGCACGACGGCCGCCAGTTCTGCTACTCCTGGGAGGAGGACGCCGAGCTCCGGCTGGCCCTGGAGCCGCCGGCAGCCCCCGGAACCGAGTGCTACAGCGTCCGCTGGACCCCGCTGCGCCCCGACGTGACCCTGAAGGTAACGAGAACCCCTCCGGCCGGCTCCAAACCCTTTGGGATCCAACAGGGGCCGCTCTGGCCTCACCATCATCCCCCAGCTCAGTTATGTGATCACACTGTGGCTCCCCGCCTTCCACATCCAGAAGGTGCTGGGTGGGGAAAACCATCTGTGAAGCTGAGCCCCAAAATCCTGTGGTGGTGCCACGCTGGTGACCCCGGGTGGGAGAGCTGTGTTTATATGGAGACAGAGTAAATACCCAGTGGAGATGACAATGCTGGCGAGAGCCTCGGGAAGGTCTCTTCCAGCACAGACACAATGGGCAGCTCCCGCGGGATGGGAATAATCCGTGTGCGCTGCTGCAAACATTTTTGGTACCATTCCCTGCTTTCTCCCTCAGTTAAATAAAAGCAGACTCTGGGAAGGAGCCTCAGGAGGGGAAGGAGACACGCTGTCAGAGCAGGGTGTCCAGTTGTGGGGAGCCCTCAGAACAGGGAGGGAAGCGGGATGGGATTCTCTGGGATGGAGGATTGTTTCCCTTTGGCCATAAATCACCTGTTGGCACCATTCTGGGTCGGTGGAAGGTGTTGCCTGAGCACAAACCCTCAGTCTTCCCCACTGACATTGCTGTGAGCATTTGAGAGGATGAGCGAGACAGAACAGGCTTTCCCCCACTTGTTAAAAAAACCCCCAAACCATTGGAAAATATGATCCAGCGAAATCTGAGTTCAGAACAGACTGTTTTCCCTCTTTCCCAGCTGGTGTAACGAGTTCAGCTGACACCTGGTAGAGCTATTCTGAGCCTCCAGGGTTTCCACTTTAATAATTTACATCTCCTCTCCGCACCCCTTGGAGAGACTTAACCTCTCTGCGCCCCCGAGCTCACGACTCCAGGAGGCTCCGAAGCCTTGGGATTGGGAATAAAGGTGGGGTGGGTTGAGTGGGGGGGTCTCTGGGTCCCCTCTGCCACCCACCCCAGGCCCCCTTCACGGCCCCAGGTCTCTGGGCTTTCGGGGAAGCCCATCCTGCCTGGGAAGTCACGAGGACGCTAAGTCCTGCTGATCCCTCGATTTGGCAGAAAGGGGAAAGTCTGAGGAGCTTTGAAGTGAAAACTGATGATTTCTGGCAGGAGGCGGGTCAAGGATGGGGATGTCCCCCATCCCAGGGCCCTGTCAGGCCTATGAGAAGTGCCCAAATCTCCAAACTGAGTCTCTTGAGGGAAATTTTTATCATCAGCCCTCGGGAAAGAGGGAAGCTGTGCCTTGGGAGGGAGGATGTGTCACCTTCAGGGCACTGGTGCCATCAAGGTGAGGGCTCAAGATGGGGCTAAAAGCTTTCTGTGAGAGCTCAGCTGAGGACAGCTGCACTTGCTGATTCACTCCAGAAACTCTGAGAAGGCAGCTGGAGAGCTTAATGCGGTTTTTAAGTAAAGCAGAGGAAAAAAAAAAAAAAGAAAAAGAAAAACAGAAAAAAAACCCACTGAACAAAAAATACCAAACAAATAAAAAACCTGACCAAACCCAAAAACCATGACCAAACTGAAAAATCTTGACCAAACCAAAAAAACCCCAAACAAACTAGCAAACCAAAATACACAGATTTTTCAACTGGGCTTCTGAAAGTGCTCTCAGTGCATTTTAAAGCTGTTTCCTTGAATTTCCCCCTCTCTTGTCCTTTCCCACTCACTCCTGCAGAGTCTCTTTGCTCACACCTTTGCAGCATCTTTTTACCTGTGATTCAGAGGTGTTTGATAACTGTGATGGAGTGCAAAAGTGTGATTGTCGTGGCAGTTTGGTTTTATTTGTGCTCCTCCAGCAAAAACTGGCAGGCTTTGGGAAGCACGTCTTGCTTTTCTTTTGTTTTTTTTTAAATGAAACCACAATTTTACGCTGTAAAAGGGACACCTGCCACTAGCACAGTTTGCTCCAAGTCTGGCTTTCCTGTTTCCCCTGAGTATTCCTCGCTCTTTGATGATGCTTTCCTGGCTGCAGGACTGTTTTTCCATGGCCAATGTCTCCTGGTATGGAGGGCCGAGCATCCGTGCCCAGCGTTGGCCCCTCAACGGCGCCGAGAGCCCCGCGCAGCCCTTGGTGAGCGGCGACCTCAGCGCAAACCCCGACGGATTCGGGCCCCTCCTGGAGAGGTTCTTCCTGGGATCCACAGGTAACCACCTCCTTCCCTGGCCAGGGCCCAACAGCTTCATCCCTGTGCTTCTCTGCCCCTCTCCTCACTGCTAAAGCAGCTGGTTTGAGAGTAGCGTAGATGTCTGCGGGAATAAAATATCCTGCAGATGTAGCAGCAACAGGGAATGTGGGATGGATCCCACATTGCCTCATCGCTGTGGGAAAGCTGATACTGAAGCTGGGTGCCTGAGGATGGGGTGGCCCAAGTCACTCCTGGGACATCCCATGCTCTTGGTGTGTCTGGTTTCTTCTTAAGCCCAGATCTGTGCCTATTGCTGCATCCCCAGCTCCACTCGAGCTGCTTTGTGGCTTCCTGATGTTGCTGTGGGATGCTGGATTCAGGCAGGAGTTCAGCTGCTGGTGTCATTTATTTGGGTATATTTGGATTATTCTGCAGAACACCAAATTTCAGGTATTACCCCAAGTTAATCCAATTGACCTGCAGCTGCCCTGCACTGCTGAATGCTGAGCAAAAAGGCCAAGAAAGGGAGAAATCCAGCCCTTGAAAGGCATTTGGGACTCTACAAGGAAATAGCAAGAGCAGGGTGGGGATGGTTGGCATGGCTGGATCTGTGGTAGGATCAGCCCAGGAGGCCTTGGCACCAGTCAGGCTCTGCCCCACTCATCCCTGCGGCTCCCAGGACCGGGAGCAGCCGGATGCTTGCTGAGACAGCATTTTCCCACTTTTCCCCCAAAGGAGTGACGGTGACAGTGGCTCCCGATGTGTCTCTGCTCCTGTCTCTGGAGAGCCACCAGCAGTTCTGCCTGGAGACGCCGGCGGGGCGAGCGGAGTCCCTGCACTACCAGCTCTGTGTCAGCACCGACGTGGCGGCTGCCCGCCGGCACACGGCCAGCGCTCCAGCTCGGACACTGCCGGACACCGCGCTCCTGGGGTCAGCACTCCTTCTGATGGTGGAAACCCTTCCAAGTGTCCTGCTCGCTCTCCCAAGCACCTCACCAGGGATTTTCCACCCTGCAGGTCTCCCATCTGGCGCTACCATGGCCCGGAGGGTTCTGCCGCCAAAATCAAGCGAGGCCTGAGGTCGCTGGTGAGGAGGCTGAAGAGGCATCGCCTTCAGGAGGGCGTCGTGGCCCTGGGGGAGCGTGGCACCGCTGTCCTCGCTGCTGCAGTACGGCCACCCTGCCACCCTCCGGGCATGTGGGGAGCGTGGTGCTCCTCTCCCACAAACCCCTTATTCCCGCCTTTTCTGCCCGCAGGACCTGGTGCCCTCAGGGCACAGGAAGAGGCAGGCCCCGGTGCTGGTGGAACCTCTGGAGCTCTCCATCACGCTGTCCCCGTACGCTGGCATCGCCTCCCCGCTCTTCCAGCGCTCCCTGCATGGTGGTGAGGCTGCGGGATACTGGCTCAGCCGCCAGCCCCGACCCGGGGCCAGCTCGGTACGGGACCCCCTCAGCCCCCAAACCAAAATTAAAGCTGAACAAACCCCCTCAGGTTTATTATTTTATCAAGAGACACAGCCTATCCCACTGTGCTGGGACACAGCAGTGCTGGGGGAGGCAGCATCCCTCCTCTTCCTACGGAAGCAACTTTAAAATTCCCACTTCCAGTGTTGAGAAGATTCCCCAGCTCCACTTTGTGTGGTCATTTTAATGATCCCTTTGCCACCAGCTCAGGGACTTTTGGGGAGGTTGAGGGAGAGTTTACACCTTGATGCTCTGCACCATGAGAGTGCAGGGTGGGATGGCAGCAGCATGGCATCCCCCATGGAATCAGCAGGACATTCTATGGATCTGACAGGGATTTCCATCCTCCCCCTCTGCAGATCCCGCTGCTGACCACCTGGAAGGGGCAGCTCTGCGCCCGCCTGAATGTCACCAGCGAGGCAGCGCTGGGCTGGTATCTGGCTCGTGCCCGAGACCTGCGGCAGGCACTGGGGGCAACCTACGTGGCCTTCGAGGGAGTGGAGGGCAATTCCTTCCTGGAGCAGGATGTCCCTGCTCCTGCCGAGCTGGAGGGTGATGGATACACCGAGGCGCTGGCGGCAGCGCTGGCCACGCTGGGCAATGGCACCATTGTCAGCGCCGGGAGCAGGTGGGCACCAGGGAGGGGACGCTGGAGCTGATGGGCACAAGAGCTTGCTGGGAGATGGTGGAACTGGTGCATGGAATTCCCTCTTGGTATTCCCAGATGTTTCTTGGCACCCATGGAAGTGAAGGGGCGAGGGAGTGGGCTAGGGCAGCGTGTTGGAGTCAACAATACTTGTGAGATGTGAGGATGGTGTGGCCCCAGCACAGGGTTCCCAGGGAAGTTGTGGCTGTCCCATCCCTGGAAGTGTCCATGGCCAGGTTGGATGGGGCTTGGAGCAGCCTGGGATAGTGGAAGGTGTCCCTGCCCATGGCAGGGGTGGGACTGGATGGGCTTTAATGTCTCTACCTACCCAAACCATTCTGGGACTATAATCTGGCCCCAGTGACTCCAAAGCCAACTGGGATCATGGAATTTCACCTTGAAGGGTTTGTGCTGTTTCTCCAGATCCAGTCACCTCCCACTGTTTGTCCAGATGAGGCCCCTGCGCTCTGACTGGAGCCACGCCGGGCTGAAGGGGCTCATCCCCTCCGTGCTGCACTACAGCCTGCTGGGCTACAACTTCTTCATCCCTGATGCAGTAGGTAAGTTGTTTTTCCATTTTTTCCCCCAATTTCTGGCTTCTCTGCAGTGAATTTTGCAGCCTTTTTCCAGGCACAGGAAGTACATTTGCACCTTAGGCGTGCTATGGGAAGGCTTGGAGCGTTTTTCTCCCCAATTTTCTGTTGTGCTGGCTTGATTGAGATGAATGTTATCAGGGGAAAAAAAGTGAGGAGTTAAAACCAAAAGAATATGCTGTAAATATTGCCAGGTAGCTCCAGCAGCAGTTGGATCTCTGGGGATGCCCTTCCCAGAGTTCCACCACAGCCCACACCTTTGGCTTGGCTTGGGCTAAATCCCACCTGGCACAGGCAGGATCTGCTTCCCCAGGCTCCTGGCTGGGGAATGGATGCTTCTAAAACCCCAGCAGCTCTGCCCCAAGTCTGTATTTCTGCTCCAAAGCAAAATGGCTGCAGAAATCCTGAAATAAAAGCATTATAAAAGGGCAAGAAAAAACCTTTAATTAGGGCCAAGTGGATCCATTTCCCTTTTTCTGGGAAAAGTTAGTGGTGTTAGTGGTGGAGTTAGTGGTGCTTAAAACATGCCCTGAGTGTGCAGGGGCTGTGCCAAAGTGTCAAATGTGGAGAGCTGAGCTAAACAACAGCCCTGAAACAGGGGTTGAGAGCAATATTTCAATTTGGCCTCTATTTTTAGCTTGTTTTCTTTAGAAAATGAGGCTCAAGCAATCCCAGCATGGGAGTTTGCTTCCCAAAGAGGTGCTGGAGCTCTTGGCTTGTGTGGATGGGAGCGCAGATCATCCTGCACAGAGAGAGCTGGGCAGGAGGTTGTGTCCCAGCAGCCTGGGAGCTGCAAGAGCTGGGAAAAGCCTGTGGAGGAGACAGGAATTTGTGGACGGCTGGGTGAGCCCTTGGTGCTGGGGGGTTTGTGCCATTTCCAGGGAAGCTGTGCCAGGTTTTCAGAGCGATGGTGATGCTGTAGGCACTGGAAGGAGCTCTGAGGTTTCCCCAGAACCTTTCCATGCCATGGAAGGCCCTCACTCCAGCCCCACGTTCCTGCAGGAGGGAGCGAGGCTGGAGCCACCCCAGGGGACCCGGAGCTGTTTGTGAGGTGGCTGCAGATTGTGACATTCCTGCCCGTGATGGCCTTTGGGACCCCGCCCTGGCTCTGCTGTGACACCTGGGTACGTGTCCCACACCGGGATTCTGACATGGCCAATGCCCCAAAAGCCATGGAAGGCCTGGCAGGGATCTCCTGCCAGCTGTTGTCCTCAGCTTCCCACTGAAGTGGGAATAAATCCGTTATCAACGGGTTTAGATTCAAGTACCAGTGGATTTAAATCCAAAGGATTTGTGTCTGTTATCAATGGATTTAATTATATTTCAATTAAATACATTCACATGCATTATCAATGGAATTTAAATTAAATTGATTAAGATCCTTTATTAATGGTTGAAAATCCATTTAAATACAATTAATTACTATCCATTATCAATAGATGTAAATGCATTAAAATCCATGGGTTTATATGCATTGTCAATGGATCTAAATTCAATTAAATCCAGTGGATTCAAATCCATTATCAATGGGTTTAAATCTATTTAAATCAAATGGGTTTATATTCATTATCAATAGACTTAAATCCATTTATATCCAATGGATTCATGTTCAATATAAATGGACTGAAATACATTTAAATCTAATAGATTCATATATAGTATCAATGTATTTAAATCCTCTGAAAACCAATGGATCCATAACTATTTTCAATGCATTTCAATAAATTTAAATCAAATGGATTTAAATCCATTAACAACAGATTTAAATCTATTCAAATCCAATGTGTTCATATCTGCCATCAATAGATTTAAATCCAGCTGATTTATAACAATTACCAATGGATTTAAATACATTTAAGTTCAATTGTTTTAAGTCCATTACCAATGGATTTATATGCAAACCAATTAATATCCAAATATATCCAATTAATCCAAATATATCCAATTAATCCAATTAATATACAATATCAACCCCATTTGCACCATAGCTTGATCAGGACATTCCAATTCAGTAATTTCTCTTCCCAAGGGAATACGTTTTACTTGTAAATTTTTAATTATTTATTTTTGGGGTTTTTTCCCTCCCTGCATTGCTGCTTCCTGGACGTTGGGCTCCTCATGGATTTGTCCCCCACCTGCAGGTCCTGAATCTGACCCGCCAGTGCATCCAGAGGCACCGGGACTTTGTTGTGCCCCTGCTCCTAAAATACAGTGAGGAGTGGCAGAGTTTGGGGTACCCCATCTTCCGTCCTGCATGGTGGCTCAGCCCCACGGATCCCGCTGCATTCACCATAGAGGATGAGTTCCTCATAGGAGATGAGGTGGGAATTCTGCATTATTCCTGTAAATCCAGTGCTGCCCAAGCAC
The DNA here is from genome assembly GCF_028769735.1 of Zonotrichia leucophrys gambelii. NCBI lineage: Eukaryota > Metazoa > Chordata > Aves > Passeriformes > Passerellidae > Zonotrichia > Zonotrichia leucophrys. Next base: position 48,423,681 of record NC_088175.1, read on the forward strand.
AAACCAGGACTTGGGTTTGAGCAGATTTAAATCCAAGCCAAAGTAGCTGAGTTTTGTGGGTTTTGGAGTTTTTGCTTTTTGGCTTTCCTCATGAAACTCTTATTTAGGGCTCTGAAACCTTTCAGCTTTGGAAGTGAAATGATTTAGCAGGCATGGAGTCTTAGAATGTTAGGAACTACTTTTGGGAACTGCTTTTCCCATGAAAGAAGCGGAAAAATTGCTCCCTGAAGGTGGGATTACATTGACTCTATCACTGGGGATTTTTTGTTCTGGTTTTCAAAAATATAGACTGGATGGAATCTTGGGGCAGCTGCAGACAGGGATGATCCCAATCCCAGTCAAAGCAATGTCACTGCACTGCATTAATGCTTCTAAACTGACAGAAGGCAGGCATAGATGGGATTGGGAAGGAATTCCCAGTGAGGGTGCTGAGGCCCTGGCACAGGGTGCCCAGAGAGGCTGTGGCTGCCCCATCCCTGAAAGTGTCCAAGGCCAGGTTGGATGGGGCTTGGAGCAACCTGGGCTGGTGCAAGGTGTCCCTGCCCACGGCAGGGGGTGGCACTGGATGGTTTTTAAGGTCTCTTCCCACCCAAACCATTCCAGGATTCCTTGATGACCATCTCACCCCACCACGCTGGCTAATCCTCCCTCTGCTGAAGTTCTTTTTTCTTTCTTTTCCTTCTCCCTGCAGGTCCTGGTGGCTCCAATAACAGAAAAGGGACAAACGTGGAGGGACATCTACCTACCAGGAGAGGGGCACCTGTGGCTGGACACCAACACTGCCCGAGTGTTTGATGGTGGCACCACGCTCAGGAATTACTCTGCCAGCCTGGCCGAGGTGCCAGTGTTTGTAAAGACCTCCTGAATCCAGGCTCTGGGACAGAGACCTCCAGGGGCAGCACTCCCCTCAGACCTCCAGCCTCTTTGCACTTTTCCCAGATCCTTTTTTTGGCTTTGTTTTGTTTTTTACTTCAGCAGAAATTGTCTGGATTTTCTAACTCGTTGTTACCCTGAAGCAGTGGCTCTGCCACCAACATCCATCCACACAGAATGCTGCATTTTTTCCAGGGTTTTCCTGGTGAAATATTTGTGTGTGTATGTTCAGGTGGCATATCCAGCATTTCCAGGTCCCTGGAACTATGCTCAGAGAGGCAGGGAGAGGATTTTCCAGGAGATAAACAAACATCAGCTTATACCTGAGGAGAAGTTTTGTATTTAATGAAAAAATTAAATCTAGGGGAAAACTACCAGGGTGGTTTTGGTGCTGTGTGTGGCCACCTCCTGTGCTGAGCAGTGCTTCTCCCAGCTGAGGCTGTGTGTGGTTTCCAGGTAGCAAGAGCCCATTTTCTGAATATATTTGGGGAAAAGAATGAATTCCAGGTGTATTTGAAGCAGGCTTCTGTGGAAGAAAAATAAACTTGATCAAGCAGAGGAGTGGCTCTACCAGAGCATGATGTGGATATCAAGGATCCTTGCCCACCTCCTGTGTGCCCAGGCTCATGCTTTTCACCATTTGCTGAATTTTATGGCTTTTTTCCAATTATTTCTTGCAGTGCAAGAGGGATCCAGTGTGACCAGGCTCCTTCCATCCAGCAGAGAATGTATCCATAGGCAAAATCCTCATCCCACATGCTGAATATGCATCTAGGGGGATGATCAGCTATGCTGACACCCCAAATTGAAGATCAGTGGGACACTGCAGGTTAGTGGGGTGATTCCAAAGGCTGGCATTTTGGGACAGGGGCTGGATGACAGCTGAGAGGGAAGTTAAGGGCAAGTTTTGGCCCTGGAGCTGGGCTTGGGCACCTGCAGCACTGATTTGTATCAGCCACACCGTGGGTTTTGGGGGAAAATATTCTTGTACTGAGCTGTGGCTCTGCTGAAAATGTGCTAAGGGGCACCAACTTCTCCCAGCAAAGCTTCCCTGGATAAAACTGAAGGGAATGCAATGGCAAAAGTCAAGTCAGGTTCAACCATGGAAAAGCTGTGAGGGCATGGAGAGGGGAAGAGCCCCTCAGCTCATTCCTTCATCCACAGAGGCACTTAATGATGCTGGGAGAGCTCACAGAGGGAAACTCATGAGGGCAACCCAAGGGTGTGGGATGCTCCAAAATATCTGTGGATTTATATCTGAGGTGACAAAAACACAAAAAGAAGATAGGGAGTGCTGGCTCAAGTGGGATTTGTTTATTTGCAGCAAGTCAAGCCCTGGATGTCCAGGATGGGGATCTGGTGGCTCCATCCTGGGAGGTCACCAAAGCCTGCCTGGACACCCTGGGCCGAGCCTGAGTGTGGGAATTCCCATTTTGGGAGGGTGGGCTATGTGTTCCTGCGCCCGGCATGGCGCCGGCTCCTCCCTGAGGAGCCCGGGTTGTCCCGCTGGGACCTTGGAGCATGTCCCTGGTCGTCATTCCAGCTCCTCCGCTGCCTCTGACCTGTGGAGTGGTTGCGGGGCGCCCTTCCCTGGGAGGCTCTCCAGGAGTTCTGGCTTCTCCTGTAGGATCTGCCCCGGGTTTGGCTCCTTGTCCCGTGCTGTTGCCTGGAGGAACCCCAGTCTTCCCTCTGGTGTCTGTCACTCCTCCTCAAGGGGTTGTCATGGTTGGGCCTTGGACTGTGTCTGCCATCAGCATCCCAGCTCCTCCAGCGCCTCTGGTTTCTGGAATGCTCGTAGGGCACCGTTCTCTGGGAGCCTGCCGGGGAGTGCTGGTATCTCCTGTGGGATCTGCCCCGGCTTTGCCTCCCTCTTGTGTGCTGTTGTTCGGAGGAATCAGAGTCTTCCGACTGATGTGTGTCACTCCTGTCTGAGGGGACATCGTATTGGGGCCCTGGGGGGTGTCTGTCATCACCATCCCAGCTCCTCCAGCGCCTGTGCCTCGCGGAGTGCTCGGGGGAGCCTGTCTGCGTGTCCTGCTCTCTCCTGGAGGACCCGTCCCAGCCACGGGAACGCTCTCTGCCCCTGCTCCATGTGCGCCGACCCCAGGACCGTTCCTGCTGGCTCCATGACCTGTGGGACCTGCGCCAGGATCGCCGTCCCTGCGAGGAGACCGGGATGGTCCATTCCACCCTCGGAGTCTGTCCCTCTTCAGGTGTGTCCTCCCAAGCCCTCCTCTGGTGCTGCCACCACCTCCTCCTCGGGGAGTCGCTGCCTCGGCGGCGCCGGGACTGCCGACGGCCATCGCGGGGCCACCTCCCAGACCTCCTGGGCCTCCTCTCCGAGGGCCCTAAGGACCAGCTCCGTGCGGACTGGCCGCGCCGTCTGCGCTTCCTGTCGTACACGCGGTCCTGCACCTCGTGGTACAGGGCCACATGCTGGGGGTAGGGGTGCCGCGTGGGCCGCTGGCAGCGCGGGCATGTGGCCTCGCTCAGGCTCCAGTCCCACAGGCACAGCTGGCAGAAGCAGTGCCGGCACGAGCTGGAGCAAGTGGTGTTGATGTGCCGGCACTCCGGGCACGAGGCCTCCTCCTCCTCATGGCTGTCCTCCGGCAGTGCGGCCTCGGCGGCCTGGCTGGTGCTGGCAGCCTGGCTGGTGCTGGCAGCCTGGCTGGTGCTGGGCTCCGGAGTGTCCTCCCTCGATGACATCTCGCCCTGCAAGAGGCACAAAGTCAGTTTGCAGGTAGCTCTCCCCGGAACCCCGCGGCCCCTCGGCCCTCCGGGGCTGTCCCACACCTCAACAGCGGGGCCGTGGTGGGGCTGGAATAGCGGTGTTTGCATCCCACGCCTCTCACCATGGGATTGCGGCTCTGGGCCCCCTCTGCTGCTTCTGTGACATGGCCTGTGTCCCGTGGCCGCTGTGACATCACTGATGGTGCTGTCACAAAGGGCCACTGTTGAGGCGTGGGACAGCCCCAAAGGGCTGAGGTGCTGTGCTTGGGTTTAGGGACAGGCGTTGGGGGGTGAATTTTGTGTTTTGTAGCGCAAGAAGGTGTCACAGGAGTGGGATCCTCAGGGGGAGGCCAAAGGAGGTGCCCAAAGTGACACCATGATGGCCACAGGTGGCCTCAGCATGACCAGGGCTACAACTCATCAGCAACAGCAAGGTTAGGACAAGGACAATGGTTCCAAAATGGAAAAGGGGAGATTTAGGTGGAATACTGGGAAGAAATTCTCACCTCAGTTCAGGGGTGAGGCCCCTGGCACAGGTTGCCCAGAGCAGCTGTGGCTGTCCCATCCCTGGAAACATTCCAGGTCAGGTTGGACAGGGTTTGGAGCAGCCTGGGATAGTGGAGGGTGTCCCTGCCCGTGGCAGGGGGTGGAACTGGATGACCTTTAAGGTCTCTTTGAGCACAAACCACTCCAGGACTCTCATCAAGAAGAAGGAGGTGGCAATGGAGCAGGGCTTGGAACAACACTGATGATGACTTGGGTCTGCACCCTGAGAGCTGAGGCTCTGCTTGGGTGAGGATCCATGGAGACACACCAGGAACCTTTCAGTTTATTGCACTACTGGCTATGAACAGCTCTCTGGAACAATTCATTTTGCTGGAATCATGGGTTTCTAGTTTTCTTCATCATCTCAGGTTTGTTGCTATTGTTGGTAAAGTAAGTTAAGTAACCTTCAGCCATGAGGACACAAATCCTACGAGAATAAAGGAGTAAGGGCTAAAAAACTCTGTCTCCTGTGTATGGGAATAATTGGATCGGCTTTCTTCTACAGTGCTCTCTTCTTAGAGCAGTGGGGGGAAAGGGAGGTATCTTTGATCAATAAGAGAACAAGAAAACACAGTTCCCAAGGAGCTGTGCCTTGGGGTGAGATGGATGTTTTTTGGTGACAACAAAAACAAGTATGGTTTTGGGAACAGGGGGCAGCTGGGCTCGCACCAGCCCCCACTGCCACAGGCTTCCAGAGGAAATGGTGGAGTGCCATTCCTGGATTTAGCTCATGGGTGTGGATCCGTCGGTGGCACTGGGGGACACGATCAGTGGTGACCTTGGGAGACAGCGGGACGCACGCCCTGAGTTTTCCCTCAGGACTCGGTGCCCGCGCACGGCCCCACGGGACTTGTAGTTTTCCTCTAGTTCATCCTCGCTAGCAGCTGCCGCTAGAGAACTACAATTACCCATCATGCCCAGCGTGGCGCTGCTCACCCTGGCTGTTCCCGTCTTCTGGAGCCACGCGGTGCATCACGGTGCTTGTAGTCCAACTTTCCTGGACGGCGCGTGCCGCGGCGGAGTGAGGGGACTGCATTTCCCAGCGACCGCGGCGCCAGGAGCGGAACCGGGAAGCGCGAAGATGGCGGTGGATAAGGAGCTGCTGGAGCGGGACCTCTACGGGCTGCTGGGGATCGGCGAGAAGGCGTCCGAGAAGGAGGTGAGGGGCGCGGACAGTTCGGGACTGGCTCCTTCTCTCCCCTCCATCCCTTTCCTGGTGTCCTCGGGAGCGGCGGTGCTGCTCTCCGGCGCTGAGCTCTCGAGGGGCTGCTCCGAGCGCTGCTGCGGGACCGGGGCTGGAAAACGGAAAAATCCCGTTTGTGCTGATATTGGCGTTGTCATATCCCGCTTTTACTGGAATTGGCCTCGTTCCCTCAGTTCACCCCTCAGTCCTGCGGGGCGGAACCCGCCTTTGGAGGAGGAGAGAACTGCGGGGTTGGTCTGGGACGTGTTCTCGCTTTGTTTATGTGCTTCCAGAAGGGAAATTCCCGTGTTGATCCAAAAATCCTGTTGTCAGACGTTTGTCCGAGCGCCCAGAAGTCACGTAGTTAATTTTGTAGGGTTGTAATTACACGTTTGCGGTTTTTAATTGAGTTTATTTGGTTAGTCAATACTAAACACAGGAAGGAATCTCTGAGAGAGCTGCAGAGGGGCTCGGCCAAGGGCCGGGAATAGCAGGGTAAAAAGGGAATGGCTGCCCAATGGCACACAGCGGGGTTGGGAGGGACACCGGGGAGGAATTCCGGGCTGAAATGGGAGGTTGGAGATTGGAGCCCGGCGAGGAGACTCCTCTCCCTCAGCTGGACTCTTGTGCAGGAGGTGGGACCATCTGCAGGGCTTTTCCTGCACATTCCCAATCCCGGGAGCTTTGTCCACCAGGTGGGGCCGGGACACAACTTTTCCCACTTCGTATAGCAGGGAATTGGTTGAGAGTGGGATAGAGTGCCTTCCTTTTTTTCTTCCCCCCATCCCTTTTTTTTCCTTTTCACTTTTTTCCCTCTATTTCCCCATTTCTCGTTCTCTTTACCTCTTTTATTTTTTTTTCCACTTCTCTTCTTTTCCCCGTTTGTGTTCCTTTGCCTCTTGTTTTCCTTTCCCTTTTTCGGCTCCCTTTCCCTCTTTTTGGTTCTCTTTCTGGGTTTTTTCACTTCCCCCATTTTTTTTTCATTTCCCCCTTCTTTCCTTTCCTTTCCTTTCCTTTCCTTTCCTTTCCTTTCCTTTCCTTTCCTTTCCTTTCCTTTCCTTTCCTTTCCTTTCCTTTCCTTTCCTTTCCTTTCCTTTCCTTTCCTTTCCTTTCCTTTCTTTTTCCCTTTCCCCTTTCCTTTCCCCTTTTTTCCTTTTGCCTTTTTTTTTCCTTTTGCCTTTCCTTTCCCCTTTTTTCCTTTTGCCTTTTTTTTTTTTCCTTTTGCCTTTCTCCTTTCCCCTCTTCAGTTTCCTTCCTCCCTATTTTTTTCCTCTCCCCCTTTTCCCTCTCTCTCCCCCTTTTTTTTTTCCTTCTCCCCTTTTCCTTCTCTATTTTTGTTTTTTCCTTCTCCCCTTTTTTCCCTTCCCTCCTTTTTTCCCCTCTCCCATTTTTTTTAACCTGAAGTTTAACTCCTGCAACACAAGACACCTGCAAGCCAAAACAGCTTTTAAAAGCTCCAGCTCCTTCCAGACACACCCACGTCCCGAGCCCAGCGGGTTTCCCTTGCACACAGGGATTATTTTGGGTTTCCAGGTTGCTTTTTTTGGCAGAGCCAAAGCAGTTTCTCCCCAGTGACCCCAGTGTGGCCCCTGCAGGTGAAGACAGCGTTCCGGCAGAAGGCGCTCACCTGCCACCCGGACAAGAACCCCGACAACCCCCGGGCAGGTGAGAGAGATGGGGCAGCTCTTCCTGCTGCTGTTCTCCCTTCTCCAGGCTCCTGGAAGTGCCTCTGCTTCCCTAAGTGCTGAGGGAATGGCTGGGTGGGTGTCCCTGGATGTGTTCCTCCTGTTGGTGTTAACTTTGCTTTTTAAAGCTGAACGATCCCTGCTGGGTTTAGAAACACCAGCAGTAAGTCAGTGCTGGAATTACAGCTGCAGCCTTCCAAACCTTCCCAACCTTTGCTTTGATCTGGATCTCTCACAGTCCAAACTTCACCAGCACTCCATAAATCCTTTTATCTGTGGGCAACGGGGAGTTTCAGCTGCCTGCAGGGAGGGATTGCTGTGGATGGAAGTTGTAGAATTAGCAGTTACTATGTATTTTGTGTGTCAAGACTCATAATTAATCTTTATAAAAAATAAATACAATTTGCCAATGCTTGTAATGGGACAAGAGGAAAAACTCTTAAAGGATACATGGCTGTAATGCAACAACTTCCAGTACAACATAAGCAGGACTTCTTGTTGAAGGAAAAGGACTGAGAGGGAGAATGAAATTGTGAGCTCCAGATAAATGTGGCAAGAAGGAGATATTGCAACCCAAAATAAAAATGATCAGTAAGAAAAATTAAGTTTGTGTGTTCCAAGATTTCTCTGAAAATGAAACAATCCCAGTTTTTTGTTTCTTTATTTACTCTCAAGTTTGTGTATCACCTTTGAGTTGAGTCTGGAGGTTAGCTTACAGAGTTCTTGCAGAGGTGATGTTTGTTCTTTGGAGAGACCTTCCTGCAGGAATTGTCTTTCCTGGTTCTTCCCCAGGTCCCTCAGCTGGTTTCCTTCATCTTGCCCTTCTTTCTTGTTGTTCCCAGCGGAAATTTTCCACCAGCTGTCCCAGGCCTTGGCCGTGCTCACAGATGCAGCAGCCAGGGTAAGGATGCTCCCTGGGCAAGGGTGGGATTTTGGGGTGGTGCTGGGAACTGTAATCCTGCCTGTCCTGCTCTCACAGAGCTCCTTCAATACAAATCTCAGGTGTTATTCCCCCTACTTCTCCCAAAGATCAAATCTCAGGTGCCAGGTAGAAGCTTGGAGAAAGGTGATGTTTGGGATTTGCTGCTGGGAGCAGCTCTGCCCTGAGATTCTGCCTTTAATAATGTGCTGGACTGGGGCATATCCCATTTCATAACACCATCCCTGACTGAGGAACACCAAATTCCCATGGCATCATCTGGGGCTGACAAATGAGTAATACCTGGATGCAATTCCTGAGGCTCCAAGCTCTGCTGTCTGAGGGACACAGGAGAGCTTAGAGCCTTCTGGGGCTGTGAGCAGGTGCCTGAGAACCCACTGCCCAAGGCCTAAAAGAACCTGGAAATGTCCCTGGAAAGGATAAAACCAAAAAGTGAAGAAGGAACTCTCTCCAAATTAGCTCAGGAGAGGGAAAAGTGTTGATTCCAGGTGATAAAAGCTAAAAACATGAGCTCCTCTTTTCAGGTTCTGGCAAAGCTTGTAATCCAAGAAGCAGCAGATGCTTCAGCCCTGCTGACAGGGTTTCAGTCCCTGATGTCACTGTATTCCCTGTTTTCCAGTTTCTCTCCTGGTTTCTGTAGTTTCCCACTATTGTGCTGCTTCCTTGGCAGGCAGCCTATGACAGGGTGAGGAGGGCGAAGAAGGAGGCTGCAGCAAGGACACAGAAACTCGATGAGAAGAGGAAGAAAGTAAAGCTTGGTGAGAAAAATCAAGCCCTCACCTTCTCCTGAGGTCTCCCCTAGCTGGCTGCTTGCATTTCTCCTTCCACTGGGGTCAATCCATGGAGGATGACTCTGGTTTCTTCATCCCTAGTACAGTGCAGTAGACCTGGAATCTCCTCCCACAGCCATAGCTGGGGTGGTCCTGCTCTGGGAAGGAGGGAATTAGGTCCTGCTGTGGGAATTAGGGGGTGGAGGACTGCTAAGGCTCCTTTGGTGTGTGATCTATCCATCTTCCTCTGGCCAGCAGGGAAAATTCAAGTTCTCTTTGGATTGTTTGAATTTTGTTTCTTTCTCTGCAGATCTTGAGGCCAGAGAACGGGAAGCCCAGTCCCAGGAGAATGAAGAGGAGGAGATCAGGATAACCAGATCATTAGAAGAAGAAGTAAGGATAAATTCTTAGTTCTCTCTGCTGTTTTTGAGAAGAATTGCTGGAAGTATTTCCATCCATTTCATCCATGAGATGAGGTTGTCAGGAAAATTAATCCACAAACATTAGAGGTTTATGTCCAAAAAGGAGACAGAGGAGTCCTTTGACTTTATTCCAATAAAGGAAGAGGCCATGGGGCATTCCCCTGGGGTCTCTCAAATTTTTGGAGGATGCAGCCTCCCTTTTTATCCTAATTTCCCAGCTACATCTCTCTTCTCTCTTTCCCCTTTTGCTGAGGTACTTGAGAGGTACAGACTCCCCAATACACCTGATACCAAAGATTTCCCTCTAATGTACAACCCTCCCTTTTAATTTAAAATTCTTACAGAATTTAGGGGTTTTTCTTCCCCACTGTGTCTTTCATCTTTCAATGTCTAATTTCATTTCTCAGCTAACCTAAAATTTATTTGTAAAAGCAAATATCTTTTTCCATTCATCAGTCAATAGAATCCTTCCCATTGTTTCTTTTATCTCCCAGTGCTGGTTTTATCTACCAGCAGACCCACAGCTTGTTTGTAAAGACAAATCTGCGATTCGTCTCAAGGTGCAAAAAAATCTCTGGCGAGCAGTCCTTTAACTTTTGGGATTAAAAGCAGGTGCAAAAAATCTCTGGAGAGCAGTCCTTTAACTTTTGGGATTAAAAGCAGGTGCAAAAAATCTCTGGAGAGCAGTGCATCAACCTTTGGGATTAAAAGGCTCTGTGAATCAGAGAATCCTGGAATGGTTTGAGTGGGAAGGGACCTTACAGCCCATCCAGTTCCAGCCCCTGCCATGCTCAGGGACTCCTTCCACCACACCAGGCTGCTCCTTTTGGAGCTGCCCAGGGGAACTGGCAGGAGGGGTGTCCCAGGAGATGTGTGTGAGGCTCAGGCTGTCCTTGGAAGTGTCCAGGTGGCCTTGCAGCCCTGGCTGTGTGCCTCAGGTGCCCGTGCTGTGTTCCCTGTGCCGCAGATAATCCGCCTGCGGGAGGAGGGCTCCCGGCAGCTGGAGGAGCAGCAGAGGCTGGTCAGGGAGCAGATCCGCCGGGAGAGGGAGCAGCAGAGCCGAGGTGAGCACGGGGAGCACCTGCACGTGGCCTTGGGCTCTTTGGCAGCTCTCCACCCTGAATTTTTCCAACCTTCTTGCAGGGAAAAATGCCTCAGAACATGTCTCCGGCTTTGTGTTTTTGCTGACCTGTTTCTAGCCTTGATCCTGGCAAGTCTGAGCTTCCTAAAAGGGAAAAATGATGCCATGGAGTATTTAGTCTGTGCTGCAGTTCCTGTTGCACGAGATTTTTGGGACTGGAATGGTCCAGTGGAAATCCCAAAGTGTTTCATCATATGTATGTTCTCAGGGAACAAAAATTTGTGCAAAATGCTGAGGAATTTTCACCTGTGTCCTTTCCATCTTTTCCATCTTTTTTTTTTTTTTTTTTTGCTTTTTCTCTCTTTAGGCAAGCAGGAAAGAAATGGAGCAGAATGCAAAATAACTCCTAAGCTCAAGGTAAGACATCCTTAAAAAGCTGTGTTTTGGTGAAAACTGATAGAACATGGTGGAAAAACAGAAGGGACATTTCAACCCTGGTGAGCTGGCACATCTTTTTTTATACTGGGATGTATGAATTCTGCTCCATGGAATTTGCATCATCAGGTGAACAGCTCCTGTCCCCTGTCCTTACTGTTAGAATTCCTTCCTCAGTCACCTTTTCTTTGTCTGCTCCAGATTTCTGAGCCTGGGATTGAGTTGTCTGTGCTTTAAGCACAGGGAACATCTGCTAATTACCCTGGCAGAGCCATTAGCATCCTTTCAAGTGCGATCTTTTTTTATTCCAGTGAGCAGCGTTTCTCCCTGTTCCCCAAACAGTTTGTTCCCTGTGCTCACTCCCATGCTGAGATCACTGTCTTGGCAGGCCTGGGAGTGTGGCTGGAAATAGCAGACGTGGTGAATGTGCAGGGGGGTGGGAGCTGCTGGCAGCACATCCAAAGGGGAAAAATTAACTCCTGCCGTTTGTTCCCCAGCTCAGGTGGAAATGCAGGAAGGAAGATGAAACTGGAGGGGGATACTCCAAAGATGTGCTGCTGCAGATCCTGCAAAAGGTCCTGTCTGACACTCTTCCCTGTGTGTTACTGGGTCTTCCCCTGATCCCAGTGCTGTAAGAATAGTGAGTTCTGGGAAGCTGCATATCACAGAATCATGGAGTGGTTTGGGTGGGAAGGGACCTTAAAAATGATTCAGTTCCACCCCTTGCCACAGGCAGGGACACTTTCCTCTAGACCAAGTTGCTCCAAGCCCTGTCCAACCCAGCCTTGGACACTTCCAGGGATGGGGCAGCCACAGCTTCTCTGGGCACCTGTGCCGGGGCCTCAGCACCCTCACAGGGAAGGATTTTATCCTAATCTAATCTGAACAGGTAATCTGAACTAAAGAGCTGGTTTGAAGCCATTCCCTGTGTCCTGTCACTCCATGCCCTTGTAAGCTGGAGTGGTTAATTTCCTTCCCTGTTCAGCTTTCTTATGCAATTTTCAGAGCTCATCAGCATGATCGTGGAGTCATTAAGGTTGGAAAAGATCTCTTAAATTATCAAATCCAACCTTTGAACCAAGTTGGATCCTTTGATCCCTAAGCTGGGAGCTGTTTCCCAGTAGAACAACTGCAAGCTCTTCCCACTGGATGCCTCCTGCCCACTTAGTCTGGCTCTGTGGTTGTGGTGCACTCATCCTTCACTTGAAGCACTCCAGATCCCTGCTGTGGCAAGTGCAGAGACAGGCACAGACAGGCCTTTGCTCTGATCAATCCCACCCTGGCCTCCTTTCCCTCTGAGCTCAGCAGCCCTCTTGCACTGGGAGCTAAGTGTGTAGCTCCATGCCTTCCCAGATTATTTCCTGGAGGGACAGAAATGTGGGATTAGTGGAGGCAGGACAGAAATGGTGACAGCTCAAGCCTCATGTCTGTGAAAACACATGTTTTCTCTTTGTGTTCATTTGAGAACTGAACTTGACATCTCCCCTGGCTCTGTAATTAACTTCCCTTCCTTTCTTTCTTCCCACAGTATGGTGATGTGCTCAATTTGTTGATCTCCAGCAGGAAGAGTGGCAGTGCAGTGGTGGAATTTGCCACGGTGAAGGCAGCTGTGAGTGTGCAGAGCCCCTGCTGGCTGTGCTGGGGGTGGCACAGGACAGGTGACAGCCAGGACACTGCCCTGTCATTATGGCAGTGGAGAAGGGTAATGAGAGTCAAAAGGCACGGAGGGAGTGGCACAGCTGCAGGCACAAACCCAGAGATCAGGCACATAAACAGGTTGTGCATGGAACAGGCTGAGGGAGGAGGCACTGCCTTAAAAATCAGGCACTGAGCACTTACTCAGCTCCCTCTGAAGGTGAAATGCCTTGGAGTTGGGCTTATGTGTTTTGGAGGTGATAACAGGCATTTGCAGTGAAAAACAAACCAAAATGTCTTGACTCACTGTGAGTTATAATAATTCATGTGGCTGTGGGAGCAAAAGTCATCAGTTATCCTGAATTTCAGTAGTTCCATGAGCTTGGGCTGTATGAGAGTTTCCTTGCTAGCTTTTCTTTCACTCATATCCAAATGATAAAACCCCCCAGAACTGTGTGTGACCTGTATATCAAAAGTGCTGGCAGGGCTATGGACCATAGAGGTGCTTCTCATGTAGGGCAGCTGTGAAATCTGAGTCATGGTATGGTTTGGGTTGGAAAGATCCTTAAAATCTTACAGAGTGGAACCACAGAATGGTTTGGATTTGAAGGGACCTTAAAAGACCATCCATTTCAAGTCCCCAGTCATGGGCAGGGACACCATCCATAATCCCAGGTTGCTCCAAGCCCCTTCCAGCTTGGCCTTGGACACTTCCAGAGACAGGTCTTGCTTGTGCCCTGCTTGGCCTTGAGGCCATTCTGAGATGGGAGCATGATTCTTAGGGACTTGTGAGGGGAGGGAGTGGGCTCTGAAATTCAGGTGGTGATGGAAGGGTGTTTTCCCTGCCAGGAGATGGCTGTGAAGAATGAGGTTGGCCTGCTAAATAACCCCCTGAAGATTTCCTGGCTGGAGGGCCAGCCCCAGAGCCGCCCCAGCACCGTCCTCCCCGACAGCAGCAGCCAGCCCAGGAGCTCACAGGTAAGGAGATGGAAATCCTGGAACAACCTACATCTCAGAGTGCTGTCAGATAGCAGCTCTTGGGGCCAGGCCTGGCTTTCCCAGCAGCCCTTTCTGTGCTGGATCAGTGGCTTTCTAAAGGACCTCCTGCCTGGGCAGCAGCACACTGGGAGCTGTTTGCATCTTCACACATTCCCTTCCTCTCAAGTGAAGAACAAAGAATGTTCCTTGCTCAGCCCAAAGCCTCCAGTGCCATTCTGATGGGATTTTTGGAATCCTCTGAGTGAGAGCTGCTGAAAGTTCCTTTGGAGAGTCTTGGTTGCTCACTGCATTCCCAGGAGGAGGAAGCTTCAGTGCTGGAAGCAAACCTCTATTCTTAGGATCTGCAGGAGCAATATCAAGCTAAATACCCTTTTGTGTGTTCACTCCCTAAATATTTTAAGCTTGTGAGATAGTTCAGTGCATTCACTCTCTTGATGTTTCTTTAAGTATTTTATTTATATTATTTGTAATTATGCATCAAACCCCCTGATTGTTATCCTGTCCATGTAGGACCAGGGAGAGCCCTGCAGCCACAGGAGAGTCTCCAGAGTGTTAGGAAGGGAACTGGGACAAAAAGCAGAATCCAAAACATGTTATTTGAGAATTTCTCACTAGCAGAGAGTGTGAACTGGCTCATTCCTACCAAGGGGGTTGCTGGTGCAGTTGGAGCTTTGGTAGTGGATTCCAGCTTCTGTGGGTTCAGATCCCTGAGTTTGTCTTGGCCTGTTTCCATGCCCAGAGCTTGTTAGTGTGGAAGTGCAGCGTCTGCCTGCGGTGCAGGATTAGTGTGGTGGGGCAGCAGGGAGAGCAGGAAAGCAGCACACACAGTGCTGGTGATTCACCTCTGCCCAGCACAGCTCCTCAATCCCACCTGGCTCTGGCAGTGCTGAGGAGCTGCTGCCAGGGACCTGCATCCTGCCCAGGAGCTGCACAGCTGGTGCTTTGCTGTCCTCTCTGCTGCTTTCAGCTGTAGGAAGCTGCACTTTCTGGGATTGCACTGCAGCCTTGCATCTCCTAGCTGCTCTCTTTCCTGTTTTTCCTTGTTCCCACTCCAGACCCTCCCCAAATCCTCCTGCTGCATCCACTGGGATGCTCCTAAAACCTGCAATGTGTTTGCAGCTCCTCCTGGCTGATCTGCTTCCAGCTGACTTAGTTTGTGCTCTCCAGTTCAGGAGTGTGCAGAGTGAGCTCCCAGATCCCTGTTCCCTCTGCCTCTTCCCCTCACACCCAGCCTGGCTTCCCAGGCACCAGGCTCCACGTTCTTGCTTCCAGGCTGCACTTACCTCATTCTGATTTAAGCTGCCCTTGCTTCCTATTCACTCCTCCCCTCTGTTTTTGTCTGAATCCACCCCCAGTTTGTTCCCACTCTGTGCAAAAGCAGCTCCTCTGCTGCTCTGCTTCAGGAAACAGCCCAAGCCTGCAGTGTTCTCATGGCAACACGCTCACTACTCATCCTCTGCTCCCTGTCTGGGACAGGCAGCCAGTACTCCCTGCCTGGGAGAGCCAGCCAGGACCTGAGAGCCAAAATCCACGGGTAAAGGACAGCCAGACCCCAGGCAGGGGGTTTGGGAGCAGTTCCCAGGTGGAAGCTGCTCATTTTCCACAGCTTTGTTGTCTCCTACAGAAACAGGTGCACGTTGTGCAGCAGTTCCTGGAGAGCTGCTGCAGCCAAGCAGGCTCCAGTTGCCCTTGGAATTCAAAAGCTGTGGCTTGGACACCATTACTCCAGGCTATTGAGAGCAGTGGCTGTGTGATGGTTCAAAGCACACAGTGGCTGCAGAGAGCTTGTTTTGCCATTCCAACAGCATGCAGTGCTCAGTTTTGGGAAGATTTTCCCTGCTCCTGCACTGGAATCTCCCTGCCAGGGCTCCTCAGCCATTCAGCCCTGAGAAAAGCCTCCTGCCTGGTGTTCTTGTACCTGTTCTAAGCTCCTTCAGAGGTTTCAGAGGGTTTATTTCATATTATCTGACTTTGGGAGGTGAATCTCACACGGTAAGAGGCAGCTGTGCCTTCCTTGGAGTGTCCCTGCACTTTGCTGTGGCCACTTCCAAAGCTCCTGGTGATCTGGGGCATGGAGGTTTTTTAATTGTTTTTTAAAAGAGCCCTAATAGTCAAAAAGCTAAGAACTGGTAGTTTCTTTTAGCAGTTTGTCCTGGTGCTGCCCAAAATGTTCTCAGCCTGGCAGAGCCTTTCCCACTGTCCAGCTCAGGGTGGGCAGCTGTTGCTGTCTTGCCCTGAGCTCACCTCAGGGGAAAATCAAGTCCCTGTTCCCTCTGTCCTTCCCTCAGAGCCACACAGGTGTCCCACCCCCACCATAAAACCCTGCAGTGCCAGGGAGGATGGGCCTGGGCCACTCCAGATACCCTGTGCTCCTGGTGCCTGGGATTTCTGTGGCTTGTTCCCAAGGAAATGAGGCAACCAGACACTTCCAGTCACAGATACATTTATTCTTCTATGTCTGTACAGCTGGGAGCTCAGTGCATGCGTGAGGCAGCAGTGTCAGAGACACCTCTTCTGCCAGGAGGATAAATCCACTGCTGGTGCTGTATCAGGAGCCTACTTGGATGCTTACCTGGCTGGGAGTGCTACCTGCACTGGAGTTAAGGGAAAAGAAACCCACAAAGAGGAAGAGAAAAAACGGAGGAACAGCTTTGAGCTTTCACATCCAAACATGGTGGGAGGAGAAGCCCCAGTTCCCGTCTCTCAGCCCTCAAAGCTTTGGCTTCGGGGTGCAGTGCTGCTGCCTCCTTGCAGGCTGCCTGCTGTTCCACAAGTGATCCATGCCAAATCCCTGTGTGTCCCTGCCCCACAGTGTCACATCCCCAAAATAAGTCTTTCCCAAGAAGTGCCAGTCTTCCCTGAGGATGGGACGCGCAGTCCGGAGTGGGAAATTCCCGGGGTGGAGAGCGGAAAGTTGGCCATGAGACAGCAGACGGTGCTCTCACCTGAGCACAGAGCTCTGCTCCAGAGGATTCCTTGGCAAGGACAGGGATGCTCTGTGGTGGGTGAGGCGAGGACAACAAAACAGGCCACACACAACGGGCATGCTCCAGTATCCTTCCTCCTGCTGGAACGGGAGGAACTGGCAGCAGCAGTGAGTAACTGGGATGTGATGGACAAAGAATACCTTCAAATGGCGTAATCCCTCGGGTTCTGTTTCCTGAGGGTCTGCAGCACGTCCTCGAGGAGAGATAGCCCCAAATCCACTTTGAAGGACAGGAAGGGGTCAGCCAGCTCAGGAAGAGTGGTGCTGCTGGGGAGACCTGCCTCTGAGGTGCCGTGGTCCGTAGCCTGGTCCTTGTGCGTGGGAGTGCCTTTGTGGTACGGAGCGGCGTCGGAAAAGGAGAGGTCGGAGTGGGAATCTGTGCGGTCGATGATGTTGGGGCAGCTGGAACTGTCCAGGTACAGCCGGGGAGGCTTGGGAGGGGCTTGTGCCTTGGCCAGGTTCTGCTCGCTCTGACAGGACAGGTACTCAGACTTGTCCTTCAGATCCCTCAAGCCTTCCCTCTTCTGGCCGTCCGTGTCCAGAGTGTGGCTGTTCTGGTTCAGGATGATGACTTGGTTGCCCAGCTTTTTGTGCCTCCTGAGGGAGAAGCGCCGGAAGAAGGTGGTGGACTTGAGGGACCCCCTGCGCCAAGTATCCATGGTGAGGAAAGGCAGCGAGGAGCAGGAATGCTGGCTCCTCACAGGCAGGAGCCCAGGGATCAGCAGAGAGCCACGCAACAGGATCAACCTCTTCCTGCCCCGTTCCTGGAGCTGCAAGGAGCACAGAGAGGCTGGTAGTGCAGGAAATGCAAACTCCACGCCGTGGCAAGGAGCACTCGGCTTGTCTGGGATCTGAAGGAGTCTCCCCCTGGAGTGGAGAGGAGCGGCAGGCGGTGTGTGAGCGAGCTCGTTAAACGTGTGCTGCGGCTCCGGGCTGGTGGGGAACAGCAGAGGCACAGTCACCATGAGAACAGATCTAATCTGGCATCTAGAACAGAAGGGCACTCGGGTGCCATGGTAACCAGGCACCTTCTGAGGAGGGGCACCGCCGGAAAAGCGCCGTGGGTGGCTGGGAACGAGACGGTGACTCAGTCCCACCGAAGGAACCCAGGGAATACGGGAGAAGGGGGATGAAGAAAGCGACAGTGCAGGAGACAACGCTGGGAGAACGGAGTGCAGGAGAGACTTACACTCTGTTGGAGCAGCCAGGAGCCCTGGAGCGGAGAGGAGAAGCTGCTGGAGAACTCAGAGACCAGGATGAAGAAGCAAGTCCAGGAAGAACTCAGCCAGAAGTCCAGGAATTCAGCCAGGTTGGACCCAGAATGCCAAAACTCCCCAGCTCTGCCGCCGCCGTCCCTTCATGTGCCACCCGTCGCTGCTTCCCGGGCTGCGGCTCCCTGCGTGGATGTGTTTGTTTTGAGCCAAGCCCTTGCTGAGTCAGCCACGTCAGAAACTGGGTTTCACTCCATTGGTAATTGCCAGGATTGCAGGAAATAGGTGTGTGGAGTGGTGGAGCCTCAGCCCACGCTCAGGCAGCCGGGAGCACGTGCTGGGAGCCCACCTGGAGATCAGGCTGTTCTTCCTCCTGCCACTCCGAGGGCTCCTTGTGTCAGCAGAGCTCCCAAGCAAGGCTGCAAATAATTTCCTGGCTGTTTTAAATTATAATCCCAGCATGAGGTGGGGCTTCAGGTTTGTGTGGGTGATTCATCTGCACAAGTCTCAGGCAGCCTCTTCCATCCAGCCCAGCAAATTCCTGGGGTTGGTGGATGGGACTTGGAAGGATCCTGGCTGAGGGCTGCTGATACCATCGGTGCTTTCTCAGACACTGCTGCTGCCAGTACCCAAAGGTCATTTTGCTTAGGTAGCTCCTAAGACACCAATTAGACTCTTAATTTCCCTCTTGATGTTCCTTATCTGTTGTGGGCTTTCATTGTGTCCTTGCAGCTGGAGGAACCACTTTGCTGGCACAGGATAAGAATAAGGAATTGCACTCGCCCATATTTCCATGCAGAGATTTATTTAGGCATTCTATTGCCTTTGTATCCCTTCTGCTTCCTAAGAAATCCTTCAATATCTGGAGAAGCTGTGGCTGCCCCATCCCTGAAAATGTCCAAAACCAGGCTGGAGCAGCCTGGGCTAGTGGAAAGTGTCCCTGCCCATGGCACGAGGTTGGAACCAAATGATGTTTGGAATCCCTTCACTCCCAAACCATTCTGGGATTCTGTGATTCTCTGTGATCACCAATTAACCCGCTTCCTAGAAAAAGGAATACTAAGGGGTTTTTTTCCCATTCACCTTCTGTCAAGAAACTCTTATTTCCACCTGAACTGTCAAGGAATGAGCTGGATGTTTCCAAGCCTTGCAGTGCTTTCATACCTCCAAAATAGCACGGCCACCTACTAGTGTGGAATGGCTTTGGGAGCAGCGCCAAAGCACCGGAGCAGCTGTCATCTGCTGCCCACGTTCATTAGGCAGAGTCTGCAATCAACTGCCTTGACGTGACAGTTGCTGCCACACGCAGCAGGGAGGCTCTGGGAGCTTTGGGAAACTCTTCCATTCCTGTGTCAGGTTTGGGAACATCCCTGGTGGTTTTCTTTCTGCTTCTGCTTAGAATCGGGGAATTGTTTGTGGTGGAAAAATCATGGAATAGTTTGGGTGGGAAGGGACCTTAAAGTCCATCCCAGGGCAGGGACACCTTCCACTATCCCAGGTTGTTCCAAGTCCTGTCCAACCTGGCTTGGAACACTTCCAGGGATCCAGGGGCAGCACAGCTTCCCAGCTTCTCTGGGCAACCTTTGCCAAGGCCTCAGCGTTGTCAGGCAGTTGGAAGTTAGTCACTTCCGTGACTCATCCACAAAGGACTGATTTTTTTATGGCATTAGCCTTTGTAACAGGTGAAGTGTATGCTGGACTTCGGGCACCAACGTTGTAGGTGCAGAGTGATCTTGTAATCCAAAATAATTCCCCATTCAGCCTCATGGAATGCTGGCTCCATGTCTGTCCTGCTTTCCTTACCAACCACAGTCATTGCTGGTTATTTTTAATAATCATTTTAATAACAATTCCTGGTTATTTCCTGTAGCCAGGCAGCTTTCACCCACCTCACCCAATTTCTGTGGGATCAAACCATTTCCTGCCTGGAATGCTGGTGTTGTGAGGGGGTTTTGGGGAACTCTGGGAGTCTGTCCTGCCCCTGATGGGTTGTCTGTCTTTCCTGCTCCCTCCCAGGCATCGGTGGTGTCGGAGCGGGACTACGAGAGCCTGGTGATGATGAGGATGCGCCAGGCGGCCGAGAGGCAGCAGCTCATCGAGCAGCTCCAGCGGGAAGACGAGGAGGAAAAGTCCCACACTTAGCATGAGAGTATGGATTCTTCCCACCCCTCATCCCCTCAGAGCTGTTTCTTTATTTAAGTCAATAAACCTCCTTTTTTCTAAAGGTATTGTGGGAATGGAAACTCCCAGGGATTGCAGACCTTATCCCATTCCAGGTTTGGGGAAGGAATCGCTGCCTGAGGTTCACAGAGTGCAGGTGTTACCCTGTCAGTGTGTGTGCCCAGAGCAGCTGCCCCATCCCATGGGACAAGGTGTGAGAGGTGCCCTCAGAACACCAAAGCCTGGAGATTTTAATTCCTGAAAGCTCATTCAGAGGGACTTGGCAACAGCTTTAAACAGCCCACAGCAGGACATTGGTCTCTTTGGAGCAATGTTTTATTATGTTTTATTGGTGTTACTCCCATAGCAGGATCCATTCACAGTCCCAAACATTCCAGCAGTGTTGGGATTAGGGCCTGCACCTGGAATAGTCACACAACACCATTTTCTGTGTTATTTTGGGAATCCCATGTTAGGCTTGCATGGCAGTCTGGGATCTGGAAGTTCTGTGGTGCTGCTGAGATGGAAGTGGGCCTTGCTGCCAAGGGAAGGGATTCTCAGAGCCTTGGGAGTAGGTTTAGTGGTTCCCTCTTGGATTTCAGGGATGAGATGGGATGGTGTCCATGCTTGCTGTCCCTCCCTAACCCCCTGACCCAGGAGAAGGCAGGCAAACAGGGCTGTTACTGAGCTTCCTCCAGGGCATGCTGAATGCATGATTAAAATGTAAAAAGCTGGAATTTGCCAGACTGCCATCCCACTGAAGGCAGAGCTGGAGCCATCTGTTACTTCTGCCAGCTTCTGGGCATACCTTCCTTCCCCTGCTCTCGGGAAACAGAACAGGGATGGCAAAATTCCATTGGGTCCAGCTCTGCCTCTGCGCCGTTCCTCCCCTGCCCGAGTGCCTGGAGTCTGGGACAGGAAGGAATTCGAGGGGGAAAGTTTGCTGCCAGTCCTTTAAGGTGATCTCCAGCAGGATGTGGTCCAGGTGGAAGGCATGGTTCTCCCTGGCTATTCCCTGTGGAGGCACCAGACCAGGGTCTGGCCCACACCGGTCATGCTGACCACGCGGTAGCCGAGGCTCTCCAGCTTGTCCAGGACCACGCGCGGAGCGTCGTTCACGTAGTACTCACAGCTGCAGCCAGGAGAGATAGGAATGAGGTGAGCTGGGGAGGAAGAGATGGGGATTTCCTGCTGGAAGTGAGCCTGCCTCGCTCCTGATCCCTCTAAGACCAGCGGCCACACCTGGCACAGGCGTGTGTGACACAGGGCCTCGGTTAACCCCGGGGGAAGGCACAGCCCCAGGGGCCAAACCACAGGAATCCTGTCCAGGAGGGAAGGATCAGGTTGAATGGGAATGTGGCTCAGGGGCTGGTGTCCAGAGCCACATGCTGCTCGGTAACTGGGCTGACCCTGCAGCAGAGGGTTCACAGGTAAACACAGTGAGCACATTTTTAGCATACCTAGGAATTCATGGAGGAAGAGAGGAGAAATGATTCAGGAATGAAATCTCAATGCTCTACCCATGGCAGAGTATGTCTGTGAGATGGGTGGGTTTGAGAGACTGTTAGAATTTGGGGACTGGAACAAAGTGATGCTTTCAGGCAGGTGGGAAACCTTTGGAAAGCCAGTAGTCATCCATCCTGCATGGATGTGCCAGGCAAGGTGGGCCCAAGCTCCTCTGTTCCAGCAGTGCCTGGGAGCTCACACTGGGATCCTTGTCCAGCTCTGATTCCCCAGTGGTTTGTGCTGGCTGTGTGCCTGGAGCAGAAGGTGTCCCACATTCCTACCCCTCTATCCCAGAAGCTCCAGGGCTGTGACACTGCTCCCCAGTGAAGAGACCAGGCACAGACTGGGATGAATTGGCTGGGGACAGCTGAGCTGAGCTGAGCTGGCCAGTGGGACCTTTGGCACTGGATGTGCCAGCCTCTCCTCTGCCATGACTTTGGGATAAGGCCCAGAGCAGCTCAGCTGTAGCTGACTCACAGTGCTGGATAAGCAGATAATGATGGGCTGCAGGATCACTGGGGATCCTGTTTGGGCACCTGAACAAAGCTTCTCCTGCTTTTCCTACTAATAATGATAAAAAAAGATCCAAAAGCCTTTCCAAAGCTTCTCCTGCTTGGATTTCAGACCCATGCTGGAGCTGGGAGTGCTTTAAAGCATGAAATAACCTGAGATGTGAGAGATTTTCCAGTTTCTCAAGACAGACTGTACTTGGCTGTAATTATAGATGTGGTGTAAAGATAATGTGCATTATTATAAGTGTCTTTGAAGTCTGTTCTTTCTCCAGGAGGGTTGCCACATAGCCTTCAGATTCGCAGTGGGAGCTAGTAAATATTATTCCCACTATTCAGAGGAAGTAGCAGAGGCTACTTCCTCTGAATACTACGGGATTTGTAGAAACCTAAAAAACTGAGTAGCTGAGCTAAAAGCAGGAGGTAAGAGTTCCCAGGGCTTTATCCCAGCTGTGTGTTGAGGGAAATGAAGAATGCACACCGTGGGTATCAGATCTGCTGCTGTCTCCATGTGCATCCAGTCGGGATGGAAGGGCTGGGATACCTGCAAAGCCTTTTCTTCCAGGTAAATCCCATCCCAACCCTTGCCCCACCTGGCTGCCCCAAGGTCTCTGACCCCGAGTGAGAGGGCAGGCACCACATCCCTGCTCCCCACACCTTGTGGGACTTAATGAGGGGCTGTGTGTCTGTGCAGAGCTGTGGAACAGGATCCGTGCACTCCCTCATTACAGGGATTTCAGCTTCACCTGTACATCCCAGTTTCCCAGCAGCTCTGTGCTGCTTGAGGTTTTCCTTCAGGCTCCCTACAAGGTCATGGCTAAAGTTCTTGGGCCCAAGGTGCTGCAGGAAAGGAGTTTGCAGCATCCATAGCCAGGCTCTGCTCATGAAGGAATTTGGGATGGAAAATCCTGCTTGGCCACAGTGCAGATCCTGGAGCTCCCAGCTGTGGTTGGGATTCTGGAGGAGGCGGCTGGGCTGGCACGTGGCTGTGCTCCCGGCGGTGCCAGCAGCCACATTCCAGCCAGGGGACTTCCCCCGTGTGCCTGAGCAGTGCGGAGCGACGTGCTGTGCCGCAGGGATGCCCTGCAGGGGTGTGCCGCAGGGACACAGCGGAGTTCCCAGCTGTGACACTGGAGCAGGTGGGGCAAGAGCAGCTCAAAACGCTCCGGGCCATGGGGAGGAGCGAAAGGTGGTGAATCCAGCAGGGCGATCCCATAGGAAGCTCCCATCCCTTCCCCAGAACAGGCAGAATGTGGAGCTTCTGCTCCTTACAGTGCTGTAGCTCCCTCAGCTGCTGGGGCAGGCACCACAGAGGCTTTTATCTGTCTTTGCCTTCCTTTTCCACCTGAATCCCAGGATCCTTGCCCAAATCTCTCAGGATCCAGTTCCTCCTGGGAGCCTGTTGTGTTTCTCGGTCTCCCATCCCGTTGCGTAACTCCGGGCTGCGCACGGCGGGTGGCAGCACGACTCTGGCGCTGCTGCCAATCTCTGCCCCACCCACGGGCTTGGGAATAGCAGCACGGAGAGGGATCAGCCCGGCAAACCCCCAGGAATGCAGCTGGGATGGGGGGCACTCAATAGTTATATTTTATATCTCCTTATTATTAACTTTTCCCACCCCACTCAGGTTTTTAACGCTGCAGCAGCCGAGGATCCAGCCCTTAGTGTTGGCCAGGCTGGTGCTGAGTAGGAGGGTTTTCCCAGCTTCATGGATGGAAGGTGGAGAACATTTAGGATGAGATGCACTTTTTGTTTTAATGCCTCCTCCTCCTACTTTTCCTACTCCTCCCTTTCCTCCTTCTCCTACTCCACACCACAGCACACAGGACACAGCAGGAATCAAGCTGCACCTCTCTGTCAAGTTCTTTTGCATTTGGGGGTTTGTTTCGCTTTGCCATTGTGGTTTTGGGTTGTTTTTTTTTTTCCCACCCCAGGGCAAACCAGGAAGTGAGATATCAAGTAAGGAAAAAAAAAAAGAAAAAAAAGAAAGTGAGCCAAACCATGAGGAAGATGCTGGTCACATCTCTGAGCAGCACTTGGCCAAAGGCTGGGTCAAACTCAGCGTGGCCAGAGGTGGGGACATGGAGAAGTGTCAAACATCCCCAGCTTGGGAACATGCCAGTGGAGGGTTGGAGTCAGGGTGACACAATGGGAAACAGCTCCAACCCCAGGGCTCAGCTGCCCATGGAAAAGATTTGGGAGCTGTTGGGAAGGGCTGGCTCAGGTGAAGCCTTGAGCTGCACTGGAGAGTGGGATGGGATGGGATGGGATGGGATGGGATGGGATGGGATGGGATGGGATGGGATGGGATGGGATGGGATGGGATGGGATGGGATGGGATGGGATGGGATGGGATGGGATGGGATGGATGGACAGAACTGGGTGAGCATTCTGGTGTCTCAGCACCAAGAAAGACACAGGCAGAGCAAGACAGGGATGGCACTGAGAGAGGAAAGGGGGGTCAGGTGCTAAAGCAGGGTCAGAGCAAAGGAAAGTAGAGAACCAAGTGAAATATCAGGCAGCATTTCCTCATTAACAGGACACATAGGAATCCTGGGATTAACTCTACATCTGGAAGGTGCTGTGGGGAATTCCAGGAGTGAAAATGTTCTGCATTTCTTGGGAAAATAAGGGGAGAAGGACTTACAAGTTGTTGCCCAGCGTGCTCCTCTTTGTGGCCCCCAGGATGCTCATCAGGTGGGGATCTGAGTGCTCATCACCCACCATGGTGGGCCCAGCCTCCTGTGGGACAGGCACAGAGTGGTGAGTGACACGAGGTGACACAGCCACCCCCTGTTCCCTCAGTCCCAGCCGCTGCCAGGAAGGTGCAGCTGCTCACCCGGGAAGGTTCCAGCCTCAGCTCAATGCCAGGTTTCACACTGGAAATGTTTGCTTTGCCCCTTTGGTAAAGAGCAGAGCTTCCAAAGTCTCTGCAGGGCAGACTGAGCCCTGCTGCTCCAGGCTGTTCCCTCCAGTGCCATAACCCCTGTGTCCCTTCCTGTACCTCGTCCAAAATCACTCAATCAATTTGTACAATCCCAAACGCCACTGCCAGCAGATGCTTTGGTGCTGCAGCATCCCCTCATGTCCCCATTCCCAATCCACTGCAGTGTCCATCACAACTCCCTCCCTTTGCTCATTTGCTGTTTTCACTGTCCCACTTGTCTCACTGTTTGCCTGCTTCCTGCCCCAAACCACACCAGCAGATCCAGGCTTCTGGATGTCGGGAAAAGGGGAACCCCAGATAAACACGGAGCTGTGGGCTCCTACAGAGTCCTGCAGGATGTGGCTGCTGCCAGTGCAGTAACGTTATTTTGTGGCTTTATTTGGCAGGGACAGCAGCGATCCCACCAGTGCTCCTGGACGCTGATCCCAGCCACTGCCCCAGCCATGCCCACTCCCTTGGCCGCGTTTTCCACCCTGGAACGGCTCTTTGGGGACGAGGGAAAACCAACTGCGAGGACAAGAGGAGCCGTCCCTTTGGCGTTCCTGGGATCCTGCCTCAAGTTTCCCAAGTGAGTCGCTGTTTGGGACAGGAGGGATTGGAGCAGCAAAGCACCGGGAACTCTCACAGGCCGTGCTGGGGTCCCCCGAACCCCCAGCAGCTGCAGGGCCAGCCCCTGCCGGGATCGCACCGGCGACACCGCGGGCTGAGCGGGTCTCACCGCTCGCCCCGGTCGGTCCCTGCCCACCCCCCGGTATTCCGCACCCCCGGGAGTGATCCAGCGGGACTCACCAGGCGGATTTGGGTGCTGATGAGCAGGTACGGCATCTCCGCTCCGCCGCTCCCGCCGCCGCTCCGGGGGAACCTGCCCGGGGCCGTCCCCGGTCCCGCCCCGCCACCACCGCCCCCGGGCGCCGGGGGGAAAGGCACCGGAGGGCTCGGGGGGACGGGAGGCACCCGGGGGATCCCGAGGGATCTCGGCGCTGCCGTCCCAACAAGGGATGGGCAGGAGGTGAAGGGCTGGAAGGGGATGGAGCGGGAGGGGACAGAAGGTGAGCAGGGAGAGGATGGAGCAGGAGATGAGATGCAGGGACGTGTAGGACAGGAGATGATGAGCGGGGAGGCAATGAACCAGGAGATGATGGACAGGGAGATGATGGATAAGGGAGACAAAGTAAACGGAAATTAATAGCAGGGAGATAAAGGACCAGGAAATAACAGAGGGAGGTGAGGACTGGGAATGGTGGAGCAGGAGCCAGGCAGCAGGGCCCTGCAGAGCATTCCCACTCCCACCCCACAGTCTGACCAAACATCCCCCTGAAGCAGAATGTTCAGCATTTCCTACATTTTTTGGGAAAAATCTCTTTTTCTGCTGTTATTATCTCAGAACACAGGGGATTTAAATTCCTTCATAATTGGAGAAGTTCAATTTCCTGAGATCAGAACAGGCAGAGGTGCTGCATATCCGTTATTATTGCTGTGTTATTAATTATTAATTGTTGTTGTTGTTATAATTATTATTGCTGTTCATTGTTATTATTGACATTGTCAGTGACATGTTAGTTGGGTTTGGTGACATACAAGAAACCCCGCAGGCTATTGGTCTCCTGTTCCTAAAGCACATCCCACAGATCCCAGTATGTCCATCAGGAGTTCCCTGTGGGATACCTCCCCCCACGGGTTAAACATCAGCTTGTTTTCATCATTCCCAGCCTCTTCCCCAAGTCCTGGAACAGCTGGAATGTTTGCTCATTGCTCTCCTGTCCCAGTGCAAACCTGTTGCCCAATGCACCAAGGGCACATTTCACCCAGCTGGGTTGGATTTTGACAGAATTCCCATAATCCATGACCCCTCTGGACCTCTGCTGGGCATGTGTGCTCTGTGGTTATGCAGGGAATGATATGGATATAAAATCCAGACCTTTCCAGAAATTAAAGGACTAGCCAGAGTTCTGGTAGCCTGCCCAGCTCTGGCTCTGACACTTATGTGGCTCTTTCCTGGGGAAAAAAGATAGGAAGGAAAAAAGAGGAAATGAGAGCAGAGGTATACATAACATTTTAATATTGAATTTGAGGAGATACTGAAATCTGGGAGGCAGCCAGATCCCATCCATCATCCCAAAGCACCTTATCACCCTCTGGCTCCCAGCTGGCTGCTGCCAGCTCTCCTTGCACTGGGCTGGCTCGGAATTGCTCCCAGTAATTCAGATAAAGGGAGGCAGAAGGTTCTTTGACTCTGCCCAAATCCTGCTGTCACCCAAACCCCCAGGAGTGGGGAGCACACACAGAGGGTTTTCCCCTCTCCTGACTGGCACCTTTCCCTAAGGAATCCTTTGGCTCTTCCAGAAAAGGGTATTTCCAATTTGGGGTAAAGAAGTTCTTCCTGGGGGATCCCACCAGGAATGGAACCACCCACCATATTTCCTGTAGAAGGGAGAATTCCAACCCCAAAGGCTTGGGATGATTGGTCATTCCCATCTCCTTGACCTAATCCTAAAATCTGTTATCTCATCCCAAAACCTGCTGGCTTTGTTCCCACAATCCCACAGCCAGCCCCGTGCCCAGCTCCCTCCCTACAATAATCCTGTCCCGCCCAGCTCCCCAGATTTGGGCACCCCAAATTCCTAATTTTTGGGGCACGTTTGTCCATCACTCTCCAAGCAGAACCCCGAACCCAGCGGGGTTTCCTCCCGCGAGTGGAAGCACCCACAGAGCGTGGGGCTGTGTGGGGACACCCGCCCTGTCCCCTGCGCCGCCGGGCCGAGGTGTTGTCACCACGGCGGGACAGCTGCCGCGGTGGCAGCAGGTGGCAGCCGGCAGCCTTGAGGGGCTTTTCCCGGGACACTCCGCGGACTGGGGCCCTGTGTGAGGGCGCTGACCCCCGCTGAGGGCGGCCCGGCTCCGGGGCCCGGTTCGTGTCGCCGCCATGTCCGCCTGTCGCCACACGCGCGCGCCGCCGTGGGCGTGGCCTCGCCGATGACGTCACGCACCCATGCACCACCCCCTCGTCGCATCTCAGTGACGCCATCACGGCGCGCCGCGGGCGGTGCCGCGCGGCCGGAGCGGCCATGGCGGTGCCGGTGGCGGAGCCGGCCCGGGCCGGGTCCCGGCTGGGGATGGCGCTGGGGCTGGCGGCGGGCGCCGGCTTCTGCCTCGGCGTGCTCTGGGTCATGCGCCGCCGCTCCAAGGAGGCGGCGGGGCAGCCGCGCCCCGGTACGAGCGGGATGGAGCGGCGGGGGAGCCGGGTCGGGATGCGGGGAATAGGGTTGGAATAGAGAGGAGTGGGGCTGGAATGGGGTACATGGGATAGGGGGGGCTGGAGGTGGAATGGCGAAAATTGAATGGGGTTAGAATAGAGAGGAATGGGGCCGGAATGGGATAGGGGGGCGTGGTGCTGGAATGGAGGACATGGAATGGGGTTGGAATAGAGAGGAGTGGGGCACATGGGATAGGGAGGTCTGGAGGTGGAGTGGAGGAAATGGAGTGGGGTTGGAATAGAGAGGAATGGGGTGGGAATAGGGCTGGAATGGGGCACGTGGGATAGGGGGGCACGGAGCTGGAGTGGAGGAAGTGGAATGGGATTGGAATAGGAAGAGTGGAAAACGTAATTGGAGTTGGAAGAATGGGATTGAAATGGGGGAGTGGGGTTGTACTGCAGGAAATGGGGTTGGAAAAGGAAGCAAGGGGCTGGAGTGGGGGAGAATTGGGATGGGATGGGATGGGATGGGGGAGCAGGGCTGGAATAGGGGGGAGTGGGGCCAGGATAGGGGGAAGTGAGGTTTGGGGTGTTGGGCTTTTAGAAGTGCTGGTTTGGAACCCTGAACTTGCTGGGTTTCATCCACACCTGTGCAAAATTTCGGGAACAGAAAATGAAACTGTGTTTTTACAGTGATCACAGAATAATGGGATCCTGGAATGGTGTGGGTGGGAAGGGACCTTAGAGCTCATCCAGTCCCACCCCCTGCCTTGGGCAGGGACAGCTTCCACTATCCCAGGCTGCTCCAAGCCCCATCCAGCCTGGCCTTGGACACTGCCAGGGATGGCACAGCCACAGCTGCTCTGGGCAAGCTTTACCAGGGCCTCAGCACCCTCACAGGGAAAGATTCCTTTCAATATCCCATCTTAATCTCCTCTTTTCTAGTTTGGAGTTATTCCCCTTTGTCCTATCACTCCTTTTCCATTTTTCCTTCAGACTCCCTCAAGGGGCAGTTGGGTCAGCACAGAGCCTTCTCTTTTCCAGCCTGAACAATCCCAGCTCTCCCAGCCTTTCCCTGCAGCAGAGCTGCTGATCCCCTTGGTGTCCCTACCAACACCAAACCCTTTATCCCCTGCCAGCAGAGCCATGCACATTTCCCTCCCCCTGGAATGCTTTCCCTGGGATGTGACCCTGGTTGTGCTGTGCTGCAGGCGAGGCCCTGCCCGTTCCCGTGCCCGTTCCCGTGCGTGGAGCGCTGCTCCCGGTGGGGGATGCAGCCGATGGAGCCGTGCCCAGCCCCCTGCTGCTGAGGCAGGACGAGCAGCTGGAGCTGCTGGAGCGCCTGGACTTCGTGGTGAGGAACGTGGCCGAGCTGAGGAAGGAGGTGGAGGAGCTGCGGAACAGCCTGCAGGACCTGGCGGTGGAGATCGTGGATGAAGTCAGGTACTGCCCCTCTGTGCTGGGAAACGGGCACAGCATGCCTGGGGCTGGGAATGCCTGGGCTGGGAGGGACCTCAGAGCCCACCCACACATGGCAGGGACTCCTTCCTCTAGCCCAGGCTGCTCCAAGCCCATCCAGCCTGGCCTTGGGCACTGCCAGGGATGGAACAGCCACAGCTTCTCTGGGAAATCCATTCCAGTGCTGCACCACCCTCACAGGGAAAGATCCATTCCCTAAATCCAACCTAAATTTCCCCCTCTTCCAGTCTGAATCTGTTCTTTCACTCCCTGATGCAGGGGCTGGATGGACATCCCATCTATGGATTCTGTAAGGGTTGTCCATGCAGGAGGATTTGCTTTACCTGCAGATATATATATTGTATTAGATACATTATATTATATTGTATGTGTCATATAATTATACATTGTATGTATAATATATATTATATAACTATATATTATCTATTATACAATATACATTATATAATATATATGTAATAGATACTATACTATATATTATAATACATAATAATATATAATATATTATGACATATAAAATATAATAAGTACCATATTATAATATATAAAATATAATATATAAAACATTGCAATATTTTATGTATTTTATATATAATTATATATATAATTTTATATATATTTTATATATGTATTTTATATATATTTTATATGTATTTTAGATATGATATATAATATATATTATTGTACAATGATACATTAATACATAATACAAAAATGCATTCTATTATATTATATATATAATTTTAATTATATATGATACGTTATATATATTATATAATTGTATATTATATAATATATATTATAGAATGCATTATATTAGATACATTGTATGCATTATATTAGATGCATTGTATATTATATTTATAATTATATAACTATATACGATATATTATACTATATATAATATATATTATAGTATATTATATAGTATAATATATATTATATGTAGTATAATATATCGTATATAGTTATATAATTATATATAGTATAATATATAATATATATATTTTAAAATAAACAAATAAATATAATATTAATATATATTATACAGAACACACCATCAGCTCCATTTGAGTTTGTATAAACAGGAGTGAACCACCTCGTGAATTCTTTGCCTGGAAAGGGAATTGGGTGGAGTCTGCTGGAGAGGAGAAGGGAAATAGCAGATATTTCACCACCAAATGTTTATTTCTCTTCCTTTTTCTGTCCCTGCAGGGCCCACCTGGAAGAAACCCAGCGTGTGGGTCGCCGGAGGAAGTTCCCCTTCAGGGAGAGAAGTGACTCCACAGGCTCCAGCTCCATTTATTTCACCACCAGCTCAAGGAATCCCAACACAGATGATGGAGAGAGTGAAGGGGGGTAAGGAGAGCAGTGGGACAGATGTTTTAGGGGATTTGGTGCCACATCTGGGCAGTTTAGAACATAAAGATGGGAATTTTCTTCTCCTAGAGCCTGTTTTAGTTTGCTTTTGTTACAGTAAGTGTGTTACTGCCAGGGCCAGACTGAGAGATCTGAAATGATCCTTTAAGAGAAAGGAAAATAAAATTTTGAAGGGTTTTAAAGAAACAATTTGATTAAGGAACCTTGCAGAAGGAAGAGAAGTATGAGTCCAGCCTGGATATGGAGTGAGAGAGTTTGGAAATCAAATTTCCAGACAATTTATATTATATTAAAATGATCAAATCTTTGGATCAGTGAAAGTGGACGGGACCCAGGAGCATCATCCAAGTCCAGCTTCTGGCCCTGCACACGACAGAAAATTCTGTGTGGTGTAAGAACATCATTAAAAATGCCAGATTAGCTGCAGGTTATATAGTTCTCCTGCACCTGTGACTGCTGATTTTCTGAGGAGTTGCTGCTCCTTTGTGCCTGAATCTGACCACTTCTGTAGCTTTTGGGGTATGGAAGTGTGTCCAAAAACAGCTGGTGCTGCTATTTGCATTTTCCCAGAGTATTTGGGATGAAATGTCATTTAAAGAGGGATTTTAGAGCAGTGGGAGCATTTCATTTTCAGAGCAATGGAGGAATTTGGGCACCCAAATAATCTGGGGGCTGGTGTGAGCTGGCATTTCAGCAGGGATTTTTCTTGCCAGGACAAAGAACAGGGATTTGGGACTGCCCTAAGCTCATGTTTGTCTCTAACTGGAGCTGGTGAGGGTGATATCATTGGGGTTATAGGTTAATCTCTTCATTCAGCTCAAGTGGGTGTTGGGATGGGAAGGAAATTAGGGAGGGAGTGATTCATGGTGGTGTAATAGGTAACAAGGCTGCAGAACAGATTTTAGAACTGCAGTTGGTGCTGAAGGCAGGGCTTGGGTGTTTGGGTAACAGCAGATGCACTGAGTCACCAGGGGAACAATGGTTTGTGTAAACCTGCTGGAAAAGGGGGTTTTGGCCACACATCCCAGCCCTGGCTGTCCTCAAATCATAAAAAAATATGAGTTGTTATGGAGGCCAAGAATTTAGAGTTACAGAAAAGGCACCTCCTGAGGGGGCAGGGGTGTATTTCACTGCAAAACCTCAATAATTTATTTGGAATCCAGAGGTGGTTGGTAGAGTCCTCATCTATTAATTATCATCTGTAATTAGCTGTAATGACCAGTGTGGGGATTGGTGGATTAGCAGCTCTCACCTGATTTAAAACTGGAATCTTAGGTAATGTCTCACTTTGGTCATACACAGGGAGGTGTAAAAATATCAGTCAGGCCAGGACCAGCTGCCTGCAGTGTGCAGTGTTGTCTGCTAGGGATGTGAATGTGCTTGAAAAGTAGCATTTTCAGGCTAGGAAATGTAAATTTTGCAAAAAACCTACTGAAGCTTTGGAGCAGGCTGTGGGAGGAGGAATGAGCCTGTTGCCAGCAGATGGATTTCAGCTGGATTTTCCTTGCTGAATCCTTTCAGTGGAATTCAGAGCAGACAACCCCCAATTTCAGCTTTATTTTGTGAACCACCTGGGCATGAGCAGCTTCTCCAATTTCAGACACAATTCCCAAAAATCTACCAAGAGTTTTCAGGGGGGTTGCGCTGTTTCATTTCCCAGTGTGGCTTTAGGTTTTGGGCTTCTTCTCCTCCTCTTCCCATGGGCTGTTTTCCTTCAGGATTGCCACATTAAAGCATTCCAGAGCTTTCCCTCATTGTAAACTCAGGAAAACAGGCTGATAACACCAAAATCCTTTAATCTCCTTGAAAACTTTGGGTTTCCTTGTCTTTTTGAACTGGCTTTTTTGAATCTGGTAGGGGCTGTCTGGCAGAAAACACGGTTGGTTTTTGAGCTGAAGGACTGAAATCTTGGCAGCTGCCAGTAAAATGTTGGAGGTTAGGATGGGGAAATCAGGGAATTCAAGGAGCTTGTCTTTAATTACTGGAAATGAGGTGGTCTAGAGAACTAATAATGGCATTGGTATTAAGAAATGTAAATAAATGAGGGTTTTAATCTGAGGCAGAGCTGTGCCAGTCACCTACCCTTGTGCTGGTTATCCATTAATTCAGTGTCATCTCCAGCATGACATCCTTGCTTTCCTGCCTTTGCACTGTGAGGCTGGTGCTTTATTTCTTGCCTTAGAATGTTTCAGGGCAACATGGTGGGGTTTTGAAAGTCTGGGTGAGGGTTTGAGGGAGCAGAGAGGGGAATTGCTGAGAATTAGGGGTGGTTCTCAGGAAGCTTTGATAGCCAAACATGCCTTGTTATCTGTGTGTGGGCAAAGCCCTGTCACTGCCTCCTTCAGATAGGGGCTGTGGTCACTTATCTGTGTCCCCAGACAAAGGCAGGGCCACAGGGCTGTCCTGTCCCTGGGAGGAGCAATCAGCCAGGACAGAGGGAAGCACAGCTGGAGGTACCCAGTGCCCCCAGAGTGCAGGGAACTCAGATCCAGCAGAACTGCTCAAGTTCTCTTGGGCAGTTACTGATTAAATCAACAAAGCCTCTGTGTTCAAATGCACATTTAGAAATGACTGGCTGATTTGTGCCTTTCAAACAAGACAGATAGTCTTATTTGAAAAGGAATCAGCTCTGTAAGTAGACTCCCTCCTGCTGTGGTACCACTGTGTAACCCTGGTTGAAATTTCAAATTTGAAATTCCCGACTGTAATGCTGGGGGAGCTTAATTTTCTCCATTTTCAGGAGCTCTGATCTGAGCTTTACAGGATCACTGAGGTTAGGAGGAGCTGACAGGGTGTGCAGGGGAGGTGGGGACAGTTAGAATCCTGGAATGGTTTGGGTGGGAAGGGACCTTAAAACTCATCCAGTGCCACCCCTGCCCTGGGCAGGGACACCTTCCATAGACCAGGTTGCTCAGAACTGACTTGGGACATCCTTCAGCTTTCTGAGGGTGACACGAGAAATGAGGTTGTGTGAGACACTTGGGTTGTGCAGTTTTCTCTGGGCTAAGCCAAGATACTCTTCCTCTCCTCTCCTCAAACCACTTTGGTGATGTTTTCTTCCCCCAAAGTTACACCACGGCCAACGCCGAGTCCGACTACGACCGGGAGTCGGAGCGGGAGAGCGAGGACGAGGTGAGCTGTGACACCGTCAGGACCATGCGCAGGGACTCCCTGGAGCTGCCCCCCGAGGATGACAGCTGTGACATCGTGAAGAGCCTGCCCAAGGACTCACTGGAGCTGCCCCCTAAGCTTGAGAGTCGTGACATCGTGAAGAGGCTGCACGGGGACTCGCTGGAGCTGCCCCCTGGGAGTGACAGCTGTGACACCATCGGGGACTCGGTGGAGCTGCCCCTGGAGGATCAGAGCCCTGTGTCCCCAGAGATCTCGCTGGAGGAGGGGCTGGGGCAGCTCCTGGAGCAGGCTGACCGCCTGCACAGCGGGGATGAGAAGGACAGGAGAGAGGGCTTCCAGCTGCTCCTCAACAACAAGATGGCGGTATAGGTGCCTTGTTGTATTTTCCAGCACCGGGGGAGGGTCAGCTTGGATGTCAGGAGGGGTTTCTTCACTCAAAGTGCAACCTGGAAATGATGCCCACCTTGTCACCCAGCTCAGAGCACTGAGTGCCATGTCCAGTCATTCCTTAGAAACTTCCAGAGATGGGAACTACCACATTCCCTGGGCAACCCCTTCCATTGCCTGACCACCCTGTCCAGGAAGAAATTCCTCCTGGTGTCCAACTTAAATCTGCTCTGTCACAGCTTGAGGCCATTTCCTCTTGTCCTATCCTTTGTTCCTTGGGAGCAGAGCCCAGTTCCCCATGACTGCCCCTTCCTGTCAGGGAGTTGTGGAGAGGGACAAGGTCCCTCCTGAGCCTCCTTTTCTCCAGGCTGAGTCCCCCCAGCTCTGTTCCCTTCCCTGGACATGCCCCATCCCCTCCCTCACTGCCTTTCTGACGTGACAAGCCCAGAGCTGGGCACAGCACCGGAGGTGCCCCTGCCGTTCCCAGCACGGGGAACTCTTCTGCAGCGCTGAGTTCCAAACTCACCTCCCTGAGGTTCCACTCTGCTTCCTTTGGAACTGGGGCGTTTTAAGGCTTAGAAAGATCCCTGCATGCCCTGAGGTGTGAGTGCCCTGCTCAGCCCTGGTGCTGACTGCTGTGGGGTGTTTGTGTTCCCTGCAGTACGCGGGGCAGCGCGAGTTCCTGTGGCGCCTGGCGCGGGCGCACTGCGACATGTGGGAGCTGACAGAGGACAAGGACGAGAGGAGGTCCTATGCCACAGGGGGTAAGGAGTTCCTGCTGCCCCAGAGGAGGGCAGGCACTCAGCTGCCAGCAGGGCTGTGGTTTTATTGGGTTTCCCTAGAATCTGGTGGGAAGCAGCGCTTTAAATGAATTTTTTGTGTTTAAAAATTGAGTTTCTGAAAGAGTCTAAATAGGCTGAGACCTGTTTAGAGCTGGGAAAATTGTTTCTGAAACCTGTCATCCATTTTTCTGTGATACTAAAATAAACCATGAATATAAAATAAACAAGCTTTGCTGTAGCACACTGGATTTTCTCTGTTGCCAGCGCGTGCAGATATGAAAACAATCACTATTTTTAAATTCTCTTTAATTTCATTCCCTCTTTGTTCTTTACCACCTCAAAGGTGTCTGCAAGATTTTAGGTGAGTCAGAATGGAGAAAAAATAATCTTTATTACAGTTAAGATGTGCAATAAAAGATACTAATGTAAATAATTTTTATCTTATTTATTATGCACATAACTAAATAGAGTTACTTAATACTGTAGCTAATATAATTACTCTTTTCTGGGAATCAGTGGAGCCTTTTAAACATGGAATTCTAAGTTTTATATTGTCCTTTGAGCTATCAATAGGTGCCTAATTTTCAGCTTTTTGAACCTGCCAGGGGATAAAATTTTGTATGGGATGTTTCCAAGCCAAATGCATTATCAGATTGACAAGTATATGACTTTTATGCTATTCTGTTACTCTGACAGCCTCAGAGAAAGAAACTGGGAGAGAAAGCAGCTGAATTTCTTACTTCTGACTCCTTTTGTTCCAGGGAAGGAAGAGCTGGAACTTGCCTTGCAGAATTGGGATGAAAGTGCTGAGTGCCACCAGTGGTAAGTGACTTTTTACTTCTTGCTTTTAAGAAGCATAGGAAAAGGACCTGGAGGTTTTTGTGAGCTGAGCTGCAGTTAAAAAAAAAAAAGAAATACAACCCTCCCCACAAACTTCTTTGCTGTTACTTGCACTGTGCCACACTGGTGGTGTTTTTCCATAAAAAGCCATTTTTAACAGCTTTGCTTGCTTGGTGTAAGGAATGACTTGACAGACAGTAGGTTTGGTTGTGATGGTAGGAATAAATTTGGGGTATCTTACAGCAACTTAATTATGAATTCCTCTCTGAAGAGTTCTGGAGGAAAAGCTCCCAAGTGGAGCTGCTTTTGAGGCAAGAGAGGATGTGTTTGACTCCATCAGCCAGGCCTGGGAGTGTGGGCTTGGTGCTCTGCCAAATTCCCTATTTTCCACTTAATTCTGGAGGAAGGAGATCCATCTCTCTCAGCAGACAGGCTTTTAGAGTCTCCTGGAAGTGTTTTCTGGCACTGCTGGCTCTGCTCTCATCCCCCTGCAGGGCCCTTGGCTTGGGCATGAAGGGACACAGCAGCACGTGGCTCTTTTTTATTTAAACAGAGATGTTTAATGCATTTGTTCCATGCTAAAAGAAGAGATGATCTGCAGTTCAGCCAAGCAGTTGTGAACAAAATTTCTGCCCAGGGTTTCAGGGAGGAGGCAGGAGAGGGGAAGGGACCTTGCTCCCTTCAGCAGCCTGGGTGAGCAGGCTGTGCTTCCAGCCCTTGTGGGGGATTTTTACATGTCCTTTATGAAAATTACTCCAAAACAGAGTTTGAGGAGTGGCACAGATATCTGGAGACAAGGGAACTGTTTCTGTTTCTTTTCTGTTACTCTGGTGAATTCCTCTGTGAATGGTGTTTGTCAGCAGTTGCACTGAAAGATTGACAGCACTTCAATTAGAATGAAAGGGATTTTTTTTTCATCTTTAATGAAAATTATTGGGAAAAGAGGTTGCTGAGTGTCTTTGCTAAACACGATCTGTGCTCTTGCAATGAGTAAATTTGCTTGAAGGATTGTTTTGAACTACTGGCATCTGAATAAACGCCTTTATCATCTTAGGCTGTATTTCATCTGTTGGTAATGAATTACTGCTCTCAATTAAAGCTTTGATTGGAAGGAGGAATTTGGGAGCAGGAAATTCTCCAGCAGGTCATGGTGCTGGGCTCTTATCTGCTGGCTTAACATCTTTGAATGAATGGGGTTTAGTTGCCAGGGTGAATCTTGAAATTTGTATTTTACAAAGCCAGGTTCTACTCCAGTGTCCAAATATTGACAGTTCTGCCTTGGAATTCCAAGTCTGGGACGATTCCTGGTCCCTCAGACCCCTTTCCCAAACAGGGATAAGGCTCCTTCCTGCACAGCTACATCTTGCTTCCAATTCTCCAGGGCAGCTGGAGGAAGGAAGCAGCAGAGCAGCATGTGGGAGGTGTGGGATTTCTTGGGAGTGAATATGTAACTCCCTTTATCAGCACACAAATTACTATTTTGTGCCATGAATAGAACAGGAAATTATTCCCTTCCCAGCTCTGAAGTGGTCACAAGCTGGCTTAATTGCAGTCTTTCTTTATGCTAATTGAATTTACCCTGGGGAGAAAAGGCAGCAGAGGTTTTAAAGCTGTTTTGGGGTGGATTTGATGCCCCAGCTCTTGGGGGAAGCGATCAGAGAACATTGTTCACATTCATTTAAATTACAGTTTTGTTCTGTCATGTTTTTCTCTAGTGACTAATTTCCTTGCTGAAGAATCCTTTATTATTTTCTGTCACAGGGGAATGATTTATTATCTCTCACCACCCATGTTGTCTTTCCAATATTCTTCTCCCTCTTCCTTGTAGTTTTTCAGACAAGAGTGGAGGGATTCAGTGCAGGACTCAAGCTGGGAGAGTGGCATGGCTTTGTGCTGGGATGATGGTCCTTTGCATTCTTTCTTCTACACACAGCATCTTTCTCTTTCCCACTGCATCCCAAATGGCCACTTTAA
This sequence comes from Zonotrichia leucophrys gambelii, assembly GCF_028769735.1. Lineage (NCBI taxonomy): Eukaryota > Metazoa > Chordata > Aves > Passeriformes > Passerellidae > Zonotrichia > Zonotrichia leucophrys. Next base: position 48,461,466 of record NC_088175.1, read on the forward strand.
TGGAAATATTCCCAGTTATTTTGCTGCCTCTCCACACAGGCTGTGTGAAGCCTGATGGTGCAGGAATTCCTGGGCTGAGTTTTTTCTCTGTTTTTATCATTTCATATTGATCTTCTATTTTTTCAATTGCCTCTTGGAAGTTTGTGGATTCCTTCAGATGAAATTGTGCTGGCTTTTGGTGCTTATTCATTGTGTTTTGTGCTTGTTATTTCCTCCTGCTGCCCACACAATTCCCAGTTTTTTGAGGAGCTGAGGAAGACAAGAGGTACTTTGCCTACAGTTGCTATTGCAAGGAAACATTTCTCCTCTCAGTGCCTCGTTGTTGTTCAGTCATCACTGACATTTTAAAGAAACAAAGAAAGAAAATAACTGGGGAAGGGAAGGATTTCTGAAGGGAAGGATTTCTGCTGGTTAGCTGTACTGCTGGCTACAGCTCCTTTGGGCTTGGAAGGATTTGAGAGCAGGAGGAAAAGTGTTTTCTCAGGAGTGCCAGGGAGAGCAGTAAGTGTGTGGGGCTGTGTCTGGCCTGCCTTTGGGACCTGCCCAAGCACAAAGGAGAGGCTGTCATGGCTCTGCCCTGGCCATGAGTGTGGGACAAAGCTCTGCTTGTGGCTGGTGCTGTTGGCAGCCGGCCGGTGCCAAGGGAGCCATCTCCGGAGCAGGAGTTTGGTCAGGGCTGCACAGACAAGCCAGCCTTGTCCAGGGGGGCTGATCCAGCCCATGCTGCCCTTGGGATGTTCCCTTGGGAAATGGCTTGGGCATTAAATGCATTTAGTGCCTTAGGAGTAGATCTGTGTGTGGGATTCACAGGGAATGATCTTAGAGCTTCTCTGCTCCTGACTCACAATGCCCTGGTTCTTACCTTGGATTTGGACACCAGAGCCCTTCTCTGCTTTGGTTGTCAAACATCCCTGAGCAGGTGGAGCTTTTGTCCATTTAAAGTGATTTCAGCTCTTGAGTAGGACACAGCAGGTTCCCAAGTCTGTTCTTGTTTTTAGGGAGGGAGGGAGGGAGGGAGGGAAGGAGGGATGGATGGATGGATGGATGGATGGATGGATGGATGGATGGATGGATGGATGGATGGATGGATGGATGGATGGATGGATGGATGGAGCGAGCATCAGTGACTGCACAGACCTTTTAGAAATGGATTGAGAAACAGCTGTGGCCTTTTAGAATTGCCAGCCCATTCCCTGTGGGTGTTTGCAGCACAACTGCAAGCACGGGGCAGCAGCTTTAGGGATCGGGAGAGGAGAGCGAGCTGTGGATTTGCCTTGGCTTCCATTCCTCTTGCTAAAGGGAATACACCAGAGGGATTTCAGAGAAATCTGAGGAAAATGGTGGAGGTGCTGTGTCAGGAGCTGTAGTTTGAGCTGGACTTCTTGCCCTGGAAATGAATCACTGCCTGCTGAAAGCCTTCACTGTGGGAGGAATCATAAGCTCCAGCCCCCTTGGGATTATCCTGTGTGTTATGGAGAAGTGGGATTGGCTTGGATGAGTCTCCAGAATGTGCCCTTTCTTCTGGAGAGTCTGGCAGTGTGGTGGAACATCCTGATCACCAGCCCTTGTCAGTTCTGTGGGTACATCTGGCTGTCCGTGGGCAGATCCTGGATTTTTGAAAAGTCCCAGCATTCCGGATATGCCTGGGGGATGCTTTCATTTAACACCTGGCACTGCTCCAGGATTTCACTCCTGCTGCATCACTGCCCAGATCTGGCCAGTTCTGAGCCAGATTCTGGGTTTATGAGCTGAGCATTTTCTGTTCTGCAGGCAGATGAAACAGGGAGTTTTCTGTCAGTGTGACATGGAGCAGGAGCAACTGTAGGAATAGGTGTTAGGAGATAGTTCAGAATGTGGTGGAGGGAAAATACCATGGAATTAGAGCTGTCTGAATGCAGCCCCCTGACTTGTCTGCCCTGGAAGGTGAATTCAGAAATGTGAACATCCAGAATCCAGGAGCTCTCCCATGTGGATGTTTGTGGGCTGTAAGGAGGGGGAACATGAGCCTCTCTCAGTTTTTCCTTCCATCTTGTCTCCCCTTGGAAGAGCCAAAGCTTTTTTTCCCCAACCTTTTCAGGATCAGCTGGTCATTAATTTCAGGTGGAGTCACTGGGAATTCTGCTGTGTCTCCCAGAGCAGTAATTCCCGCATAAATTCTTATTTTAATTTTTGGTTGTTGCAGTCTAAATATCTGCCTGCTAATTCCCTGTCCCCTTACTCAAGTGCAGGGACTCAAATACATCTACCCAGTGCACAGGAAGGTAAAAAACTGGGAATGCTCACAAAATATTGGGAAGACTGTCTTGGAGGTGGTTAAAAGAGCTAAGAGGTGTGTTTGGGCTAGCTGACTGTGGAGGGGAGGTACTGGAGGCTCTGTATTCCATGGCAGAGTGCTGCTTCCAGGGAAGTCAGAGTGCAGAACCCAAAAAGTCCTTAAATCCTGGGGATTTAAGCTGGAAGATCAGGCTCTCTCTGTTGGCAGTTCCTGCTTGCCCAGAGTTTATTTTCTAATAAATGGGGAAATCCTGAGCTGAGATTCCTGTGTGTCAGCAGCTTCATGGGGAGTCTGGCTGCTAATTAATCAAGGGATAACCTGAGGAAAGCTCTGCATGGATCTGAGCAGTAATGCATGGGGCACCCAGTGGTTACAGGGGATGAAAATCCCCATCATCATTTTTATTCTTTCCTGGTGCTGCTGCTCAGCCCCCCTGCACCTCCACAGTGCTCAGCCTGAGGCATCCCATGGAATGAGCTGGAATCAATGACTCCATCCTGCCAAGCTGAGCAAGCAGGGGAGGGAACAGCAGAAAGCAGAGCCTAAAATCCCACAAGTGCAGAGTTGTGGGTGTGAAAATCCCCCACAGTCCAGTGGCCCTGAACCTGGGATCAGCAAAGCTGAGTTGGGAAGAACCATTTTTCCTGGCAATACAGTGAAAATCAGATCAGGTGTCTCTTCCCATATATATTTTTTAGTTTATTTCATGGCACTGAAATTTAATTTCCTGCTGCTTTTATGGCTTTTTCATCAACATTTCACCAGGCTGTTAAAAAAACCCTTGGAATTTATATTTGACATGAGACAACTGTGTGATGTATTGTCTAGGAATATTTTATCTCCTGATCTTAGAAAATAAGCTTTTTATTGGATTGTGTTTCTCAACCCCTGTCATGTTGTGGTTAGGGATGTGTAGTCCAGGCTGGGAAACAAATTGGAGAAGATCCTAAAAACACTTATTCCATTATCTGCACACAACAGAGTGGGGCTGTGGAGCCCCAGCAGCAGGAAAAGATTTTTGTCCCATAACCCACTGATCTGGTAATCCTTTCCATTACCATGAAAAATAAGAATTTGAGAGCTGATCTAGAGCTTTTCCACAAGAAAGTTAACAAATTAAAGGAAGAGATTTAAGGCAAAATGTTAAATTGTTCAGGAATCGTGACTTTGTGCTGTAAGTTACACACTGGGAATGGAGCAGTGATGTGTGAGGGGATTTGTGGGATTTTGTGACTCTGAGGAAAGTGTAATTGGAGATTTAAAGGTCTCCTGACAGATTCCTGCACATCTGCTGTGGTTAATCATCCCAAAGGATCCTTTGGGATGTCGCTATCTGTGGCAGCACTGGGATGTGGGTGTAGGAAAGGGGATTTTTATTTGCATCTTTCTGCTTTTCAGCTTTACTTTTCACAGGAATGAGCCATGTTACTGATTTGTCTCTCTGTTCCACTTGGTATTTTTTGATCCAACCTCAGAGAAGGGATGGAAATGTTCTTCACTCCCAGATCCCAGGCAGGGTAGGAGAGGCAGAACTTCCATGAGGCAGAACTTCCATCTGCAGGTTCTGTCCCACTTGAGAGCTCTCTGAGCTGTTGTTTCTTGGGAAGTGCTGCAGGGAGGGAGGTTTTGAACCACTGTGATGCAGGGAGGTGAGGTGGGAAGGTGCAAATCCACAGGGAATGAATTTTGAATTTCACAGCTCATGCAATAACTGCTTTTGCTGGGGCCTTGCTTCTCAGGCTCACAACTCAGGGTCTCTCACTGGACAAAACTAAATGGCTTTGCACTTTCAACACTGAGCATGTCATTCTGTTTCCCAGCTGCAGGATGAGGGTAGGTTTTCCAAGTGTTTCCCTGCAAGTAGAGCCCTGTGTGCTGCAGCTGGGCTGTGTGTGAGGAGGTTGCTGTGCCCTGTAGTTGATTCATTAGAGCTGCTCTTAGTCTGCCTCTTGCTGCAGTAACTTCACTCTGCCCTGCTCTGGGTCCTGGCACAGCTTTCCCTGCTCAGAGAAACAATTCCAATGTGGAAATGTGCTGCTCCTGGTTTTTAGCCATAGAGCAGTGAGTTTGTGTCACACCCAACCCCTCTGGCTGCCTCATCCTTGCAGCTCCTTCCTTCCTGGCTGCTACATTTTTGCTGCTTTTGTCTCTTCCCTGGCAGGGATGTGCTGTATTCTTTGTTTTCCCCACTAAGGTGTGAAGCTTTAATGCACCTCACAAAATCCTGGGATGGTTTGGGCTGAAAGGAAACTTAAAGCTCATCCCATTCCATCCCTGCCATCAGCAGGGACACCTTCCACTATCCCAGGCTGCTCCAAGCTCTGTCCAGCCTGGCTTTGAGCACTTGTAGACCTTCCTTGTGCAGCCATGGACAGCAGGGAAATGTGGATTGAGGGTGGATTCAGCCCCAGCTGGCTCATGCTGGTGTCTCCCCATGCAGGTTTGCCATCCTCTGTGGGCAGGTGTCGGAGCAGGAGAGCATTTCCAAGCGCATCCAGGCTGGATATGTTTTCAAGGTGAGTGCCAGGAGGTGCTGGGCTCTGTGTGAGTATCAAGCAACACTCATTTCTGCAGCAGAAAATTGGGAAAATTGGCTCCAGTTCTTCTGAGGGAAGCAGTAGATTTCAGAGGTGCCAGGGATGAGGAGGTTGATTCCAGCTATGCCTTTTGGGAGTGACTCTGCAGTTTTACACACTATAATTACAAAAAAAAAAAAAAAAATTTTGCAAATGAAACATGGAATTATTGTGTGGTTACAACACACAGCACCAGCTGTCTGCAATGTGTGCCTGTGAGCAACCTGCACCCTCCCAGGGAGCAGTTGCTGCTCAAGGAGGATTTCATTTGCCTCAGATCCCCTTTTTTTATTCCTAGTATTATTACTAGGAATGGTGTATGATGCCCTGGGGATGTTCCAGGGAAAAAGGATGGACATGGAACAGGCCACAGGTTATTGTTCCCCATCAGCCTTTGGCATGATCAGTGAGGTTATGGCAAAGCTCTGGAGCAGGAATAAAATGCAGGGCAGCTTCTTTGTGTGTGTGTGTGCAGAAATTCCTGTCCCTGAGGCTGGAGAAATGCTGCTTTTCCTTGCTCACTGAATCCAGTCTAACTTTACTGTTTGTGACACTTAAGTTGTGGATTCCTTCCTTTCCTCTTTCTCCACTTGCTCTGGTGGGTATTTCACTTGATTTTGACAAAGATGTGACACGTGCTGGTGCTGTTTTCCCACAGGAACACATTGACAAAGCCATTGCCCTGAAGCCACAGGACCCACAGCTCTACTATCTGCTGGGCAGGTGGTGTTACCACGTAAGAGAGTTTATTCTCACCCCCTGGGCAGCCTCTGAAGGGTTCAGAGCTCCAACTTGGGTTTTTAGTCACTGCTGCTGGCATGGGAGGGGAAATGGCAAAGGGTGGGTTAGGAAAAGCCTGGGCTGCAAACTCCTTTCCTGTTCCCAGTGCTTTGCTCAGTAAGAACAACCTTCCTTCCATCCTCTGAGCACACAGGGACGTGGTCAAGGCCATCTGAGGAGCTTCTGCTCACAGTGTTGGTGTGTGAGGTGTTCCATGTGTCCCCCTGCCCCTGCCACACACAGAACTGGAGGCACTGGCAGCATGTGCCCGCTGCTTTATGCTTCCTGACAGGGAAAAGCTTGGAGTCAAATGCCAAGCTCTCAATCAGATTTAGAGCCTAAAAAAGGGAATAAAAGCCTGCAGTGACCGTTGCTGTTCCATTTGTGCCATTGGAAAGCACTTTGTTGGGAATGGAGCCACAGTGCAGGGATTGTAGCTGGGATAATTGACAGTGGGAATTACAGAGCAGCCCTGAACTGAACTGCTGGGAGCTCCTGGCTCTTTTCCTGGAAACAGATCCTTCCTTCTTGCTCAGCCTGGAGCTGCTGAAGCTGTGGAATAAAACCACAGGTGGAGAAGTATGGTAGTGCTTCATGTAGTCTGCATAGTTGGAATTATGCAGGATTAAACAGGGTATTGTCAGAGGGAGCTGGTGGAGTCCCCATCCCTGCAGGTGTTCAGGGAGTGCCTGGAGGTGGCACTCAGTGCTCTGGGCTGGGTGACAAGGTGGGGATTGTCACAGGTTGGCCTCCATGGGCTGGGAGGGTTTTTCCAACCTAAATGATCCCATGAATATCTGGTGGGAAGGCTTCAGCCTGCCTCTCCCAGGGAGTCACAGTGTGGAGGGGAGCAGGTTCCTGTGGAAGGTTTAGGCTGGGAGAAGGGAGAGCACAGGTGGGGACTGGTGTGGCTGCAGTGTGGCAGGCTGGGATTTGGGGCCATCCATGTCCCAGATGTGTGGAACTGCAAAAACTGACCTGGGACAAGGGAAAGCAAATCCGGTTAAATTCTGTGCCGGACTTGGATACTCCACGGGAATATTCCCACACTGCCGAGGGGTTTGGCTTCCTCCCTGCTGCAGGAGCAGCTCCCAGGGACTGGGCAGGCCCTTGTTCCTGTGCTGGTGTTGGATGGACAGGCCAGGTTGTCTTTTGTGTGTGCAGGTTGCCCACCTGGGCTGGCTGGAGAAGAGGACGGTGTCGGCGCTGTTCGAGGCTCCCCCGACAGCCACGGTGCAGGACGCGCTGCAGAACTTCCTGAGGGTAAGGAAAGGTGGGAATGGGCCAGGGAGGGGCAGCACTGCCTGCACAGCTCACAGGAATGGTCAGCACTGCCTGCACAGCTCACAGGAACAGCAGCACTGCCTGCACAGCTCACAGGAACAGCAGCACTGCCTGCACAGCTCACAGGAACAGCAGCACTGACTGCACAGCTCACAGGAACAGCAGCACTGACTGCAGAGCTCACAGGAACAGCAGCACTGCCTGCACAGCTCACAGGAATGGTCAGCACTGCCTGCAGAGCTCACAGGAATGGTCAGCACTGACCCTCACAGCTCACAGGAACAGCAGCACTGCCCTGCACAGCTCACAGGAACAGCAGCACTGCCTGCACAGCTCACAGGAACAGCAGCACTGACCTCACAGCTCACAGGAACAGCAGCACTGACTGCACGGCTCACAGGAACAGCAGCACTGACCTCACAGCTCACAGGAACAGCAGCACTGCCTGCACAGCTCACAGGAACAGCAGCACTGCCTGCACAGCTCACAGGAACAGCAGCACTGGCCTGCACAGCTCACAGGAACAGCAGCACTGACTGCACAGCTCACAGGAACAGCAGCACTGACTGCAGAGCTCACAGGAATGGTCATCACTGCCCTGCACAGCTCACAGGGATGGCACTGGGCTGCTTGGATCCCTCCTGGCCCTTCCCCAAGCGTGGGATGTGGGTGAAGGAAAGCTGATGAGAAGTGTCCATTCCAGAACAGCCAGACAAAAGAATGGGATGTTGAAGATGTCAGAATTGCCGCCCAAAGTGTTGGGAATTGGTTTAGGGGGTTGGTTTTCCTTCCTAAGGCTGCACAGCAATTCCTTGCTCAGTACTGGATACATCTGGGCTGTGCTTCCAGGGTCTGGGAGCTGGCAGCTCCTCCCTCAGAATATTTTACTTAAAGCCTGGCTGACTTTTCCATTTCAGACTTTTCCAGACAACTGCTTGAAGGTTTCAGGGGCACAGTGCTTTATTAGGATTCTCCTTTCTGCCATCTATTTTTTTTCCTTTAAAAGCTGCAATGAGCCTGATGTAAGAATTAATTGTGTCCTTGCATATCCTAATGTCTCCTCTTCCCTGTCACACCCTGCCTCTGTTTCTGTAGGTTGAGGAGCTGAGCCCAGGGTTTTCCAAATCAGGAAGAGTTTACATTGCCAAGGTAACCACTCACTTCTTGTTTGTTCAGAGAGTAAGAAATATTTGTAATAAAAATCACCTTTGGCTGTAAAGTGCTGACCAGGTAGAAAATACTCCATGCAGGAGCAAAAATTTATAGGATGATAATATTTCCTTTTATCCTTTACATCTTTTTAGGCCAAATCACCTTGAACAGAGGCTTTAAAATTCAGGGGTTTATGCCTTTGAGTCAGCCAGTGGAGCATCCCTGGATTTAACAGATGAAATTGTGTATAAATCAGGAATGGTGACTTGGCAGCTGTGAGCTGGAGGTTTAATCCTTCCCCACCATGACTTCTGTGGTGATAAAGCCAGAGAATCATGGGGAGAAGTAAAGGATAAAGGATTTCCCTTTCCTTGTCCAGCATGGGAGTCTTGAGCCCTCTTGCTGAGGGGTTTTTAACACCCACTTCCTTTTCCTGGGTGAATTTCATGGTCTCCAAACACCCCCAGGACTCTCTGGGCACCCAAAATCTTCCTGTTCCCAGAGGGATCACTGTGCCTCAGCTGCTGGTCACATGGAGAATATTTCATGCCTATTTTGGGCCTGAGACTCCTATAGATAATATTTATTACATTTTCAACAGGCTGGGCAACGATGTGCTCCCAGGAGAGAGGTTTTGTGGAGAAAATGGTGTGAGGAGGAGGGGAAACAGCAACTGAAAATCAAAGTAGAGCTTTGAAAAGGGTGAAAACCACAGGGGCACCTTAAAATGTCCAAACAAAACCCAATCTCCTTCCCCAAAAAGAAAGAGTGAAATATATTTGGTATTCCAAGATCTGGTGGTGCTTCTGAGGCGTGGTGGCTGAGGGATACCGCAGGAGATGCCAGTGCAAAGGGTGAAGAGGCAGAAACAGCTCTTTTTAGCAGTTGCCCAGTTCCATTTGCTGTCAGTTTTCTCTATTTAACCTCTCTCCCATGGGAATTCCCTTCCCAGTGCTACAGGGACCTCGGGAACGACTCGGCGGCCGTGCTGTGGATGGACCTCGCCGCGGAGCTGCCAGGGTACACCAAAGAGGTAAAAATGGATTCTGCACCTCTGCTCCACCCTGTGACATCCCAGCTGGGCCACTGCAGCCACAGGGAGGGATGGAGCGCCTCTGCCATGAGGGAAGGCTGGGAGAATTGGGCTGAGAGGTTTGTGGTGCCCTGATTGCGGCCTTCCAACAGGAAAGAGGGAGAGAGACAATTTACAAGGGTCTGGAAGGGCAGGGAAAGGGGAAATGGCCTCAAACTGAAAGAGATTGTGCTTGGATCAGGTATTAGGAGGAAATCCTTCCCTGTGAGGGTGCTGGCACAATTTGCCCAGAGAAGCTGTGGCTGCCCCATCCCTGGAAGTGTCCAAGGCTTGGAGCAACCTGGGCCATGGAAGGTGTCCCTGCCCAGGAACTGGATGGGCTTTGAGGTCCTTTTCAACCCAAGCCATTCCAGGACTCCACAATATGCTTAAAAGCTGCTTTGGAGGAAAAGAAGGGAAATGGTGTTTTGTATTTGTTTTAATTGACTGTACATTTATGAATTTCCCTCTTGCATTTCCAGGATGCAGAAAGCGAGAAGGAACTTGAGGAGATGCGCTTAGTTTGTAAGGAATAATTGTGGAAAAACTCATCCCACTGGAGAGACAGTAACATTCCAAATGGATTTCATCATCCTGACAATTCCAAGTACACTTCATGGATAAGCAACAAGAGCTTACAGGAAAACACCCAGCACCACATCCAGGAAAACATCTTGGCATTAATGGGATAAAATAGTGATTTATTTTCCTTTGTATTTGTTTGATTTTAGGATCCCTAAAAATGTTACATTCCTGAAAAAAAGGGGGGAATGTTTATAGGTAGAGTTTGTGATATAAAAACATTTGTGATTATATATATGTGTGTCTATATATATATATATATATGGCAGATATATGTGAGATAGATACTTTGTGATATAAATATGTATTATATATTTTTATATGTGTGTGTATAAATATATATAATTATTTATTTATATATATTATATATATATATGCACATATATCTTTTATATCACACACTCTACCTGTCAGAAATCCTTGCTGGTGAGCTCCCAATTAATTCCTGAGGAAAACTTGAGCCAATTTTTTTTCCAGTTTATTTGTATTGTCTTTTCCTTAGTAATGAATGGAATCACTTGTAATAACTGTTTAATGGGTTTTGGGGAGATCAATTTCCAAGTGGGACCAAGGAACTTTTCTGCACAATCCAGACTGGATTTTAAGAGGTGCATTAGTCAGAGAAGTGAGGAATAGGATTTTAAACTTCAGGATTTCTCCCAGTGATGTTTTGTCTTCACTTCGTTCACACAAGGCTGAAAACTTGTGTCCCTGCAAACTGTGCTGCTGTGGTTTAAATGGAATCACTGAATTTGGGAAGTAGTTCTTGATCAGAGAACTGCCCACAGGTGTGGGAATATCCTGTGGCAAGGATCATGTTCTGCTGTGATGATCTTCTGTCACTGACCAGCTGAATTCTCTTTGAATTAATTATCTCCTGGACTAACGAGGCTACGCCAAGGAGGTGAAGCCGAGGACTGACATTCCTCTTGCAGCTCCTGGGGACCAAACAGCAGCAGGGAATTGTGCTGGATGCTGACATGGATGGGGAATGAAAACCTGTTGTGGAATTCCCCACATATCATACATCTAAAAAGATGTAAAGGATAAAAGGAAATATTATCATCCTATAAATTTTTGCTCCTGTATGGAGTATCAAGGCTTTGTTGGTATCCCTTAAAATTCCAATGGCAGCTACTGAACACTAATTCCTGAATGTCTGTTCCATGCTGGGGTGGTTGTGAGGGGTAAAGTGAGGAGTGTGTGAGTAAAACATTCCTTAAATCACCTTTTCTTCCCTTGCACTGTGGTGGGTTTGTTACTTCCTGGAAATAACACTGAAGGGGACAAGTACAGCAGATCTCCAGCATTCAAACTTTCTGGATGCTGCAGGGCTGGGGGCAGGCACTGGCCAAAGCACAGATGGGGAGCTCTGGGAGGATTGGGAGGACCTGGATGGAGTGATGGGCCTGGATGCAGTTGTGGCCTTTGTCACCTTTGTCCCCTTGCCAGGAGTGGTGGCAGCCCCGGGAGCAGCCGGGAGCTGGGGCAGTGTCTGGGGCTGAGCCAGGGCAGGGCAGGGCTGACCCTGGGGGGGTTGGCCCCCCACGCTGGGCTCAGGCAGGATCAGGGCACAGATGCTGCACTTTGTGCACCCCGAGAGTTTCTGTCCCCCCGGGCATTTCCTGCCGGGCTGGGGCAGCGCAGGGAGCAGAATTAACCCTGCAGCTGCCGTGGCCATTGCTGGCCTTGGGCTCTGCTGTGCCATCCCAGAGTGGCCATTTCCTACTGCCACTGCCACCCCTGGGGCTGTGTCCTCCTGGCAGCCCTTCCCAGCCCAGCAGGAGCTCCAGCGGCGCCTCTGGGCCTGTTGGGAGGGTTTGCTGGGAATGGGCCTCAGCCCTGGGAGGATCCTTTTGTTCCAGAGCAGACTCCAGAGCTTTTGGGCTTCTCAGCTTCAGGGTTGGATTGGAAAAGTCCTGAAAGGAAGAATAACAATGAGGTTTGTGCAAGTGGTGCTTTCAGACCCCAGCTGGCAGTCTGTGCTTTGTGTGGGAGGTTGTTGTGCACTGGCACTGCAGGGAATGAATGTCCCCTTCCCAGCTCAGCCCAGCAGGTCCCAAAGGCTCTTACAGGAATATTTATCCTTTCCTTCCCTGGTGATAATTTCATGTCCACCTACTGTGAGCCATTCCTTGAGTTCTCCTGGAGAAACCCTCACAGCAGAGGAGTTTGCAAAGAGCCCAGAGCTGTGTTTGGAGCAGGGAGAGCTGAGAGCTGCATCTGCCTGTGCTGCCCCAGCCTGGCAACATCCCCATGGAACAGCCTGGGCAGAGGGGATCGGATGGAGCCAAATCCCTTCATGCAAGAGGTTTTCTCCTGTGCAGAGCAGGCAGGGGCAGGCAGTGAACTTTGGAAATCAGCTCATTTCCCCAGAAAGCATCACTCCCATCAGCATGAGTGACAGGACCTGTGCCCACTGCTCAGGAGTCACCCAAATCAAGGGCAAAGGTTGGTTTGGGTCTGAGAACTTGAAATAACTTTGAAAGAGAAGAAATCACCTTTTTCTTCTTTTCTTCCTTTCAGATGCTGGAATTGCCTCTGTGGATGTGCACTGAGCTCTCACTGCAGGGAACTGCCAGGCCTTAATGGTGGTGAGTTCATGTTCTTCTCACTGGAGATTGGAAATGATTATTAATTAGTAATTGCAGAAATGTTTTCTGAAACCTTTCGCCTTTGCTGGTAAATCTTCTCTCCCTGCCTTTGAATTTACAGAATTCCCTGCTGTCCTTTGCCCTGCCCGAATTCCTTGCAGCTCCTAACAGGGAAAACCTGGGGTAACTCAGAGGGGACAGAGGTGACATTTTTAGCTGAAAACCTGGGACAGTTGAGGGGACACAAGAACTGTTTGCGTAGGAAAATGTGAGGATGTCAAGGGGAGCAAGGTGACATTTCTGAGGGAAAAGCTGAGGTGATGTTTAGGGGAGAGAATGCAAATTTTTGGAGTAGAAAAGAGCTAATCAATATTGTACAGGAAGGAAAATTTTGGGGTAAAACTCAATGCAATCTGAAGAATGAATATGTTGGAGTAAAAATTAGGTACTCAGTAGCAGACAAGGAAAATTTTGGAGCCAAAACTTGACAAAATCCCAAGAATAGAGAATGAATACTTTCATTCTAGGAAAAAATGAGGTGATGAGTACTGAGCACTTAGGGACACTGGGGGCTAAATCTGAGATAATCTCTAGGGGAGGGCATGACATATTGAGTTCATGTGAGGGAATGAGTTGTGGGCAGATGGGGAAATTTTTGGGCAAAAATTATATGAAATAATCTGTAGAGTGAGCATTTTGAAGTAAAAATTAGGTACACATGGAAAATTTTGGGGGTAAATCTTGACAAAAGCTACATGATAGAAAGTAAATATTGAAGGAAAAATGAGGGAATCAGTGAACAGGTAGGGGAATTTTGGGGGGCAAAACTTGAAATAATCTTAAGGTTGAGAATTACTATTTTCAGGTAAAAATTATGTAAAAAGTTATGGACAGTTATATCTTTCTATATCCAGAAAATTTTGGGAGTAAAACTGGAGTAATCTCAAGGGAGAGAGTGAACACTGACATAAACTGAGGCAGTCACTGGGGGCAAGCAAGGAAATTTTGGGGGTAAAACTTAGGAAGATCTGTAGGGCAGAGAATGAACATCTTGAGGTGGAAATGATCAGTGATCAACATTAGGTAGAATTTGGGGGGCAAACCCTGAGGTAATTATGTAGGAACAATAAGTGGTTTTGGGAAAAAAAATGTTCATTCTGTCCCCTATGTAATTTGTAGAGGACAGAATGAACATTTTGGGGATAAGAGACAACCTGTGTTGTTTTAGTTTTAAAATCTAGTTGGTAAACAGGGGACAAAATGGATATTTTGTAATAAAATCTGAGTTAATCTGCAGAGGAATCAATGGATATTTTGAGGAGAAAAGGAGGTAATCAGTACTGGGCAGGTAGGGAAAACTGGGGGCTAAAATGTGAGATTCTCTCTAGGAGAGAGCAGGAAGATCCTGAGGTAAACTGAGGGAATGGCTGTGGACAGGTGGGTAAATCTGGGGATAAAACTTGAGGGATTTGCCATGGCAGAAAATGAGCATTTTGAGGTAAAAATGAGGTACTCAGTGGTGGAGAGGTAGGGGAAATTTCAGGGGTAAAATCTGAGGTGATCTGCAGCAGAGAGGATGCACTTGATGGGGTAAACTGAGGTAACCAGTTGTGGACAGGTAGGGAAATTACTGGGGGTAAAAACTGAAAGCATCTGTAGGGTAGAGAATTAAAATATTGAGGTGGAAATGAGGAAATAGGGAGTGGATAGGGAGGGAAAATAATGGGAATAAAGCTTGTGGTAATCCCCAGATTAGAGAAATAATGCTTTCTTGTAAAAAGTGAGGAAATCAGAAGGGGACAGATAGGGAAAATTTTGGGGGGGAAATCTCAGGTAATCTCCAGGTGAGGGAAGGACTGTTTTGAGGTAACTCTGGACTCCCTGTGTCCTCCCATCCTGGCAGCAGCTGGTGGGGAAGGGAGAAGAGGCCTTGGGCTGGAGAGAGGGGCAGGAGAAAGGCCCTGTGGGCAGAGGAACCCCCTGGTGTCACCAGGGCACCCGTGGGGAACAGAATGGACACTCTGGGAGCAAATGGAGGTGACTGGATTGTCCCTTTGGGGGATGCTGGCATTTAGATCATTCCATCCATTTGGCTGCTGAAATTCCCAGCCCAGGGCTTTGGCTGACAGGGCAGCACAGAGATTGTTCCCTGTGTGGTGCCCAGATTTGGGGTTCAGCTTTGCTGTTTAGATGAATTATAGCTACAGCCCTGAATTCCCTACTGGAATAACCTCCCAGTGCCTCCTAAAGCATGGATATCCATGGATATCCTCCTGCAGCATGGATATTCCCACACAGAGCTGCCTATTGAACACCAGCTGTGCCAGGAACCAGCAGAGGCTCCAAGGAAGCTCAGTGGGATCAGGACAAGGACAGGTTGATATTCCATAACATTTGCTATTTATAACCCTCATCCCCCAGCCAAATGTTGCCCCAAAAATTTTTCTATCGGCCTACTACCTATAACCTCATTTTTACCTCAAAATGTTCATTCTACCCATGTTCCTGGGGGCATTTGACAGAGTTCCCATCCCTCAGGAATTCCATGGACTCCACCCCTGGGCTCGGGCTCCCGCTGATGTTTTACAGCAGCCCAGGGCAGGAGTGGCCTCTGGGAGTTCTCTTCCCTGAGGAAAGGGATGCCCATCCCTGCCTTCAGGGCACCTGCGGCGTGACCCACCTGTGCAAGCTTCCCAGCAGTTCTGCAGTTCCAGCTGGCTCCCTAAAAACTCCAAACTTCATCCGAACAAAACTTCATCTAACTCTAACCTTTTGTTTTAGGGCACCTCCGAGGGCCTTGCTTGGGACTGAATTTCTGTGAGGGGAATTCCCTCGGTTTTAGGGCTGCTGCAGGAGGGTGTCTCCAGGCTGGAAGGGAAGGGACTGGAGTGGCTGGGACACCCCTGGTGGCAGTGTGGGAGCTCCAGGAGGTGGCACCGGGAATTGCTGTCTGAGCTCCCTGCAAACCCAGCGTGCAGCACTCCCGGGCAATGGCAGCTGTTCCCCGGGGTGGTTTTGGGGGGTCAGGGGGCTCTGTCTGGGCTGCAGCAGCTCCGGGGTCCGCTCAGAGCAGCCCCTGGCCCAGGAGCCGCGGGCAGCCCTTGGTCCGTGCCCATCCCAGCGCTGCCCGGGCATCCCGTGCCCGCCCCGGGTGTGCCCGGCACGCTGCCCGCACGGGCAGGACGCTGAGGCAGCTCCCGCCCTGCCCGCACCGGGGGCAGGAGGGGCCGGTTCCCTCCCGGGCTCGGCCTCCTCCCGCCCCGCGTTCCCGGCCGGCCGGGACACACGGAGGGAGCGCCGAGGGACGTTCCTGGCAGGGAGCAGGAGTGCCCGAGGGCTCCGGGCAGCTCCGGGCCTGAGAAGCAGCGCCGGGCTCGGCCCCGCCGTGATTTGGGGCTGTGAGCGCTCACCTGCAGGAAACGCCCTCGGCAGGCGGGACCAGCCCCGACACTGCAGGAGAGCTTCGGCCTGGGACCAAGGGAGCCCTCAGGGCTGGCCTTGCTCGTTTCTCCCTGGAAAGGGACACGGCATCAGCACCTTTACAGCCATCAGGGAAATGCTGGCAAGGGCAGGAAATCAGGATTACTTGGGAGAGTTTTGTGCTGTCACACAACAGTTCACCTGTGTTGTTCCATGGTCAGGTGCTGGCTATGGAGTTATGCCCTATGGACGTTCCAGGGGCTGGTGTGTAAAGCAGCATTTGGCAAAGGAATTCCCCTGCTGGCATTGGCATTCCTGTCCCAGGCAGGACATTGCCATTACCTGAGATTGGCTTGGGTGGTGAAGGGTGCTGAAAATGCCCAGATTGTGGGTTCAATCCACAGCTGAACCCTTCACATAAGGGTTCAGCCTGGTGCTTCTGGTGTGTCCCTTCCCACTCAGGATATCTGATGACCTGGAAATAAAGAATAAACAGTTTTCACTGGCTTTTTAAATCCAGTGGTTTTGTTGCTTTGGGGAGTGTGAGCCACAAAGAAAGTTCAGGGGAGGAGGGAGAGCATCACCTCTCACCTGGCAGGTGTCGGGTGAGAGTCCCAAGCAGAACCGAGCCCGGGCAGGGCCCCGTCCCGCACCCGGCACAGTCGGAGCAGGAGCGGCAGCGCCCGGCCCGGAGCGGCTCCTCCGGCCCGCGGCGATGCAGCCCCGCTCGTTCCGCGGAGACGCGGCGGGCGAGAGCCCCGGAGGTTGCGGGCACGGGGTCCGGGTCCCGCTCTGTGCACGGTGGCCTTGGGGGTACCGGGGCTGAGGGGGGTCCGCATCCCCGCGGGGGCCGGGCCGGGAGCGCCCCGGGGGCCGCCGCGCTCGCAACCCCGCTCCGGGCCCGCCAGGGGGCGCCGCGCTCGCAGCCCCGCTCCGGGCCCGCCAGGGGGCGCCGCGCGGGGCGGCGGCGCTGAGGGAGCGGCGGGGCCTGAGGGGTCCCGGGCCCGGCTCGGGCAGTCCCCGCGCCCCACCAGCTCCCAGCCGCGATCCAGCGCCTGCTCCGGGAATGCGCCGCTCTCCTGCAGGGCCCGGCACCGGCACAGCCCCGGCTCCCCACGGCAGCAGCGGGACCTGGCCGGAGCCGCAGCGGGAGCAGCCCCGCAGCAGCCGCGGTTCAAGCGGGAGCGGCAGCACCGGGCTCGGTCCATGCCCGTCCCGGAGCGGCTCTTCCCACCCACGGCGATCCCGATACCGCTCCTAGCCCCAATCCCGCCTCGGTTCTGCAGCCCCACAACGGAGAAGTGGCTCAGCCCGGGACCCCCAGCAGACACCGGCAGGACCCGGAGCCGAATCCCCAGGCCCGGGTCCCGTTCCCGGCCCCACCTCAGCGCCTCGAGCCCCGCGCAGCACCGGGAGCAGCCCCCGGTCTGGGGCTCTGCACAGCGCTCCAGCACCAGCCCCTCCACTCCTCCCCCGGACCCCCCCTCTGGAGGGGGCCCTACCCCCTCCCCCCCGGGATCCCGTCCGGAGGAGGGGGCCCTGCCAACCCCCCCGAGGCCCCCCAGTGTGCTGTAGGGACAGCCGGAACCCCGGCGCTGTCGGGCCGTGCATTGCACAGCAATGGGGGGTCCCGCCGAGCGGGCCCCGCCCCGTGTGGGGGCTCCAGGGACAGCGGGGGCGCCGCTCCGGCCCTCTTGGGCTTTATTGTGCGGCGCCCCGAGCCCCGCGGCTGCGGGGGAAAGAGGGAGAGGGGGACAGAGGAGGGGAATAGGGAGGGATGAGGTGAGGAACAGAGAGGGGCTGAGGAGAAGCTGGGGGAAGGGAAAGGCCGGGTCCGGGGAGAGATGATGGACAGAGGAGCGGTACAGGGGGAAGAGAGGGGGGTCGGGCCGGGGAGAGAGTAGGGAGAGGGGTTAAAGGAACGGGGGATCGGGGATGTGCAGGGGAACAGCGAGAGAGGGCTGGGGAGCGAGGAGAGGGCAGGGGGGGCTGGGAGGGAGAGGGGATGGCGGGGGAAGGAGAAAGAAGCTGGAGAGATAGGAAAGAGGAGATAAGGGGGGGAAGAAGGAGGAGGATAAGGGCAGGAGAAAGAGGGGGAAGAAAGGGAGGAATCGCAACCGGGAGAGCCCAGTACAGCCACAGCCTCACAGAGCTCCGAGTAAGCAAATGGCGGCAGCGGCCATTCCCGGGGATTAAATCACCTCGGCCCCGCCCCGCGCAGCCGCACTGAGGCCCCGCACACCTGAGCCGGGCCCGGCCCCGCCCTGGACCGCCCCGGGGCCCCGCCCTGCCCGCGATGGCGACGGGACTGTCGGTGTCGGCCGGGCCGGGGCTGCGAGCGGCAGCGGGATCGGGGCCTCGGCTCCGGGTCCCGCCGGTGTCTCTGGGGCTCCGGGCGGTGCCGCCTCTCCCCCGCCGGGCGGGCTGCGGGTCCCGGCCCCGCAGAACTGAGGGCGCTTGGGGCCGGCACCGGCAGGAGCCGTTCCGGGACGGGCGCTGGGGCCGGACCCGGGCGGTCCCGGGATGCCGCGCTCAGCCCGGCGCGCCGGGCCGGCTCCGCTCGGAGCCCCGAACCCCTCCCGGCCGCCCGCGCCGGGCCCCGAACGCGGCCCCGGGGCTCCGCCGCCAGCCCCGCCCGCGGCGCTCGGGCCCTGCCCGAGGCGCGGAGCCCGGAGACACGGACTGGCCCTGGCCGAAAGAGCCGCCCGGAGCACCAAAACGCGGCCCTTGGCCTTTCCCTAAGCCCCCCAAAATGCAGCCCTTCAGTCTCTCTTGGTGAAGCCCAAACGCTGAGTGACCCCGGTTTCAGGACCTCCCACACACAGGCCATGGCCTCTGCTCCACGCCTGTAAAATGCAGAACTTGTTCTCTCTGAGATCCCAAATGCTGTCTGAGGCACCTCGGTATCAAGCCCCCAAACCAGTCCTTAGTGTCTCTTTCTGTATCTGGCCAAATGAGCCCAGTTTTGAGCCCCCAAATCGCAGCACTGGGTGTCTCTGTGAGCCCCAAAACTGCCCCAGTCCCTCTATTTGCACCCCCAGAAGTGCCCCGGGCCAGGGGCAGACCCAGCTGGGCCCCAGCAGCAGCTCCCTCACCCCAGTGCGATGGGGAAGAGACCAGAGACAAAAATCCAGCTCAGAACACTTTAATAATGGAAACCAATAAAATACAATCATTTAATATTCATGACAACACATAATAACAGTGACAGCAACAAGAGCAGTGAGAACAATAAAAATAAAAAGGAGATAAGCCATTCCACAGCCTCCCTTTAACATTATAAATCCAAAATGTAATCCAGAGCACCACAAACTCCCAGTGTGGGGGATTTCCATATTCCTGTTATTTTCTCTGTGGTCCATCCTGGGGATTTGAGGCACTTGCTGCTCCTCTGGGCAAGGGAAAGGCTCCTGTGCTATTCCCAAAAATAGAACCCCTGGAATTGGTGCCCTGGGAGCCCAGTCTGGTCCTTCCAGTGACTGGGGGTCACCCAGAGGGTCTTTACCTGTATAAAGTGAAAATGACATCCTGGTCCAGTGCATTCCCAGCAAGACTGGACACTCCTGGCCACGGTGACCAGTCCATGGAAGTTGGACCGGTGACAATCCAGGAGGATTTGAAGTTGGATTCTTGCAGATTTCATTGTGCAGAAGCTTCAATTCTTTTTGGCACCTCTTGTTTAAATGTTTCCCTGCTGGAAGAGCTCAATTAGTCTTTTGAATGGCCAGATTGCCAGAGGCAGGGAAAACCAAGCAGCATTCCCTGCACATCTCCATCACTTCCACGTCCACCTGCAGCGAGTGGCTGAAGGAAAGGAGCCAGCCCAGGACAGGCTCAGGGATGAGGCTTCCAGCCCAAACCATTCCAGGATGATTCCACAGTCTCTCCCTGCATTCATTTTGTGTTGTTTCCTCTCAAATTTAAATTCCCAAATTTAGATGAGCCATTTCAAAATTATTCAAAATTATTATAAGACGAAGCATCCAACATACAAGAATCATTCTTTCATTCATAAAATCATTATTCAATTGGAAGCTTATTCCCTCATCTCTGTCCTTGTTTAGCTTTCCTGCAAATCCTTTTGATCCCACAGTTTATCAGAGACATCAGCTGGGATTACTGGAAGGTTTGCTCTGCTGGAGAGCCAAGGGGAGTTTACAGCATTTGTTCCTCTGCATCTTTGTCCCCTAACCAGGTTTCCCCCAGAATGGTGTTGTGGGAGAAGTTTGGAATTACTAGAAATGGATCAGCTTCACAGTTTTCCCCCTCTGTTTTTCAACTATTTTAAAATTCTTGCATAACTCTCAAATATGCCCAGGAAAATTCCTGTGAAAGGATCAATCAGAGGAAAATCGTAATATAGATTCTCTACCGTAAATATATAATTCTCTCTCTATATATAACATATAACATATAACATATAACATATAACATATAACATATATAATATATAATATATAATATAACATATATAATATATAATATATAATATATTATAATATAACATATATAATATAACATATATAATATATAATATATAATATATAATATATAATATATAATATATAATATATAATATATAATATATAATATATAATATATAATATATAATATATAATATATAATATATAATATATAATCAGGGATGTGTGTCCAAGTGCCACAGCATGGGAATTTAAAGTGCCCTAAAGGCACCTCCACTCACACTTTAATTTTAAGCCCTCTACCACCACTAAACTGGGATGTTCTTTTGTTAGGAACACCCCACCTCTGCTTCTTCAGGCAATTCCATGTGGGAGATAAAATAAATGTGGACAAAAGTCTGGAATGCAGCTTCCAAGTTAAGTTCCCTGCTAGGAAATGACTCCACTCTCTGCTCTCTGTTTAAACACAGCCTGGCCCTCCAGGGCTGCAGACTCTGAGCTACACAACCTGTGAGCTGGCAGGTACCAGCAGCTGAGGTCTCATTCCAGCTGTACACAAAAACAGGGATTGGGGCTGCACTTGGATACATGCAGGCAGGTTTGGGTCACTTCAGAAAGATTCAATCCCTGTTTTCCAAAGATTCCATCAGGGATAATGACCTTCCCACAAATACCTCCTAAGGCACATGAGAGCCTGAGTGAGAAAATGGAATCAATCCCTTTGTTCCATTGGCCTCACACCCCAAATTCCAGTGGGACAGACAAGTCCCTCTCCTTGGAAGGCAGCATCTCCTACCTGGAGCTGGGCCTTCCCCAGCCTTTGGTGGCCGCTGTCTCCATCCTCCCACACCTCCTCATCCTCCTCCTCGCCAGGCTTGGCTTCCTCTCCCTGCGGAGCAAACGCAGGGACGGTCACCAGCCTGCTCAGCCCGGCCTGGGCAGCAGGGACGGGCTGGTGGCACCCTCTGGATGTCACCCTGTGCCCGGCACCGTCCCTGCTCCGTGCCCATCCCCGTTCCTGCCCCGGCAGCTCCTTGGAACGGGATGTGAAACCACAAACGTTTGCTCTGCTGGGGCTGGCACAGCAAAGGAAACGCCTCAGTCCTGCTGGAAACTCCCTCCTGTGCCCATAAACCCAGAGACATCGTGGCTGCCCCATCCCTGGAAGTGTCCAAGGCCGGGCTGGATGGGGCTTGGAGCACCCTGGGCTGTGGATGGAATGGCAGGGGATGGAATGAGGTGATCCTTCCCACTCAAACCATTTGGGGATTCCAGGATGATCCCATGATTTCTCCATGCAATCTATTTTGTATTGTTTCCTCTCAAATTTAATTTCCCAAATTTAAGTTATTTACTAAAGAATAATTTAAAATTATTCCAGGAATAAAAAGGGAAGCATCAAACATACAAGAATCATTCTCATTTCCACCAAATCAGTATTAACTGGAAACCTATTCCCTCATCTCTGCATTCTTCTTGCTTCATGGACATCCTTCTGATGCCACAGAGTTTCTCTGAGACATCTACTGGGATTACTGGGGGATTTGCTCTGTCAGAAATCCAGGGGGGTTTAGAACACTTGTTCCTCTGCATCTTTATCCCTTACCTAGGTTTCATCCAGAATGGTGCTGTGGGAGAAGTTTGGAATTACTAGAAATGGACCGGCCTCACATTTTTTCCCCTCTGCTTCTCAACTGTTTCAAAATTCTTGGAATTACCCTCAAAGATGCCCTAGAACACTGCTGTAAAAACACCAACCAGAGGAACATATGGAAAAGAGAAAACCACCTCCAGCAGCAGCTGGAATTGCTGCTCTCACCTGGTCTCCAGGTGCTCCTGCCAGAGCTCCCAACAGCCACTGCCATTCCCAAGCAGGAGCCATGGAAGCGCTGTCCATGAGGGTGAGGAGGCCCTTTGGGATGTTCTTGGCTGTGCAATCAGACAGGAGAGTGTCAATGATCCCGTGCTCCCTTCCAAGCCAAAGCAGCCCCGGATTCCATGGGATGATCAGCACCTCTCCCAGTTCCATTCCAGAAACATCCTCCCACTAACCCAGGGCTTTCCTTTTTCTGCACCACATCAGGGATGTGCTGCCGAGTGCCCCGGGCATGGGATGCCTCAGCATTCCCTGGGACACCTCAGCTTTCCCTGAGAAACGTCAGCACTGCCTGGGATGCCCCAGCATTCCCGGGATGTCTCAGCATTCCCAGGGATACCCCAGCACTCCCTGGGGTGCCCCAGCATTCCCGGGTTGCCCCAGCACTCCCAGGATACCCCAGCATTCCCAGGAATGCCCCAGCATTCCCGGGGTGCCCCGGCATTCCCAGGAATGCCCCAGCATTCCCGGGGTGCCCCAGAATTCTCAGGACGCCGCTCCCCGCCGCTCCCGCGGTGCGGCGCCGTCCCGGGCTGCAGTTCCGGCGCTGCCCACGGGGCGGCAGCACCGGGCGCTCCCGGCCCGGCCGGTGCCGCTGTCCCGGGGCGGCCGCGCCTCTGACCCGCCCTGAGCCGGCGGGGCCGCGAACGCCGCGGGCAGAACCCCCGATGCCCTGTGCCACCCTCCAGGGCACAGGATCGCGGCATTCCTGAGCCGAAAGGGACTGCGGGGAGCACCGAGACAAATCCTGGCCCCGCACAGGACCCCAAGAATTCCCCGCTGTGCCCGGGAGCCTTGTCCGGAGCCCGGCTCTTCCCCCAGGATGCTGAAAACACAGTGGGGCTGGGAGAAGGTTGACGATAGGGGAGTTTTATTTATATCTCGTTGTAGGATCGTTCTATAGCTCCGTTATGTATCGTTATCGGTAACCCTACAATCTATTCATCCTTACACGTCGCTTTCACGGCAGCGGCTCCAGTGACCGATGGAAGCCCCGCCTGACCCCCGCTCCCCTTCCCGCGGTCAGACCAGGTTTCCTTCCCGGCTCCAGCCCTGGATTCCCGCGGCAGTCTCAGCTGTCTCGTTCCATAAAGCAAATTATTCACAGTAACACAGAGCCAGCCCCAGCTGGTCCCTCCGGAGAGCACCGACCACCTCATCCTTACCCCAAACTGTGAGTTCTGGCCCCTGCACATTAATTCAGATTTCACCCCCAAATGTTCATTTTGGCCCCTACAGAATCCGCCCCGGGCCCCGCTCGGCCGAGGCAGCTCCGGTGTCCCCCTGCCCGCAGCTCCCGCTGCTGCCGCCTTCCCGCTCCGTGTCCCGGGACAGGACAGCAATCGCCGTGCCGGGACAGCGATCCCTGCACCGGGACAGGGATCACTGCACCGGGACACCCATCCCCGTTCCCCGCTTGGGGCTGTCCCGCTCCCCGCTCAGCTCCGCCATTGCCGCTCCCGGCTCCGCGCCTGCGCTCCCGGGGCTGCCGCGTTTCCTTCCGGGAGCAGCCCCGGCCTCGGCCCCGGATGGAGAAATGTGTTTGTGTTTTCAAAGCCTCTAGCTCCGTATCCAGAATTCCTTACAGTCTATATCCTGTCTATAACACAGCAGACACAGGCTTTTATTTCGGAATCAGTTTTTGAATGCATCAAAATTTCTCAGAATATACAAAAATGGGGATATTTGCGGTTTCCAGTATTTTACACACAAACCCTCCATGAATTTTCAGGCCTTTTGGGGCTGTAACCTCCCTTTTTTGGAGGGATCTCACTCGGGCCCTCTCATCCCTCACTCACCGGGTCCTCCACCACAATGGGTTGTGCCAAGTGACACCATCAGCCTCCAGACTCCCCCATCCCATAGAAGGCACAGGGAATGTCCCTGAGGATGGTGCCTCGTCCTGGATTGTCCCAGGGGACACTGCAAAGTGCTTGAGGAGGGCAAGCCCCGCTCAGCAACCACCAAACCTCCCATGTGTTATCTGCACCGTTACCATCCTGAATCCAAATGCAGTAAACAAAAAGTTCCCTATCCCAGTTACATCCAGCACAGCAGCCAGAACACCCTGTCCCTGCTCGTCTCACAGCTGGACTCCTCCAGAAGGGTTCTGTGAGGAACAGGGCCAAAACTCCTACTACAATCCCAAAAATGAACAGGCTCTGCCTTCCCATCACCTCTGAGCCAGGAGACCTTATGGCAGCAGGATAAGAAACCAGTTAGACGGGAATTTCTCTTGTTGTCCTGATCTGCCCGTGCCTGAGGCAGGCACTGTCCTTGAATTGCTTTCCCAGCAGGGCCCAGTATGACCTTCTCCACCAGTTTTCCTGGCACTGAAGTTACATTACCCAGGCTGGAGTTTCCTGGAAAAGTCCAAGCGGGGTACAGCTGGAGAATGTCCAGCAATGGAGCTCCTCAGGTTTCCAGGACTTTGGGTGGAAGATTGAGGCGGTTCCTTCTGGGACATAGTGGGATGAATCCCATCCAACATCACAGCCTCATGGATATTGAAGTGGTCCAAGTGGTCCCCAGTGATCGCAAATGGAAAATCACCGCCCTTCCTCCCCCGCTGGACACACAGATAAGCCAGCAGAGCTTGGCAGAGCCAGGGCAGCTGGGGGAGGGCAGGTGACGGGACAAGGACACTGGGAACAGCTAAAAGCGGAGAGGACGCCCAGAGAGCCGAATTCCTACAGGACTCTGCCACCCTGAGTGGGTCAGCTGGCTCCAGAAGGATGCTTGGCGTGGCTTTGGGCATCGGGGTCCTGCTGGCCCTGCTGGGCTGCACAGCCACCGAGGACTGTGGTGAGTGGCAGCCACCCATGGAGAACCAGGAGAGACCACGGATGGGACACGGGATCCCACTGACCTCCCCCTCTTTCCAGTGGCCCCGCAGGATAAGGTCTCCCAGCTGCTCCAGCGCATGGAGGAATCTGTAAATTATGAGGAGCCGGCGAATCCCAGTGTCCTGCTGGCCATGAACCTGGCTGGGGGGGACAGTGACGGTCCCATCCACAAGTGGCTGCTCGAGGAGATCAAGGAGGAGGCAGTGAAGAGAGCCCAGAAAGGTAGGGAGGGAAAGGAGGGAAGGCACCAGCTCCCTGGGGATCAGGTTTCTGCCAGTTCTTGGGGTGCCCAGCCCAGCACAGCCTGGCTGTCCCTTTGTCCCCACAGACATGACCTCAGGACAGGTGGCTCTGCACGTCCTCGCCCTCCTCTCCTCCTGCCAGGATCCCCAGCATGTCCATGCCCTGGAGCAGACCCTTGACCTGATCAGTGTCCTGCAGCAGAAAACAGATGAGGAGACGACCAAACTGGGTTTGTTGGGGCTTGGGGGTCTGGGGCTGTCACTGTCCCCACACCCTGTCATCTTGCCACTCTTTGCTTTCAGAGGCCGAGGGGATTCCCAAAACCACCCTGTACAGCATGGGCCTGGACACCCTGGCCCTGTGCCTGGCTGAGGCAGATGGTGCTCAAAGGCCATCAGTGGCCCTGGCCAAGCAGCTGCTGAACCCCGAGAGACCCATCTCCGTGGGTAAGGAACTCCTCTGCTCCCACATTCCCACTGCTGCGGTCTATCCCGAGCCTTGGCGGTGACTCCAGGACCCCACAGACACCCAGGCCATGGTGGCACTGGCGCTGGCCTGTGTCTACGACCAAGTGGAGCTCCAAGACGTGCAGGATCTGCTCTGGGAGGCACTTCAGACAGTGAGCAACAGCTTCCTGGATGAGCAGGAGGAGAGGAACGGCATGATCGGGAATATCTACAGCATGGGGCTGGCCCTGCAGGTAGGGGAGGTGCCAGGGGAGTGTGGAATCGCGGCCGCTTGGTCCCATTCCCAGATGTGCCATTCCACATCCCACCCGCTCCACAGGCACTGGAGGCCACAAGGAAGTTCTATGAACCACGGGACTGGGACTGTGCCCAGGCCTTCTCCAGGGTGTTGGCCCACGACTACCAGCAGCCCATGGCCATCGCCCAGGTGCTGCCAGCCCTGGTGGGCAGGTCCTACCTGGATGTGGCTGGCCTGGACTGTGCTGCCACCATGTCCCCAGGCCGACAGCTGCTCCTGCCCCCAGTGCTGGGGACACACGGCATTCCCAGAGGTACGCCGATCCCACCTGGAGTCACCCAGACCCCACAGGGATGATGTTCCCACCCTGTGCCCACTGAGGGTGTGCCAGGGGCCCACCCTGCCCTCTCTCCCTGCACAGCCCTCATCCAGGTGCATTACTGCATCACCAACAAGCTCCAGGGAATACAATTCCACAACTGCACCTCAGTGGAAGTCCCAAGTGGCTCCACTCTGCTCCTGGTGATGGAGGAGGCAGCAAAGAAGGACCCCCAAACCTTTAGGTGAGAGCCAGGGTGGCTTTGGAGGTGCGGTTTGACATTTCCCCACCCAGCTCTGAGCCCCCTCAACTCTCCCACAGCTTCCAGACGGAGCAGACATTCTGGGGTCCCTATGTGACCTCCATCCACGGGCTGGCTGGCAGCACGGAGGACAGGACCTACTGGCAGTTCCTCAGTGCTGGGAACGCCCTCGAGGAAGGTGGGGAAGGGGGCCAGGGATGGTGCAGGGGAGTTTGTGGTGGGGATCTCCATGTCCCAGCCTCACACATCCCTCTGCTGCAGGGGTTGGCACCTACAAACCACACGATGACGAGCACATCCAGGCCATCTTCAGCAGATACTGATGCCAGTAAGACACCCTGGACCCCTCCATGGAGCAATAAAGTGACATTCCAGCATGTCCCTGTGTGTGTGTGTGTGTATGTGTCTGGGAGATAACACAGCTCACATCCCTTCTGTCTTCCTTCCTGCTTAATTCCATGAGCTCAGCTCCTCTCCTTCTCTTCCCCAGCACCACACACAAGCACAGCCTCACCCAAACTCCATGGAGTCAATTCCCTCTTGGACATCCACAAAGCCTTTCCCCAGCAGCCATGGGCTTGTTCCTCCAGGCACATTGCTGTGCTTCACTTCAACCTATTCTGATCCCCACACAAGCTCTCATGGCATGAACCAGTTCTCCATTTGATTATTACAACACCAATTAGCACCAGCCTCAGGCCAGCAGTTGCATTTCCTCAGGCCAGCAGTTGCATTTCCCCCCCCGGAAATCCGCAGGTGGTGGCCTGGGGTTGCAGCTGATTCTTATCTCGATTCTGTGACTCCATCTCTGGGCAGGAGACACCAGCACCTCCCAGCTGGGTCCCATTCCCTACTCCCACTGGGCCTTGTCCAGCCAGACCTTCAGCCTGGACCTGCTCCCAGCTGGACCCTTCCCACCCAAACCATTCTGTGGTTCCACAGACACTGTCTCCAGAAGGAGCTGGGAGGGACGGGATCCAAACTCTTCCCAACAGCAAAAACCAGCATCCACCACTTTCCATCATCTCCAGTACATGTGGATTTATCCCAGATATCAAACCATTCACACAGCAGCATCCCTCTGACTCAACCCATGGTGCTGGTGCCACCCTCCATGTCCTTCCGTGGCCACACAGATAAGGTGGCATCATGTGGAAGTGCCACAGGAAGTGAGGGTGGGCAGTGACCACAGGATGCCACCAGGAGCAGATAAAAGCAGAGGGCACAGCTGGAGAGACGAGTGCCTGCAGGACTCTGCTGCCCTGAGTGGATCAGCTCTCCTGAGGACAGAGGATGCCCAGCGTGGCTCACAGCATGGCAGTCCTGCTGGCCCTGGCAAGTGCCACGGTCACGCAGGGCTGCGGTGAGTGTCATTCCTCCTGCAGTGGCACCTCAGACAGACCGGTGACACTGCAGGGGGACGAGTGGATGCTGCACAGGGCTCCTGGTGACCTGCCCTCAGTGGCAGAGGGGTGCAATCACCACCTGGTCCAGAAGCTGCTGCACCGCATGGAGAAATCCGTCAAGTTTGACGAGGCACCGAACCCCAGCATCCTGCTGGCCATGAACCTGGCTGGAGCCACCCACGGCCACGTCCACAACTGGCTGCTCCAGGAGATAAAGAAGGATGCAGTGGAGAGAGCCCAGACAGGTGGGGAAGGGACAGGAGAACCCAGAGCAGGGGAGGGGGTGCGCCTGATCCCAGCAGACCCGTACTGCAGGCTCAGCACTGCCAGCTCCCAGGACACCACATCCCATCCCACCACTCTGTCCTCTTGTCCCCACAGATCTGACCTCGGGACAAGTGGCTCTGTACGTCCTCGCCCTCCTCTCCTCCTGCCAGGACCCCCGAAGTGTCCATGCCATGGGGAAGACTATCAACCTGATCCCCATCCTGAAGCAGAAAATGAATGAGGAGATAAGCAAAAACGGTACACAGGGATGTGAGGGAAGGACTGGGGGGACTGGGGGGTGTCACCCTCACTGCACCCCATCAGCTCACCCCTCTTTGCCTTGCAGTGATCACCTGGTACACAGAGAGCCTGGACATCCTGGCCCTGTGCCTGGTGAAGGAATATGACAACCAAGATGCAGTCAGGGCTGTGGCAGAGGAGTTGCTGAAACATAAGAGCTCCCCCGATGTTGGTAAGGGAATCCTCCAGCCCCACTGTGCCACTCCACTCCCAGAGGTGTCTCTGGGGCGCTGACAGTGACACTGGCATCCCACAGACACGGGGGCCATGGCGGTAGTGGCGCTGGTGTGCGCCTACAACCACTCAGACAAGCAGCACCTGATCCATGATGCACTAAAGGCAGTGACCAACGATTTTCTGGATAAACAAGAAAAGCACAGTGGGATGATCGGGAATATCTCCAGCATGGGGCTGGCCCTGCAGGTATGGACAGGGGCTCTGGGGTCACAGTTCCGCTCCCAGGCTGCTTGTCCACATTCCACCTCTTCCACAGGCTCTGGAGACCTCGAGTGAGTTTTACGCCCCTCGGAAGTGGGACCGTGCCCAGGCCTTCAGCGTGGTCTGCAACCATGACTACCAACAGCCCATGGCCATAGCCCAGGTGCTGCCTCCCCTGGTGGGCAAGTCGTACCTGAACGCAGGTAGGTGGGGCTGTGCTGCCACCAATGGAATGTCCCCACGCCAACAGCTGCCCCTGTCTCCAGTGCTGGGGAGAACTGCAATTCCAGCCTGGAGCTGACCTCCTGTGGGTGACACTCCTGCCCTATGCCAGGCGGGGTGTGCCAGGTGCCCACCCTGCCCCTCTCCCCACCCGCAGCTTCCATCACGGTGCAGTTCTCCATCACCAACACGCTGAAGAATTACTTCCACTACTCCACCTCGGTGTGTGTCCCAGGTAACTCCACGCTGCTCCAGGTGATGAAGGTGGCAAGGAATGAGAAACCCGACATCTTTTGGTGAGAGCCAGAGGGTGGGAGAGAAGGGGAGGTGTTTGCATCCCCCCACCCAGCTCTGAGCTCACTCCCTTTGCCGGCAGCTTCAAGACACAGAAGACATCTTTGGGTCCCTTTGTGACCTCCATCCACGAGCTGGCTGGCAATGAAAACGAAAGGACCTACTGGCAGTTCCTCAGCTGCTGGAGTCCCCTCCAGGAAGGTGAGCACCCAGGGGGGTGTGGGGCACAAGGGGCTGTGCTTGGGGATCTCCATGTCCCAGCCTCACACATCCCTCTGCTGCAGGGGTTGGCACCTACAAACCGAAAAACTGGGAGCACATCCAGGCCATCTTCAGCACCTACTGATGCCAGCAAGACACCCTGGACACCTCCATGGAGCAAATAAAGTGACATTCCAGCATGTCCCTGTGTGTGTGTGTGTCTGGGAGATAACACAGCTCACATCCCTTCTGTCTTCCTTCCTGCTTAATTCCATGAGCTCAGCTCCTCTCCTTCTCCTCCCCAGCACCACTCACAAGCACAGCCTCACCCAAACTCCATGGAGTCAATTCCCTCCTGGACATCCACAAAGCCTTTCCCCAGCAGCCATGGGCCTGTTCCTCCAGGCACATTGCTGTGCTTCACTTCAACCTATTCTGATCCCCACACAAGCTCTCATGGCATGAACCAGATGCAATTATCTCCATCTGATTATTACAACACCAATTAGCACCAGCCTCAGGCCAGCAGTTGCATTTCCTCAGGCCAGCAGTTGCATTTCCCCCCCGGAAATCCGCAGGTGGTGGCCTGGGGTTGCAGCTGATTCTTATCTCGATTCTGTGACTCCATCTCTGGGCAGGAGACACCAGCACCTCCCAGCTGGGTCCCATTCCCTACTCCCACTGGGCCTTGTCCAGCCAGACCTTCAGCCTGGACCTGCTCCCAGCTGGACCCTTCTCACCCAAACCATTCTGTGGTTCCACAGACACTGTCTCCAGAAGGAACTGGGAGGGACAGGATCCAAATTCTTCCCAACAGCCCAAGAACCAGCATCCACCATCTTCCACATCTCCAGTACATGTGGATTTATCCCAGACATCAAACCAGTCAGACTCAACCCATGGTGCTGGTGCCACCCTCCATGTCCTTCTGTGACCACACAGATAAGCTGGCACCATGTGGCAGTGCCACAGCTGGTGTAGGATATCAGGTGCTCCACTGGAGATGACATTCCTGCCCTGTGCTGCAAGGCATGTCCCGGGTACCCAGCCTGCCCCTCTCTCTCCTGCTAAATCCCATCTTGATGCAGTTCTCCATCACCAACACGCTCCACAGAAAACACTTATGCTGCTCCACCTCAGGGCTTTGGTTGTTTGCTTTCAGTAGGATTCACAGGGATCATTTTCGTTGCAGTTTGTGGCACAGCCCTGGCCTTGGATTGAGGATGGGAATGCTGTGGATAACACAGACATGTTTTGTGGTTACTGAGGTTTTCCTCCGGCAGCACCCTGCAGTGTCCCATGGGACAATCCATGTCCCCAGCTCTGTCAGCCAGGAGGTGAGACCATCATCCTCCTCCTCATCACTCTGTCCTACTTGCCTGAGAATCTTTCCATCTGTTCTGCTCCAGAGGGCCACCATTGCCCACATGGAGCCCTTTGCCCCTGGAAGCCCTGGGGGGCCCTGTGAGCGCTGGGGCGAGGCGTGGCTGTGATGTCACACAGGTGTCCCCCCCGCTGCACTGTGACATCAGCACGGTGTCTCTACAGGACACGTGCCACCACCCCTGGCTCCCAGTGCGGCCACGATGGGACACGGATGAAGCCATGAGTTTCCTGCTCCCCTCGCTCGTCCTGCTGGTGGCCAGTACGGCCGTCCTGCTGGCCGCCCGCATTTGGAAGGCGCGGAAGCGCCTCGGGAGCCGGGCCGGGGCGTCGCGGTGCTGCCGAGCGGCCCCGGGGGCTCCCGGTGCCCCCCGGGCTGAGGAGCCCCCGGCGCACGGCCCGGCTGCCCCGCAGAGCCCCCTGTACATCCCCTGCGGCTGCGGCCCCTGCTGCACCCCCTGCGCGACAGCGGCGCGGGAGCTGCAGGACCTGGTGACGCCGCTGTGGCCCGAGGTGTCCTTCCCGCGGGACGCGGAGATGTGGCAGCTGTCGTGGGAGGATCTGGAGCAGCTGCTGGAGCAAGGCCGCCTGCCCTGCTGCGCCTCCCGCAGCTCCTGCAGCTCCTCCAGCTCCTCTGAGAGCCCCCAGCCATCCAGGAGCCCAACAAGAGCCCAGATCTGCAGGAAAACATCTGCCGCTGGAAAAGGCTCAGTCCTCCGCAGAACCCGACGCTGGCTGAGATCCTCCTCCGTTCCAAGAATGTCCATCCCTCGGAAAGGCTCCTCCATTTCCATGCAGACCCTCTGTGACCTGGGTTGTGCTCCAACTGGAACCTGGCCTGTTCCTGCCAAGCAGCAAGTGGAAGTGTCCTGGAGCCGCCGGTGCCCAATCCATGGCTGCCAGGATCCTGCGGAGGAGCCATCGGGGCAGACGCTCCGCACGCTGCTGGACAAGAGGCTCCGGCAGCAAAGGCAGCTGCTCTTGTGTCAGGAACAGGACTTCCACAGGTCCCTGGAGCTGCCTGCGGAGGACGAGGCTAAGGAAGATCTCCCCACCTGGGATGTTTATAGCAAAGGTCTCCATCCCTGCCAGAGCCACCATGAGATCCGCTGGACTCCAGATGGAGGAGCCCACACGGACAGGTCTCCCTGCTGCTTCGGAGCCGTGCCTATCGACAGAACTCACCAGATACCCACAGCCAGGAAAAGACGGGAAATACAACTGGGAGCCCGAGCCATTCCAGCAAAGCATTCCCAGCAGCACGTGTCCCTGAGCCGCCGGTGCCCGATGCACGGCTCCCAGGGTGCAGCAGCGCCCCAGCAGAGAACCCTGCGGGCAGTGCTGCACAAGAGGCTCCAGCGGGAATGGAAGCGCAAGGGAGTTCTCAGGAGATGGCTGTCACGGATCCAGGATGCAGCTCGTGGCACCAGCTGGCACACTCTGTAGCGTTCTTCCTGCTGGATAAACTCAGGGTTTCCCAAAAAGCTGTCTGGGAGTTCCCACTGCTCTGCTTTCTACTGGGACAGGGCTCCTTTCTTCCCAGGAGCTGGCACATATTGGGCTTGGAATGAGGGTGGGAATGCTGTGGGTAACACATGGGGCATGGTCCAGCCAGATGGAAAACTGGGATGAAGAAGCTGAAAATTCATTTAATTAGAACTAAGAGGTGGAAGAGGGGGAAAGGTGGAAAATATTCCAGTCTTCCCATGGGGAGACTGCCCACACCTGAGAGCCCCAAATCCCCCGTGCCCTCTCTGACTGGCTCTGCTGGGTCCCTGGCTTCCCACAGCACAGAGTGGAACTGGAATTCATTAATAACAATGTCAGTGCCAGAAGCAGTGGGAATCTTTGTTTGGAATGAGAAATGGAGGAAAAATTGAGTGAAATACCACGAAACACCAGAGAGTGTAGAGAGTGGGTGGTGGAAAAGCAGCTTTTAGAATTGGTAAATTTCCCAGACTTATTTCCAGATATTATTATTTTAAAGTAATTTTTTATCCCTCCACCACAAAACCATTACTGTACCTATGAAAATATCTGGAAATAAAAGAGAAATACTTAATTTAAAAACTTCCGGGAAAAAAAACAATTGTAGATTGAAACATGTAAGAGAATCCACAGCAAGGAAACATAAATCCCAATTTTAGTAAGATAATGCATAATAAATATTAAAGATTAATTTCCCCACAAAACAAGCCAGCTTCTTATTGTCCAAACTGGCAAAGAGCAGACTCACGGATTTTGATGTCTATGAAGCATCCAGAGAGCTCAAACTGGAATTCTTTGTGTTCCAGACTCCCAATGGTTTTTCGGCTGTTACAGAATTCCCTCTAAAACTGGGATTTTCATTTAAAAACACGGTTTAAGCCCCTTCTCTGGAGAAAGAGAAACAGTGTCTTTGAGTTCAAATTTTATTCTGGAAAAAAAACCCATCCCGTGGCTCTGACAAGCAAAACACTACAGAAAATACAGAATAAAATAAGAAATAAAAGGTTTTAATTCCCATCCGGGGACCTGTAAGTGTGTACAACACGGAAAAATGCCTCTGGAATTCAGGGACTAAGAGGCTGCAGTTCTAGGCTTATGGATATTTTTATTTTTAAGCATTTCTAAGCGAATTTCAGGCTGGGAGAGCTGCAGTCTGGGCTCAGCTTTCCCTGGATTATGCACTAAAAGAGGGCCAGGACCTTGCTGGAATTGAGATCACAACTGGGTTTTGAATAAGGAGAGTGACCATGAAAAGGGAAGGAAAAACCTTAATGAATTCTCTTTAAAGGGAGAATTTTACCTCATTACTTGAAGCCTCCTTCCCAATTCCAGCTTGCCTTCCACTCCTATCACTCAAGCAAGTTTCTGCTTGCATCTACCTTTTCTGGGATGGATGGGATCAGGCTGAAATCTAACTTCTCCTGGGTCTGCTCTGGAGCTGTGCAGCTTTGGAATTCTGAAATCTGGGAGTGTTTGTGCCCAGAAGCCGTTCCACTCTGCCGGCCTCACCCATCCCTTCCCAGCACTAACACGCAGCACTGACACACAACTGCCATTACTCTAAAATTCCTCATTAAGCCCTCCAAAAACCCAGTCCCAGAGGTCTGTGTGCGCCCAATGTGATTATTTTGCCTTTTTAGTCTTTGTGGCCGGGGTGCCGTTGGGCTTGGAGTTGCTCTTGGCTTTCTTCTTGGCCCCTCCCTTGGGCTCCGGCTCCTTGCGCTTGGCCGAGGTGATGGAGCCGGTGACCTTGAAGAAGTCGTCGAGCCGGCCCTGGGTGCTCCCCTGGCGGCTCTTGCTCAGCCTCTTGACGCCGTTGCGGATGCGCTCCTCGTTGAACTGCTTCTCCCCGCACATGAACTGCACCAGCTGCTCCTCGTCCGGCTCGCTCCACTTCAGCTCCACGGCCTCGGGATCGATCACGTCGGGCTCCAGGAAGAGCTTCTGCGCCTCCTTGTGCAGCCAGTTCTCGGGCAGGGGGTACTTCTTGGTGTCGAGCTGCTGCACGATCCTCTCGATGGATTTGTGCTCCCGGATGAGCTCCACGGCGCGCTTCGGCCCGATGCCGCGGATGCTGCCGCAGTAGTCGCAGCCCAGCAGGATGCACAGGTCCACAAACTGCTCCCAGGTCAGCTGCAGGTCCTGCAGGATCCGGTTCAGGTGGAACTCCTGGATGGGCAGCTTCTTGGTCTCGCTGGCCGTGAGGTGCCGCATCAGCACGGGGCTGCCGAAGGTGAGGCAATCCATGTCCTCCGTGGCGGCGGCGTACACCTTGCCGGCCTTCACCAGGGCGGCGCAGCTGGCCTCTGCCTCGCCGGGGGCCTCCACGTAGGGAATTCCCATCAGCGCCAGCAGCTTCTTGCACTCCTGCGTGTGCTGCGGGGTCACCTTGACCAGCCTCTTGCTGTACTTCTCGATGTTCTCCTCCTCCCCGGCCTCCTGCGCTTCCTGCAGGTGCTTCTCCGCCTCGGCGCGGCGTTCCGTGCGCTTGGCCAGCTCCCCGGATTTCAGCTGCGGGGGCTTCCCGTCGAACACGTACACGGGCTTGATGCCGTTCTCCACCATGCGGATGGTGCGGTAGAACATTCCCATCAGGTGGCTGGTGGTCTCCCCGTCCTCGTTCTGGAGCACGTCGGCTCCCTGCCGCACGGCGATCAGGAACTGGTAGATGCTCATGGAGGCGTCGATGGCCACTTTCCGGCCGAAGTAGGACTTGATGTCGTTCTCCCGGATGGCCCCGGGAGCCACGTCGGCAATAAGCTTGGCCAAGCCATGGATTCCCATCCTGGGGAAGGGAAAAGGGGGATGTTGAGAGCAGGCTCTGCGTGAGGAATGTTGGGCCACCCAAGGAGGGGGAAGCAAAGAGGGCACTGCTTCCCCTGCAAACCATCACTCCAAGTGCTGTGGCCTCTACTGGCAGCCCTTATCCCGAGTCCTGCTTCAGGCCACCCTTATCCCTCACCACTCCCTCTCGGCCCGTCATTACTCCCCTTCCAACCTCTATCCCTCCCATCCCAATCCCCTTCCCCAAAATTCGATTATCTCCACCATTATAACCATCTAGATCCCATCACCTCCCCATTTTTATCTCCTTATTTCCCAGCTCCCCAGGCCTGCCATCAACCCCTGTTCCATCGGCCTCAGATCCTCCGTTTCCCTCAGCCACCATTACCTCCTCAGATTCGTTCTCCCTCAGACGCCATTCCCTCTCAGAGCTTCCGTTTCCCCTCAGATCCCCGTTATCCCTCAGCGATTCCCCCTCAGAGCCCCCGTTTCCCCTCAGATCCCCGTTCGCACTCAAACGCCATTCTCCCTCAGAGCTCCCGTTTCCCCTCAGATCCCCGTTGCCCCTCAGACGCCATTACCCTTCGGAGCTCCCGTTTCCGCTCAGATCCCCGTTATCCCTCAGCCATTCCCCCTCAGAGCCCCCATTTCCCCTCAGATCCCCGTTATCCCTCAGCTATTACCCTTCGGAGCTCCCGTCTCCGTTCAGATCCCCGTTATCCCTCAGCCATTCCCCCTCAGAGCCCCCATTTCCCCTCAGATCCCCGTTATCCCTCAGCCATTACCCTTCGGAGCTCCCGTTTCCGCTCAGATCCCCGTTATCCCTCAGCCATTCCCCCTCAGAGCCCCCATTTCCCCTCAGATCCCCCCGTTATCCCTCAGCCATTCCCCCTCAGAGCCCCCATTTCCCCTCAGATCCCCCCGTTATCCCTCAGCCATTACCCGGCCGCTCGCGCGCCGCCGCTCCCGCGCTCCGCCGCCGAGCCCGCTGGGAGCCGCCGCCGACCAATAGGGAAGCGGCTCGCTCTCGCCGCGCCTCGTTCCCGCCCTCACTTCCACTTCCGGCGGCGGAGGGGGGCGGTCGTGCGGCGGTGGGAGCGGAGCCGACGTGTCGCAGCAGGGACCGGCGACATGGTGAGGGCGGGGATGGGGGGAACCGGGGGTTGCCACAGGGGGTCCGGCCCGGTGGCGGCCCGGACCCGCTGAACACCGCCGTGTCCCCGCAGGAGCTGGAGGCGATGAGCAGATACACGAGCCCGGTGAACCCGGCCGTGTTCCCGCACCTCACCGTGGTGCTGCTGGCCATCGGCATGTTCTTCACCGCCTGGTTCTTCGTGTATCCCCGCGGCTGAGCGCAAGGTCCCCTTGCTGTGCCTCCCAATCCCGGATTATCTCCGTGATTCCCGGGGGCAGGGGAGCGGGTGGGGGTCCCCTCGCCTTGCTGTGCCTCTGTTTTATCACCTTAACCCCCGGCCTGGCAGCTACGAGGTGACATCCACCAAGTACACCCGGGACATCTACAAGGAGCTGCTGATCTCGCTAGTGGCGTCGCTCTTCATGGGTTTCGGCGTCCTGTTCCTGCTGCTCTGGGTCGGGATCTACGTCTGAACCCCCCGGGGGGCGTGGATGGGGGATTCGGGAAAGCTCTTTTTATATTTCTTTTGTATTTCAAGGAGAAAACGCCTGTAGCAGGTGTGGTCTGCGACAGGCAGTGACCCACAGGTGAATAAAGGTGGCTCTGTGACACACCTGACTGGCGACTGCTGGTTTGTCTATTTTTTTGTCTTTTTTTTTCTTTTTTTAACCTGGCTTTTCCAAAGGGCTTGGGTAGAATTAAGGGAAGTCTAAGGCTGGAAAAGCCCTCTAGGATCACCCAGTCCAACCACTCCTTCAGCACTGCCAAGGCCACCACTAACCCATGTCCCCAAGTGCCACACCCACACAGCATTTAAATCCCTCCAGAGATGGAGACTCCACCTCTGGAGCCTGTTCCATGAAGGAATTTTTCCCAATGCCCAACCTAAACCTCTCCTGGTGCAGCTTGAGGCTGTTTCCTCTTGTGCTGTCACTTTCTCTGGGAGAAGAGACCAATCCTACCTGGCTGCACACTCCTGGCAGGGAGTTGAGCAGAGTGGAAAGGCCCCTCCTGAGCCTCCCTTTCTCCACATTGGCACAAGATCTTTGCGATCTTGGGTACTTTGGGACGTGGCCAGTGTTATCCCGGGTTTCTGTGCTGTGTGTGGTCACAGGTGTTCCACTGCCACCTTGTGTCCTGGCTGTGCAAAATAAACCCTAAATCTGCTTTTGATCCCTCAGCCTTCTTTGCTGTCACATCTCCTCACCCCTTTTTTTGGGTGTTTTCATCCCTAACCAGGAATTTTGTGGTGCTGGGTGTGCCCTTCATTAACTCCTGAATTAACTGCCTGGCCTAGAAACAAGGAATTGATTTATATGTCCGCAAGAGGCAGGTTGGAATTTTAGCCCAGCTTTCAAACCATTCCACTTCCAAATCACAAATCCAAGCCCCGATTTCCCATTTGGGAAGGAAGATTTCCTTCTGTGGACTTTTGGATGCTTTTGGATCTGAGTCTGCCCTCTGAAGTGAGCAATGTGATGTCAGAGGCAGGTTTCCCTTTTCTTTTTCCTTCCTTTCTTCCTTTTCCCCTCCTTTTTTCTTTTTCCTCCTTTCTTTGTCCTTTTGCTTTCTTTTTCCTTTTCCCTTTGTCCATTTAACCTTTGTTTTCCCTCTTTATTTTCTTCATTTTTCTCCTACTTCCTTCATTTTCTCTTCCTAATTTCTTTCCCCTTCGTCCTTTCTTTTTCCTCCTTCCTTTCTCCTTTTTTCCCCTTTCCAAAGAACCTTGACTGGGCATATCCAGAAACTTCCGCTGATTAAAGACTTGGAATTTTCCCCATCCCATGGGCGGTTTTACAGCCATTCACCTGAGTTATTCCATCAGAAAGGGAGGAAAACACCAGGAGCCATCCTTGGATACAAAGCAGTATTTATATATTTTATTCATATGGGCACATTTACCTCCAGCATAAAACAAAGTCTAAATAAGCAAAACAAAACAAACAAACAAAAAAATATCCGGGGAATCCGGAAACTCAGCCCTCAAATTCAGCAAAATATAAATATAAATCAGGAAGAAAAGAGGGAAACCACGCTTGTTCCCCACAAATAAAAACCAGGAATCAATAATAACCTGCTACAAATGCAACTCTACGAACTGGCTGGCAAAATACAGTGATTAAAGCTGTGGCAGCAACATTAAAACCAACAAAATTAGTGCTTTACGTGGTGTTTTTTTTTTCCTTAATTCTTCCAGTGGTGCCATAGTCTCTATTTACAGGCTTTAAGCTCCAACAGTAGGACAGAAGAGTTGGGAATTTGCTTTTGAAACAACTCCCAAACAGCCTCGTTCTCCACCCTCTTGTCTTCCTTCCCGCCAGGAATGTCTCTTTGCCGCTGGATGGGGAGGGATTTCCCCAGGCTGGAGAGGGAAGGCCTGATTGTGAACTCTCTTGGTACTGATTGGGGACAAGGGAGGGGCAGAGATGCGTTTTGGGGGGGAAATCCATGCACACAGCTGTTTCCACGGGCCTGGAAGCAATTCCATGACTCCTTCATTTTACAATTCTGAGCCCCTTTGGAGCTCGTTCCTGCCTTGCAGGGTAGCAGCCGATGGATGATTTTTACCATGCAATCCTGGAATGGTTTGGGTGGGAAGGGACCTTAAAGCCCATTCAGTCCCACTCCCTGCCATGGGCAGGGACACCTTCCACTGGTCCAGGCAGCTCCAAACCCATCCAACATGTCCTGGAACACTTCCAGGGATGGAACATCCAAAACTTCTCTGGGCAACCTGTGCCACTTTTAAGACATAAGGTACTATTGACACTAAAAGCTTCATCCTGAATCCCTGTCCTCTCCTGATGCCAGGGATTGCTGCCAGCTCCATGTGGGTAGGGCTGACTTTGGCACTCCAGGAATTGCCACATCCCAGTTAAACCACCCGGGCACCATGTCTGAGGCAGCATTTGGGAATATATGTGGGAAAACACTGTTCCTTGGGGCTGTTCCACAAGGAAAAAGGCACTAGAGATGTTTCCAGGCACTTGGTGTGTTGGGAATCTCCTCAAATCCCATGGCTGAGCATCCTGGGGACACCTGAGAGATCCCAACTTCCTCCTGGGCCACCACTGATTGATTCCTTCCCTCAGGAGTGGGGTGGAATGTACTGGAGTGTCTTGGCTGAGGGGGGTGGTGATTGCAGGCTCTGGCCCCCCAAAATTCCCTGTTTCCTCTTCCAGGAGCTTTTATCCCAGCTCAGCATCACTCACCTGAGGAAGGACGTGCCAGCCTGGGCCACTGATTGCCAAGGGAACAACAAACCTGCCAAGGAAGTCACTTCCCAGTTTAAAACCAGGAAAAATCGCTCAGGGCAGGTGGAGGGAAAAGCACTCAGCTACATCCAGGTGTTTCCTTCTCAATTTTAGGGAAAAATAAAGAATCCTGCTGAGCATAGAGCCTCCCTGCTTGTGCATAGGCATTCCCAGGCCTTGGGGTGTCCTGTTGTCCCACTGAGCTCCCCAAAACTGGGTTTTCCAACTGCTTGGGTGCTCGGAATGCCCTGCTCACCCGCTATTCCCTGCTTCCCAATACTCAGTGGATTTTAGTAACTATAATTCAGTGTTTCCAGGCCTTGAAACCTCCCTACAAACAGTTCTTGGGGGCAGATGCCAAATCCAAGTGACATCACCAGGAATTTCAGGGCTGCTTCGCTGGGATAAGCTCAGGAGGGGGATGATGGGAGACAAAACCAGACATGCTCAGGAACCACCACTTTACCTGGATGAAACCCATCTTTGTTTTTCCAGAGCAGCTTTAGAGCGTCCTTAGGATCAGCATGTGGCATTCCCCCTCACTTGTTTCCTCAGGGAAATCCACCTTGGAATACCCTGGAGGTGGCTGAGCCTCCAGGAACGCAGACAACTCCTCTGCAGCACGAGGAGCAGGACGGGGAGAGGGAAGCACAGGGAGCCACTTGGCTTTCCCACAGGACACACCTGGCTCAATGGGGCCAGAAGGAAATTCCTGTTTTTTTTCCAGCTTAAACCCCACAAGAATTCAGTAGTTTAGCAATTTAAGGACTTGTAACAGTAAAATATCCCAAATCCCCCCAGCACAGCGCTGTGAGGGCAGGGACAGGCTGCAGCTGCTGCCATCCCAACTTTTGGGAGAACACCACCCCTCTCCTGAGGC
Source organism: Zonotrichia leucophrys gambelii (assembly GCF_028769735.1). Lineage (NCBI taxonomy): Eukaryota > Metazoa > Chordata > Aves > Passeriformes > Passerellidae > Zonotrichia > Zonotrichia leucophrys. The sequence continues at coordinate 48,501,928 of NC_088175.1, forward strand.
AGAGATCCTGCCTGGACACAGATCCTGGTGCTCCCAGGGACTTGGCCTTGCTCTGCAGGGCACTCCAGGCTTTGCCAGTGCTGCACATCTGGGCAGAGGTTGGCACTGGCTCCAGAGCCGACCAGGCAGCTCCGCACACGCCGCTTCCAAGCGGACAAAAACGGATCCTACCACACTGAATGTGGGTAAGTCCTGGTCATTTGTCACCCCTGGCTTGGGGACAAGTGTCCCCAGGTGTGACACGGCCTCAGCAGCAGCTTGAGTGGGGGTTTTATCCATCCAGACATGGATATCCCACATGGATATGGGATTTAAGAGCACAAAGAAGAGGGGGGATGACGTCGAAGCTGCTCCTTCTCTGGTTGTTCCTAGAGGAACGTGTCCATTGGCAGGTCCGGGAGTCTCTGGGAAGTCCGTGGGAAGTGGCCCTGGGCCAAGCAGAAGGAACAGCAACTCCAGTGTAGAACTTCCAGTAGGTCCAGGCACAGCCATCCTTTCCAGGCCAAACTCCAGCGTTTGGCCCTTGGAAAGGGCTCCAGTGTTGAAGCAATTCCAGTGTTGTGAAGAACTGATGTGGGACATCTGGGAGCACCAGGTGGGGCTCCTGTCCACGGAAGGAGCACCCCTCTGAGATGTGGCAGAGCTGTCCACGCTCAGTGCTGTGTGATGCTTCCAAATCCAGTGTTGGAAGGGGAGGGGGAAGCGATGGAGGACACAAACATCCCCCTAAGGGAAGGACAGGGGTGTGGGATGCTGGGAATCGGTGCGAGGTCCCCCCAGGAGCCACCACAGGGCTGGTGGTGGCTTTTAGGTCCTGTGTGTCCTGAGCTTCAGTGTCTCCAGCCATCACCATTCCAGCTCCGGAGCTGCCGCAGGACACGGGGGTGAGGCGGGGCTGGGGGCCAGCGGAGCAGGGAATTCGGGAGGCTCCCAGTGGCACCAGTTCCTCTCCTGTCTCCGAGCAGAGGGCACTGGTGCTGCCGGGACTCACTCACAGAGCCAGTAGAACTGGAAGTAATAGTCAGTGAAGAGGTGCCCCAGCTGCTCCAGGGAAGTGCTGCAGTCGGCTCGGCCCTAGGAACGGGAAAAGCAGCTTAGAGAGAGAGGGGTGCCACTCCAAGGGTGGGATTCTGCCTGGATTATGGGCTGGGGTAGGGACAGATCATCTTCCTACCACCCACAGGACTATGGGAAGCTCCTGCATTTCCCACATTCCATAAATCCCCCATTTCTCTCCTTCCCACGTGCCCCTGGACAAGCTGCAGGTACTCACCGGCTGCGCCACTCGGAAGTGGTAGGAAAACTCTCGGAAGGACAGCATCACCAGGGGCCAGCGGTGCGAGGTGTCCTGGGGAGGGAAGGGGGACACCTGGTCAGGGATCAGCCTGGGGGATGGCCTCCAGGCTGGATCTGGGAGGAAATCCACAGCCTCCTGCTGTCATGTGACCCCATGGATGATTCCTGGAGCACAAGTGGGATGAGGAAGGGCTCTGGGAGCTGGAGGGGCTCTGCTGGGAGGAAAGGAGGCTCCAGATGGACCTTCTGGCTCTACTGGAAGTAGAGATGGTCCAGGTGGACCTACTGGAAGTTCTGCATAACTCCCTGACAGGAGAGGGCAGCCAGGTGGGATCAGGCTCTGCTCCCAGGGAACCAAGGACAGGATGAGAGGAAACGGCCTCAAGCTGTGCCAGGGGAGGTTTAAGTTGGGTATTAGGGAAAATTCCTTCATGGGAATTCCTTCATGGAAAGGGCTGCCTTGTTCCCTGTGGGAATAAATCGAGGGGTGGAAGGGGAGCAGCAGTGGAGTCCCCACTCCTGGAGGGATTTAAAAGCCACGTGGATGTGGCGCCTGGGGACATGGTGGCCTTGGCAGTGCTGTGGGAATGGTTGGACTTTTCCAACCTCAATGATTCCATGTGTATTTAGTGAGCTGTCCCCTTCTCCCTACCTGTGCATCTGTGGAGTCAGTGGAGCTGTTCCTGCTCACAGCATCCTGGCAGGGATCACTGGAGACAAGGTCACAAAGGGAGATGGACACAGTGGAGGAGGAGCTGGGAAGAGAGGACACCATGAGAGCCCGGAAGGGGGAACAAGTGTCCCTTTCCCATGGAGACACCATGGCCACATCAGCCACTCCAGGGGCTCCCAAAGGACATGATCCATGGGCACTCACTTCATCTCCAGGGTCAGGTTGGTGTTCACGGCCGTCTGCTGGCTCACAGGGATGCGGTAGCTGAAATTCCCACTCCTGGGAACACAGAAAGAACATTAGATGTCACCAGGCTGTGGGAAAGGCAGGACAGGACTCAAAATCCCTGCCAGGCTGAGAACTCAGAGGGAAGAACTTCCCAATGTCCCAAGGACAAGCCCACCACCAAATACAACCCCTGAGGGAAAGCTGGGAGCACCGCTCCTCTTCCCATGGAGCAGCACGAGGTGATGGCAGGAAACACCCAAGAAAATCTTGGAAAAACTCCCAGATTTTCCTATTTGCTAAATAGGAATAAATTTCCTAAAGTGCCACCAAGGTGCCACCAGCCAGCCCTTCTGGCTCACCTGCAGGCGTCGGCAGCGGCGCAGTACTGGGAATGGATGGCCAGGTTGATCTCCAGGATCCGGATGGACTGCAGCACCGGGCTCGGCCCTGTCAGGGAGAGAACAGGGTGTTTAGGAACAGCAAAGGGTGGAAAATCCCGAGGCTGGAAGGCAAAGAAGGTGGGATCCACGTACCATCCGTGCCGGGCTGCTCCGTGCGGGGCCGCTCGCTCACCGGCTGCCGGAGGCTGCGCTGCTGCCGGGAGCTGCTGCGGGAGAGCGAGAGGTTGGAGATGTACTTGGATTTGCCCTGGATGTGGGAGAAGGGGGAGGAGGGGCTGGCATTGGGGCTGCCGAAGCTCTGAGACCTGTCAGGAGTCTTTGGCCACTTGGTGTAGGAGGTGGATTTCCCGGTGATGCCCCTGGATTTGGCTTTGATATTTGTCACTGGCAGGAGGGAGGGCTGGCTTTGGTCTGTGGAAAAATGGGAGAGAAGGTTGTGCTGAGAAGCAGAGAAAGGCTGGGAGCACTGGGATCATCCTGTCCCCATGTCACCTCCTGATGCACCCCAAGTTGCCCAGAGAGGCTGTGGCTGTCCCTGGATCCCTGGAAGTGTTCCAGGCCAGGCTGGACAGGACTTGGAGCTACCTGGGATAGTGGAAGGTTTCCTGCCCATGGCAGGGGTGGAACCAGATGGGCTTTAAGGTCCCTTCTGACCCAAAGCATTCCAGGAATCTGTGCTTCCATTCCCTTTGTGCCTGATGGAGCTGATGATGGAGTGAGGAGGGAATGAGGTCAGACCTCAAGGCAGGGCTGCTCAGGTGAGCTGTGCCTGGTGTAGCTTCCCATAACTTTTTGCTGGCAACATGGGAAGCTCCAAATCCTTTTTAGCTCTCACACACCCCTGGCAACAGGATCCAAACTGCACCACATGGGCAGAGAAGGACATAAAGGATACATTCAAGGATAAGGATAGAAAGAGTATCAGCTATTAGAGAGCTTCCAAAGGAGTGGAATGAGGATGACAAAGGATCTGGAGGGGAGAAGGAGCTGGAATTGTTCATCCTGGAGGAGACTGAGCAGACCTTCTCAAAAGGAACACGAGGAGGACACGAGGTGACACAAACCTTGGAGATGTCCCAGCATTCCTGGGAATCTGGGCTGGCCCTCACCTGTCCGGTTGGTGGCGTGGGCAGGGCTGGTCTCCGAGGGGACAGTGGAGGAGATGGCAGTGGGAGCAATGGAGCAGCACGTGGAAAAACAGGGAGGGCTGAAACAGGCCAGCACACCACGACCAGGAACGCCAAGGGCTACTCCATGTGTCTCATCCAGGACTGCAGGGACACAGGGAATAAATAAGTCAAGGGATGGAACAGGAGCAGCACCTGGTGCCCTGCAGCCCTTCCATGAAACCAGAGCCATCCCAATCCATCACCCACCGTGCTCTGGAGGGATCCTGCTGCTGGCCCCGTTGGATGTGGCCGTGGATCGCACGATCTGCGTCTTGTCAATGTTCTGGCTTGACCTGGAATGTAGGAAAAGATGCTGGAAACCTCCTGGGTGTGGACAATGGGGTCACTTGTAGGTGGGGAGAACAATAGCTGCAGCAGGAGGATGGGAAGAGGCACATGGAGTAAGTGGAGATGTGGAGAAGAACAGAGTGACCTGGGAAAGGCAGGAGAAAGGCACACGAGCCATGAAAACAGCACGGAGAGCTCAGAAATTCCACAGGGAATAGTGTGGCTGTTCCATGTCTGGCAGGGAAAAGTCCCAGCTGATTCAGAGGACACCAGCAACCCTCCTGGAACATGGTGTATATGGTGGATTTGACTCCCACCAGGAATCTCCTGGGTGGATTTAGGTGCTTGGGAATCAGCAGCTTCAAGCTCTCACCACTCCCTAAGGAATGTGCCCCTTATCCCTTGAAGACAGACTGTTCCTCACCTTGTTCCTCAGAAACACACACAATCCCCCCATGCCCAAATTCATCCCATGGAATTCCAGGTGTTTCATTGCAGCTAGCCAAGACCTGAGCTGAGGACACCACAGCCATCTCCGGAGGGTAAGGGAGATGGGAAAAGGAGGGAATCTTTCTCCCAGGTCTGCAGAACAAGGAGCACTTCTGGACACCTGTGTCCATGTCTTACCTGTCCCTGAGCATTGCCCCAGGTTTCTGTGGGATTAACAGAGCTTCACTCATTTAGAGGAATTAAAAAAACACTTTGTCATCTCTGAGATTTGTCTAAATAGAGGGATTTTTTTCCAGGTCGAAGGAGACTCAACACCAGTCTTCCAAAGAGAATGTGGGCACAAGCCTCTGGAGCTTCACCTTCATCCCAGTCTAAATCCAGCCCTCATCCCTGAAGTTCCTCCACTGCCTCACCCCTTTTCCTTACACAGCTTTATCTTGCTCCTGCTCTCCCTGCAGGATGCAATTTCTTTATTTAACCTTTAACCAACTGATTTTTCCATCTCCTACTCCTAATTTCCCTTCCTTGACAAGACCCATAACCCTTCCTCCTTCAATCCCACTGGAAGTCTCACATCCCTTTCTCTGTTTCCAGTTTCTTGGCCTTTGGTGATGCAGGAAAAAAAAGTAGGAATTAAGAGAAGGGACAAAGGAATTAAATAATGAAATAATGAAACAGTCACATACCGTGGACACAGAGCGACCGGAATTCCGGGACCCCCGTGCCGAAAGAGGGCCAGGAGACAGGCAGTGGGTACAGCAAAGGAGCTACAGGACAGTGAGGGAGACAAGGAGAACAGGAAAGTGGGAAGGTGACCAGGAGGACAGGGAATGAAAGAGGATATGGAAGATAATGGGAAGGAAAAGACAAAAATGGGGAAATCAAAGACAAAGTGGAAGGAAAATGGGTTGGATGAGAGATGTGAGGAGGAGAGGAGGGAGAAAAATGGGAGAGGGAAAAGAGAGGGAGAAAAAGAGACATTATCAGGTTACACAAGCTCCCAAAGCTGATCCAGCCCTGCTGCACCAGTGGGATGAGGCTGTTTTAGTCCAGCTGGAGGCACCCAAGGAACATTCAGCATATCCTAAAAAGAGATTCCCTTTTCCTTCTCTATTCCTCACTTCTTGCACCAGATAATTCCACCACCATCAGACTGGGGTGTGTGGCTGTGCCTGGCAGGGTCTGCAGCTCTGGAACTGTGCTCAGCAATCCCAGTTTCTGTGCTCCAGCCTCTCCCAGGTGTCCTCATCCCTTCCAGCGATTCCCGAAATACCCACCCATCGATGTCCACGAGATCCTCCTCGCTGCGCAGGCTCAGCACGTAGAGCGTGGACATGGACACCACGCTGGAAAAGAGACAAGGGCAGGGTGAGGAGGAGCAGGGAGCAAGGACAGGGCATGGGATCGACCTGCACCCCCTGGATTCCCATTCCAAGCTGTGCACAGCTCCTTGGAGACCCTCAAGGGCAGAGGATGGTCAGACAAGGCTGCTCCCAAATTCCATGGGATTCCAGCCCAGGAGAGATGGATGCCCCATCCCTGGAAGTGTTCAAGGCCAGGCTGGAGCAACCTGGGATAGTGGAAGTTCCCAGCTCATGGCAGGGGGCTGGAACCAGATAAACTTTAAGGTCTCTTCCAACCCAAAGCATTCCAGGATTCTCTGGAAGAAGCCATACACCCACAGCCCCTCACTGCACACCCCATGGATGGCACAGTCCCAATGGATGAGCCGGATGCAGCAGCCCAGGAGTGGGATCTCACCTGAATGCCATGATGATGACCAGGGCAATGATGGTGCCCTGGAGGAAGCGCTGGCTGATGCAGGCCTGCTCCGGGACAACCGATGGAGACTGTGATGGAAAAAACCCTGGATCAGCTCATTCAGGACCCCCTGGATCAGCTCAGCTCCCTCACTGCTCTGGTCCTTGCACAGATCTCCCCCAGCCCTCCTAAGCTCTCTTCCTGCCTCCCGGAAAATCCTCAACTCCCCAAGTTTAGAAGTCATTTAACGTCTCCATTAGGAGATAGAAAGGAAGATCATGGGAGAACTGTGGTTGGAAAAGCCCTCTAGGATCGTGGAGTCCAACCCCACCCCCAGCACTGCCAAGGCCACCACTAATCCATGTCCCCAAGTGCCACATCCACAGGCACAGCAATGGGGACTCCACCACTGGAGCCCGCTCCAGTGCCTGACAGCCCTTTCCATGAAGAAATTTTCCCTAATATCCAGCCTAGCCCTCCCCTGGCACAACCTGAGGCTGTTTCCTCTTGGATAAAGCAGGGAGCAGAGCCCAATCTCCTGGCTCCAACCTCCTTCCAGGGATTTGTGGACAGTGAGGTTCCCCCTGATCCTCCTTTACTCCAGGCTGAGCCTTCTCTGCTCCCAGCACTGCTCCTTTGGGATCCATTCCTTACCTTGCTGGCGACTTTGTGGGGTCTCTTTTTGTGGGGCACGCTTCCTGCCCGGCTGAACTGGCTCCCAGTTTGGCTGCAAGGAGAAAGGAGGAATGGAGCTGAGCTGGGCAGGGATAGGTTTCCAAGCCATTCCAAGGTAAAAATGGGAACTTCTGGGAGGGAAAAGACGTTTTTGTGGTGTGACAGTCACAAACCCTTTTGGTGCTTTGCCCCAAAACCGGCATAAGCAGGGTCAGGAAGGAAATTTTGGAAGCATGGGAAACTCTTTGCCATGAGAAAGCCACTGACTTTAGGGAAACATGGAGACCATTTCATCCCGGGTGCTGTTGGGCTGGTCCTGTGGGAATTCCAAACCTCCTCAAGATCAGCTCTTTAAATCCACTCCAGGCCAAGCAACACCAGCCAACATCCCAGTCCTTCCTCATCTCCCTGTTCCCAATCCGAGCTGCCCCTTGGAACTCCCTGGGATGAAAGGGGACATTCCCTGTGGCGCCATGGGTACCTGAAGGCTCCAGAGCTCACAGTTGACTTCATGCTGTCCAGCCTCTTGAGCTTGGCCAGCTTGTGGCTCCACCTTTCCAGCTCATCGATCCGTGTCTCCAGGTTATCCGTGAGCTTGCACAGCTCCTTCACGGCTCCCACGTTCTCCATGAAGATCCGCTCCTGCCAGAAAATCAGGCCAGCAGGTTGAGGCACACCTGGACCTGGACAATCCATGCCCTCCCTGTGTGCCATGGGAGACTGTCCCCTCGATTCCCAGAGCAGGAGCCAGGCTGCCACAGGTTGGGAAAAGTTAGGAAACCAGGTGCTCCAGGTTATCCTGACATAAGCACCTTATCTTATCTAGGAAGGGGAGATTAGGACTGGGAGCCTCCCAGCAGGAAGCTGCCAACAAGGAGCCCTTCCCGAGGGAGATGCTGCCAAATTTCACCAGCATCAGGCTGGTTCCTCCCTGCCGGTGTCCGATACCCACCCAGGGCTGCTCCCGACTTCTGGAAGACCAGCCAGGTCTGAAACTCATCTGGGAGCATTTCCCAGGCATCCCACCTTCCCTCTCCCATATCCAGCTCCACAATTCCCTCGAGCCAGCTTCCCCAGACTCCTGGCTGCCACCAACCTTGTTCACCACCAGGAAGTTCTCCAGGGTTTTCCCATTGGAAAAGACCAGGTCCCCAGTGTCCTTCACAGCTTCGGGCAGAATCTCCTTCACCTCCTGAGCGATGACACCTGGAGATGTGGAGATGGAACAGTGGGGTGGGATGGGATCACCCTGCATCCCCTGGATACTCATTCCAAGTTGTGCACAGCTCCTTGGAGACCCTCAAGGGCAGAGGATGGTCAGACAAGGCTGCTCCCCAAATTCTATGGATAGGGATCATCACCCACCACAGTGTACTTGGAGAAACCTTCTCCCTGTGGGAAGTGTCACTTTCTTTCCCACTCACCAAAGAGGGAATTTCATTAGATTCCTTAATTTGGGAGGTTAGAAGCCTCCTCTTGCACGCCCCACACCTGGGAGGCTGCCCTGGCACAGAGCTGGGTCCAGCCCCTGGGAAAGTCAGGGAATTCCTGTGGCACATTCCTGTGTCAGAGGCGTATTCCCATGGGACATTCCCGTCTCACAGGTGTATTCCCATGGGATGTACCTGTCTCAGAGGTGCTGTCAATGCCCACTGTGGCTGCAAACTCAGGTTTGTAGTTGTAGTGCACCAGCCTCATCCTGGAGATCCGCTTCAGCTGCTCCGTGGTGTCCACCTGGGACAAAACAGGCACATGGAATTCCCAACAGGATATTGCTTCTCAAATCCCCACCACTCTGCATCCAAGCAGGACAACCCATTATGGCCCATGGGAATTCCTTTGGGAGATAGCCCTGAACCCTGCTCTGAGCAGCCATGAGGACAAACACTGGAGTTAATGTCCAAGTCAGGACAAGATCCTTGGATAGGGAAATCAGGAGACTGAGTCTCCTTGCAGAACCAGACTAGAGACAGTTCCCAAAAACAGGTGACAGGGTTATATCCAGCTTTTCTGGACAGGCAAATCCAGCTGAGAGGAATTCAGAGCAGAGCCAAGCCTCTCACCCAGGCTCTGGCACAGCCCAGTGTGGTACCTGCCACACTGACCTTTTTTCCACTCATTTTCCACCTTTTTCCTGCTGTTTGCTACTTCTGGTTAACACTGGAAGAGTCAATATTCCCTAAGATACAGTGAACTAGCTGTGCTTGGGACAGAAAAAATCCTAAGGCACTTCCCATCTGCTCTGCAGTCACAGGATCATGGAATATCCCGAGGTGGAAGGGATGTGAAAGAATTATTGGAATTCTTCAGCCTCCTGGTGACCCCAAGCCCACCCTGCTTCCCAGATTCCCACCTCCTGGATGTCCTCCTTCACTCGGACATCCGAAGGGTGCATCAGGGACCCCATGACCTTCACGTTGCCGTGGACCACCAGGGCCTCATCCGGGCGGTCCGTGTTGATCCCCACGCGGCCGTGGTGGAACACGGTGTCCGGGAGCTGCGCCCGCTGCCACAGCACGTCACTGTCACTCTCAAACTGCCCCGGGTTGGAGGCCTGCGGAGACATGGGACAACAGGGACTGACTGAAAAAGTGGGAGGGGAATGCTGGGAAGCAGAGACGGGGAAGGTTGACTTCTCCTTCTCCTTCTCCTTCTCCTTCTCCTTCTCCTTCTCCTTCTCCTTCTCCTTCTCCTTCTCCTCTCCCTAAAAGAATATCCTTGCTTCCTTCAGCTGTTATCCCAGCTATCAGTGTTCCAGTCATTCAGGACAGCAGGAAACCAAGTGACATGGATGATACTCCCGGGTCACAAACTCAGAGCGTTCCAGGCTGCTTGCAATTCCTTGAAATTCTGTGCTGGGCATCCTGGAAGCTGCCTAATCCATCATGGACTTTTTGTCTGAGGTCCCTGTTTGGGTTTTACTACCTGCTTTCATGTTTTGGAGCTGAGTGCTCCAGCAAAACCCTGGGTGAGCCTGGGAATGGTGCCTTTCTTTTCCTGCTCCCCTACCTTAGGACATGAAAAAGTGATGTTCTGGGAGAGTGCCCAATTTTCCTGCATCTTCTTGTTCCTGCTGCAGAGTTCCAACAACACTCTTTCCTCATTCAAAATAATTCTATTGCACACTGATCCCATTTGGAGAATGGGATTTCTTCCGGTAACAGGCTCTTGAAACAAGTTTGGAAAGTCTGAAGCCAGAATCCCAGTGTGGACAGGGAAAGCCACAAGCAAGGAAGGAAGAGTTTGGAGGAGGTGGGAAAGGTAGGATATCAAGTTTGGAAAAGACCTCTAAGAACATCGAAGCCAGCCCAGCACCTCCACCTCATTCACCACTAAACTAAGACCCACATCCACACATTTTGTGGATATGGAATTGTGGGAAACAGCCCAGGATGGTGCAACAAAGGAGTGTGGGGATGGAAAGAGAAAGCAGGGATTTACCCGGACGATGATGCGCTCGGAGATGTGGGCTGCCAGTGTGTAGTTCTGGTTCTGGGCATGTGCCTGCAGGGCCACCACCAGCATGAAGTACCTGCAGAGGGACACAGCTCAGGGACACATCCTGTGCTGGGAAGAGCTGGATCTCTGTCCCCTCTGGAGCACTGGGCACCACAGTGGGCTCATAGCATCCCCTGTCCTTGTGCTGGGTGTCCCCAACCCCTCCCAGACCAGGGACACCCCTCTGGTGTCCGCAATCCAAGCCCTATTCCCACATCCCACTCCAGCCACTCTGCCCAGCCCAGGGACAGGCAGACCCACAGGGTTCTCAGCATGTTCTGGAGGAGGCCCCTGTGTTCTCCCTCACCTCTGGTCCGGGTTGGGTTTTCCTTTTTTCCTCATGTTGTTGGCCGTGGTCTCGCTGAAGTGCAGCCGCCCCACAGTGACCTTGGTGACCTGCTCTGGGGGGAGGTTCACCCTGGAGGGAAAGGAAAACAAAGCAATGAGTAAGGATGGTGGCTATTTGGGAATGGTGCCTAATTTTTCCCACTCCTCTCCTATCTCTTCCTTTCTTAGGTGGGGAGTACACAGTTTTCCTGCACCTGGAGGCCTTGAACCCAACAATACTCTTCCCTCATTCCCAGCTGCACACTGGTCCTATCTTGGGACCTGCCACACATACTCCATGCCCTGAGGAACCAGGTATGGAGAGGCTGGAGCCACAACCTGGAGAGGAGAGCTTTTTTGGGAATGGCCATCTCCTGGCCTGCTCCACAGTCTGTGACGTGGGCACAGAGCAGGGTTGGGAATGCAGAGAGAGGAAAACAGGAGAAAACTGGAGAGTGTGGCACTCACACAGTGGAGTAGGAGACCTCCAACTCCACCATCTCCCCACCTTCTCCTGCTGTTGCTTATTCCCTGGAAGCAGAGGATGCTCATTCCCACAAGGACACACTCACGTGACGGGGTTGAAGGGCCGTTTGCTGCGGTCCGACTGTGACTGCTCGATGTTGATGGACTGGTTCAAGGCCTCGAGCTGGAGAGAAAGATTTGGGAATGTGGCACAGAGCACAGAGACCTTCCTCTTCCCACCTCCTCCCTCCCAGCTCTCTGCCCGCCCTCCAATGACAGGGTACATCTGATGCTGAACACCCAGCCTGAGTGTGGGCATTGTCCAAGAGTCAAAAAAGCTGAGGGTGGAAGGATCTTCCCAAAGTGCCTTTATCCCTCTGGAGTCAAAGGTGAGTGGGAAGCAATCCTGACGATAGCCAGATGGAGCCCATCTTAGGACTTGTATTTCAATGGCCTCAGGAGATGTTTACATTGGATATCAGGGAAAACCTCTTCATGGAAAGGGTGGTCAGACATTGAAACAAGCTGCCCAGGGCAGTGGTAGAGTCACCATTCCTAGAGGGATTTAAAAGCTGTGTGGATGTGGCACTTGGGGACATGGATTACTGGTGGCCTTGGCACTGCTAGGGGAAGGGCTGGACTCCATGATCCTAGAAGGCTTTTCCAACCTATCCCAATCCATGATTGTGTGACTCCACACATTCCTCTGCTACATGAAGAGGTGCTGTTACCCGTCCCCAGCCACCTCCCAACCCCTCTGCTCCCAGCTGGATCCACCATGGTCCCTCAGCTCCCTCTCACCTTCACTCCGTGCAGCTTCAGGTAGAAGCACTCCAAGGGTTTCAGGCCCTCGGGGGTCTTCACGTACTTGGGGTCGCCGAGCATTCCGATGTACACGGTGACCTGGAAGTGGTTCTTCTTCTGGCACACGAAGGCGTCGTCCCCCACGGAGAAGTTGAAGCCCTTGTCGGCATCCACGCGGTACGTGAGCATCGGGCTGGGGAGAGGGAGCAGCTGAGAACAGCAATTCCCCACAGAAACTGCGGATATCCCACCCCTGGAAGGGTTCCGTGCCAGGATGGATGGGGCTTGGAGCAAGCTGGGCTAGCGGGAGGTGTCCCTGCCCATGGATCATCACTGGGTGATCCATAAGGTCCCTTCCAACCCACATCATTCCACAGCTCTTCCCATTCACCTGGGAAGGAATATGGAGATCCCAAGTTCCAAAATTTGCCCAAAGCCTGGAGCATCCCTTTAACATGGGAGTAGCAGCTCAGACTGACCCACACCTTGTGGCATTCCCAATGTTACCTTCTACCAGCTGTACCCTCCCAAATTCCAGCTAAAATCACAACCACCTGCTCTGGCTGCTGTGGAAAAGCTTCCAGCTTTCCCAGTGGACAGGTCTGGAGGAGGAGAGGGAGGGAGGAGGAGGAGGGGTCCTGGCTGCTCCATGAACACACACCAGCTGGAAAGGTTTAATCTACATCTCCTTAATGGGCTGGTTTCCATGGGAATCAGGGAAATATGTGGCCTTTGCAGTGAGTCCGTTTTCCTCACCATCCACAAAGCCCAGTCCTGGGCTGGTGGGCCCTCAGAAGGGGGGGAAGGAGCTGCCTCTCATCCCACAGAACACCCAAATCCCATTGTTTTTAATTAAGGAACAGGGGATGAGGTAAAGGGGGAGCTCAGCCCAGCCTTGGATCTCAGGCTTAAAAATTATGGAGTACTTTTCTTCCAAAACCAAACCACTTCTGACTTCCACCTCCAGAAGGACTGGAGCAACAGGAGGGGAGGTGGACAGATTGACAGTAAGAAATTGTGGCAGAACTCAGGAGACAAGGATTCTTCACTGGTATCCCTCCTTTTTTTCTGGAATAAAACCATTCTCTCCCTGCAACCACCTGAGGAGTTAATGTGGATGAGAGCTGGGGGTGATTCCAGGTTGCCATGAGTAATTCTGGGATAGCCACGAGGAACCACTCACTCCTTACGCCCCAGGGAGCCGGGAATGCTGTGCCCTGCTCCAGACACAAACCAGGCGGTGGGAGCAGAGCACTACCTTAGCCCAGAGGCATGAGAGGAATTCCCCAACCTCCTCCCAGCCTCAGCCCTGGATTCTCCATCTGGATATTCCTGACTGGGACACGCAGCTGAAGCTGACCCCAGCACCCTCATCCCAAGGGGACCCAAGTGCAGCCATTCCTGTTTTTTTTAATGGCTCCCAAGTGTTCCCTACTCTTCCCACTGTTTTTTAACTGGCAAAGCCAAGGAGAGGGAGGGTCTGTCTGAACTTCCAAACCATGGATGCTTCCCAAATTGGAAAACTGACAGCTGCTAAATGTGTGCTGACAGAGGTGAGACAGGCAGGCCTCCCCTCCTCGGCCTTCTGGAAATTCCAGGTCTTCCATTATCCCCTTTCAGAGGTTCCTTTTCACTGATTTTTCCCATTTCCCCAATGGCTGTGCTGCTGCATTCCCCAGATTGGGATCCCTGCACTGGATTGATCAGAGGGAAGAAGCTGCTTTCCATGCTGGCTTTTCCAAGACAGGGCAGGGGCCAAAGGGCAAAGTGTCAGGAATAAAAGGTCTGGGGTCAAATGGATTATTTGATCCCGAACATCCCCACTGACAGGGGGGATTAAGGCAGGACAGAAGGGCAGGATCAGAGGAGGTTTTTCCCAATCCCAGTGAGGGTAAGGGGTTACAAACTCCCCACAGGGAATTGTACTGGGATTTGGCCAAAAGCAAGATAGCAGAGGGATGCTCATGTTCCCCCATTCCTTCCTTCCTTCTGTCCATCCAGGTTTCCCCATCTCTAAACCATTCCTAAAACAATATTGGGAGACTCCTAATCCAAAAACATTCCCTAATTCCATGCATTCCCCGATTTCTTTTGCTTCCAGAATACAAACTCCAGCTGAGCAGCAGGACACTGTCATCCCTCCCACACAATCCCACCTGTATGTCCATATTATGTATTCCCATCAGCTTCCCAGGACACATCCATGATCCATGACCAGCACCCCATATCACATATCCCAAAACACATCCAGCAGGCCTGGACCACGACTGGTCTCCATTCCCTTGGTGAGATCCAGGATGTGCAGCACAGCCAGGTTTGGGGCTGTTTATCCTGACACTTCTACCAGCCAAGGGGTGCAACCCCAAAACTCCAGGATCAGCCCCCAGAGAGCACCAGTTTGCTGGATGGGAAAAGAACAGCACCTTCCCATTTTCCCAGTTCCAAGGCTCTGGCCTCAGCATGGAGTTGTTTCCATGAAGGGCTGCACTATTCCCAGCTGCCTTCCCTCAAACTGGGAGAGGGAGGAGGGAGCTGGAATTTATCGGAGCCCGCTGTCAGGGAGATGAATGGCTCCTTCTCCCAGGAGTAAATTAGGGAATTGCCCAGTTCCAGGCCTCTTTGGCTCCACTGCTGGAAACCAGCTCATCCCTGGAAATGTTCACTGAGCCTAAAACCACAACATCAGAGCAAAAGGCCAAAAACATTGTATGCTATCCATAAAATTAATCCAGGGATTTCTGTCTCCTTCAGCAACACAGATTCCTTGGCAAAACCTGAGACACGGGCCTGGAATGGAACCTAATCCCTACCCCATCCCCTTATGGAACCTCATTTTTTGTGTGCAAAGGGAGGAAAACGTGGAATAGCATTAATTGTACTTTTTGCCCTTTAATCGCTCCCAAGAATCTGGTAAGAACCTGGACAGCTTCCCATGCTCTCCCTCCTTCACCTCCTCTCTGGACTCTTTTCTTAGGATCAAGAGTAGGAAAAATCAGATAATTCAGATGATTCACATTCCTGAGGCTGTGAAAAGGTTTTGGGCACCCGGATCACAGGGAACTCAAGCAGCACATCGAGACTGGGGACAGCTTCCAGCAGAAACCAGACTGGGAATGGGCCGCTCCTTGGAAGCTAAACTGGGGGAAAAATTATGGATCCTGATGTGGATGCTACTCGTTTGCTGAGGACACCCAAAAGGAGAAAAAAAATGAGACAATTCCCACCTGTCAAATTCATATTAGCCAACCTAAAAAATGCCATTACAGGAACAAGGAAAGATGAACTTTTTTAGTGTGTTTCTCATAGATTATCCCAGGGAAGTGCTGCACCAGGAGAATGAAGGGATGCTCCATTTAAAGAGAGATGTAGGTCCAGCTTGGACAGGAGCAGGAAGAGTCCCCTGAGGTAACGTGGAGCTAAAAATTAATCAATCAACCTTTAACCCTTAATTCTGCTCAAATCCAGCACCACAACAAAGCCCACGTGGCTTCCTCAAATCCCCATGGAGTCACCTCAATGGAATTTATTCCTTACACAACAGGATGACGACCTCAATGCCCCCAGGAGTGGGTTTGCTCAGGCTTTTACCCTAAATCCTGAAAGCAGGCATTAGGGAAGTGATCCCAAGATCCAGAGGGCAGGGCTGGTTTTGTAGATGTTCTCCAGCAACTCCTCTGTGTCCAGCACAAAATATCATGGAGTTTGTCTCTCCCAATCCACCTGGGGACAGCAGGGTGCATGGGAAATCTCTGGAAATGGGATAGAAATGCCTGGAAATGGCATGGGACAGGCTGTGATGTGTTTGGGATGGAAAAACATTTTCCCAGAGCAGGAAGCAGTGAGAAGGAAAAGGGAGGCTGGAAAACCAAAGGATAAGAGGTGACGTGTCCAGACAGAGGTCAGAGGAGGTGGCAGTGGAATTCCTGCACATGGAAGAGGGATTTGGGGACAGGATCCATGGAAGATGCTCAGCTTTCCCCATCCCACCACCCAGAGGGAGCAAACTGGTGCTGGAGAGCAGGGAAAGATGCAGGATGGCTTTGGAGCTGCTGATACTCTTTTATGGGAATGGCTTGGTAAACCAGAAGGAGTTGTCTTTCCAAATCATGCCTCTCCTGCTGTGGGGTGGAAAAACAGCCACAGAGTCCAAAGGAGGCAACAGCTCCAACAGAGAATTCCCTGCCCATTCCCACCATGAAAGATGGGATGAAGACTGGATGAGCAGATTTTGTGGGAAAGCTGGGACTCTGCCCCAACCCTTGGAGTCCTTGGCTCCCATTCCCAGGCAAAGTATGGTCATAGTCCAGGATTATCCACAGGTACCAGAGCATTCCCTGCTCCATGTCCCCCACAGGACCCCAGCTGGCTGTGTGGAAAGAGGAGGGAGGGAAGTGGGAGGGAACAGAGGGTCCCTGGGAGGTTCCTGGAAGCCATCCCACTGCTTGCCAGCTCTTTGTCACCTCCCAGGAATGCAGGGAGGATCCAGAGTGGTTTCCTCCTGAGCACTCCTCCTTCCCTGTGTGCTGTCTCCACCCTCTGCAGCCTCAATTCCCAGCCCACCTTCCCACTTCTCTCTTCCCTGTCTTGATCATCCCAACCTTCCTCTCTGCCACTTCCAGCATTTCCTAAATCCCCTTCCCCTCTTTTTCCTTCCTCCTCTGCCCCCTCAACCATTTCCACTCCTCCAGGTCCTTTCTACACTGCTCAAGCTGCCCTGAAGTGGCTCTGGATGACCTCCAGCCTCCCACACTAGGATTTCTCAATCCTAAACTTAAAATCCAGGATTCTGGTAAACCTAGGGAGGGGGAAAAGGTGCTGCTCATCCAAACTTTCCTCAGGACAAGGCCGGATTTGCCAATAAAGCCCTCCATGGTGAGCAAGGTCTGAGTGGCTCTGGAATTGTTACCAAAGCTGCTCAAATGCCTTCTGCTATTCCTTAATTATCCATAAAAGGTGTGGAGGAGCAACATTCCCAGTAGGGAAGGGGCAATGGGGAGCATTACCTCCACCACAAAGCCCAGCCCAGGGAGATCCTTATCCCATATTTTGAGTGGGATGCTCCCAACACCAGTGGCTTGCCAATTGCACAATGAATGTGGATCCCATGTTCTCCAGTGGTGAGGGAATTACTCACAGCTCCTTGTAGTTGGCATCATACAGAGTTGCCCACTTGTTCTGCTGGTGTGGCTGCCACTTGATGGACTGGAAGTTGGGATCCAGGTAGGAGCCGTTCAGGCTGTCATTATCCTGAATCAGGCCTGTGTGGAACAGTTAAAACGGATTAAATCCCGATTTTACTCGCTGGGCTGAGTATCCAGAGGGGTGGGAGCCCAAGGAAGTGACCAGCACTGCCTGAAGCTTCCCTCCTTCTGCTGGTGCAGCACCAGATCCAGGGAGAATCCCACAGGCTGGCAACCATCCTCCCTCCTCCCACGGCCCTGGCCCAGGGCTGGAATTCAGGGGATAACGGGGTACCTGGAGAGAGCGCTCCCGGCTGGTGCCACGGCGGGGTCTGGACGCGGTCGGGGTTGAGCGGCACCGATCCCATTCCCGGCTCCTGCTTGATCAGCCCGTTGAGCATCTGGGCATTGAGGGTGTTGGGGGGGGACTCGGAGTGTTTCCGCTTCTTGGCGGGATGCACCGGGAGGCTGCGGATACCGCGGGAACAATCAGCAGGGAACGGAGGGTCGGGAGGTGACAACCCCACAGCCAGGACAAGCGAGATTTCACATGGAAAATTCAACATTCCCACAGTGCTGTCCCACCTTAACCCACACTGCTGAGTCTGGGTCACTACTTGTGCTGAGCCACATCTTTAATTCCACAGAATCCCAGAATGGTTTGGTTGGATGAGACCTTAAAGCTCATCCGGTTCCAACCCCTCTCCATGGGCAGGGAACCTTCCACAGATTTCCCATGTCTGTTCCCACCACCCAACCCCACACTTCAGGCAACCCACACACCTCCAGCTCCCGTTTCCTCACCCCCACCATTCCCAGGCCTTACTCGGCTCCATGCTGCTGGAGGAGCTGGTGCAGCATCTGGGATTGCTGGGCATGGTGCAGCTCGGCGGGCGCCATTCCCGGCCCGACGCTGTACGGAGGCATCAGGGGCTCGGCCTTCAGGAACATATCCCGCTGCAGGCCGGGAAAGTGGGAATTGTGCTGTGGCTGCAGGGGGTGAGGGGGCGGCGGGGGCGGCGGAGGGGGACCCTGGAGGTGAGGGGGGGGAGGAGGAGGAGGAGGAGGAGGAGGGTGCTCCAGGCGGGAAGGGGGAGTCATGTGACACATATTTTCGGGAGTCATGGTCCGGAGAAGGTGAGGATCTGGAAAGGGAGAAAGAGCCAAAGTCAGGAGTGTCCTGATCCCACTGACCCAGTTATCTTGGATTCTCAGGCTGGATGAGGCTTGGAACAACCTGGACTAGGGAAAGTGCACCTGCCCATGGCAGGGGGTTGGAATGGGATGAGCCTTAAGGCCCTTTTCCACCCAAACCATTCCAAGATTCTATCACTCCATGGGACAGTGAGGGAGAAGAGTCAATGGAATTACCTGAACACCCCCAGCACTTCCAGGGAGGATTTCTGAGGGGGCACTTTAAACATTTTAACTGAAACCAAGAGGAGACTTTGATCCCAGAATTTAAATAGATAAAAAGGGACATTCAAATGCGATTCCACCTTTCTCCTCCTCCATTTGGAATGGGATACTAAAGCCATTCTATAATTAGGGTGGATTTGACTACACCAGCACGAATAGAAATGTTTTGGGTGTGGAGGGACATGCAAATCCATGTCCCTTCCTGCTCTGCTCCTCAACACCTCAACATTCCAGATCCACTCCCTTCCATGGGCAGGGACACCTTCCACTATCCCAGGTTGCTCCAACCCATGTCCAATCTGGCCTGGAACACTTCCAGGGATGAGGCAGCCACAGCTTCTCTGGGAAATCCATTCCAGTGCCTCACTGCCCTCACAGGGAAGAATTCCTTCCCAATGTCCCTCTGGTAGTGGGAAGCCATTCCCTCCTGTCCTGACATTCCATGCCCTTGTCCAAAGTCCCTCTCCAGCCTCCTTTTTCTTCACCAGGACAAAGCCCATCTGTTTTTCCAGCTTTTCCCTGATATTTGGATCAACCCATGCCTTCAGGTGTCCCCACAGAACACCGCAATCCCAGCAGGAATGAGGGACTGACTCCTGGGATGTGAGCAAACCGCGGGGTATGAAGAGACAGTGACTTTGTTTTAAATGCAAGACAAAGCTTCTTCATGCTCCAATGTGGAAAACCGGCTGGAAAATGCATCCAGCGACTGGCCAAGCCAGGCACAGCCTCTGGGAACACCGAGAGGGACGGCAGGGAAGGATCTGTTGGATCTTTCCAGGCTGAGCTGGATGGACTTTGGCCTCAGAGCACCCAGGCAGGGGTTGAGTAATGAGGCCAAAGCGCTTGACCAGGAATGGGAAAACTCCTCCCGTCAGAAGGTTTGGAAAATTGGAATGTGTTTGCACTGGGTCCTCCTGCTGAAGGCTGCCAGGGCAGGGCTGCTTTCACCCATCCTGCTCCCTCTAAGGTGTTCTGCTTCCCCCTGGGACCTCTCAGTGCCTTTTCCACACACATGGAACCGGATTCCTCCTTCCAGGCTCATTCCTGGGCCAGCCTTCCTTTGGGAGCTTCCTCAGGGACAGCCCAGCCAAGGATAGGCAAGTGATGTGCTTGCCCAAGGCATTCCCAAACTGAGGGAAAAATCATCTCCAGGAATGTGATCCCAGCTTTGTGGGTGCCCTCTGGAGCCTCCTCTCCTTCCCAAGTAAGCTCCGAGCACTCCAAAGCTGCTCTCCCCATGGTGAGCAGCCCGGCCTCTTTGTTATATTTAAGGAAGGGCCAGGAGGAATTCCAGGGATTTTTTTTAGCAAGATAAACAGAACTCTTGACCTCTTCCATCAAAAAAAAAAAAAAAAAAAGAGGAGCAGGCGCTGTTCCCGGTGGGGACTGGGCTGGAGCCTGGGGAAGCGGAGGGTGCTCCTGCCGAGGGGGAAGGGAGACTGGGACAACCTTCCCTCCTTCCTTCCCAAGGAGTTTTTCCATGGTAGAACAGTGAAGGTCACCAAAGGGACCAAACAGCCTGGGTGGCTTTCCTGGGGGAAGCCAGGAACACCTTGAAGACACCCTGGAGGGGGTCCCAGCTCCCTGTGCCATTTCAGCGGGAGCGGGAGATCCTCGGGATCAGCTGGAGGGGAGGGAAAGGCTGGGAAGGAACTTACTGGAGAATGGCGGGTTCATGGCTGCCTCCCAGAGCCAGGTTCCATGTCAGGGACGCGCTCCCGCTCCGTGTTCCCGAGGCAGAGGACAGGACGAGGGGGATGGCGGGCTCCACATCCCACCCTGCCACGCTGTCCCCGCGCCCACAGATCCCCACCACGGATTCAGTGCCCGTGGATTCTGGATTCCCACCACGGATTCCGTGTCCGTGGACTCCCAGCTCTCCTTCTGTGCCGGTCCCTCTCCCCTTTCCAGAGCCGGGAGCGGAACAATGGGCGAAAGCTGAGGGATATTTACTAACTGATAATCTCCCCACGTAGTGCAGCCGCCTGTTTTCTCCCGGCCGATAAAGATTGCAGAGCCAACCACTTTCACGGAATAAAAAGGGGGTGGATGCTGGATTTGGGGTTTGGATTAGGATATTTTTCCCCCTCCTTTTCCCTTTTTGAAGCACTTACCATTCACCTGCTGAGGGGAGTAGGCTTCCGATCCGGAATCCGGGGGAGAGTCCGGCAAAGTGCTGTAGAGCAATGGGAAAAGAGAAGGGAAAGTCACTTTAATCCAGCTTCCAGCACAACCAAGAGGTCCAGGTGGATTCAAGCACCCTCCAGGATCTGGCAGGGGAATCCCAGGTGCACCTGCAGCAGATCCCAGACACCCTGAGTGTGTCCATCACTGCCACAGGTTCCACTGGAGCTCGGGAACAGGGACGTTCTGTTGAGCTGACAGTGAGAATTCCAGAGAAAAGAAGCCAAACAAATTTATCTGCTTCCCAGGGAAAGGTGTGCTTCCCATGGAAATGTCAGTCAGTGATCAAGTGGAATGCACAGAGGTCTCTTCCCATCCCGGGAAGCTGTTCCAGGCCAGGAGAGAAAAGGTTTGGATCAGCCTAGGATAGCCCTGCCCATGGCAAGTGCTGGGACTGAATGGGCTTTACAGTCCCTTCACATCCAAACAATTCCATGATTCTATGAAATGAGAGGCTCTGGGAAGTCCATGGAATGGATTTTGCCTGTACAAACCTGAGCACCACCATAGCTCCTGCTGTATCCCCCTGGATATATTCCAACATCACCAGGAGTAGGATTTGGCCCTGGCTGTGAAACACAATCCAAAAAAAAGCGGGAGCTCCCAGCTGCCTTTTCCAGCACATCCATGGCTAGGGATGGCAGCACCAGGTCATGTGTAGTGGCACAGCAGGGACAGAGACCATGGCACGTTCTCATTTTCCAAGGGAATTCTTTTCCATTCATCCATCCTATTCCATCAGCTTTATGGATTAGAAATAATCCCAGACAAATCCCAGTGTTCCTTAGATGAAAACCAGTAAGAAAGCAAATGAATTTTGGGAAAGGGAGGAAAAGCACAGGAACACACTGCTCCAACTCTGCTCCTGACAGCACCCACAATTCCAGCTGGGAACCAGGATGCAGGATCTTCCAGGAGCAGAGAAGCTCAAGGCCCATTGATTGGATTCTCCATGGGAAGTTGCACACAGCAGGGGCTGAAGAGGGCTGAGGTAAGGTGATCCCAAAAAACCTCTTGCCATGCTTCCCTCATCCTCCACCTTCCCTTGGAGCACCTTTCCATCACTCCCTTCCCAGCCTTATTTCCAGGCTCCTTGCCATGTGGGATCTCAGTTCATACTGTATTTCCTATGGATTTATCAAGATTTATGCACCAGCAGGCCAAGTCTTGGCCAGTAACAAAAGGGAACAGCACAATTCAAGGAATCCAGGAGGCTGGAAAAAGCAGACACTGCAGAATTCCCACTGGGAGGTAGTGGCTGTCCAAGGGAAGGGTTTGTTGGTATCCACCACATTGTCCCTGAGCACAGGATGGGATGCCTGGGTCAGGAAGTGGACTCCATTATCCTTATGTGTCCCTTCCAGGATATTCCATGATTCTCCACTGGGAAAAGCCTGGCACAAGGGGGAAGAGTCATTCTAGGATGCTGAGGGAATGCTGCCATCAAAGCTGAGTCAGTTCAGCTACATCCAAACTAGGTCTCCACCTCTGACAGCAAGGTGTGATCCTTACTCATGACATCCTGCAGAATTCCAGATGCATCCAGAAGAAAAGGACATAACAAGGCATCACTTCATGCTTTTGATTCCCCCTAAGCTCCAAGTATCCTTCTGGGATCACTGCAAGGGAAAACTCCCTGGTCTGGGAATAAAAGAAAGGCAGATTTTTTTTCTTTCAGCTTTCTGGGATGTCTTTCCAAGTTCATCCAAAGGGTGAAAGCTGTTGACTGAGTGTTCCCAAATTTGGGAATCTCTGCATTGTGCTTGCTGGCAACACTAGAGGGCACAAGGCAGAGGGAGAAGAACCATCCTGGCCTCACTGTCCTTACATCCATAATCCATCCCATGGGAGAAGGCTGTCTGGGGCCATCACCACCTAAAGATCCAGGCTGGAGCACAGCACAGCACCTTGGGACGTTACTGAACCCCTCCTTCCATCCTGGAGAGCACGAACCACATCCTTTCTCCTCGTGGGAATAACTCTCCAGCTGGGTCCATCAGCAGTCTCAGAACCTGCCCTTCCTCTTCCCCAGAGCTTGTTGAACAGGACACATCCAGCTCAGATCCATCTTCTCCTTCTCTGGAGTGGAGCATCTACAACATCAGGCCATAAGAAGAATATCTCCCTGCCCACTGTAGTGAATTATCCTCTGGAATAGTCATGGCAACATCCCAGAGACCAAGTTCCATCCCAGAGACTGAATTTTGTCTTGTTTCAGTTTATTCTGTGTCTCCTCCTCCTTAAAAACTGCTCCAATGTTCTCCCACCTGCAGATGTCCAGCAGAGGTATCCAATACTCTACAATGGTGTGGGGGATGATCCCGAAAAACCTTCTGGGAAGTTCCAGGAGCTCCACTCGCCCAAAACCAAGGACTTATCACTGAGCCACGCTGCCACAGCTCCGTGGGACCCTGCAGGTACCACAGCCTGAAGGATCCTCCATCCCAGCGCCACCCTTATCCCGCCATCCCGTTCCCACTCACCCAGGTGCGTAGGAGGCCTTGGGCTCTGACTTGATTGGAGGCACCACGCTGCTCAGGCAGTGGCCAGGCAGGAAGCCCTTGGGCACCACCATGCCGTTGTTGTTGTTGCAGTTGAGGTGCGCTCCGTAGGCGGCTCCGCAGGGAGCGGCCAGGAGGGGCCCATGGCGGATGGGGAGCTGGCTGCCGGCCGCAGGGAGGTGGAGGGCAGCGCTGGGAGAGGGATTGCTCACGCTGCCGATGGAGCTGCTGGGAGGAGCAGGGATGCTGGCGGAGCTGGAGGGCTGGGGGTGCGTGTAGCTGGCGGGAGCAGGGATCTCAGGGAAGCAGCTGAGGGAGAAAACAGGACAACGTCAGGGCAACAGCACAGTGAGACTGATGGAAGAGTCCAAAATCCACCCAGGAAGTTCTGAAGTGCCCAGGACAGCAGCCTCAAGGTTTGTGTAGCCAGCAGGATGTGCTCACTGTGCTCCACCTTTACAGACCAGCCATGCCAAAGATTCCCACACTGCTCCCAGATTCCCTTGGTGCTCTCCAGGTCTGCTCTATCCTCCTTCCCAAAGTTGGGGTACACAGGGAGATCCTTCCCTTCTGCAAACTTGCACAGTCCTGGGGATTTAATCTGAGCTCCCAGTGCTCTGATTAAGGAAAAGTGTTTATGGTGCCCTTGTAGGGGATAAAGAGAGGGAAAAAAAAAAGACTGGGAAAACTTGAAGGTTAGAAGCCAGGAAGAGACAGAAGAAAGAGATGGGAATGATAAAGGAGCAAAGAGAAATCCAGGAAGACTCTGGGGAGGCAGAGGTGATTCCCAAATGCTTCCTCACATTTCAGGGCTGGAAACTGCTCAACAGGTTTCCAGAGAAGCTGTGGGTGCCCCATCCCTGAAAGTATTCCAGGCTGGGCAGGGCTTGGAATAACCTGGAATAGTGGAAGGTGTCCTGCATGTGGCAGGGGTGGAATGAGATGGGCTTTAAGGTCCCTTCTGACCCAAAGGCTCCTTCCCACCCAAACCATTCTAGGATTCTGTGATTTCTCCATGAAAAAATCACAAGGAACATCGTTCCTGCTGCAGAGCAAGGGAAGCACTTACATCTCTGGAGAGTCTTCCTTGCTGATGTACTCTTCCAGGATGCTGGTGTCGATGTTGGATGGTTCCAGAGCTCCATTAATGTCGTGGCCTGGAGGGGAGAGGAGGTGGAAATGTGAGCCAGGAGAAGGACAGGAAAGGGCCTTGGAAACACCACCAGACCCTTACACAGACAAGGAACTGATCTGAGAATCGTGGAATAATGGAATGGGTTGGAAGGGACCTTAAAGATCATCTCATCCCACCCCCCTGCCACGGGCAGGGATGACTCACTAGATCAGCAGATCCCTGGGGACTGCCAGCTGTCCATACCCACTGCATCCCAGTGTAAAGCCTCATCCCAGGAGATGGGGCACGTGGGACAAGCCAGGGCAGGGACACAGACACATGCTGGGAACCAGATCCTTTGGGATCCCTTCCAACTCAAGACATTCTATGATTCCCTTTGGACCCTTTGCAGAACACTGGAATTCTCCACCACAACCTGGATCAACCCCCGACCTTCCTCCCTCTTCTCTGCCCCATGGGCAGGCTGTGGATTTCCCTGTCCTTTCTCCAGAGGGCTCCTCCTCCCCTCCCTGCCCTGTTCCAGGGAAGCTGGGCAGGGTTTTGTTGACAGAAAATCCTTCCTTTATCTGTCTCTCCCAAGTGGGAGTCCGGAGGCCGCCGGGGCCAGAGCCAGACCGCTGCGCCAAAGGCACTGCCAAGAAAGTGGAAGAGAAGATCCAACTCCTCCTGCTCTGATAAGGAACTCAGTGAAAGACCATCCTGAAAGACCCCACGTGAAAGCCCAAGAGAAGCCCCTGCCCGCCTGGATCCCCCAGCTTCCCGGGAAAGGTCACTTGCTGATCCGCAAGGGCCGGCCCGGGGGGCTCCAGCCCACCCCGGCCAATTGCAGCCCTCCCTCTGCAAATCCCTTTCATACCAAGACAGGCAAATCGGCAGAAATAAATCCAGCTAGGAATTCTGCCAAGCGGACAGGGTGTGTGTGGATACAGGGAGCTCTGCCTCACAAACCTTGGCTGGAGGGGGGGAAAATCCCAGGGAACCGTTCGTTTCTGGGACATCTCCGTGGCAGAGCCCAGGGACCTGGGGACACGGTGAGGGTGCTCTTGCATGTGAACACAGGAGCAGGATGTGAACATCTGGAGCAGAGACACACAATGCTGCTTCCAGGTGAGCACTGAGGTGAGGAGAGGATGGAGCAGGCACAGCCTCCGGGATCTCCATCATATCCCATATGGAGTTGCAGATCCCAAGGGAGCACAGGGTTTGCTTCTGTCCCTCCACTGTGACAGCCGCATCCTATCCTGAAGTTCCCGGGATGTGGTAACTCCACCCTCTTGTCCTTGGAGTTATGGGAGCTCACTGATGGCCATCCATGTGTCCCTTGCTCATCCCTAAGGATCTCTGCCATAGCCCACTCCCAACACTTCACCATAAACACATCTCCCAAGGCACCTCTTCAAACCCTCACTGTCATCCCGTAAAATTCCCGAAACCTCCTGCCAGGGATCAGCACTCCAGGAGGGTGGGAACCCTCCCTGTGCTCCGTTGCCTCCCTCTTAGCCAAAAAAACCCCCAGGCTATAAATCACAGCATGCCCGTGGCAAACACCCACCCCAAAGGCCATCAGGAAACTTGTCTTCATCCCAAGTTCCGGCACTGGGATCCACGATCAAAGCAGCAAAAAGAGCACTTGGCCAATTTTTGTGACTCAGCCTGTCCAAGAAAAGTCCAACCCCAGCAGGTTTCCCTCACACCTCCAAACTCCAGGAGCTCCTCCGTGGTGGGAGAGGAGCCCAGGAACCCTCCAGGATGAGAAGCCCTCTATAGACAGCAGGATGCTGCGTTTCCCAATTTTCTGAGAGTGCTGAGGCCCTGGCACAGGGTGCTCAGAGAAGCTGTGGCTGCCCCATCCCTGGAAGTGTTCCAGGCCAGGCTGGATGGGACTTGGAGCAACACACTGGAAGGTGTCCCTGCCCATGGCAAGGTGGTATTGGATGAGCTTCACAGTCCTTCCAACTCAAACCATTTCAGGATTCCTTTGCTTCCTTGAAGTCACCTTGGGGAGGTGAGAAAAGCCCGGTGACGTGAGAAGTGTGCCAGGGCTGGGGGCGAGTTGGGGCTGCCCACCAGAAATCAAAGACCTTCCTCTGCTCCAGGACAGTGGGATTTGCACAAATCCAGGGATATCAGGGCAGGGACAAGGAATGTCCCACCGCCCAGAGCTTCCATGCAGCCGGGCTCTGACCAAAGCCAGCTTAGGTGATTAATTAAAAGCTAATACTGCTCCATAGTCACGAGATCCCAATGGCACCGGCATTCCCTCCCCCTCCCAAGTGGGGATTAGTGGGAAGCCACCGAGGAGGGGAGCTCAACACCCACATGGCTCTGCATGGGACAGGCTCCCACATCTCATCCCACCAAAGAAAGATGGAGGAGCAAAGGAAAGCACTGAGCTCACCCATCCCAAACCTGCCAGGTCCCTACATCCCATCCTCCTCCCATCCCTGGCATTGCCACCCTGCTCTCCCACCATGTCACGGCTCCACTTTCCAACCCTTCTCTGGGATAAGAGCCATGGCAATCCCAAAAACCCCAACCTCTGCCTGAAGAACAAGAAGTTAAAACCCTCAGCACCCTCCTCGTGAGCGGAGCCGGGCGGGCTGAGGCCCCCGGACGTGTGAGAATGTCAGGAATCCCAATGTTTGGACTGGTTTTCTCTGCCTTCCCCAAACCTCCAAACACGCTCCACATCCCAACAGAGGTGCTTCCCACCCCCCTGCCACCTCCTCCCTGCCCCAACCGGCTCATCCCTCCTGGTGGCACCTTCCCAGCTCCTTGTCCCAGTTTTGGGTGCTCCCAGAGATGGGCACGGGGCCATAGGGCTTGGAAAGAGTTAACAGAGCCTGGCCTCTGTGAACTGTCATATTTACAGGTCTGAGGGATTTAACCCGGAATTTTCCTGGAGTGATAGGCTGAGAAGTTTATGGAATTTCTATTTATAACAGTCCCCCCTCCTTCTTCAATTCCTACTCTGTTGCCTGTCTTCAAATCACCTCTAATCCTGCCTGGGTCACCTGGGGGTGGGAGGAAGGGAGAGAGCTGGAGAACTTCATCCCGGGATGCGCTAACACGAACCAGATGTGGGAAGCTGGAGATGACGACGAGGTCAGCACTCTGCAGGGGCTGGGGAACATCAGCTAGGAGTGGGGGGACACTGGGGAGGAAGAGGAGGAGAAAGAGCAGCAGAAGACGCTGTGCCAAGCCCAGCGCTTCCCAGTGCCATTGTACCAGAGAATTTTCAGGGAAAAATGAGGTGTGGAACAGCCTGGGAGGTGATAAAATACCCAAACCAATGCACGGTGGAATAGGATTGGGAAACCCCAGGAGCTTCTGGTTCCATGTGGTCCCTCTCCTAATGGAGCATCTAGATAGGTGGGATAGATGGATAGATGGGCAGGACACAGAGCACGAAGCTCCAGCAGGAATGACCTGGGATGCCACAGCAGCGCCGGAGCTTGGCGAGGCACAGAGCCCCGGCACTCCCCGGGCTCATCACGCCTGTGTCGGTGCACCAGGGCTGGGTTGTGCAATCCTGGGGCCAGGCTGCAGCATCGGCACATTCCCGGGGCCCCGCGCCGCTCCTCACCCCCTTCTCCCTCCTGCCGTGTTTATCCTTCGGCTCGGGAGGATTGGCTGCTGGCCTGGCCCCGAGCACCAGGAATCCGCGCCGTGGCAAACAAACCAAACACCGCCTAAGCCCGGGCAGCCGCGCGGCCAGCGCTTGGCTTCGGAGCTTCTTCCCGTCCTGGACGGCTCTGCCACGCAGGGAGGAACTGCTCCAGCTGGGAATAGCATCCCTCCCGTGCCTGCCACCTCAGCAAACCCAGAGACTTGGGATGCACACCTGGACTAGGCTGCTTCCATAAGGAACAACAGGATCACGCCCCTATTGCCACACGTGCCCAACCCTGGGCTGCTTCCATCCTTTCTGGTGACCCTGGAGGAGCCCCTGGCTCCTCCTGGATCCCAGCCCGGCATTCCTGCTTAATTAATGCTCTTTATTACCTGACTGGGATGATAACCAGCCCCCAAAGGGGGCTCCTGTAACCGGAGCAGGACACGGAGCCAGTGCTCCCACAGCTCCCCAAAGACCACCCCAGAGCAAAGTCCTGGCTGTCCAAGGCACTTCCAGGGGATCCCAGGCCTTATCTCTGATCCACAGCCCCTCTTCATCCCATTACTGTCATCCTTGGCTCCCCCCAGGAACATCACCCTTGAGCAGTTTCTTTTGGATTAGGATACCTTTGGGATGCATCCCTACACATCCCAACCCAGCCCGTGTCCCTTCCCGTCACAGAAGGTGGGACTGTCCCAGGCAATGCTGAGGATCCCATACTGGGGACATTCCCCAGCCAGCCCATCCCCAAGGACAGCCCTGCCCTTCCAAAGCAAAGGGGCAGCTCCTGCATCCCTGCTCATACCAGACAAAAAAACACAAGGTCCAAATTCCAGCTAATTCCACAGCAAAAACACAGCCAAGGATGAGCTCTGGGATCTGTGGGATAAGATCCCAAGGAAAACACCAAACTGAGAGATAAGGATTTGGGGGTTTGTGAGAATTTGGTTGTCATGGAATTTAAATGAACTAATCAACAGAGCAATGGATACGGGTTGGGAACAGACACATTCCACCAAACCTTCTACATGGAGGGGCCGGGATTGTTCCCAGTACCTGACCCTCTCCTTCCTGGTAGTTCTTGGTGAGCTCCCAGCCAATATCCCAAATTCAACCCCTCTGCATTCCTAGAGAAACTATCCCATGCCAGACAGGGCAGGGTGCAGAGAAAGCAGTGATCAGGGATAGGGATACAGGACAGTGGGATTTAGCCAAATCCTCAGGCTGAGGGAGAAAAGAGATTTACAGGAAAGACTCAGGAGCAACAAGCTGGGTAACAGTGAGCCAGCTCCAGAGGAAAGAATAATTAACTGGCCTGGTGGGAAGTACAAGCAAATCCATGGCAGGGGGTTGGAACTGGATGATCTTTCAGGTGCTTTCCAACCCAAAGCATTCCAGGATTCCCTAAATACCCAGTGTCCAGAGGCAGCAGCATCTCTCTGTTCCCCGGAAAGCTCTCTCTGCTCCTACATAACCCCATAACTCCTTAGCTTACATCCACAGATTAATCTACTTGAAAAAAAGCACTTTTGGATGAGGTGGACATGGCCCTGGGAAACACCCCAGACTCAGGGATAAGGAGATAACACCCTCCATTCCCCATTCTCAAGAAGAGAAAGTGCTGGTGGGAGACATCCCAAAGCACAGGAAGTGTGAGGAAATGATCCTGCTCTGCCATGGCAGGCCATGGGCATGTTCCTTGGGGAACTGCAGGAATAGGAGGCAGAAAGGATGATCCTCCCTCCCAAACATCCCTGAGCCCTCCCTCTGAGCACCTTCTCTCCTCCAACCCTCCTGGAATTTCCCCTCATCTCCCCTCACCAAAGCCGTCCTCCCTCCTGCATCCCTTTCTCCTGGCAGCTCCCCACCCTTGTCCTGGCCTTTCCCCCGCCCTTGCCAGCTGTGAACCTTGGCATGGATGGAGCCATTGTCCTGGGAGAACGGGGGCCGAGGAGGAGGAGGGGAAGGTGTGAGGAGGGACACAGAGGCGCGTTTGTCCCTGTCCCCGCGGCCGTCAATGCCGCGCTTGTCCATTCATGCTCTCCGAGGGCAGGAACAGCGGCTCCATTTGGGAGGCTCCAAGGTGCCTGCCCAGGGGGGCACATTGCCCTGTTTGTTTGGAGACAACGCCTTTATCTCCCTTCCCGGGACGAGGGTGTTGGAGCAGGGACAACAGGACCGCAGGAGGCCACTTCATCTGGCTGCACGAGGCTGGGGCCTCATCCCTGGGGACAACAGGGATGGGGAAAAGCTCCTGAGGATCCCCGTTGCTGAGGTGCCTCACCTGGCCTTGTTTTATCCAGACTGCAGCTTTGGGGGGACAGGAGGGACATTTTCCATAGGATAACATGATGTGGATGAGCTCCTGGACACTGCTGTGGTGGTGAAGGTTCATATCCATATCCCAAACCATTCCCTCAGAAGAATTATTGCCAGAATGGATAAAAAATTAATAATATAATTAGCAGCTACATACCAGTACCAAGAAGAGACTTGATCCACCTGCCCAGAGTTTCCCATGTTGGCAATGACCAGGAGAGGGAACACTCAGGGAACCACAAGGAGTTGACAAAGTTGATGGCAGATCCTGAGCTGTGATCCTGCTGCTCTCCTAGCTCCAAGCAAAGAACCCAGGGATGCAGTCCCTGGACACTGACCTCGCTGCAGGGCAACACTGTGGCTCTGGAAAGGCTCTCAGGGAATCTGGAGAGCCAGGATGAGCCACCATCAGCCCAACTCTAAGACATCCACACCACACACAGAGGGAACTCGGGATAACTCAGGATTTGGAGAGGTGCTGCCTCTCCTGGAAACCCCTACAGCACAAAACAATCCTTAGGGAGGGAGATTAAGAACAGAACAGCACCAGGATACAGGAGCAGAGGCAGCCAAGCATCGCCGGGAACACCGTGTCCAGATTGAACACATCATCCCCTCCCTTCCAACTGGGAGGCACCAAGGTCTGTCCAGGCTGGACAATCTCCAGAGCAGGCTGGGAGGAAAAAGCAGACCCATTTATCTAGATGGGACATTTTCCAGGGCTCGGGAAGGGCCACCCCAAGATCTGTGCAACCACCACGGATCTTTCACAAGGAGGAGCGTCGGGTCGCCAGGGTTTTCCTGCTGCTCACACAGCTGGGACGTTTGCTCCGGAGTTGTCTCCCAAGAAAATCATCACAAGGGCTGTCAAAACCCTTCCCCAGCCACATGGCACAAAGCTCCCAAGGAGGATCCCCGCTTTCCCCAGGATCTAGCATGACCAATAGAAGTGAGACAGGTCCAGGGCTGTCATTTCTGTCTCCATGATTCCATGGCAGGGGGTGGAATTGGATGGTCTTTAAGGTCCCTTCCAAACCAAACCATTACAGGATTCTACACAATTGAACTCACTACTGAAACCCCAAAATTCCCTAGGGATTACTACCATGCTGGCTATTCCCACACCCACTTTTCACAGGGAACTGAGGTTTCTTTTTTTTTTTTAAAAAAAACCCCCTTGTTTGCCTTTTCTGAGCCATCCTGGAACATATTTCCTGCTCCAGGGATTTAGCAAACACTTCCCAGACAATACAGCCGAGATACCAAACGTGCTGCTTGGATCCCATCCATCCCGTGAGCTCCCTGGGTGTTCCCAGGATCACTTCAAAGCACTGGGCTGGCTGGAGAGCCCCAAATCCAGAGGGAAGACTCCTGGCACGATGCTTGGGGATGTGCCATGGGGAGGAGAGGACCAGGAGGTTGTTTGGGAATGGGTGGGAATGAGTTGTGTCCAAATTAACCAGGCACAAGGATTTCCCAGGCAGAGACCCCCTGGTAGGGACCGGGGTCAAAAACATTCCAAGGGGACCTTCTTGGTCTCCTCAACTCCCTGACAGGGAGCCAGGTGAGGGTCAGGCTCTGCTCCCAAGGAACGTGGAACAGGACAAAAGGAAATGGCTTCAAATGGCATGAGGGGAGGTTTAGGTTGGATATTAGGGAAAATTCCCTTATGGAAAGGGTTGTAAAGCATCGGAACAGGCTCCAGTGCTGGAGTTCCCATCCCTGGAGGGATTTTAAAATCTGTGTGGATGTGGCACTTGGGGATGTGGGATAGTGGTGGCCTTGGTAGTGCAACACCAGGGGAATGGTTGGACTGGATGATCCCAGGAGGCTTTTCCAACCTAAATGGCTCCACAATTCCATGACCTCTGCTCATATGGAGCAAAAGAAACTCCCAAGATTCCAGGCCTCTTGTTTCTGTTCAGTCGCCTCTGCAAGGGATTATATGGATACAAGAAAGGAAGAGGTGGCAAAGCCCCTTTCTCCTGGCAAAACAGGGATGGTGACCCCAAACTCATGGATAAACTCTCTGTGGCAATGGGGAAAAACCTCCAGAGCTAATCCCTGCTGCAACACAACTGGCAATGAGGGAAAAACACCTTAACAACATGAGAATGGGGAATGGTTCGACTTCGTGATCCTGCAGGGTTTTCCTACTTAAATCTGACCTTTTAGTGGTTGGAAATCCTGCAAAAATCCCTCTCAGTGATCATTCCTGACCTGTTGCATCCACAGCTGCCCACTGGATGTCCAGAGCCACACTACATCTGTTTAAAAACCAGGAAGTAGGAAAAGTCCCTGCCTTGACATTCCACAGCCCATCCTGCTGGACTGGGTTGAGTTTGTCCAGCTCCTCTTTCCGAGAACACCAGCACAACTTCCAGCATCCAAACTCCTCATCCTGGGCTGTGAAAGCTGTTCCCAGCCTGCAGGCCCCCACAGGGCTGTTCCCTGTATCCCTCTGGCTCCTCAACACCATGAGGTGAATTTTGGAATATTTATCACCCAGTATGTCTTGGGTTGGAAGGGACCTTAAGGATCATCCAGTGCCACCTTTTCCATGGACAGGGATGCTTCCCACTCATCCAGGTTACTCCAAGCCCTGTCCAATCCAGGCTTGGCCTTCCCTACAGATCAACCTCTCCATTCCAATACCCCTTCCCAAAACCTGAATTAAAACAAGACAGAACAGAGGGGACATGGACAGGTAGGATTTCCCCCTGCCCAGAACTCCTGGGATTTTGGGATAGATGGGATCTCATCTGGGAAAACCCCATGCCTGTTCAGGAGAGGGGCACTGACCGCATTATCAGCAAGCAGCCAACTGTAAAAAGGTTTGATGGCCCTTATAAAACTCTGTTTTCCAAGTTTTCCTTTACTTAAGCAGGTGTTTCATTCCCAATAAAGTCAAAGCATCCTTTTTAATGCTTCCACAAATCAATGTCCATAAACCCTGGCTAGTCATAACACAGGAGATAAGCCAAGATCCAGCAGGCTGATAAGATGTTTGCTTTCCTGTTTATGTGGATTTTGAGCAATCGGCATTCAGGATTAAAAGTCATAAATTATGTGGATGCCCCAACCTCTGGAAGTGTTCAAGGCCAGGTTGGACTGGGCTTGGAGTAACCTGGGATAGTGGAAGGTGTCCCTGCCCATGAAACAAGATGGGATTTAAGGTCCCTTCCAAACTAAACCATTTCAGGATTCTATAAATCAATGAATGAAACCTCCAGTTCCTTGGATATCACACCTGAGTCTTCAAAAAATCCTGTTCCATGCCCACCCCACAACCTCTGCACTGTCTCCTTCCCTAAACTACTTGGGTAGGAAAACCAGAACAATTGCCACTCCATAGCAAAGTTGGGGTGATACCAAAGACTCCATGTTAAAAAAAAAACAGGGAAAATCAAATCAACCCCAGAAAAAATCCCTTTAATGCCTGGTTTTTACACCCAGGCTGGATCCAAGCACTCTGAGGCCGTTTAAAACTCTATCCTTGGCTTTTCCAGCCAGTTCTCCTCCCCACCACCACAAAACCCAGGGAAATACACAAGCGTTCGCACTTGGGAACATTTGTGGACAAGGAATTCCCCAAGAATTCTGTCCACTCCATTTGCAGCCAGGCCTGGCCACTCTTCCCACCTTTCCCTCTCTCTGTTTGGAGTAGAGGGAAAGCTCTAAAAGCAGCCAAAGTTCAGTGAGATAAGTGGTGGACCCTGAGTGTCATGTTACATTTTCCCTCGGGAAGGGAAGGAGGCCTTTCCTTCAAATGTGCCTTGAACACACCCCAGGTGCCGCTGGAAGCCAGCCTGGAGTGTGGGATCCTGGGCTGGCCACATCAGCCACCAAATCAGGGAGAAAATGCCACGGATGGGGGTGGAACTGGATGATTTTTAATGTCCCTTCCAACCCATAGCATTCCATGATTACATGCCCTGCTGTGCAGGAAGAACGGGGAGAAGGAACGGTCTGTTGGATAAGCAAGGGCATGCCAAGCATGGCAGTCAGTTGGAATAAAAGGATATATCCATGAAAATAAAAGTGAGAGCCACCGGATAGCCAAGTGTGGTATCCAATCATAGAATCCTGGAGTAGTTTGGGTTGGATGGGACCTTAAACCTCATTCAAGTTCCATTCCCTGTCATGGGCAGGGACACCCTGCACTAGCCCAGGCTGCTCCAAGCCCTGTCCAACCTGGCCTTGGGCACTTCCAGGGATCAATCCACCCTCCACTTTTCAGAGTTCCCATTTACCCTCCACAGCAGCAGGACACCTCCCTGGCTCTCTGCCACTGTCTGTCCATCCCTAGTCCTCGTATCCCTCTGAAATGCCCCATGTTGATGGCTGTCCCTCCTGAATGACGCTGGAGCACGGGATGGGCACCCAGAACGCACCGGCTCGGCCCCAAAAGCCACGAGACTGTTCCTGTTTGTGTCTCCAGCCACAGCTGCTCCCTTGTCCTCTGGCACGGCACATGCTGGTTAATCATTCCTCAGGCACATTCAGTGTCCCGGGATTCTTATCGGAGAGTGCAAAGTCCAGTCAGCAACAGCACTGGGAAGAGGCAGGAGGGTTCCCCGGCAAGGGCGGCAAAGCTGTGCCAGAGCAACGCCATCCTCAGGCTGGGATACACCAGAGGGATCCAAGGCATGGGCTGGGAAGTGCCCATGGGTTCACCTGCACCTTCCCAGCACAGCTCCCAGCTCCAGATCATGGAGTCCTGGCATGGCTTGAGTTGGAAGCAACTGTAAGGATAATCCACTCTCTGCCATGGGCAGGGACACCTTCCAGTACCTCAGGCTGCTCCAAGCCCCATCCAACCCGGCCTTGGACACTTCCAGGGATGGGGCAGCCAAAGCTTCTCTGGGCACCCTGTTCCACCACCCTCACCACCAGAACACTCCAGCCACTCCCACCAGGAGGAATCCACAAGGCCCTTATCCAGAAGAGGGAAAGCAGAGCAGGATCCCATCTCTCTTCCTCGAAATAACCATGCCCAGGAGCCATGTAATTCCCTCTTTCTGGCAGCTGGGATGACTCCTGACTGTCCTGGAAGGGCTCTCCCTGATAAGGGTGAGGAAGCAGAGGGAAACCTGTCCATCCGTCTGTCATCCCACGGCTCCTCCTTGACCAGGATTCCTTTCCCATCTCCCTGCATGCAGCAGCCCTTCCACGCCCCATCCCACGCACGGGCTCAGCCAGATCTCTGTGTCACCGTTTCCATGCTGGTCACACCCCCAGCATGACTCCTTCCAACCTGCCCCAAGTGCCACCTCTTCCTGAAGCTTCTCCCTGT
Organism: Zonotrichia leucophrys gambelii; assembly: GCF_028769735.1. Classification (NCBI taxonomy): domain Eukaryota; kingdom Metazoa; phylum Chordata; class Aves; order Passeriformes; family Passerellidae; genus Zonotrichia; species Zonotrichia leucophrys. The sequence continues at coordinate 48,537,616 of NC_088175.1, forward strand.
CTGTGCCCGGGCATTGCTCCCAGGGCAGCAGCCTATGGAAGGGGCATTACCCAGGACACGGGCAAAGTTCCTCCTCATGGAGCCTCGTGCTGACATCACCTTTCCAAATGCCAGCCTGTCCTTTATCAGGCTTTGCAGATCCACCCTCTCATGAACAGCTCTCTGGCCTTACTCCACCTGGACGTCTCTTACCCATTTCCCAGGATTAAGGAGTTTTAGGGTCCAGGATAAAGGAGTTTCGAGGAAATGGGAGGGAGGAGCACCAGCAAAACCATCACAAGACCATGCCAGCAGTGGCGGCGTTTGGCACCAGCCTTCCCTGAGGAGTGGATGAGGACGAGTCCTTTGGCTGAAGAGACTCCAGGAATCTCCTGTTGGGATGGATGTGGCAGCTGTCCCCCAGTGTCCAGAATGCCAGCTGAGTGTGGTGATGAGCTCAAGGGAATGTTTTTGTCTCTTCCCTGCTCTGCTCAGGCCCTGGGATTGAGCTGGACTCAGCAGCATCCTCATGTCACCCGCTCCTGTTGAGGGCTGACTAAGCAGGGCAGGCAGGGAAGCTTCAAACAGAGGGAAGAGAGAGGAGAACCAGGGAACAATCCCATTGGGAAGAGAGATGGAGAGGCAGAGGGGAGAGCAAGGCAAGCCACGGAAGGGCTGGGAGGTCTGTGCCGTTACCTGCTCGGATCCAGCGCATCCTGAGCATGCTGAGAGCCGACGTCAAGCTCCCGCCGTATCCCTGCTCCCTCCCTGTGTCATTATTCCCTGAGCTCAGCTCCTCCAGCTCCCGGGGCAGCTGCTGCCTGCTGGTTTTTCTATTCCCTCCGGGAAGAGTGGGAGGGCTGGGGAGGCAGCCGGGCGGCCGCTGCTCCGCGCTGGGATTTGGGACGGCCAGGGGATTACCCGCAGGGACGGTCATGTGTTAGTGCTGTACCAGCTGCCCCGCGCCCACTCCGGCACGGGCTGGCTCCCGGCTCCCAGAGAACTCCGGGCAAAGCCTCTTACCTTCCCCAGCGCCAGCCAGGCCCCGCAGTGACTGTCACCTCATCCCCCAGCCAGGAGCTCCCCCCGGGCTGGGATCACGCTGGGCTTTTCCAAGGTGTTCTCCCCCTGCCGCAGCAGCTCCGTGTGGGAAAAGCTCTCTCCAGCATCAAGCCTCGGGGATGGATTTGGGGGCAGGCAGAGGGTGACAAGCAGGAAGCCCCAAAAGAGCCATTTTTTTAAGGCATTCCATGAAAAGTGATGTTCTGATCTGTGTAGTTGCATTTCTACGTCAAGCCCGGGAAACTAAATCACGGGACACCAGGACAGATCCCCCAGGTTCCACTGTCCTCCTGCCCTTTCTGCTCCCAATTTTTCTCAAAGCAACAGCAGTCTCTGGATTCTCATGGATGTGCTGCTTTACACTAGCAGGAGTCTGACCAGCGAATTCCTTCTCCACTCATTCCCACCACCACTACCACCAAATCCCCCTTATGGCCCAGCACGGGGGACAAGGGGCAATCTCAGCTGTCCTGGGGTCACCTCACTGCCTCAGCTCCAGTATTCTATACTCCTTTATCCAAGGAAAAGAGGGAAATGTTCCAGGCCGCTTTCTGCAGGGCGACACTTCCTCCTCACAGGCACCAAGTGCTCCACAATCAAAATCACCAGGGGTGCCACCAACACCAGGAACATGGGAACAGGTTGTCCAGAGAAGTTGTGAATGACAGAGGGAGGGTTTAGATGGGATATTGAGAAGAAATCCTTCCCTGGGAGGGTGGTGAGGCCCTGGAATGGATTTCCCAGAGAAGCTGTGGTTGCCCTATCCTTGGAATGTCCAAGACCAGGTAGGCTGGGGCTTGGAGCAACCTGGAATAGTGGAAGGTGTCCCTGCCCATGTGGGATTGGATGATCCTTAAGGTCCCTTCCCACCCAAATCATTCCAGGATTCCATGAACACATATATCCAAACGTTCCCATAGGCAAAACCATCCACTCCTGGTCACTCTGAGCTCAGAAATTCCTGTGCACACACAGCCCAGCAACCCCTGCACGGACACACGGCTGCTCCACAGACAACATTCCCAGTGTTCCAGCCACTTGTGCTCCATGAATACCCGTGGAGCTGTTGGATAACCTTCATGGAAACCTTCCCCTTCTGCTGAACCAACTCTTGTCTTTCCCAGCTCCACCTCGACCCCAAACCTGCTCAACCTTCAGCGCTCGCTCTCCTTTCTCTGCTCCTTTCCCGAACTCCCGCTTCCCAGCCCCCGCCAGCCCCGCTGCTCCGAACATCCTTCCCGCTGTACATTCTTCCCTGAGCCCTTATCTCATAAATTAGCCGGGAGAGGGATCCCAAATAGCTGAGCCGTGGCGTAAGCGTTTCCCTGAGGCAGGGGCGGGCGGGAGCAAGGGAAAGGTTGGGAGCAGGATGCCAGCCAAGGGTCAGACGCTGTCAACTCCCTCCTTTCTCCTTTGAATCCAAACACAAACGCTCCAGGAACACTCCCAAACCCATGGAAATCTCCTTTCCTCCCCTGCCAGAACCCCCTGGCATCCCATGCTCGCTGCTCCAGGATTTTTGCCTGCAGGATGGTCCTGGGCACCTCCAAACACATGGATCAGCTGTGCTAACACAGACCACGGAGTTTGGGAAGATGCCTGTGTGGGAAGGGATGATCCATGAGGATCATCCAAGTCCAACTCCTGGCCCTGCATAGGACAACCTCAAAAATTCCACCATGTGCCTGAGGACAACAACAATCTTCCCAGCACAGGAGAAGCCCAGCTTGAGGACACCCAGTATGGAAAGGCAGGACTGCATTCCCAGCACCTTCATCCCAGGAAAGCCTGAAGTTATTCCCAATGCATTTTTTCCCTCAGGAACTTTTCCCTTGTCCATCCCAAATACCAGAGCAAAGCCTGGGATCCTTCCCATCACTTTTCTGCTTCTCCATCCTCACACGCCTCAGATCTCACCCTCAAACAGCAGACAGCCACATTCCAGGGAAACGAGGATATCTGGGAAAACAAGGATACCCAGGGAAACACGGATATCCATGGAAGTAAATATATCCAGGAAAACAAGGATATCTAGGGACACAAGGATACCCAGGAAAACAAAGGGTACCCAGGAAAACAAAGACATCCATGGAAATAAATATATCCAGGAAAACAAGGATGCCTAGGAAACAAAAGTACACAAGGAAATAAGGATATCCAGGAAAACAAGGACATCCAAGAAAACAAGGATACCCAGGAAAACAAAGGATACCCAGGAAAATAAGGAAATCCTGCCCCAGCAAACACCAAGGAAAACTTAGGAAAATCCAGGTCCATCTCTCACAACCGAGAAAACCAGAGGCATCATCCAAACCTGAGATTTTGGGAACATTTGCTTTCCAAAACAAGCCTGGCTCTGCAGATGGGACCAGCCAAATTCCAGGATTTGGAATGACCACAGGCGCCAGTTCTTCCCCAGCTCCACCAGCACAGCCCCCACTCCCAAACATCTCCATGAGGAGCCCGGTTAATCCTTGTCTGACACTGGGAAATACCAAGGGCTCAGGGATTCTGCCTGAATTTTCTGTGATTCCTTACAGCAGGCTCAGATCCTGGGAAAATCAGAGTCAAGCAAAGGAATGAGAATTCCCAAGTTATTCCAGACTTCTCAGCCTGCAGGAAGAAATCCCTTCAGGGTGGGATGATCCGTAAGAAGAAGAAAATATTTCACTGCAAGTGAAAAATAGGTTGGAAAATGATTTCCTGATGATGGGAATTCAGTGATAAATTTTAAAGGAGTGATTGGATAATTAATTTATTCCTGTAAATTATGAAGTTCTAACAGATCTATTGTTTACCACATCCAAAAACCATTAATTCCTCAGGAGGGCCAGATTCCAGAGTAAATCCAACTCCATGCCATGATTTAAGGCCCTGACCTTCACTCCCAAAAAACCAGAGGATCACTCTGGCCTCAGAATTCCTCAGAGCACAACAATTAAACCTGGCACAAGAGGCAAAAACTGAGCAGCAATTCCTGGCGGCAAAACTTTCTTCTCTTCCCTTGTCCCCCTCCAGCTCCATGTCGGACATATGCTCTGGAATAACAGCGGGAAAGGGATTGAGCTGCCCAAACAAAGTTGTGCTCCATGGAATATTTGGCTCAGAGAGGTTTTAAGAAGGATTTTATAGCTGAAGGCAAAAAATATCCTTCAGGCAGTTTCCTTGATTCTGGATTCTTACAGGGACAGGATGGTTTTGATTGAAGAAAAAAAGAAAGAAGGAGAAGGAGATTAAAAAAGGGAAAAAAGAAGATGAAAAAGGGAGAAAGGAGGAGGAAAAAGGTGGAGAAAAGGAAGGAAAAAGAAAGGAGGAAAACAGAGAGGAAGAATCCCAGGATAGCTGAAGTTATCAGGGATCTCTTGGAGTCATCTTGCTCGAGCAGGATCACCCCCAGCACCCAGAAAGAACAGGAAAACAGTAAAAGAAAGAAATCTCTGTGTTGTAATAAAGATGCTCTGGGGAAAGGGAGAAATTCCATGTCTCCAGCTGAAGAGACAGAGAGCTGGTCCATAAATAACACTGGGATGCTGAGCCAGAGCTCTGCAGACTCCCGGGAGCTGCTCAGCACCCCCAGGATGGGAAGTGGGAGAGGAGGATTTAGGAGTTTGGCCCAAGTGAAATCCTAAAACCAAAGGAAGCCCCAGAAGGCTGCAGGGAACGTGGGCTGGGAGCGGCCGATAAGAGCCCTCGTGGTGAGGCTTCCCTTCCTTGCTAATCCTGGGGCTCCTGGGAATCTGGGATCATGGCTGGAACTAACAGGGGGTGCTTCTTCCTTTGCAGAAGAGATGCCTCACTGAGAGGTCACATGGATGCCAGGAGAGGGGGAAGCGAGGAGGAAGCAGCTTGAGCTTCCACTCGCTCCCAAGAGCATCTTCTGTTCCCGCTTTCCAGGATAAATCCTTCTACCAGCCAAAGAATCCACATGGACACCACTGTCCTGCCCCAGCTGCCTCTGGGGGCTCACTGCACAACCCCACTGCTCCAAAGGGGATCCCAGCTCCAGAGCTGACCCATGGATCAGGATACACCCCAGCACCTGCTGGGGCAATGGAGCCTCGCCAGGATGGGCACATTATTCCCTCCATGTGCCAGGGGCTCATCCCAAAGGACACAGCCCATGGCAACCAAACCTGGGCCTGGCAAGCGACCCACTGGAAAACAAGGGAGGGAAAGAAAGCAACGAGGGGGAAAGAGAAGGAACCAGCCTCTCCACAAGGAAGAGCAGAGCGTGCCAACAAGAGCAGAGCAGGGAAGGGAACACGGAGCCGAGGCAGGAACAACAATGGGATCAGGCTCCCAACACATCCCAGTTCAGCCATGAGCAACCACATTTCATCCAACAGAGGCCAAGTTCTCTTCCCAGCCACTTTTCCACCCTGCTGGGAAGGAGAGTGATCCACAGCCATGCGGTGGCCACAAGGATCCGGAAAAGGTCTGGGATCCATAGGCCAGAGCCACTGCCACAAGCCTGCTCCAAGGATGGTGAGGGACATTCCAAGGTCCTTGCTGGGCTGGCAGTGGGAATCTAAGGCATGGCACAACACAATTCCCAGAATTTCCAGCTTGGCACCCACAGTGTGCACTGGAGGATGCACAGCTGCCCCTGGATAGGGATCTGTGCCATTCCAGGATGGTGTGGAGCCAGGCTGGAGAGCTGGGATTGTTTAACCTGGAGAAGGGAAAGCTCCAGAGAGACCCTTGGGGCCCCTTCCAGTGCCTAAAGGGACTTCAGGAGAGCTGGAGAGGGACTTTGACAGAGGGCCTGGAGTGACAGGACAAGGGGGAATGGCTTCCCACCGCCAGAGAACAGGGTTAGCCGGGATGTTGGGAAGGAATTCCTCCCTGTGAGGGTGCCGAGGCCCCGGGACGGGTTTCCCAGGGAAGCTGTGGCTGCCCCATCCCTGGCAGTGCCCAAGGCCAGGCTGGCCGAGGCTGGGAGCACCCTGGGCTAGGGGAGGTGTCCGTGCCCAGGGCAGGGGGTGGCACTGGATGAGCCTGAGGCTCCCTTCCCTCCCAGCCCATTCCACGGCCGATCCCGGAACGGGCCGGCCCTGTGCGACGGCGCTGCCCCCGTTACCTTCAAAGAAGCGCTGCAGAGCCTCCGTCTCGTCCACCACCTCCATGGCTGGGCCATGCACGGGCCGGCCCCGGCTCAGTCCCTGCGGCTGCAGGGGGGCATCGCCCCGGCCCGGGCGGCCCCGCCGCGACCCCCGAGCCCCGTCCGGGCCCCGCTCTCAGCGCCGGGCTCCCGCTGCCCAGCGCGGCCGCCCGATGCCCATCGGCGTCCGCCGAGCGCTGCCCCGGACTCCTCGGGCTACCGCGGCCGCTCCTCCCTCCTTGCCCGCTTCCCTCCCTCCCTCTCTCCCCCTGTGCCGGCCCTTCCCCGCCCGCCGCTCCTCCTCCGCCCCGCGCCGCGATCGGGGCACCCCCGCCGAGAGGCTCCGGCGACGCCGCCGAGTCGCGAGGTTGCCCAAAGTCACCTAAAAACGCTCGCCAGGCACCGGGAGGAACCTGCGGACTGAAAAATACGCTGAGAACGCGCTAAAAAGCGGCCACGAGCCGCCAAGAAACAGCCCCAAGTCGCAAACCACTAAAGCCGCAAAAGTAGCTATCAAAAACTGGCCACTAAAGCCCCCCAAACCGGCTACTAAAGCCCCAAACCCCAGCTACTAAAGTCCCCAAAATCCAGCTACTAAAGCCCCCAAAACCCAGTCATTAAAGCCCCCCAAAATCAGCTACTACAGCCCCAAAAACCAGCCACAAAAGCCCCCAAAACCAGCCCCTAAAGCCCCCCAAAATCGGCTACTACAGCCCCAAAGCCAGCCACTAAAGCCCCCAACACCAGCCACTAAAGCCCCCCAAAAACTGGCCACTAATGCCCTGAAACCCGGCCACTAAAGCCCCCAAAAAACAGCTACTAAAGCCCCCAAAACCCGGCTACTAAAGCACCAGAACTCTGTGCAAAAAGCACCAAAAAAAGGAGCCAAAAATCACCAGAAAACAAAGCAAAAAAGCAGCCACAAACTATGAAAATTTGTCCAGCAAACTGCAAAAACAGCCACAAAGCACTAAAATTTGCCCACAAGGCACCAAAACCCTTCACAAAACAGTAAAGTTTGTGCACTAAGCGCCAAAATCCTTCACAAAGCACCAAAATTTGTGCACAAAGCACCAAAATCCCTCTCAAAACACCAAAATCTTCCACAAAACAAAGCCACAAGGCACCAAAAAATCAGCGAAAAGCCACCAAAATTCAGCCACAAAGCACTAAGAAAAAAAAAGAGCCCCAAGCCACCAAAAATGCAGCCACAAACTACCCAAACCTGCCCATAAACTACAAAACAAAAGCTATAGAGCACTAAAACATGGCCACAAGCCACCAAACATCATAAGCTACCAAAATCCATCCAGAAACTACCAAAAAATCCAGCCACAATGTACCAAAATCTGAGCACAAAAACACTCACAAAGCACAAAAATTTGTGCACAAAGCACCAAAATCTCTCACAAAGCAAAGTCGCAAGGCACCAAAAAAAAACAGCCACAAGCCACCAAAATCTGGCCAGAAATCACTGAAAAACACCCTCAAAGCACCAAAATCTGTCCCCAAAGCACCAAAATCTGTCCCCAAAGTCATAAGGTGCCAAAAGAAGCCACAAACCATCAAAAATCCAGCCACAAATGGCCAAAATCTATCCAGAAACTAGGAAAACCCAGCCACAAAACACTGAACCTGCCACAAATTACAAAAATGCAGCCACAAACCAACAAACCTGCTCATAAAACCAGCCCTGAGACACAAAATCCAACCACAAACCACCAAAATCCTCCCAGAAATTCCAAAACCAGCCACAAATCACCGGAATCCTGTTTTTAAAAAAAGATACAAATCTCTGAAATCTAGGCACAAATTACAAAACCAGGAAATCCCCAAAATCCAGCCTCACATTCCAGTCACAGAATACAGAACCAACTGCAAATCACCAAAATCCAGCTGCAGATCAGCCTAAAACAGCCCCAAATCACCAAAATCCAGCCCCTAAACACTAAATCCAGCCTTAAGTTATCAAAATCCAGTCACAAATCAGCCTAAACCAGCCCCCAAAAGAAAATCCAGCCCTAAATCATCAAAATCCAGGTGCAAACCACCAAAATCCAGTCAGAAATCCAAACCCAAATCACTAGAATCCAGCCCTAAATCCACCAAAAATTAGCCCTCAAATCACACAAATCCAGCCCCAAATCACCCAAATCCAGCCCTAAATCTGCCTAAAACAGCCCCAAGCACCAAATCCAGTCCTAAAACCTCAAAATCCAGCTGCACACCACCAAAATCCAACCTCAAATCACCCTAAATCAGCCCCAACCAGCAAATCCAGCCCTAAATCATCCAAATCCAGCCCCAAATCATCCAAATCCAGCCCCAAATCATCCAAATCCAGCCCCAAATCATCCAAATCCAGCCCCAAATCACCCAAATCCAGCCCCAAATCTGCCTAAACCAGCCCCAAGCACCAGATTCAGCCCTACATCATCAAAACCCAGCTGCACACCACCAAAATCCAACCTCAAATCACCCTAAATCAGCCCCAACCAGCAAATCCAGCCCCAAATCATCCAAATCCAGCCCTAAATCATCCAAATCCAGCACCAAATCATCCAAATCCAGCCCCAAATCACCCAAATCCAGCTGCAAATCATCCAAATCCAGCCCCAAATCACCCAAATCCAGCTGCAAATCATCCAAAACCAGCACCAATCACCAAATTCAGCCCTGCATCATCAAAACCCAGCTGCACCCCACCAAAAAGCCAACCTCAAATCACCCTAAATCCAGCCCCAACCAGCAAATCCAGCCCTAAATCATCCAAATCCAGCCCCAAATCTCCCTAAGACAGCCCCAACCAGCAAATCCAGCCCTAAATCACACAAATCTAGGCCCAAATCACCCAAAAACCAGCCCTAAATTATCCAAAACCAGCCCCAAATCACCCAAAACCAGCCTCAAATCACCCTAAATCAGCCCCAAATCACCCAAATCCAGCCCCAAATCACCCAAATCCAGCCCCAAGTCACCTTAAACCAGCCCCAAATCACCCAAAACCAGCCCCAAATCACCCTAAATCAGCCCCAAATCACCCAAATCCAGCCCCAAATCACCCAAATCCAGCCCCAAATCATCCAAAACCAGCCCTAAATCATCCAAATCCAGCTGGAAATCACCCAAAACCATCCCTAAATCATCCAAAACCATCCCTAAATCATCCAAATCTAGCCCCAAGTCACCTTAAACCAGCCCCAAATCCCACCGCAGAGCCCAACCCCTGCCCCCTCAGGGGTAGGCCCAGCTGTGGTTTGTTCTCCCCAGATGTTCCCACAATCCCCAATAACCCCCCCCCCCCCCCACACACACACACACTCACCCCTCCCACCCCATAATGACTCCAATCAAATAAATAAGGGCCCGCTGGGAATAATGTCCATGAAGTTCCGAGTTCTCGGAGCGCCGGGGCCCTGCCAGCCCCAAACTGTGGGGCCTTTCTGCTGCGGGCCAGCCAGGGCACAATGAGGGATTGTCCAGCCCCACATCCCAATTGAGAAGGGCAGATTCTCCGGGATATATAAATATATTTATCCCGCTCCCACAGCTGTGCAGTGACCAATTCTTCTCCCGGGAGAGGAGGGGGATTGAGGATTGGGGACAGTAATGGGTCTATTATTTCGGGATGGAGAGAACGAGCCCTTTTTTCTCCTCTCTCTCTCCACATTAAGACAATTGTTATTCCTTGCTCCCCTTGTTCCTGCGCTCAGCCCCCCGTTTCGGGCACAAGCTGCGTGGGAAGGAAAGGAAATTAGGGAAAATGGATTTTTCCTGGGAAGCCGAGCGCCAGCCCAGCCTAAACCCTGTTAGATGTTGGTCTGTAATATTTTACTTAAAATATTTTACTTAAATAAAGATTAAACCCAGCACTAAAGTCAGAATTGGATTGGATGATCCTTAGAGGCCTTTTCCAACTCAGGATATTGAATCCTAGAATGCATGATTCTGTCATTTAGAATCCTGGAATCCACGGAATCATATCCCATAATCTTGTGAATTCATAAAATCATAATTTGATTTGTAGAATCACATTCCATCGCTCTGTGATTTAGAATCCCAGAATCCTGGAATGGTTTGCCTTGGGAGTGAAGTTAAAACTCATCCATGGAATTCTTCAGCTGGGAGTAACCTCAGGCCATGAGAACCTGCTTTACCTTTCCAGAGCCATGTGCCTATGTCACTCACCCTGTAGGACACTGGGAAAATCCCATTTGGGACTCACCTTCCTTGCAGAAAGATCCCAGCATCCAAAGGGCAGATTTCCACACCATATATCCAACATAATTTAATTATGTTAATATTAATTTAGGATATATTCTTGACTGAGAGCATTCATCTTCCTCTTCTATCCTTGTCATTCCCATCCACTCCCAAAAATTCCCTTGTACTCAACTTTATTTGCACTAAAATCCTTCTTTTTATATGGCAGGATGACTTTAACTGAGGATAACTCAAAGCATCAAATTCCTTCCTTAATTTCCTTCTCCACTGAAGGACAGATTCCTAGAACGGATCTTGAGGGACAGGGATCATGGAATCCTGGAATGTTTTGGGTGAGAAGTGACTTTAAAACCCATCCAGTTCCACCAACACTTCCAAAAGTTCCTACCTGTGATGGCATTGAACCATATATATGGGTCCAAGGATGATCAAAAGATTTGGGAAAGGATCCTGAGCCCAGATTTGGATCCCTCTGGATTGACCATGTTGGGCTTGGCCTGGGATTCCCCATCCTAAAGTGTAAAATCCTGCTGAGCAACTAATTTACAATAAAAATAGCACACTTCCCTCCCTTCCTTAGGGACAATATCAACATTCTCACATCCCAACCCCTTGTGAGACAGCTCTAGAGTGCCACACACTCCTTACCAGACAGGAAAATCCCTTTGGGAACAGCTCATTAAGGATTCAAATCCTCAGATTTGAGGGTTCTGCCCTCACAAAGGGGCTGCCATTTCCAGAATGCCCTCCTCTGGACATATCCCTAAGGAATCTTTGCTCCTTCCCATCTTTCCTCCTCTCCTGGTGCCTAAATCGAGGTGTGGATGATCCACATCCTTCTCACCTGAGTTTTCCTCCTGCCTCCCAGTCCTGCTCAGCTCCCACTCCCAGGGAATGCTGCTCTCTCCCTTCCCAGACCTGATTAAAGGGAAAAGACCCATTGGAAAAACACACCAAGGGATGGAGCCAACCTCATCCATACAGGATAGCCCAGCTCCCTTCCTGCAGTGAGCTGGGATTGCAGCACTTCAGGGATGGACTTGTGTGATCCCCAAAGGATCCTAGAGAGCTCTGAATCCCAAAAAAATCCAAGGTATTGCTTTGATCCATAGGGAGGCAGCGCCAGTGGGTCCAAACACACTCCATCACTAGTTTTCCTTTCTCCTGCCCTCCATATTTCCCACATTTCTCCCCCTTCCCAGTCCCCTCTGGGTGACGCTCCCTGCAAACCCTGCTCTCCCTGTCCCACGTGGCTTGCAGCAGCACGAGCCAGGAAGGGGTGCAGAGATGTTACTCGGGATATTACTCATGGAAGGTGCGGCCGGGGCTCCCTCCGGCGCCAAATTTCAAAGTCCAGTTTCTAACAAAACAATAATTCAGGAATTTCCCCCTCCCTTACCCCATCCCTGCCCACATCCCAACCTCCAGCTGAGACTCCCAGGCATGACTGGAAGGATTTGGAGTCCATTTTTAAGTTTTTCCACCAGCTCTGAGCATGAACACCTCAGTCTCTGGAGGGGCGCCGGAGTCATTGATCTGGCTCACATGAGGCTCAGCCGAGCTGGGATCATGGATCCAGAGATATCCAATGGATATAAGATCTATTGCTCCTGGTGCAACCAGGTCCCAAAGAAGGTGTTGGGTCACTGTTGGAGATGCTGGAATACCTGGAATCTCCTACTTGCAAACCACCCCAATCCAGGCACAAATTCCCCTAATCCCAGATGGTTTGGGTGGAAAGGGACCTCAAAGCTCATCCCATTCCATCCACTGCCATGGGCAGGGACACCTTCCACTAGCCCAGGTTGCTTCAAGCTTTGTCCAACCTGGACTTGACACTTCCAGGGACAAAGCAGCCAGAGCTTCTCTGGGAAATCCTTTCCAGGCCCCAGGGAAGCTCCCACCCCGCTGGAGGCGGAAGCAGAGCAGAGCTCCCTCGGTTATCTCCTCCTGGCAGGAGACCTGTGTGGATCAATCCCTGCCTGGTTACCCATTAACTCCAAAGGGTTCATTCCCAAGACAGAGAGAACACCTCCATTGATTCATCAGGGAATAAAGGATCATCCTCAGGAAGAAGCACACATGTCCTGGGAGACCTCAGCACCCTGGGAAGCCTCTGGAGCTGGAATTACAAGGCTCAGCCCAGGCCTGGAGCAGGGAAGTGTCACCCACCCACTCCCAAGAAGGACATCCAGGCTCTATGGAAAGCCCCTGTCCACCCTACCAGGACAAACAAGGCCACAAGGGCTGGATGTGCTTTCCAAGGAAGTTCTGTGGCAGGAAGGATGAGTAGAGATTGCTGGAAAATCCAAGGAGACATTGCTGAGGAGGCAGGAAAATATAAACGCTGATGCAACAGACCAGGAATTACATTTGGACCACCACCCTCAGATCACCTTTCCTTTCCCTCTTTTCCAATGGAAATACAACCTGGAATCCTTGGAAAAACCCTGAGGAACTATTTGTGCCATGCTAGTTTCCATTGAATTAATTAACAATTCGATCCCAGCTTTAGTTAGTTAAATATTCCCGTTATTTCCCCCCATTTTCTTTGCTTGCTGGAGAACACTTCAAAAGTTGTTGGAAAATTTGGGGTTTTTTTTCTGTAGTTCTGGATATTTTCTCAATGGATTGGAAACAACTTTTCTCAATAAACTGGGATTTTTTCCTAAGGCCACCAACACACCCAGCAGCCGGAGAATCTCCCTGGAAAACACGACTACATCCCCAAGGAAGGCTGTTAATAGGTTTTATAGCAGCATCCCCCACTCCTGCTGTGTCCACATCTATATATTTTCATCCTTAAAAACTGAATTAAAGCAGCCTCTCCTAAACATGGATTATTCCATGTTTATCCAAGGATAGCAGCCAGAGTTGGATGTTTTCCTTCCCCAGGAGGGGAAGGGTTTCCAGAAGAGCCAATATCCTTTTATGAGGCTGATATAGCTCTGGGTAGGGAAAAAAAATCCCACAAAACCATCCCAAAACATCAGGCACTTCAACATTCCAGCACTTTTTATAGGCATTTTTATAGGAACTCAGTAGTTCAGCCACCTTTGAGCTCTTAATTCCCTGATAGTCCCTTCAGGAGCAGCCATAAAAAACAATTCCATGCAGCCATTAATAGGATTACACACTTCCAGGCATTCCTTTTCTCCCTGGATTTCTCCTGGCTGGTCAGTGAGCTCCAGGACTTCTCCTGCCCTTACTCCCCAATGCTGTAAGCCATAAATGCAGCTTTTCCCTTCTCCAGAATATGAATTATGCGAAATTATTCAGCTGGGACCAGCCCTCAGGCAGTGAGATCCTGCCTTACAACTCCAGAGCCATGTCCTGTGGGACACTGGGAAAATCCCAGTTTGGACTCACCCGGCCCACAGAAGGATCCCAGCACCTCCATGTTCATCCAAAGGGGAGATCTCCACAGGGTTCAGGCTGGAAAATCCAATTGATTGAATATTTGGGATATATCCTTGACTTAGAGCACACATGCTCGTCCTCTATCCCTGTCATTCCCATCCACTCCCAAAAAAATTCCCCGTTTGCACTAAAATCCTTCTTTTTATAGGACAGGTTGAATTTAACTTTGAATAACTCAAAGCATCCAGTTCCTACCTTAATTTCCTTCTCCACAGAAGGAGAAATTCCTAGAACTCATCTCAAGGGACAAGGATCATGGAGTCCTGGAATGGTTTGGGTGGGAAGGGACCTTAAAGATCCAGTTACATCCCTGCCATGGGCAGGCACACCTTCCATTACTTCCAGGACAACTTCCAGCCGGCTCCAACCTGGCCACGGTATGGCAAATCCACAAGTTCTGGATGTTCTCCCAAGTGTTTTCCCACTCCAAAGGCTGAGATTCAGAGCAGAGAGAGTTGGAGAAGAAACAACCAACCCCCAGTGATTGCCTGGATCCTTCCCAAGTGCCACACACCAATTCCTGGTGTCCTTCCCACCTCACTCACCACCCTTCAAGGCAGAAACCTCAGGCAATTCCCAACCATCCGTGTCCAGGACATCCTTGGCAACAGTCACATACTCCAGCCATGCTTCCAACATCCATTTTATACAGAGTGCCATAGAATATACAGAAAATTTATATACATCCATGTTTCTGGAATTAGGTTATAATTCATCCGATCTTTCTTTACAGCGGGATTAGTTCAGATCTTTCGTACAGAGGTACAAAAAAAGTCACGTGGAGAATGAAGGGCACATGAGGAGTGCTTGAGTTTCCTTGGAATCTTCATGCTGGGGCAGCTCGGAGCAGGGATTCAGAGGGCAGCATTCCCAGGATGAGCATGGGGACGCAGGATGCTGGGCTGTTTTCCCCCCCCCAGTTGCATATCCAAGTGCTCCAAGCCCTGCCAGAAGCAGTGGGAGTGCCTCAGAGCTCCCTGGAAGGGCTGCTTCTCCCAAAAATGCCAAAGGCTTCAGCTCCAAGGAGGCAATTAGGATCCAGCAGGAAATGAATCCAGAGATATCCTGCTCTGAGCTGCCCCAGCACGAGATGGGACACAGGTGACAGGCAGGAAGGGCTTTTCCAGAGAGGCAGAGCCAAAGGAAAGGGACTCACAGGGCTCAACATTCCAGACAGGGAGGCACAGCCCATCCCCAGATATCCCTGTGCCAATAGGAATTCCACATAGTGCCAGGACAGGAGCTCAGGAGTATTCCCTGGACTTGTGGAGGGAAAGGTGGGAAGCTGGAGCTGCAGGTGAGGCCACTTTGCCACCACCAAGCGCTGGGGACATCCCAGGAAAGGAGTGAGGACCCAAAGGGTGTGACAGCGTCCTAGGAAAAATCCCTGCCAGGATCCCTTTGCACACAAACTTCCCAAAAGTGGATATCCCAGCAGGACAGACCCGTGCCACCCCAGCTGGGACTTCTGACTCTGAGCCATTGGAACTGCACAAAGCCCAGGATGGGAAGCAGGGAAGTGGAATCCAAAGAAAAACCAGTGTCAAGGCTTGTTCCTGTGCTGCAAGGATTTTCAGGAATCAAGAGGTGAAGACAGGGAGTCATTCCTCATCCCGCAGTTGTGTTGGGAAGGTGGGAAAGTCAGGACATGCAGCATGGTGTGACACAGTGACAGCAGAGGGATTGGACACAACAAGGAAAGCTGGAAAAATTCCCAGGGAGCTGCTCCAGAGCCAGGGAGAAACTTGGTGTGGGTTGGAGGAAATCGCCTGCCTCAGGTCAAGATTTGCTTTTGGCACTTGGATACGACCTCAGGCAGCAAGGAAAAGTGGGAAGGTGTGGGAAGTCCTGGCTGAGGCAGAATGGGAGAGCTCAGGAGCAAGGGCAGCTCCTGCCAGGCCTTGGCCACACTTCCATACTCCCAGAGAAGTGGGAAAGTAAGGTGGGAGATGTCTGATCCCAGAAACTGGGACCTGAAGCCAGGGAGAACAAAGGCACAAGAGGTATGAACTCAAAAAACATGGAAAAAACAATGGGAATGGAGACAGCAAAGCACTTGGAGGCTGAAGATGATTCCCTATGACAAAGCAAGGAATTGCCCTAATCCTTGCCTATTTGGAATTTCCAGCCCTTTAGCAGCTCCTTGGAGCTGGAAGAAGGGGAAGGACATCAGTGACTGCTGATCCAGCCCCCTTCCCATCCCTCTCTGCATCCACAACTCCCCTGTGGATCTGACTGGAGAGCAAAGGGCTCCAGACTGAATGCCAGCTTCCAGCTGCAACATTCCCTCCTCTCCTTCTTCCCACAGCTGCCAAGGATGGGCTGTGTTTGCCTCCAGCAGGATCCATGCAGCATTGCTTCCTCCACACGGGAGCCATGAGAGGGAGCTTTGGCACAAGAAATGAGGCTCTTCCTGAAATCCAGCAGCTCTTCCCAAAAATCAGCACTGCACAGGCTCTGGGAACAAAGCAATGAGCCCAGTTCCAGGCAGTGCTTTCCAACTGCTTCCTTCAGAGGGATTTCTCAGCAGAGCAATCCATGCAGAGGTGCTGCTGGAATTCCAGCCTTCCCTTTCCTGCAGCACTGTAACACTGCAAACAGGGATCACAGAATTCCAGAATAATTTGGAAGTTCCCACTCACTGCCGTGGGCAGGGACATCTTTCCCTAGCCCAGGTTGTTCCAAGCCTTACCCAACCTGGCCTGGAATATTTCCAGAAATGAGGAATCTACACCCCCCTTGGCAATGTTACTCAAAGGCTGCAGTTACAACCACTATTCCTAAACCCACTGGAATTAAATATTCCTGCTCCCATCCTGCAAAGCCAGAATGTCCTACTGCCAAGGGAAGAATATTCCAGAATGGATAAGGACAAACCCAGCATGGAGGGGAGCTCCAGCCCAGCAATTCCCAAGGCAAACACAGAAGACTCTGCTGCCCAATGGAGGCTCTTGGATACAGCCTCAAAACACAAATCCAAACACACCCATTCCAGCAATAATTAATCCTACCTAATTCCCATTGCCAGGAGTAATCCTGATTATTCCTATGTCCCAATTTGTAAATGAAAGCTGTGTGGGCGAGTCCATGGAAATAATATTATCTGCCTGCAGGAAAAGAGCAGCAAAAGCTGAGAAAACATCAAAGTGCATGGAGAATGTGTTAGATATTCATCCTGCATCACCACGCTTGGAGCTTTTCCTCCTTCTTACGTGCCCTTGGAAACAGATTTCCCACTTTAATTCTGCATGGGACCATCAACTGCTCCTGGAATCTAGCATCCTAAAAGAATAGAACTGGGAATCACTGGAATTCTGTAACCACACTCCCCACCCTCTGCCATGCCAGCCCTCTGCAGAGACCAAAGTACCTCCCACAAATCCTGTTTGCTTTGGAAAAAAGTTGCTAAAAAGTTCCAAGAATCTCATTTAACTGCTTTGGGATAGTTTTCCCATGTTTCCCATGTGCTACCAAGGATGTGGAATGAGCCATCAGCACCCTGAGAGATGGGAGGGATGAGGTGGCTCCTGAAATAGGTGAGAAGCACAGGGAGCAAAGAAAAGAGGGAAGGTTTTAGGAGGAAATGAATATTCCAAATGGAGAAGGCAGCCCCAGTGGAGAAGAAGCAATGATAAATATTGGAAAAGAGCTGGTATATCCTTAGCACTGCAGGATCCTTCCCAAATTTTTGGCACTGCTGCAATGAAAGCAACAATAAAATCAATTTACTGGTGCAGAAGAGCCTCAGCTCCATTCCTCTGCCAAGGAACTCTTGGAATACCAACACTCAGCAGTGTTGGAAAGGACCTTTAAAGGTCACTCAAGTCCAAGGAAGAAGGATCAGAATGGATTTTAAGGATGAGGCATGGAATGGGTGACCTGTTGGTCAGTCTGGGGTGTCAGGCACTTCCAGCACTGCCTCTGCACAGGGTGGAACATCCTGTTGGAATGTCATGGGAATACCCAAAGATCAGAAGGCACAAAGCTGAAGAGGAAGAAGCAGAAGCCAAAAGATTTGGAAAACTGGAGATGCCTCGTATTCCCAAAGACAGAGCAGGAAGAGAAAGCAGGAAGTGTGTACAGTACAGATGAAGGAGGTAGCTGAAGCTTTAACATTTATTTCAGCATTCCAGGTGTGCTTTTCCAGGAGGATATGGGAGATCAGCCTTTCCAAATGCCCAGACAGCAAAGGAGTGATGGGAATGGAGACATGGAATGCTGGGGATCAAGACACAGTGATGGGGATCAAGACACAGAGACATTTAAAGCAGAAATAATTCCAAGAATGTGAATTTCATTTGAAAGGACTGGGATCAGATCTGTTTGTCAACAAAAACCAGGAATTATCCATGACAGGATACAATGAGAACCTTTGAGGGGCTCTTTTGTGCCTTTACTCCTTGACCTGTGGTAAGCCCAGCTCCCAGGAGTTATGTGATTCCAGGTTTTCCTAAGTCCAGTAATCACAGAGCAAATAAACTGCAGCATTCCAGACTGCTTCCTGTC
This sequence comes from Zonotrichia leucophrys gambelii, assembly GCF_028769735.1. Classification (NCBI taxonomy): domain Eukaryota; kingdom Metazoa; phylum Chordata; class Aves; order Passeriformes; family Passerellidae; genus Zonotrichia; species Zonotrichia leucophrys. The sequence continues at coordinate 48,555,908 of NC_088175.1, forward strand.
AGGGCAAGGGAAGGCCATTCCTATGGGATACAGTTCCAATGGCACAAAGAAGGAAACAGCCACCCAAGGACTGAGTCTTCCAGGACACAGCAGAGGAACGTCAGGGAAGGGACTTTCTAGTGCAACATTTGAGCCATGGAACATCAGCAGGTTCCCACTGGAATCGTTTTAGGAGGGAGATATCCCACTTTTCCTCACCTGGAGGCACCTCCCACCAGTAGTTCCATCTAATCCCAGGTATCCATGTCTCTCCCAGGGACAGAGATGATAATTTTCCTTAGTGCTTTAAAGTGCTTTGCAGATCCCAAGCTCTGCCTTAGTGCTAAGGGTTAATTCCTGCTGGGAATAAGGGCAGGAATGAGCTCCTTATCCCAGCTCCTGGGCCAGAAGGGGAGCTAGCCCGCTAGCCCCAGCCTCCCTGCCCCTCAGCTCCCCTTTTCCCCTCAAACCTTCCCAGATTTTTGTGCGTATTCCCAAAAAATCACCTCGGTAGTGTTTCCTGAGTGCAGGAATTCCTCCTTACCCTGTGCTGTGCTCCTGAACCACCTGCTCCCTGCTCCTTTTTTAAGGACCTACAACATCAAAAAGAACTTCTGGTTGCTCAGAATAAAAGGATTTTTTCTTCTCCAAATCCCTCTGAATCCAGAGGGGCTTCCTTCCTCTGATTCCACTCAGGGAAAGGTCACCTTTGGAACCTTAAACCACAGGGATAATGTTTTCCTGGCTGCTTCAAGCACTTCTGAAGGCTCTGAAACAGGTAAGGAGCAGGGGCTGGAGCATCCCACACTGGATGGAGTGGGATATCAGCACTTGGACCCAGAATCCAGTGGAATTCCATGCACCCAGGATTATTTACATCAATGCACAGTGGTTATAAAGTGCTCCTCAATGGCATTGGATCCCACTGGCTCCCGGGGAGCACAGCCCTGACCCATCCCAGCGCTTCCACAGCCCACACGGAGAACAGGAAGCTGGGATTTGCCAGGGGCTGAGCTCCTGGAAAGCACAGCATCCACCTACAATGGAAATAGCACTGCTGAGGAGGGGAAAAGGGAGCAACCACAGGATTCTAAGGAAGTTAAACCAGGAATTTCTTTTCCAGGGAGCTCCAGGGAGAGCCATCAGTAACTGCTGAGCTTTGAGGGGGAGTTGTGGCAATTCAAGGCCTTTTCCAGGTCCCAAGAATGCTTCATTTCCTACAATAGGTAGTTTTCCTCCTGCTCCCATCACTGGAAAACCTGCCTGGAGAGGTGGAGCAGGCTCCTCTGGGCCCGGAGGCTCAGGTAGTTTTTCCTAACTTGCTCAAGCTTTCCTGCATGGAATTGTGCAGGTGGGGAGAGGGGGCAGGCAGTTACCCCCAGATCCAAGCCACTTGGGAAGCAGGGGGCTTGGAATTCTGCCTGCCATCCTCTCTTCCCTCAGTCCCCAGAGGGAACAGCATGGGAAGGAGAGGATGACCATGAATTTTCCTTCAGGAAAGCCTCCCTATTTCCTTAATAAATACCTTCCAACCAGCTCAGCAGCTCTGTAAACATACAAGAGATTGCAACACTGGGAAAAAGTCCATCTTTTCCCTGAATTCCCAATGACAGAGGCTGGCACTGATCCACTGTGGATGCTGCATATGAGTGGTGTGAGGACCCCCAGGGATCCAGGAGAGACTCCCAGACTCCACAGGGGACTGGAAAATAATGCCAGGTGCATCTTGCAGTTGATCCATCCACATCCATGCAGCTCTGAGATGAGAATCCTGGCAGTCCCACGGGAATGTCGCCAGCTTAGAGGGGTCCAGGGAATCGAGGAGTGATGGGGGTGATATCCAGGAGAACTTTCTGCCAAAGGCAGAGGGATTGGGCTCTTGGGAACAGCGTCCTTCCCTCTCAGGAGTGCTCGGGGGAGAGAAACCACGGTGCCAGCCCCATTCCTGCTGCGCCTGGCCGGGAAGGGGAGACTGGATTTGGGGGGAATACAGCCCCAATGGCTTTAAAACAGGAGTGTCCTACAAAAGCAATCCCCATGGGAGTGTGCCGAATTGGATCTTGGGCCGGATCCGTGGTAGTGCAACAGGGCCCAAAGTCTCAATCCGCTCATTTCCCACAACCACCGGCTCGGTCCCGAGGAGAGGGATCTGGCCCGGCTCCCTCCTGCTTCCATCTATCCAGGTATCTCACTCCCAAACTCAGCAGGTGCCCCAGGGCAAGGAATCTGCCTCTGGAATGAGACAGGCTGAGGTAGGGAACTTTAGTGCCTCAGACCCTCTCAGGCCCCGTGGGGCAAAGCTTCTCCCAGCTCCAAGCACAGGATTCCAGCACAATCCATCCTCCAGACACCACCACTGGGTCACCCCAGAAAGGATTTTTCCAGCTGTCTCCTCTGATCCCAACTGCCCGATGACAGCCTCCTCCATGGATTATCCCACTGGGATCATTCCACCCCTTTCCCCTGCACTAAAGGGCCGAAATCATGAGGTCGTCCTGCTTGGCAGGGCTGGTTACATGTCCAGAAGGGGTGGAAGTCCGGATTTTGTCCGTGGCCAGGCATTCCTGGCTGCTCACACCCGTGGGAGTGATATCCATGAGTTCTCCGGATGAGCTAAGGGGGAAGGAGGGCGACACGGAGATTCCCGACGAGGGATCCGTCGAGCCCGCAAACAACCTCGGGGGCTTTGGGACTAAGTTGGGCTCGTACTGTGCCCTCAGCAGGATCTCCTGGTCGCTGACGGATTTGGGAATCTCCGCAAAGTCGCTGGAGCTGTCCGACACCATCATGCAGTAAATGTCCTGGAAGGAGCTGCTTTTGCTGTCCAGGTTGAAGAGGCTGTCGATGAACTCGGCGAATTCCAGCACCTGGGGACTGGGAACGTCGGCCAGGCGGCCGTTGTGGAGCGGGGGCTCTTCCCGCGGGGACGAGGACGCGCGCTCCCCGTCGCTCCCGGCGCCCTCGGCGCTGCAGCGGCGCTGGGGGGTGGTGCCGCCGCTGTTGAGGACGTTTTCCGGGGGCTGCGTCTCCTGGGAATGCTTGGAGAGGCTGTCAGCAGCCAGCAGCTCTGTCCGGGAGCTGAGGGAAGGGTTCTCCTCAGGGATAACGGGGTCTATATAAAAGCAGTGCGTCTCGTCCTTCTCCATGACCGCATGGAGGCTGGGGGAGCCCCGGATGCTCCGGAAGCCGGAGGAGCGCCGGGAATCGAAGCTGTAGATGGATTCGTTGTCCGAGAGGCTCTCCATGGTGGCCAGAGGGGCGCGGCGGTCCTGGAGCTCCACGGAGAGACGTTCCTTGGTGTCCAGGAGAAGCAGCTCCACGGGGTCCTTCTGCACGGGAGAAAGCGGCTTCGTCTCATAGAACCCCTCCAGGCTGATTTCCGAATGGGATTTGCTCCTGCAATGGGAAACAGAGAACACGAGGCTGCAGAATTCCAGAACAGTTAGAGGATCCAAGGGTTCCTCACACAGCTCCTCCAACCAGAGGCATCCACAACTCCAGGGAATCTCTTCTCGCTCCATCCTCCCAGCTGGAAATACCACAAACAGATTCTCCCTCTGCAAACTCCAGTTCTTGCCCTTCTCTCTTTTTTCCTGGCTCACTAAATCCTTCTCTCCTGTCCAGAGAGGCTGTGGACTATCCCTGATGGTGCTCCAGGCTGGATGGGGCTTGGAGCAACCTGGGCTGGTAGAAGGTGTCCCTACTCATGTCAGAGGCTGGAACTGGATCATCCTTAAATCCCTTCCAAATCAAACCAAACCAAACTTGGCTCCAAGTTTTACCTTAGGAAAACCTCACGTGTCTGGATAAAGCAAAAAAAAAGGAAGTCTCTTTCATAACTTTCCTGAACTTGCTGCAGTCAAATTCCTAAGCAACACAAGAGATTTTTTCCCCTGACATTCCTCAAGATATCCTGAAGCTTTAATTCCCACAAAGGCCCATGGATCTGTCTTTCCCACAAACACGGATCACAATGCTCCAAGAGGAAGAGGGCCCACACTTGTGGGTATTTATTAATATTTCTAATATTCCATATAAAATCTCTCCTTACTTGGTACTGCTGTTCCTCCTGTCCGCTGGGATGGGTCCAGTTCCAATCTGCACGGTGGGGCAGCTGGGCAAGGGCTGGCTCTGGAATATCAGCTCCGGGGTGAGATCCACCTCTGTAGGGCTCACCATCACTTTGGCTGCAGAAAGCAGAGCTGTTTTCCCCTTGTTGTAGTTCTCCAAGACCTGTCCAAAGAAAGCAGAGGAACAGCAGGGATTGACTGGAAGCTTTCAAACAGCTGGATTGGCCTCTTTCTTCCCAGAGCCTTCTGGAAGCACAGGGAGATAAAGGATTAGAAGGATAAATCCTGACACATCCCTGGATGTCACCTGGGCTCCAATTTAAGGGCAGCTCCTGGAATGAACCATCACCACCCAACCTCACGTTATTCTGATGTTAAATTTGGAAACAGGAGCTCCTGGGACTGTGGGAATTCCATTCCCAGACCCTGTCACACTCCATTCCCAATACCCAGTGCAAGACTGACCAGGAGCATCCCCTTTCCTCCTCTTCTCCAAAATAAACAGCCTGGTGTATTTAACCAGCAGCATTCCCAGGATAAGCCTGCCTGGCCCAGTGGTTTTTGGGATGACAATTCCCTGCCTTACCTTGTTGAGCCCTTCCATGACCACGTAGGGGAGGTGTTCGTGCAGCATGGCCGGGGAGATGATCACCTCGTTGAAGGCCTTGTTGTCCCCCCAGATGGCAAAGTAGGTGGGATCCTCCTGCTCACAGCAGCTGGAAAAGGGGTGCAGACAACAGGGAAAATGGGATGGAAGAGCAGGGCAGTGTTTTGGCATGTGAAACAGCAGGATGCAGAGGCAGAAAAAGAAGAAAAACAGAGGGAGGAGCTGTTAAAATACACATGGTTCCAAAATACTGCTTTATGGGGACATGATTATCCATGGGCTAATCATCATCTGAAGAGGAAAAGGACTTTGGACAAGGGCCTGGAATAATAGGAAAAGGGGGAGTAGCTTTAAGCTGAAAGAGGGTGGGTTTAGATGGGATATTGGAAAAAAATTCTTCCCTGTGAGGGTGCAGAGGCCCTGGCACAGGTTGCCCAGAAAAGCTGTGACTGCCCTATCCCTGGAAGTATTCCAGGCCAGGTTGGATGAGCTTGGAGCAATCTGGGATGGTGGAAGGCATCCCTGCCCATGGCAGGGGCTGGAACTGGATAAATCCTTAAGTTCCTTCCAACCCGAACCATTGCAGCATTCCATGTGCTGGTTTAGATTAGATATTGGAAGAAACTCTTCCCTGTGAGGGTGGTGAGAATGGAAAATTGGGATGGATTTCCAAGGGAAGTTGTGGCTGCCCCATCCCTGGAAGTGTTCAAATCCAGGCTGGACTTGTCTTGGAACAACCTAGTCTGGTGGAAGGCATCCCTGCCCATGATCTGCACAGTCCCTTCCAACCCAAACAATTCCATAACTCCGCCAGCACAGCCACAACCACTGTCCCCATGAGACAGCGGGGAAGAAAACCCCCTTCTCCTTGTCCCAGGGAGAGTTTTCCAGCCAGAATTCCAGCAGGAACTGCAGGACTCACCAGCACTGCTCGGCAGGGTGGTTGTGCACCACGTGGATGATGCGGCCGGGGGGGTACAGGGGCGTGCTGGCACTCAGGGCGATGGTCAGGTCACTGGGATGTGTCCAGAGCCGGTTGCTCGTCACCGAGTTCTCCTCTGGCTCCTCGGGAAGCTCGGATTTGGGAATGCACTTGGTAGCCCCCACAATGATCCGCCACTGTTCCCACAAAGAGAGAGGGGGGGAGGGAGGATTTGAGGAGAGAACAGCAAAAAACCCAGTTTTCTTTCACACAGGACGGATTTGCCCAAGGAAGGTGTGTGAAACACCACCAAAGGTGTCCAGGAAAAACACAGTGACACTGGGAACAAATAAGGAATGATACAAGGACAGGAAAACAGGGAAGCTGGATACAGAGATGATCCAAATGTTTCTGAAAGTTTATTTTCTTTTCCCAATTATATACTCTCTCCAGGTAAATTCCATCACGTATTATCCCTAAAAATCTTTGTATTTTATGGGGTTTTTTCCATCTTGGTGCAAGGGTAAAGACTGGGGAGGGACAGCTTCCCACATTTCCTATCTCCAAGACATGAAGCAGACCATTTATCCTGGAACAGCCTCACCCCAATGTTCTGACAAGCACAGGTGTTGGACTTCCAGCCTGTTCCCAGTTTTAACTGGTCAGGAAAATCCACACTTGGAATACAGACTTTAAAAGGGGCTCAGACAGAAAATTCCCTGCTCAGTTATTTGGGATCTGTGATGGTGAAGTTTCAGCAAGTGAGCCAGAATGATCCCACTGAGCTCTCCAGCTCCTTCCATCATTCCTCTGGTTCCCTAAATAATGATCCTGAGGAGGCCTGGAGGAAACCCACCCTTCTTGCCATAAAAATTCCCCATCCCTGCTCAGAGACATCTCCAGGTGTTGGCTCTTCCCTCTTACCTTTGGTTTGGTGCTTCTTTGGAGAACATCCAGAAGCTGCCGGCGAAATCCCTCCAGCTGAGAGAGCCCGATCCTGGAAGAGAGGTAGATGTGACCATGGAAAAGAGGAAGATGTGACTCTGGAAAAAAGGTGTGGTTATGGAAAAGAGGAAGATGTGATTCTAGAAGGGATTAAGATGTGATTCTGGAGAAGAAGAAGTGAGTCTGAAAAAGAAGAAAGTTATGGATATGGAAGACAACACCTGGGCAGGGAACAGGACAAGAAGGATATGGAGCACAGTAAACAAGGCATTGAGTTAAAAGGATGCAACATGGAGCAGATGGATTCAGAGGTGGGCTGTGGCATCACTCAGGAGCAGGAGCCAGGAGTGAGAGGCCCAGGGAATTACCAGGACAACAAGGATAAGATCAGTTAACAGGGAAGGAGGGAGGTGACAACCAAGATGGCACAGAACAGGTGAGTTGGAAAAGTGTCCTGGAGCTGAATGACACCACAGAGCAGATGACAGGATGGACAGGACCATGGCATCCAGGTAAATCCCAGGTTGCCTGGCTCCTGTTCCAAATCCCTGCTCAGCAGAACATATCCCAGGAGATGAGGAAGTTAAAGAATGCCAAGGCACAAGGAATGAGCTGGTTTGGAGATGAGGTGACATAGAACAGGGATTTTGGGACAAATTGGTCCAAATGAGGTGGCAGCACATCCAGGACAGGGCCAAGATAACACAGGAAACAAGGAAGGTGGCACATCTGATATTCCAGGTACCACAGGGAGGGATTCCAGAGGTAAGACATTCCCCCTTTTCTTTCAAACAGGAGGGATTTGCCCATAAAAGACACAACAAAGGTGTCCAGGAAAAACACAGACACAGGGAACAATAAAAGGACAGGAAAATGAGGAAGCTGGAGACAGAGATGATCCAAGTGTTTCAGATAGGAAACAGATGATTTGGGACAGAACAGCAGAGATTCATCAAGGAATTCAGACACTTCTCCACTTGCCTGGGCACCAGATCTTTGCCAAGCACCACTGCAGTCACAAACTCCTTGGAATACTCCATGGCATCCTCACTGGAAGAGAAACAGGAGCAAGGAGAAGCAAACAGTGTTTCATTCCCAATTCAGTGGCAGGGAAACCAGGGGCACAGACCCCAATCCAAGCTGCTCCAGGCTTTGGGGATTTGTGCCTTGTGGAAGAAGAGCCTGATCACCACATCCTATGGCCCAATCATCCCCCTGCACACGACTCTGGATATAGCTGGGAAAGGAAATGCTTGAACTGAATGCCTCATAGTCATTTTCCAATAATTTGGGAATGGTGGGACAGCCAAGGAAGAAGATATTTCCTGCTCCTGAGGCTACAATGTAGGATGAAATATACCAATATTTGGGGGAATTCAAATGGCAAATTCCTGGAGCAACCTGACTTCCAAGACAAGAAGAAAGAAATCAAGATTCCCACTGAGTTTCCTGGAGATATTCCCAACCAGTCACCATGGGCAGAGGCTGCCTCACTGACCTAGGGATGATCCTGAGCATGACACAAGTCAGGAGCTACCAAGGCATCCAGGAGTGGACAGTTTGGAGCAGAAGGCTGTACAACTCTCCTGAAATATCCTCCTCTGTAGCTCTGTGGCTGCAGAAGAGCTGGGAATACTACAACAAGGAATGCCAGCATCCAGATTCAGCAGCAGGATGGTTTAAAACCCTTGGCTGCTCCTGGAATATGATGCAGGAACTACCAAGAGAAGCTTCTCATGATCCATAGCTGATTCCAAGGATCCCCACGGTGTCTGTCAGGACCAGGAGACCTTCCCTCACTTCCCAGCAATCCAATGGGATGTTGTATTTGGGAATGACATGACCAGAAGGTCTGTTCCCATTTATAATGGGAGGGATTCACAATTAATCTCTCCTTGGTTTTGCCCCACGGCCAAGGGAGGAAAATCAGAGCAATCCCTGTGAGAAATTTTAGGCTGCAGAATGACAGAAATCACATCTCAATTCCAATTTCTTTGGAAAAGGAGTCCAAAGAACTGGATCAGCTGCTGCAGACACCTGCATTTGGTCAAGTATCTCCTTTATTTCCATCTATTCAGTGGGAGGGGGCAGAGAGTAAGGAAATTGCATCCATTTCTCATTAAATGTAGACCCATGGACAATTCAGTTATAAACCAGAATATTTGGGAAAGTGGCTATTTGCCATCCTAACTTGAATACCAAACTATATCCCAGAGGAAACATTCAGCTTCTCCAGGCTGCCTTGTCCATTTCACTGCCCCCTAGAGCCTCTCCAGGAGGATCCAGTGTATCCCAGGTGTATCCCAAGACCTACCTGAGCAGCCCACCTGGGGGGGAATAAGCAAAGCACTTCAGGGACGGATACTGGGGACGCAGCAGGAAGGACAGGATGGCAGCTGTGCCAGCTCCAAGGGAATGCCCAACCACAATCAGGCCGTAGTGCTTTGTTCCTCTTCCCTAAAAAACATGGAAACAACAAGGAATCAAGGTCAGGTTAGAAATGAAATTGAATTTATCCTCCAAATCTCTCCCTTTCCCCAGTTTTGGAGTCTGTTTCTATACATGAGCATTCCAGATTCCAGCTGAATGGCTCCTTGCTTGTTCTGAATCATGGAATCATCACAGAACCCTGGAATGGTTTAGGCTGGAAAGGAAGGGAGAGATCATTCCATTCCACTCCACACCTTCCACTAGCCCAGGCTGCTCCAAGCCCCATCCAGCTGGGAAACCCATGCCAGGGCCTGACTGGAGGCTGGACTTCATCCACTTCTTGATTTCTACATCTGGCCTACTGGGACATTCCTGAAAGAAAGAAGGTGGAAAAAAAAAAGGAAAGGCACACAAGCTATCTGAATTATTTAGGATTTGATGGGAGCTTTTTGTCCCTCCTGAAAACATCCAAGCCCACACAGAAAGTGTCTCTAAACCCTGCTGGACACTTTTCTCTGGAATATCTGTCTTGGCAACCATCAGAAACAAGGTCCTGTCCTGGTGGGACCTGGGATGGCACTTATGGACCTAAAGCCTGGAAATATTCCTCCTGAGTAACAGAACAACTCCCATTTTCCCTTTCTGCACAGAAGGCAGAGAAGAATGAAGCTCCATCCCCAAAAGCTAGATGCTGGTTTATGTCTCCCTCCATCCACCAAATATCCCAAGGCAGCACTTCAGCAACTATTTCCAACATATAAACCAAGGGAAGCTGCTTCCCAACATCTCCCTTGAGTCCTGTGACATCTCCCTGCCACCAGGAATGTGCCCACAGGGACAGTCACCACCGCATTCCAAAGAAAATCTCCATAAAAATGGGATTTTAGTTCCTGCTGATTTGGTTTTAATGCTCCCTGTCCCTCACTGCCACCATGTGGGACTTCCTGCCTCAGGAAAAGGAAAATAATCAGGAGCTCTGCACTATTGGTGCTTCCAAAATAAAAAAGCCTTGCAGGAAGTCTGGATGGGGCTTGGAGCGACCTGATCTTGTGGAATGTTCTCTGCCCATGGCAGGGGGTGGAATGGGATGAGCTTTAAGGTCCCTTCCAACCCAAACCATTCCACAAAATGAGTAACTAGCTGGAAATCCAGGAATTAAAGGAAGAGCTGAGAAATGAATACAACAGCTCAGGGACACAGAGATTCCCTTAAAACCCAGTTTTTTATGGAAATCTCATCCTCTGTCCAGAGACAACTTGTACTCACCAAATCCCGTCCAAAAGCTTGGGACAGCACCATCTCCTGCTCCAGCTTCTTCTTGATGTACTCAGCAGACAGCACCATTCCCTGTGGGAGCAGGAACACACAGCAGGATGTAAATGGGATCTCAACATCCAGAAGGTGAGGAAGCTCTGGAATGTCCCTCAGCATGGATCAGGATGGAGGGAGATCTGATTCCCCTCTGCATTTCCAAAGTTTTGGTGCTTAAGGAGTAAAGGCAGTTCTTAATTAAGGAACACTCCAAGGGCCTATTCCTGGGCTTTTAGGGGGAAAACTACCCCAAATCCAATTAACTTAAACACGGGATTGTGGATTTGGTACTTCAGGCCAAGGGACCTGGGGCAGAACAGAGAAACAGACTTGGATATTCTAAATATTGGTGGTTTTAAAGCCAAATTATCCTATTCCAGGTAAATATGGGAAGGAGTTTTCAATTTAAATCTGGGAATAAAAGTGTGAATCATTTTAATAGAGTTAATGATTCAAACACCAAAGGGAAAAGCACAAGGAATTAGTTCCTGCCTTCTCCAGCCATCAATATTAAGGGGATTTGGCTGTCAGAGGACATTCATCCCAAATTATTAAAAGTTTTTATTCCCTAGAAGTCAAGGAGTGCTGGAAGATGAGAAAGATCATATCTGGATCTAAACATTTCTCCTCTCTGCTAAGGAGTGTTTCTCTGATTCCAAATGTAGTTCAATGCAATTCTAAATGCAGCTATAAACAAGCAACTGGAATTTGGTTTGTTGCATAAATTTCTGATAATGGTACAGTTTAACTCAGTGGGAAGTGAGCCCAAACTCCAAAAAATGGGGGGACACTGGGCAAAATCATCTCCTTGGCTGTTTTCCTTTAAATCCCTATCTTAAAATGGGAATGTTATTGGGGGCTCACTCTTCATCTCAGAGATAAGAAAAGATTCCTGGCTCCAAAAGCAAAGAAAAATATATGTAAATAATAATATATAAAACCTCAGTTATCCCAGAGAGCTGGATTGGGGGTTGGAGTTAAAAAGGGTAATGAGGATATGACAGCAGGATAATGAGAGGGAAAAATCAGGGAAACATCAGGGAGAAATCAGAGGTAAATCAGAGGAAGAGCTGAGGAGTGGGTAGAAAATGAGGGGTGGAAATTTGGTGGGAAAATTAGGTGGGAAAATCAAAACCAGGGATAAATCAAAAGCAGGGATAAATCAGGAATAAGTCAGGAATAACAATGTTGACTGTCTTGCATCGATATCACCTCATCAAGCCTCCAGAGATCAAGTTTTATTCCACTGTTATGGAATTTCTTGGGTTGTTTCAAAGAGGGGCAGAAAGGCATAAGAGAAGCCAGTGAGGGGAAAAAAAAGCAAAGAAACATGGATTTTTCCAGGTCCTCAGTACCTAAGATGTCTTTGATCCCAATCTGGATACTGAAGAGAGGAAGCAGGACAGGAGAGACCCCACGCCATGGAAATGAGATAAATGGGATGCTGCCACCACCAAAAGGCACCACAGTGGTTATGCCTTGTCCCAGCTCCTCCCCAGCTTCCAGAAGAGTCTCCACTCCCAATCCTAATGAGAAGTGAGCAGCAGGCCACTGATCTAAATTCCCACCGCGAATTTGGGATCCTATTTTTAGAGAGCGTGACCCAAATCCACGGTGATGTCACTGCTGGGAGGTTACTCAGCCTTCGGGACGTGTTTTTGGTAATTATACCCTAACAGAGACAGGGATTTTAATGATTATGGAATGAGACTGTAAACTTCCATCTAGATTCACCATTGGAAAAATTCCCTAAAATTCCTGGAGTCCTGGTTTGGGTTGAAAGGGACCTTAAGGATCATCCCATTCCACGGACAGGGACATGTGCCATTAGCCCAGGTTGCTCCAAACTTTATCTAACCTGGTCTTGGATGCTTCCAGGGATGTAGCATCCATAAATTCTCTGGGAAACAAATCCAATTTCAAGTTAATAAAACTATTTGGGCTTAATCTAGCAAGTTCACATATAAATAACCAAATGGATCAAAGATTTAGGGAAAGGGAAAGGAAATATTCTGCATTGTTTTGCATCCCAAAGGCACAAAACTGCTCTGAGATATTTGAGATTTTGGGGGAAAACCCCTAGAAGGGTCTATTTATGAGAGAAAAATGTAGGAAATTCTCATTACTGGGATCATGGCTGAGCTTCCAGGACTTTCCAGCAGCTCCTTGTCCTCCTGGTTGGCTCAACACCAGGAAACAAAGCTCTGTAACATCCTATTTTCACTAACTTTGTCCTGGGAGTTCAACAATTAAATGTGGATTCACCCCTTTGGCTGAGGATTATTTTTAAAATTAACTTTGTTATAAAATCAGTGGACTTTATTGCAAAAATAGTGAAGTTCGATTCTTCTTTGAGTTATAATCCCTTTTTTTTGGCATTCTAATCCCTAAACTTTAGTTCCAGCTCTATTTTTTGATCCAGAATAGCTCAGAGGCCTGATAAATATTTTTTTTAATTGTGACATTGGAGCTGTGGAGTGATAAAAAATTTCATGTAAACATCAAGACTTGGAATTTTAGGATGGCTTACAGACACCCCCGGGGATGGGTGGGACAGAAGCAGCAGGAAAACACCCCAAATGAAACAAATCCTGGGAAAGCTCCCACGTAGCCAAGTCCTTGTTCCCAAATTAAATGTGTAAGTGAGACATTGGATTTGTTTGGATATTAAACTTGACTCCTGGACATTAAAAATGCATTTTAAATTCCATTATCTCCCTTAGTTTTCCCTCGGGAATCAACAGCACATTATTGTCTGTAGATTAATATTGATAATAATTCCAGAGAAAGTGAATATTTCTCTCCTGGCAGTAATCCCAAAAAAGAAATAACACAAAGGACAAATAAAAGCTCTGTCTGGAACAAAGGGAATAAACTGATAATGTTTCATGGAAGTCGCCAGTGGAGGAATATTTTCATATAAAGATCAAAAGCAAAGCCAATTTCTGCAAGGATCTACTCCTGGATTTTCATTGAATCGTGGAATTCTGGAGTGGTTTGGATTGGAAGGGACCTAAAAGCCCATCCCAGTTCCATGAGCAGGGACACCTTTCACTAATCCAGGATCCTCCAAGGTGTCCCAGCCCATGGCAGGGATTGGAACAGGATTTTTAAAGTCCCTTCCAACCCAAACCATCCCAGGATTTCATGGTTCTATATCCTAAAGCAGAGGGAAGAGGTTTGGTATTCCAGCAGGACACCATGAGGCAAGCTGGAGCTCCCAACTCATGGCTTCCAAGGACTTCCAAGCTCCACATCTCACCTTGAGCAACACCACCTTCCCCCCAGCAGCATTTCCAGCAACTGCTCCATTCCTTACAACCTTCACTCTGGATTTTCCTTTCCCAACTTGGCACTGCAGCTTTGGAAGCTGCCAAATTCCTGATCATCTTAAAAACTCAGCACATCGTTCCTTTGCCAGCCAGGGGCAAAGGTCAGCTCTGGAATAAATGGATTTAGCCAGCCCAGAGCTGCTCACAGACACAGAGCACCCATCTAATTTCACGGATCTGAGTCCTGCCAGCATCCTTGGAGGACATTCCCATCACAGCAGAATTTTAAGCACATTCTCAGGCTTTGATTGAAAATTCCTTAAAGGTTGTTGGAAGAAAAAGTCATTTGAGTGGCTCCAGGAATTTCATTGTGGGTCTCCACAATGCCTTCCTGAATTTGGAATTCTCTAATTGCACTGAGTTTTTAATTACACGCCCAGTGATTTTAACTGCTCCCACTAATTGTTTAACACCTCAAAGCCCTTTCTGTAACTTCTTTTTCAAGTAATTAAGACCATTTGGGGGTTTATAATTAAAAAGTGAAATAATTAAAAAAAAATCCACGGGGTTTTGTTTGGTTTGGGATCGTTTTCCCTTTGTTTTCCCCACCTTGTGTCCCAGCCATGTTCCGTGGTGCCCCTCAACCGGCAGGCGCTCCGCGTCCCCCGTCAGATCCGTCAGGGCATCCTGGAAGAAAAGCAGTCACCTTGCTTCAGGTGAGTCAAATCCAAGTCAGGACTCCAAACTGGGAAGGGCTCCACCTCTCTGGAATATCCACCAAGGAGGCCACTGCATATCCCACTTACTTTTGGGGACAGAGTCCCCCGGATGCTGATGACCACCTTCTTCTTGTCATGGTCCACAGCCACGTAGAAAGGGGTTTCATAAACCTGCAAGAGATCAGGAGAGACATTCCTGTAGGATTATCCTCAGAAAAAAGGTGACAGAGTGCATGACAGGATTTATGTCCAAATAACAGAATTTTTTGATGGAAATGGAAGAGAAAAAGGCTTCATTTCCCTTCTTTGTCCCAGCAGAACAGAAGTGGGTAAATGAGCCTTGCTTGGTCGTATCCTATGCAAGCTGTTACCGCTCCAGAGCTCAGTCCCCAAGGGGACTGGGTGCCAGAAGCCAGCTCGCTCTCAGACCAAGGCCGCGGGTTAGCCCCTAGCAAGCAGGGAGATATTCAGCTCTTAGTGATTAGGCAGCTCTTGTGATTTCAGCTTTGCTTGCTAGGTAGCTTTTCCCTTGGCCTAAGGCTCCAGCAGACGGTAGAGAGAGGAGAAGCAGAAGACGCTGGCTGTTCCACGAGTATGGCTTTATTGGAGGGTCCGTGAAGGGTCTCAGCTCTTCTTCTTCCGAGTTAGTAGGGGTACAGTATGCTACTTTGATACCCTTGGCCTGGATCCAATCCTGACCAATGGCAAAGGTGTTAGAGTGACCATAAGTGACCAATAGTAAGGTTTAACACAATATTGCCTTACATGGCTATAGGGATAAGGTACAAGGCGGATGTCTCTGGAGACAGGAAACTTCTTTGCTGCTGTGTCAGCATTCTATTCTCCAAGGGGCCCTGGCTAAACCTGAGGGGTTTACTACAAGTGGGTAAATCCCCTTGGGAAGGGGGCCTGGGGCTGTGCTTACAGCGTCGTGGCAGGAAGTGTAGACGATGTCCACGGAGGTCATGTTCTCGTCCAGGAAGTGGCGGCGGATGGCGATGGCGTTGCAGCCACAGCAATTGTCCTCCTCGATGGTGACGCCGGGAGCGTAGCGCGGCCGCGACGGGCACAGGCAGCAACACCTGCGGGCGGGAAGCACGGCTTTGAGGGGAAAAGGCTGGATTTGGAGTGGCATTCCTAGAGGAAAGGGAAAGGCGGGCCCTCCCAACCTCATCGCGATGGCAGCGAGTGCCAAGTGAAGGATAAAACCATGAAACAGCCTCAAAATCTGGGATCGGGTGCAGTTTTCCTTTTGAGCACCAGAGAGAGCTACAATGCAGCCAGTCCCCAAGGAATCTAAGGATTGTGGGGTGGGATGGCTCCTCAAAGGATACTGTCCTTGGAAGCACAGTTTTCCAGTGCTTCAATGTGGAAAAGCCAACACTGACTGAGCTCCAGGTTTATTTATAGGAAAACAATGGGTTTAGAATCATCCCAAAATAAAAAGAGAAACTCAGGTTGACTTTTCTTCTTTCTCTCTCATAAATAAAAGTATTCCCAAGGAATCACATTCCTCCCAATAGCCCAGGAAGTGCCAAAAGCTTGTCCCCAAATTGAATCCGGTGACAGAATTCTGGCAACTGGAAACAAACCCTTGCACCAGGGCAAAAATTCTGAGCTGGAAAAATCCAATTAATCTGAGGGAGCACAGCCCAAGCCAGGCAAATCTTGGAGGTCTTTTAATCAGGACCCAAATGTCAACTCCCTGATTTCTGAGCTCCAAGAAGCTCTTTTTGGACTTGGTGTTGTGCCAGGTGAGTTGTCTCCGCTGGCTGTTCCATGCTCCAGAGAGGATGGAGCAGAGGACAGGCTGGTTTATGTACTAGGAACTGGAAGGGATTCAGAAAGCCTTTGGAATATGAAGCCCAGGGAGATGGAAAGAAAAACCATGAGGAGAAGAAGGTCGAAAATAAATCGAGCAGGGAGGAAGCACCAAGGGGATGAAATACACATGGGGAAAAACAAAGTTTTTCAAAACGTGGGAAAACCAGGCAGGAAAAAAGGGATGAGGGTGGGCACTCACGAGCAGGATCTGGCCAGGCGGCAGAGTCCACATGTGGGTTTCCTCATGAGGTAAATGGGCCATCCGTAGGCAGCCAGGGCGAAGAGCATGTAGTAACACACCTCCCGGTACCGCTGCATCTCTTGCTGGAAGACACGGCACTCCCTGAGCCTGCCATCTCCTGCAATTCCCCCCTCCATTCCCTTTTTCCATGGTTAGGCACGTGCTGAGTGCCAGCCCCCTCTCCCAGCTGCGCTGTGGTGACTGAGGAGAGCGAGGTGGGGATGCCAGGCAAGAGCCACCCCCTCCCAGAGATTCCTCTGCCTGATTTCCTGAGGAATTCTCTGGGGTATCCCACCATGCTGCCAAGGAAGCTGCTTCCTGCAGATTTGGAAATGAGCTCCCTAAATATCCCCTCTCCAGCAGGCCAGAGAATGCCTGGAGAGGGCCACAAAGCCAATGTGAAGCAGTTGCATCCCATAAAAGCTCAGTTATTCCAAAGAGCTGGATCGGCGACTGGAGTTAAACACAGCAGGATAATCAGAGGGGAAAATCAGAGAGACAACAGGGAGAAATCAGAGGTAAATTGGAGGAAGAGCTGAAGGGGGAAATGGCAGAGGGATAATGAGGGGGTGGAAATTTGGTGGGAAAATCACAATCAGGGACAAATCAAAATCAGGGATAAGTCAGACAAATCTAAATCAGAGATAAATTAGGGATAAACCAAAATCAGGGATGAATCAAAATCTGGAATAAATCATGGATAACAGTGCTGACTCTCTAACAGCAAAATCACCTCACCAAGCCTCCAGAGATCAAGTTTTATTCCATTCCCATGGAATTTCTTGGATTATTTCAAAGAGGGGCAGAAAGGCATAAGAGAAGCCAGTGAGGAAAAGAAAACAAGAATGACAGGTGGGTTTGGAGGATCTCATATCCCAGGGCCTTACCGCATTCTTCAGATCCAGGTATTTGGTGTTCCTGGTCACTGGCATTCCAGACAGGAAAGCTAAAATGTCATTGTTTGCCTGGAAATCACAATTACACAGAAAAATTCCTCTGTGTGACAGCAAGACAAAAATCCACTCTCAAATATCCCAACCAGGCCCCTCAAATACTTCCAATGGTTTTACTCCTCCCTGATTTGAATCCCAACTCAAGGGGGGAAAAACCCATTAAAATCAATCAATTTCCTACTGGGCTGACAATGTGCAAACCTCATCAGCAGCTTGGAAAACTGGGAATTTCCTTCTGTAACCTGAATCCCAAATCAAGGGAAAAACTCCAGTAAAATAAATCCATTTCCTACTGGCTTTGACAATCTGCAAACCTCAACAGCGGCTTGGAAATTTAGGGATTTTGGAAATTTTAGGAATTTTTCCCCCTGCAGATCGCTGGAATCATCTCCATACCTTTGTACAGTGGGAATAATCTTCCCATTCATTTCCAAGTACCTGCAACCCCCTTGGAGGTGTTTTGGCATCAAGAGCACCTCCTGTATCATCTGCCTGGAGAGGACCAATCCAGATTCCAGCATCGGCTGAGCCCTTTGACAGGGAAAAACTCCTGGAAAGCTGCTGAAGTTCCCCATTATTTTTCTTTCCCACCTCAGCGAGCGAGAACAGCCCGGAGATGAGGTGGGCAGAGCCCTGCAGCTGTTTCCCTGCAGGGAATCCCAGGGCAGCTGGGATGGCAGGGGCTGCCACGTTTGCCCACCTCGTCCAGCACGGCGTTGCGCTTGGCGCGCTGCCGCTGCCGCAGCAGCACCAGCCCCGCGATGATGTCCGAGGGCACGATGTCCAGGTCCCGGAAAAATTCCGCAAAAAGGTAGGCGATCTCGGAGTAGGCATCCTGCAAAATCCAGGCAGAGAGGGCTTGGAGAAGGAGGAGGAGGAGTTTGGGTGTGGGAAGCCTCAAAACAGGACACAGAGTGAGAACTGGACTCGTTTCTGGAGCTCAGCCTCCCAAACAGGCGCGAGATTCCTGCAGGGAATGCCAGATCTGGACTAATCACATGATTATTGTGTCGTGTTTGTTTTCCACAGTCGCACTCGGGGGCTGGATTTGTGCCGTGTGTGGGCACCTCGACATCCAAACAGCTCATACAGGACACAGGGAGGGAAAGGGAATGGGTTTGGCCCTCTCTATTCAACAAAACAGAGAAAATGGGATGAAAACCAAGCAAATGCCAATCCAGTGCTACCTTGGAGTCATCTTTTCTCCTCTAAAGCAGAATAAAGGCCATTCCAGGAGGAAAAAACACTAATTTTGTCCTATTTAAGAGTCTCTTCAACTCTAAATTTGCCCTGGGATCCTTTTTCCCATATTTATCCCAGACCTGAGATCCTGTTGCCCAAACTTAACCCAAACCTGGGAGCCTTTCCCCAGATTTACTTCAGACCCTTTTGCCCACATTTAACTTGCCTGTACTTATTCCAGACCTAGGATCCTTCTGCCCAAATTGAAGTTGCCCAAATTTATCCCAGACCTGGGATCCTTTTGCCCATATTGCCAGGCTTTTCCAAGTTTATTTTGGATGACACCCAAGCAAAAAGGCACAAAAAGCACAACTGAGACACTGAATGCAGAATTCCCAGGAATGAAGGTGACCAAACCCAAAAAAGGAGGGACAGAAATGGAAGTGACCTGAGAGGGTCAAGCAAGGCTCTAGAGCAGAGGGACAAAGATATTTTGAAGAGAAATGTCCTTTTTCCACTTTTTGCTCTGTGCTACAAGAAAAGAAAACCACGAGAACTTACAGTAGAATATTTTGGGAGGCTGGAGAGGGGCTGGAATGTGGGTCAGTGCTGACCTGTCATTACTCCAGCCTAAAGACAAGGATGATCCAGAGGCTGGAGCAACAAAACGTGGAGCTGTACCCACCAATGATCCACATTTGACTCCTGCCATCCAAAACTTTTCCTACAAGGATGATCACAGCCTTACCTGAACCTTTACCCTGTGTTTTCATAGTATCCTTTATCCAGCATCAAAACCCACAAGACTGGAGTGTTGTGGAAACCCTGAGCACTCCAGGACGGGATTTCTCCTCTCCCTTCTTTGACCATCAAGACAGTAAATCCCTTCTCTTCCCTGCAGGAATGACCTACATCCTTTTATCCCTGCCAAACTCCTGGCATGTGGGATGACTTTCAGTCATTTTTCACTTCCCTACAAAAGCCAGTTAAATCCCCATTAAGAACTGGGGCTCCAGGTGCCAACTCTCTGTGCCAGCAGTGCCTTTGGAAAGCCACCGGCATTCCAACCGCAGTATCCTTGAAATCCTGACCTCATCAATCCTAGCATGGCTCCTGCGAGCTCACAAGAAATGCCAAGAGCCTCCAAAGGAAACAGGACAAACACCCATTAATCCAAAGTGGCAGCTCCAGCCCTGGATGCTGTGACAAAAAAAGGCCCTGATGGAAGTTCAGTGCATATTTTCCGCTCCAAAGGAACAGCTTTTTCTGGGAACACCTGACATTATTCCTGTTTGTCCACCTGGAGTGCTCTGCTACAAACCCTGAAGGCTCTGAGGCTTCAGACTTCACCTCAGATCCTTTCCCCAAAGCCATGTCCATCCCATAAAACACTTTTCCAGCCTAGAGGACAACGATCCTCTCCTGCTACTTTTTTTATTTTTTTCCATGGGGTGTGGGATGGGCAGCAATGGATTCATTTCTGATCCATTACGTGCTCATTCATTCCACACGCTGCCATGCCAGGACACAACATCAGGGCTTGTTCCTGCAGAGAAAAGAGGCTGGAAATTGCTCAAAAGCTGGATGTAAAGTGGAAATTCAACAGCACGAGGAATGTGAGGCATTTGGAATCCACTTTTATTCCAAGCTTAACAAAAAAGAGAAGCAGTCACTGCAAAATGGAAAGTTTGTTAAAAAGAACTCGAAATATTTGGAATACTTTTGCAATCCTGAATAAAATGGGAGTTGTTCAGGGCATTCAGGTGTCTGTCAGGGCTCTCTCTCCCAGGAAACAGAATCCACACTGTGCCTCAGGGCAGGAGTCTCCAGCACCCTGGCAAGGTGACCTGGATGTGCTCTCAGGGAGAAGGGAAGAGTCTCTGCTCTGGAGCACCAAGGAAAAGCTGCTGTGGGAGCTGCCAGGGCACAAAGCTCCCTTGGTCTCAGTTTTCCAGACGGATTTCCAGATGGATTTCCCCTGCAGATAAGCTGGGAGCTGGCAGGCCTGAGCTTGAACTTCCCAGAAGGACATTCCCAAGGAACATGGTGGCATTTCAGCCAGGGAAAGGGATCCTGGGAGGGGCAGCATTCTGGGATACAGTGCTGGACTTCTGCACAAGGACTGTGACAATTCCTGAAGCCTTCTACACTCTGAAAGCTGCACCTGTAGACAATTCCACAGCACTCCCTAAGAAATGCTGTTAATCCAATATTCATCACCTGGGAAGAACAAACGTTCACCTGACTCTCCTTTATTTTTCCACTTTCCCTTTGGAGCTTTCAATCCCTGCCTCATTTCTCTTCCTCTCCACGTTCACATCCCTTCCAGTGTGCTCCTTTTCCCGCTGCATCCTTTTGGAGCACGAACTCTGGGCTATATTTAGTGAGGACACGGCGGCTGTGGTCGGTCCCTTGGTGTTTTCCCTGTCATTTTCCGTGCCCTTCTAACTGGAGTTAAACGTCTGGGCGGATTTTTTGGCCACTGCTGGTTTTGTTGGAATGTCCTTGATAAATCCCAGCTTTTTCCCTGAGAGGTTGTAACTAATTCAGAGCTCAGTGTCTGCAAGTACACAAATCTCCTGATTTTTATGACTTTCTCCTCCCTTTGGGAACAACTCCCTGGTTCTGCTGGCTCCTTCAGGAGTCCTCAAACAGTCAGAATTTTAACTGACTTAGTTAAATCAAAAGCCAACTTTTCAAGCTCCAAAGTTTGACTTGCCTCTCCAGCAGGTCCTCTGGAATGCTGGTGAATCCCACCCTCAGGCACAAACCTGCTCCTAGTGATTCTAAGGAGAATGGAATGATAACTTTTGGGGAAGGAGTTTCAAGGCCTTTACCCTTCCCTGCTAGAGAACAGCAAGGGAAAATCCCAATGGCAGCACATGAAAATTCCCAGTGACCTTCACGTGGACCTATGGATTAGACCTTTTTTGATTGTCAGGAGATCCAGAAGGATTTTGGTGATTCCAGGTTTTTGTTTTTCCATTTCCAAATTCTCCTCCTTAAGGGTGTGAGATTGATGGAAACAACAGGAGAAAGTGCTCAGGAAGGGGCTGATAAAGGGAAATGGGAGCTGCCCAGGAAGTGCTAACCTGAGAGAAAACAGGGATTTCTCCCACTGATATTCTGACTCCCAACAGGAGATTTTTGGTACCCACCGACTGGGAGTCCTTTGTCCGTGTGCAGCACAGGAACACCTTGAGCCTGCGTGTCCAGCTGCTGGCTTGACCCTCTTCCAAGCGGTGTCTGGGAATAAAGGGGAGAGCAGGAATGTGAGGAGAGGCAGAACATGGTGTAAGATCCAACATGGAGTGGCACAGGCTGTGCTGTCCCTGGAAAAATGGGATGAGGTTCCCCCAATCTTCCTTTTCCCCAGACTGAGCCCCCTGAGCTCCCTCAGCCACCCCTGGTGCTCCAGCTCCATTCCCTTCCCTGGATATGCTCCAGAGAAGTGTGAATCCACAGGATCAAGCACTGTGTTTGGATACCTGGTATCCAAACATCCATCCTGCCTGAATGGGATGCATGGAATGAAGTTCCTGTTGCAATTTGGCAGCTGCTCCATGTGCCAGGATGTGCAACCACTCAGGAGGAAAAATTTACCTCAGGGTGAGGGAGTGGGAATGGCACAAGAGACCCTGAGCATTTCAGACATGCAAATTTTCCCAATCACAGAATCAAGGAATGCTATGGGTTGGAAGGGACTTTTAGGATCATTGTGTTCCACCCCCTGCCACAGAAGTAGGGATTGACTCTGTGCCAGAGTGCCAAGCTCCCTGAAGTCCACAGCTCCTCTTTTTTTTAGGGAAACACAGATTTAATCCATGCCAGAGGAATCCAAAATAAAACATCACTCCATTTTCTGGCAGGTTATCCCATCAGGATAAGCCCAAGTCCAGAAAGTGGTTTGCACCTGGAAGGAAAAGATGCTGGCAAAGGAATATTTGCTTGAAATGGAAGGAGCAGATCCCACAGGGATCCATCAGCTCCTGCCTGAGTATCTGAAAACAGCTCTCCATAACCTTTCAGAAGAGGAATGGGAATATGAGTGGCAGCAGGGCTTTGCTCCCCCAGATTCCAAAGAACTCCAGAATTTCCCTGGCGGGGTTCAACAACCAAGTGCACTCTGAGCTGTTTTCCCTCCATCTTTTCCCAAATTCTTTCTTCCTAACTTCCACACGTTCAGTAGGAGCTCCAAAGCTCCATGGAAAAGCCTTGGCACAGCAAGCCAAGCCTTTTATTGGGTTGTTTCTTTTTCCCAGCCCACACACACCACGATGCCACTGGGAAAGGAAAACCACCGTGGGACACAATCCAGCCAGGCAGAGAACTTCCTCATCTATTCCTTGGAAAGGATTTCTTTCAGCAAGAGGGAGAAGTTGGGAATGTATCCTTTGGAAACAATTGTTTGAGCAGTGAACAGTCACATTTGATGTTTGTTTTTCACATCATAGCCCACAGCGTTTGCTTGTTAACAGCTGTTAACATTCCCTTTCCAGAGGGAAAAATCCATGAACAGCAGGAACAAGCTCTCCATAAATACTGCAGGCCTGGAGGGAAAAACTCAGCCAAGGGAGAAAGGCCTTCACTCAGCTTTCTGAGATCTCAAAATTCCCCACAGAGGAGAGAATTTCGGGTTTGGTTTGAATTTACATGTGCAAGCTGTGGAGCTCAGATTTACTTTAGAAAAATCATCAAGAATTCTGTAACGGTTTGGGATGGAAGGGAGCACAAAGCTCATCCCGTTTCAGTCACTGCCATGGGCAGGGACAGCTCCCACTGTCCCAGATTGCTCCAAGCCCCATTCAGCCTTGGACATTTCCAGGGATGGAGTAGCCACAGCTGCTCTGGGAAAACCATTCCAGTGCCTCACCACTCTAACAGGGAAGAATTTTTTTCCTGGGATGCAGTACATCCACAGTATCATCCTTCTTATCTTCCTGGGAATGTCCTGATTCCAATCAGCAATCACCATGCTAGGCACTAATTCCAAATATTCCAGGCCATTGTAACACATTGGAAAGGTCAGGAGGAATATCTGGCTTTCCACAAAAAAACCCAGGCTCCTTCTCACAGAACTTGATGCACTATCCTTAGAAAAGACCATTTTCCCTCAAAAGGGACCTCATTCCAAGTCATTGGAATACAAAAAATACACAAACCCAATGAAAAATGGGATATTTATGGAGTGGTTTTTGAAAGCCTCATTTTTTATCCCTCGGATCCTGATGCCCTCCAAAGCCACATTCCTCAAGGACAGTCACAAATCAAAGGAAACAAAGCCTGTTTGTGTTGTCCCCTACTGGAAAAAATCCTTCAGAAAAAGCTCTGCTTGGTGAAAAAAAGCTTTTTCTCTCCCCATCTGGGGAGCTCCAAGATGGAATCAACTCTTAATTAAAAGATTCAACTGCCAACACAAATGGAATTGTTCCTTGGCCAAGACTAAATAGGAGAAACCTCAGGGCAAAAGGTTGGATTTTGGAGAGGAAAATAAAGGAAGAAAGGGGATTTGGAAGGAGATGCTGCCTCAAAGTAAGGAAAATTTAAGCACACACTCAGTGTTTCCACGGAAAACACTGCTATGGGATACGGACAAACAGGTTGTTGTGGTCAGCAGGGTCCATGAGGATCCTCAAATCCAGTAATTAAGGCAGAATCCAGCTGGATTCTGCATGGCTTTGCTTCCTTTGGATGCAGGTGCCCACACACAGCACCTGACAGGGAGCTGCATCCTCCCAAAATCCCCTTCAGTGGAGCAGAATGGTCCCTGCAGCAAGGCAAGGAGAAGGGCAAGATCCCAAAAAATCAGGACACCCTTCCAGAAACCTTGCCTTGGGAAGCTGTGGTGGCCCCATCCCTGGAAGTGTTCCAGGACAGCTTGGACAGAGCTTGGAACAACCTGGCATAGTGCAATGTGCCCCTGCCCATGGCTTAAAGGGCTTTAAGATCCCTTCCAACCCAAACCATCCTGGAATTCCCTGGCTTGAGGAGGATTTTGGGTGCCTGTAGCCATAAGAACACAGCACTGGTAATGCTGAAACCCTTCATTGGTTCTTTCCTTAAATCTCTGTGTCCTTGGATAGAAGGGAAATTCAGTCTGCTGTGAAGACAGGCTGGGAGAGCTGGGAATGTTCAGCCTGGACAAGAGAAGGCTCTGGAGAGATCTTAAAGTGCCTGAAGTGGATCCAAGAGAGCTGGAGAAGGACTTTGAACAAGGGGCTGGAAGGACAGGACAATGGGAAATGGCTTCCCACTGACAGAGAGAAGGCAGGGACAGATGGGATATTGGGAAGTGATGCTTCCCTGTGAGGGTGGTGAGGCCCTGGAACAGATTTCCAAGAGAAGCTGTGGATGCCCCATCCTTGGAAGCATCCAAGGCCAGGATGGAGCTACCTTTTCTAGTGCAAAGCATCCCTGCGCATGACAGGGGGTTGGAATTCCATGATCTTTAAGGTCCCTTGCACCCAAGGCACCCTGGAATTCCGGGATCCCAGGGAATGCTGCCTCACCTGAGGTTGTAGGTCCTTAGGTTGCGCTGCCGGCGCTTGGTGGCGCGGAGCTTGACGAAGGTGCGTCCCGTGGGATCGAAGACACACAGCACAGTGATGCACACACTCAGGATCACCACCCAGTTGCACACCACCATTCCTGAAAAAAAACAAAACAAAACAGGAGTCACGTGCTCTGGCCCTTACTTCCCATCCCAAAAGGAAATCCTCTGGAAAGGCTTTTAAGCCACAGCTGGATGAGTCTTCCGGCTGTTTTATGGGGCCATTAAATGTTCCCTGAGCATCCGGGGCTGCACCATTAACATCACCCCCACCAGGAGACTGGGAAAGGCTTCCAGGAAAACAGTAAAACCATTCTGAAGGGCAAGAGCAGAATTTACAGACTGCCCTTCCCTGGGAACACAGATCCCTGCCCGAGCGCCGGCAGCACAGGCGGATGAATGGAAGGACTGTTCCGAGCAATAAACAGGAAAACAAGCCCCACATTGACAGCTCCCAGCCACTTCCCAGAGTCAATTGGCACAGGGGAATGAAGGATGCCCGCCAATCTGTCGGAATGCTCCCAAGCCACATTCCAGCTCCGTACCCAGGGTGACACTCTTGGCTGTGATGTCGTTGCAGGAGGTGTAGTACTGTGTCAGCCACACGATGCCCACGATGGCGTACACGAACTCAATCACCAGGATCGCTGGAAAAAATGGGAACAGCACGGATGACAGCAGCCTCTTCCCTAAGGATGAGCTCCTCTTCCCATTTTCTCACAAGCAATAGGTATAAAAACGCTTTGGAAGGGGATGTGTAAGGAGATGAGCCTAAAGTGTGACATGTTCCAAACGGCTCCGAAAAAATGGGATCGTGGAGGGGTCAGCGCCCTTGGTTGTGTCACAGGTATGAATCAGAGATCCAGACCTTCCTCCCACGCTGCTGGAAAGACTCCCTGAGGCAGCAGGAATGACAGGACCCAAACCTTAACTACCTCAGACAGCTGGCCTGACTCACGGATCCAAACTATGTGAGTGTGTGGATCCAGGATTAATCCTGCTCACTATGCTTAGCAAACATTCTCAGCACCTTTGCAGCCCTTCCCATAACAGTTCCAAGGAGACAGCGCCTAAGGAGCTCCTCAGTTTTGCATGTGACTGACAGCAAACTAGAAACTGGGGATTAACAGTGCTTCCCTGGAACAACAAAAGCTGGGAAACTGCTCTGAAGTGCCCATCCTCCCACTTTCTCCCCAGAATTCCAAAGGACACGTGGGCAATCAGGTGTGGAGAAGGTGAATACCTTGCTTGGGATTGCTTAAATTTTGGTGGAGCTGAGACTAAATCCAGCCTGGCTTATCCCACTCGCCCTCCTTATCTCCTGCTGGCACAGAATCTTTCCTTAAGTGGCTTTGCTACAGACCTGGAAAGACCAGTTCCAGGAGACAGAGCTTTCCTGGGCAAGGAATCAGGGCTGGGACTGGTTCCTGATAAACCCAATTTATGCCTGAGTTAGGTTTTGCTTCCCTTGGCTCCTCTCCCCTTTGCCTGCTGCAGGACAGGAGCAGCAGGAGCAGTGATGAGACATTCCCAGGTTCACATTAGAGTTAATTCCCTAAATTCCTCTGCATTAAACAGCACACGCTTAAATTGGGATAGTCACATGGACCTTGCCCACGCACTGGTCACGCTCCCACTTCCATCAGCACAACTGATCAACCACCAGGAGTAAAATACCCAGGAAAAAGGGAATACAAGACCCAAAATCCAGAGGAAATCCCACTCCTGAGCACACAGAGAGTTTAAGGAAGAAGAAGGGATGTTTTGGGGGGGCAGGAAAACCTTTCTTTGGACTCTCCCTACCTCCTTTGCCCCACTTAGTCTGGTTTTCACAGAAACTGCCAGGCTTTCCAGGCATCCCTAGGGAGACTGGCTGGGAAGCTGGAGAGGGAGATTTGTTTGCTGTTTGCGTTAATGGCTTGCACTGAGCATTCCAAGTCTTCCAGACTGAGCTTTCAAGCAAGGTTATCCTTATTTTAGTGGATTCTGCAGGAAAACAACCCAGCAAAAAGCAGGGATGCAAATGGACGATTTGTTTGGAATGGATTTGGCTCTGAATCCCTCAAGATTTTTCTCCTAAAACCTTTCATTTGGCACAGAAAAATCTGATTAAATTTCTGTACCTGGAAGGCAACGGAATCCAGGGAAAACAAGCTAAAAGGGAATGAGGGATCAAGGAATAACTCTCTTCCCTGCTCTAGTTTTTGGAGAGGGAACAAGAGGAATTGTTTATAGGAAGATAAAGGGAGTGAGCAGGTAGAAAACCTCTTTTGCTCCCAGTGCCTGGAGGGATGAATCAGGTGAGTCAAGAGGCAACACCTCAGGGTCAGAACCCTTGGGATTTATGCCTCTATCCTTGGAAAACGTAGGGGGGGGGGGAAGAGAAACAGAAGGGGAGCAGATTCCATGAGGGAAAAGGAGGCTATTTGGGACATCGCCCGCCAGTCTGACAGCCGTGACAAGGCGCAGCCTATGGATTCATCGGGATGCACGGCACATCCTGGCAGCCATCTGGCCGTGCCAGAGGAGCCCCAGAGGCAGGGAGAGGAGGCTCCAGGGCAGAGCACGGGGAAGCGCGGAGGCTCCGGCCGCTTACCCAGTCGCACATAGAGGACGTACTGCATGGAGTCCCGCGGCTCCGTGTACAGGATGCTCCCGCGCATGCTGAGCCAGATGATGGCCAGCTCGGCGATCATGCAGCTCAGCAGGATCCCCAGGTAGCCCCGGCCGTGGTCCACCAGGTTCAGGGAGCACGTCTCGTTGGGATTGTACACCAGCCCGAAGAGCACCACCGAGAGGATCACAAACCTGCCGGGCAGGAAAGCCAAGGAAACCATGGAATATCCCACAGCTGCTTCTCTCCGCAGTGTCCCACAGCTCCTTACATTATTCTTCATTTGGGCCCCAAACCCCCACAAACTATCCAGAGGCCCTGCTATCCCCATCAGAATCATTTCATCCATGCCACATTATCCCATGGGATTTGCCACTCCAGAGAAGTCGTGGCTGCCACATCCCTTGGAAGTGTTCAAGGGCAAGTTGGACGGGGTTTGGAGCAACCTAGGATGTGGGAGCCATCCTTGCCCATGGCAGGGGGTTGGCATTGGATGGTCTTTAAGGCCTCTTCCAACCCAAACCATTCCAGAATTCCATACCTGTTTTGCCTGAGCTTCTGTACAGAAACACAGCCCAAAATTCTAGTGGAGAATCTTGAGCAGCACAGGAGGATAACAAAAAGCTCTGGTCAGGCTCTTTGGAACTAGGCCAGAACTTGGAACAGAGCTTAGCTGGAAAACGGGAACAGAAGCTGGAAAAATGTTGGTGTTCATCAGGAATGTCCCAACCAAACTTTCTGGCCCCATGTAGAAGCGCAGGGAGAATTTCCAGGCGTGCCAGAAATAGCCAGAAGAATTCCTGGGTGAATTCCAAGCATCCTTGTGCCCTTCTCACTTACCAGGTGGTGTGAAGGAGGAAGAGGAAGACGGCTGGCAGAACCAGGTCATCGCTGCCCACAGACCAGCGCCGGCGGAACACGACAATCCCTGGCATGGCTGGCGGGTCCCGGGAAGTTCAGCAGGCACAGCACTCACCTCCTGGAAAAGAATGGAAGCAAAGCTGCTGCTGAGCCTCTTCAGCCCCCTCTGGAGAGCCCCACAACCTGGGAGCCATCCTGATTTATCCCAGAGCTGCTTCCTTCCAGCACCAGGGGGCATGGCATGCTCGGGAAGGAGGGCTGGGATTTGAAGGAGTGGGAAGTATTAGGTGAAGCCGGTGTGTAACTCATCCAGATCCACTTCATGGGATTACCTGGAATCCTGTTAGGCTGTGATGGTGAGCAGCCACTGTGGGATTTGGGACAGGTCATCCTGGCCTCAAATCTCTGGAAAACCCTGTTACTGTGTTTTTCCATGCACAAACCTGCTGCCAGGCTGTTGTTGTCCAACAATTTTCCCCCCCACACTTGGCTCAGGAAGCCAAAATATCCATTAACAGCCAGTGACAGCATCTGGGGAACTATAGACTGGCTCCCAACTGCACTTTCAGTGAGGATATTGGCTCCTAGGAGATCTCCCCCTGGACCAGCAGGAGCATCCTGCCAGCTCCACATCTCCGTCGCATCCGCACCGGCCCTGACAGGCACGACCAATTCCAAGGTGGAAGATTGAGGAGCTGCTGTTCCTCCCTGGGTTTTGTTTGTGCTCCTATTTTTAGGGCTTCCCAAACCCTTTGGAAAATAGAAACAGGAGTGGTGCAAAGTCACGAGACTGCACAGGGCGCTCCAGCCTCCTCCAGCACAGCCATCCCACTCCATCCCAGCTGGCCGTACTCCAAACTGCTCCAGAGGGACTCTGGCAGCACACCTTATCCCACTCCTGCCTTCCTGGCTCAACACATGACCCACTACCAGGAATTCTTCTTGGTTTTGACAAATCCAGGATGGTGTCTTTGCACTCTTTCCACAGACACCAAGGATTTCTGGATTGGAGGATTAGTCCTGTCCCTCTTTCCATGCCCTAATCCCTGTCCCACTTCTTACCTGTGCTACCAGGGAATGCTCCACCTCACCTGTGCCCCTCTGCTCCAAGCTCTCCCAATTGATCCATCTCAGTTCCCAACTCCTCCAACCTCCCAATTCCCACATCCAAGCACTGCTGCTGGAGTGCTCCACCCGTGTCCTGCGGTGGCCATGCTGTTCCAAAGCTGCACTTGCAAATCCCTAAGTGCTCTTGGATTTTTGCCTCTGGGAACCCAACAGCAGACAACTAAGTGTCCTCATCCATTACTCACAACACGATTTCTGACAGCATTCCCAAGGGAATATTACCTGCAATACTTCCTGTACCAGGCAAAAAAAACCCCCCACACTTGGATATGATGCCCCTAATTTAGTGCTGTGAGTAAAACAAATTAGAAAGGGAAGGATATCCATAGAATTCCAGCATAGCTTGGATAGGAAGGGATCTTGAAGATGATCCAGTTCCACCTCCCTGTCATGGATTGGGACAGCTCCCACCAGTCCAGGCTGCTCATGATTTAAACTAAGTTGAACCCTCCAGATAACACAAATGTTGGGTTTGAGACAGCCCATGGCACCAATTCCTGCCCTGTCCCACTAAATCCAACCCAGCAGTCAGGTGTGGTTACCCCACCACTTCCCAGAATATTCCAAATCCAGAGTCGTCTCTCCTGGGGCAACACCCACACTCACTGGGATGGATTTTCCAACCCATTTCAGCCACCCATTACTGAAAACCAACACAATCCCCTCAAATTCCAGGAGATTCCATAGTTAACAGGCCGCTTCCAGCTTGTCACTCAGTTGAAAGAAACGCTCCACTCCACAA
This sequence comes from Zonotrichia leucophrys gambelii, assembly GCF_028769735.1. Classification (NCBI taxonomy): domain Eukaryota; kingdom Metazoa; phylum Chordata; class Aves; order Passeriformes; family Passerellidae; genus Zonotrichia; species Zonotrichia leucophrys. The sequence continues at coordinate 48,586,258 of NC_088175.1, forward strand.
ACAAAGCAAATGCGAAATTCCAACGCCATTTGGATTCCCACTTCCTCAGCATAGAATAATCAGAGCACTGAGTACATTCCAGCTCTACCTTCACTCCTTTGGCCATCTGGAGACTGCCTGCCAGCCCCATCGTGCCTGTCATTCACCACCCAGGACAGCTGGGATATCACAAACCCTGGATACACCTCCAGCACCTCCCAGCCCAGCTCCGTTCCCGTCATCCCTCGGCTGTGTCCCACCAACGCGCCTTCCGGAACTCTTCCACCCCTCCAGTTGGGCTCTCCCAGTTCCCAGCACCCTCTCCCAGTTTGAGAAGCAGGATATCAACGACAGCAACAAATATCCAATGTGGATTCCTTATCCACGGCAACAGATGGGGACAGAGCGGAGAAGCCTGTCACTCACTGTCACATATGGGAATACTCACAGTGGAACTGTCATTTCACTTACCAGGCTCTCAGGGCAGGAACATTCCCAATTTATTCCCATAGATTCCTGAATTTAAACCAGGAGGTTTGGGGCTCTGCCCCTGCTTTGGAAAGGAGGGAGATGATGGAAGGCCTGAGGCTGAAAAACCCACCAGAAAAAGCTCTCACTGTGAGGACTGTTCAGCTTCATTCCAGCACAGCATATCCCAGGAACGGTTTTAAGATGCTGAGGATACGATCCAGCAGAGGAACTGGGAGGACCGGAAGGCTGGAGTGCAAAGAGCCCTGAGACCACTGACCCCGGCTCTGTGACAGCAAGAACCTCACACTGCCCCTAAAACTGCTGCAAAGAGCCAAACATTCCCAGGATCTTGAAAGCTGAATCCCGGTACAAGCAGCCCCAAGCTCCCAATGCTGAAAAAAGGGAAGCACATGCACAAGGAGCCCCCTGAGAGCCGGGCAAGACCTAGGGAAGCAGGAACCTTACATGGCATGTGGTCCAGCCGCTGCGCATCCTCCTCTCCCAGAAGGGTATTTCAGGAAAAGTGCATATCCAGGGAGACAGGCATCACAAGCTCAGGAGGGAACAGCAAACTCTTCCTGCAGCCATTGAAAATCCCACTCGGCAAAGGGAAGCACGGCGTGGGAACTGGGATCTGCCTGCCGACAGTGCCGGGCATCATCCTCAGAGCAAGTCCCTCCCTGCACCTCATTTATCCACCGGGAATGCCGAGAGCCAGAGGTCGTGACTCCCCCTTCCACACCCCCCAGCACCCTCTGGAAGGAAGTGACATCATCCCTATTCTGAGGAGATTGTACGTGGATTGTGGGAAGGAGGACTGGGAGCGAGAGCGGGCGATGCTGTCAGAGATGCGGAGCCGGGAGAGGAGGGAAACCCTGGAGCGGCACAAACCTCCGCCCTGTTCCCACCGGGAAAGCGGGAGCGCTCGGACACAGCCGTGGCACAGGGCTGGGAAAGGCTCCTGGCCACCGACTGTCCCAGTGAATGGCCAGGGGGAGGGGACTTGGATGGGACACAAAAGGGACACACAGAGGGGGCCACCCCGGGCACAGAAAGGAGAGACTGTTCCAGAGGAGCCTCTCCCGGCCTTTCCAGCCGTTAATTCCTTGTGACATGCTCTGGGCTATGACAGGATGTGGGGGAAGGGGAGAATTAGCTGTCTGTAGGGAAAGGCTTAGGGAAAAGAGCAAGGGAGAAAAACGCTACAGTGAGAAAACATTCCAGCTAAACCTCGGAGACTTAGGCTAATCCAACAGCCCATCCCATCTGACATGAGCCTCCTTAGGGAGAAGTGCACCAGGAAATAAAGCTGAAGGAAAAAGGCTGTGCCTGGATCCTGCATGCCAGGAGCCCACCCACACCACAGCAACACCCCCGGAGTCACCCACTCCCTCCACCCAATCCAGGCAGGATTTGCTCCAAGCTCCCAGAATCGCAGATTCCCGAGGCACCCACACAGCCCAATGCTCCAACCCCCTGCAATCCTCATCCCTGCATCCACAGGCTCACATCCCCCTGCAATTCCCCATCCCTATATCCAAAGGTTCACAAACTCCTGTAATTCCCCATCCCTGCAAATCCCCATTCCTGCATCCACAGGCTCACAACTCCCTGCAAATCCCCAACCCTGCAATTGCTCGTCCCTGCATCCACAGGTTCACAACTCTCTGCAATTCTCCATCCCTGCATCCACAGGCTCATAACCCCCTGCAAATCCCTCTCCCTGCAATTCCCTATCCCTGCACCCACAGGCTCACAATCCCCTGCAAATTCCCAGTCCTGCATCCACATACTTACAACTCCCTGCAAATCCCCATTCCTGTATCCACAGACTCACAAGCCCCTGCAATTTCCCTTCCCTGCAACCACAGGTTCACAACCACCTGCAATTCCCCATCCCTGCATCCACAGACTCATAACCCCCTGCAAATCCCCCTCCCTGCAATTCCCCATCCCTGCATCCACAGGCTAACTCAGAATTCCCACTTCCATCACCTCAAAACCTCCCCTGGTTCCCAACCTGCTGCTGTTCAGAGCAAAAGCCAAACCCAGGCTGAAATCAGATCTGCTGGGAGTTTTCTCTCCCTCTGCCAGATCCCTGGGGATGTCTGCATGGAGGAAGCCCTGCTATCCCAATATTCCTTCCCTACCTTTTCTCTCAGGCACCTGATGGCACTTTCACAAGACCCAGGTATGACAAAGCAATCCCATCTCATCTCTGTCAGCACCCTCTCCCAGCTGGTCTCTGCAAATTCCAGAGTCCTCCAGGGTGACTCACCCAAGGAAATTCCCTCTAAACAAGCCAGATGTTTGCTTTCACTGCTCAGGGCTACAGAATTCACCAAAAAGATTGGATTTGTAGGTCTCAGTGGATGGTTGCAGGTGTTGCTAAAGGACAGAGCCCTTGGCTGTTCCACAGAAATCCAGCACCATGTCCCAGAATGCTGCCCCTCCCAGGATCCCTCTCCCTGGCTGAAATGTCACCATGTTCCCCAGGAATGTCCCAGTCCCAACCTGCTGTCCCACTGGGAAGTTCAAGCCCAGGCCTGCCAGCTCCCAGCTCAACTTCTTAGGAAATGCAGCAGGAAAACCAAAACCAAAGGAGCTTTGTGTCCTGCCAGCTCCCATAGCAGCTTTTCCTCAGGAGTGATTTTCTGTTCCAGAGCAGAGGTGCTTCCCTTCTCCCTGAGAGCACATCCAGGTCACCTTGCCCAGGTGCTGGAGACACCTGTCCTGAGGGCACAGCATGGATGCTGCATCCTGCGTTTTCACTCTGCAGGATAACACAGTTCACTTCCCTAACCAACAGAATTGTGGTCCCATCAATCACCCCAAATACTTCCTTCCCTCGCCAACATGTCCCATATGGGCTTCCATTCCAGGCTGGACCATTCCCTTGCAGCTCCCAGAACCCTCCTGTTCCCACCAAGCACTTACTGAACTTGACGGAAATCATCAATTCCAGCTTGGATCCAACCCCACCAGGCCCCATCCAGCTGTTCTGAAGGGTTTTAAATGAGGCTCTTTCTGTTTCTGAGTTGGCTTCTCACAATCTGGGAATTGTTCTCGCCTTCCAGGGAGAAGGGGGATGGGTCACATCCATACAGAATGTCCTGAAGCTGGCCAGAGGAATTTGCATGGAGCAGCTCTGCTCTCAAGCCAGGCTGGGAGAGCTGGGATAGCTCAGCCCAGAGAGGAGAAGGCTCTAGGGAGCCTTAGAGCCTCTTGCAGTGCCTAAGGGGGCTCCAAGAGAGATGGAAAGAGCCTTTGGAATAGGGCATGGAGGGACAAGACAAGGGGGAATGGCCTCCCACTCACATGGTGTGGGTTTGGATTGGATCTTGGGAAGAAAACCTTTCCTGTGAGAGTGGTGAGGCCCTGGCATGGATTTCCCAGAGAAGTTGTGGCTGCCTCAAGCCTGGAAGTGACAAGTCCAGGCTGGACAAAGCTTGGAGCAACCTGGGATAGTAGGAGGTGTCCTTGTCCACAGCAGGGGGTAGAATGGGATGAGCATTCCGTGTCCTTTCTAAACGAAACCATTCCAGGATTGAATACCAAGAGGGGACAAATTCCACAGCACCAAAGGAAGGCAAATCCTTTCTGCCATTTCCAAGGGGCAGGAAGTATCTGCTGCAAGCAGGGCCTGCAGGAATTGCAGGGAAAGCTCTTCCCAGGGGAAAGAAGGCACAGCAGCTGCCGGAAGCTTGTGAGGAGAGCTCTGCCCTCACCGGAGGTGATTAAGGGAACAGACCCCTACTTTAAGGAATATTCCATGGATTCATGGAAATATGGTTCTCCATTTAAGAACCATATTTATAAGCAAATCCCAGGCAGAGATCACTGGCAAAAATCAATGGGGATAAGAATTTTGGGATATCTTCATGGCTACTTTGAATATTCTCCTTGATAATATCCCATTTTCCAAGGAGAATGGAATAAAAAGAGTCAGCAGCAGAGCCAGGGAATGAAGCTTGGAGACAGGAAAGGTTCAAAGAGCCTCCTGTGGCTTGGCACACTTTGGATGTGGCTCCCTCGGGATAAGGCCATGGCACCACAGTCACCTCCACAATGTCATCGGGACAGAACTAATGGGATCAGCTTGGATCTGGAACTCCAGCACTGCCCACTGACACAAATTCCCAAAATAATCTCGGAGCATCAACTGACCTTCAAAACACAGAGAACAAGAACTTACCTGTTTGGCCCACCAGTTTAACCCTGAAATCCTGGAATAAATTCCTTGTAACTGCAATGGTGATGGATACAGGATTGGTGTAGCCACTTCCCAGTTGGCCCAGCACTGATCCATCTCCATCCCACCTCACTCCTTCCTCAGACTCCTTCCCAAAGTCCCTTTGCCATAAACACAACAAGGTGCATGTTCTCCTTGGTTAAATCCATCCCCTTTTTCCTTAACTCCAAACTCTCCTGCTTTGGGTAGAAAAAGGTCTCATGAATCCCACATTTCCCTCAAGCATGCACAACATCTCCTTTCTGTTACACTGGGAATTATTAATTTTTAATAAGGAGACTCCAGTATGCATCTCTTTGGCATGGACTCGACCGCAGCAGTGGTGTTTTCGGGAAAAATGGGACTGTCTTGCAAACCCTAATGGATTTAGTGCAAGAGGATGGACAAATCCCAAAGTGCCACTCCCAGCACTTGTTCCCTGTTAAAAGCCAGATAAGGGATTCACTGAATCAAAAAGAAACAAGGAAACTCTCCACTTTGAAATTAACCTCCTCTGAACAACTGGGACCAGTTCTGAGACTGTTCCCATGGATCCCAGTCCCAGACACCAGTGACACTGCACAACCCAATGCTCCTCTCCACTGGATATCCCTGCACCACCCCATGGGCCAGGATTTGTCCACAGCTTCACCATTAAGGCTGGAAAAGCCCTCCAAGATTGAGTCCAACCATTCCTCCAGCACTTCCAAGGCCACCTCTATCCCATGTCCCCAAATGCCACATCCACATGGCTTTTAAATCCCTCTGGGTATGGGGATTCCACCACTGGAGCCTGCTCCAATGCTTTAAGACCTTTTCCATTGAGGAATTTTCTCTAATATCCAACTTAAACCTCCCCTGGTACAATGTGAGGCCATTTCTTCTCATCTGCCACTTATTCCCTGAGAGCAGAGCCTGGAGTCCCACCCGACTCCACCCTCCTGTCAGGGATTTGTGGAGAGTGAGAAGATCCCTCCTGATCCTCAGTTTTTTGCAGGCTGACTCCCCCAGCTGCTCCTTGTGCCCCAAACCCTTCCCTGGACATGGTCCAGCACCTCCATGTCCCCCTTGGTGAAGGATCCAGAGGGTTTTATTAATTCCAGCCCTCAGCAACCATCCCTGGGCATAAAGGAAGAGGTTTGTAGGGACAAGTCCATAAAGACAGGGATGACTGTGAGATACTCCAGCTGCCCAAATGAAAGGGAGAATAATACTTGGAAAGGGATGGAAAAGCCTCACTCACACCTCCAAGATTCCCAGGACTTTTCTCCTTGACCTCGACAAAAGCACACCTTAACTCCAGAGCTCCAGACTCATCACCCTACGGAAAATCCAAAGCCTGCACAAACACCTGGCTGAGAAACAAGGGGAGCCACCACTTTTTCAGGAACCTGGGAGTGGAGAAGGAACTGTCACACAGAGTCCCAGTGTGCTGCCAGGAATGGAGTTAAAAACAACCCCCAGTCGTTGTCTCGGTGCCGGCAGCTCCGCAATTCCACCCACAGCTTGTGCCGGCAGAGCCCACGGGCAGCTTCCCGACCACTCCGAGCTCGGGCAAAAATAACGGCCAAGTTGCCACGGGGGAAAATGTAATAAATCCCAATTAATTTGGGATTTCAAGCACAACTCCATGTTCTACAGGGGAATAAAATCCCCTACAACAAGGAAAGCTTGGTTTGAATGGGGTAGGGAATACAAAAGGAATAGCTGGATGAGGTGGTGGATACAGCAATAAATGCTCCTGGCATCCCAAATCTGCTCCCAGGTGTGGAACAACAGCTCCCTGGATATATTTACTGGGAATCACCAAACCTTGGTTTTACTGGAATATCCCACAGCCACACACAGAACTTGATAATTCCTGGTTGGAAAGCACATGGTCTCTGAGTTATTTATAGCCAAAACTCCAAGGGCTGGATGAAGCCAGCCAGGGCAAATCCAAGAGGTGACCAGTAATTACACAAGGAGAATTTTGGATGGAGCCTCATTTCTTTAGGGAAAGCTATTTTCCACTACAATCCTGGCAAATTCCTGACAGTTTTACTCCACCCTGGAATGCTTATCAGCTCAGCCTCCTTTTCAAAAAGGCAGAAAAAAAGCAGAAGGAGCAAATATCCAGGTGAGATACTGAATTCAGAGACACATCCCTGTTCTGGCACATCTGGAAGCGATGCCTTCAGGAAGAGGGAGGAGAAGCCCAGTCATTCCCAAAAGGAATTGCCTCTCTCCCCTCCTGCAAGCAGCTTCTTGGCTCCCTAGTTTACACTAGTGGGCAAACAGTTTTCCCAATAACTTGACTCATTGCTTCAGGAATTCCCTGGGGATGAGTCACATGCAGGGAAAGCCACCGGGAGCGGCGCCGGGACCACCGCTGCCAACACGAGGAGAGCGAAAGAAGTGGGAGAACACAAAATCCCTGCCAAACTCGGGAAAACTGTGTGGTCAACACCATTCCTTGGCACTCCTTCCCTGCTCCCCCCTCCCCACAAATGTGCTGGAGAGGAGAAGCGCATCCGGAGAGGCGGCTCCAGGCTCCAGAGCCACGGGAATCGTCAGGGAGAGGTTCCCTCCATGTGCATCTGCCGGCATAGGAGGCAATGCTGGCTCTGCTCATCTCCTAGTTTAATTTTCCTAAGGAAATTTAAACTAGGGATTATTTCCCTCCTTCCTGGAACTGAGGGGGAAAGAGGGACACACGTGGAATTTCAGGGCCTCCAGCTTCTTACTCTACTCCCTGCTCACCAGCATTCCCAATTTGGCCTTTTTTCTGTATCCCACAACTTATCTCAGGAGTTTTCCTCTTCTCATATTCCACGACATGCCCAGCTGCAAGTCTAAAATGATGGGAATCAATGCTATATGGAAAGGTTTTCTGGGAATCTAAACCCAAATGCATCTTTTCTCAACACAATTTGTCCTCATTAAACATGATCCTGGATCTGTGACACTTCCAGGCTCAAAAACCTTGGGAATGGCTCCAAGCAGCCTAAACCTGACCTGGACATGACCTATTCCCATTTTCCTGATGCTGCCTGTTTATTTCCATCACCGTGTCCCTGCTTGTTTCCTTGGCTGAGGACATGCCTGTATCCCACATTCCTAGAAATCAGCCTGGAAAGAGGTCATGGAGGTCATATTTCCCAAAGTCCAAGTGAAACTTCCAGTGGATGCCACCACCAGCCTATTTGAGTACCTCATCCTGTGGGAGTAAGTTCAAGAGGGAACATTCCTGAATGCTATGAATTCCTTGAAAATGCCATTTCTGTGCTTTGCCTGTTCCTGTAACTCCCCAAACCCTCCCAGATTCCCACTTTCCAATATCTTGGAAAGCATCAATCTTGCATTTGATTAAGTAGAATCTGCTTCTTGGCCCCAATTCCAGATTTTTCCCAGCCTCCAGTGAAAATCAAAGCAACATCACGATATCCTGGAATCAGTTATTTCTGCAAGCTCATTTGATAAACCAGAACCTACAGGAATATTTATGGATTAAAAAACCAACCCTGAATTAATGTTTTTCCAGCAAGATCCTATGAACTAATCACCAGCATCCAAAGGATTGCTGCTATCCAAGGGCTTCTTTCCCCACTGAATGTATCCACTTTCACTTCCATGTTTATCCTGGAAGCAAAGATCAAACACCAAAGTCCTGTCTGGGAAAGGGCCAAGACAAGAACACCTGTATAGGTGGGAATTTTAAATGTACAACAGCAGAGAAGTGGGAATTTCAGCCCAGAAATGTTCTTGGCTCAGATATGGACATGGACAACATCCTCTTTCCCTTTTTCCTAAACTCAAAGGGAACATTTTAAGCCTAACTCTGGATTTCCAGCTGCAACTTCCCAAGAAATGTGCTTCATGTGCTTCTGCCCCTCCCATCCCAAGGCTTCCACCTCAATGCATGGGAATAGCCCTGGTAGTAAAAGAAAGCATCAGGCTGAGCATTCCCAGCAGAAGAATCCTGCTTCATTCCCACCTGGAGAACAGTTTTCTAAAGGAGGCTGCCAGCTCTGCCCCAGCTGCCATAAAACTGCTAATTACAGTGCAAATCCAAAGAAAGCAGGAGCCGGGAAGGAGGGAGGGAATGAGGAAAGGAAAGGCAGATTCCAGGTCTCCAGCTCACTCAAACAACAGCTTGGGAAAACTTTTCCTGCCTCAGTGGTTGCTCCTAGGAATAAATCACTTTTTCCAGTGCTGCAGGACCCCAAAATTCCAGCCTCCATGGAGACCCTCAGGAGCAGCTCCCTCCTTCCACACCCCAACAGCTCCTCTCTCATCCTATCCCAAAAAGGCCCATTGTCCATTAGGAACATGGAGCTCACCGAGGAAGAGCACATGGGAAACCACCAACAGTCCAGCACATGCAGCTCCAACTCTCTCCCAAGTTTATGGAATAAAGTCCCAAATTCCCACCTCATGGAAATCAAATCCTGGGACTTACCAGCCTGCTTTTCCTCCACCTGGTGCTTGGGATAAAGATGTTGGAATCACCACAGGGAACAAAGAGCACACACCTCTCCAAACCACCAGGACCAATGGACCAAATGCTTCCTTCTCCTTTTCCTAGGAATTCCTACCCATCCAGCGCCTCCCTAATGACAACCAAGCAACCCAGAACTGCAATCCTGAGCTGAATCCTGCCAAGCTGAACTCTCCAGACTCTTCCTGAATCTCAGATTTGTGATGGAAAGCAGGAATCCTCTTTTCCTTTTGCTTATATAAGCAAGGATGAATCAAGCCCAGGCTTCCCTGATCCTATGTCATATTTAAGCCTTAAACATATTTATTTTTCCACATTCCCTTCTCCTTGGACACTCCAGGAGCTGCATTTCCAAATCCCAGCACACACATGCCTCCTCCTCACCACCCACAGCCTGCACGTGGAGCTGATCCGCAGTTTCTCCAGGCCCTCAGGATCTGCACTCTCCTGGCAGCCACAACACCCATCCCTCCCCAGCAGGGATCCAGCCCTGCCCACTGCTCCCCAGGGACAGCCACGAGATAGGGATTCAGTTTCAAGCTCAGGAATTATTTAATTCCATAAGGCAGCTTTACATCTCCTCGATTTCCACAGGTTTTCCAGCTCTGACTCCTGGAATTACTCACACATATTTACTCCAACTTTTTCCTGCTGACACAGATTCCTTGTGCCTGTTTCTCCCTGTGGATTCATCACTACAGATCCTGGAGTTGGAACTGCTGATTCCCATCTCTACTCTCTGCTATCCAGCAAACTCAGTGCCACAGGAAGCACAGCCACACATTCCTGGCTGCAGCCATGGCACCAGGAATCTCCTCCTGCTTCCATGCTTATTCCCTAATGGACACTCCAGGTGTCTCCTTGATACAATGACTTTGCTCAACCTGGAGAAGGAAAGGCTCCAGTGAGACCATGGAGCTCTTTCCAGTGCCTGGAGAGATTCCAAGATTGCTGGAGAGGGACTTTGGATAAAGGCAACAAGTGACAGGACAATGGGAATGGCTTCCCACTGCCACAGGATGGAATTAGGTGGGATATTGGCAAGAAATTCCTCCCTGTGAGGGTGATGAGACCCTGAATTTCCCAGAGCAGCTGTGGCTGCCCCACCCCTGGAAGTGTCCAAGGCCAGCTTGGCTGGGGCTTGGAGCAACCTGGGCTAGTGGAAGGTGTTCCTGCCCCTGGCTGGGGAATGGAACTGGATCACATTCCAGATCCCTTCCAACCCAAACTCTCCTGGGATTTTTCTCCTTGTTATCACCACTCTCCATGTCTCCATGCCTTCCTTGCTTTCCCTTGTTATGGGGGAGTCCTTCAGCAGAGCTTGGAAGGAGCCTGGAAAGTTGTTACTCCAGGGACACTGTCCCCACCTCTCAGCCACCAGCTCCAGAGCCAGAATTCATTTGGAAAAGCTGGACAAGAGGGAGGTGAAAGGAGGTGAGGCAGAAGCAGAGAGCCCACGTGACAAGAGCAGAGCTGCAGCCGAAGAAATCCCTGGAAAAGCTTTCCTTGGCTCCCAGCAGCTGTGCAGGCACAAACTGAATGGCACAGATTGGAACTGACTGTTCCTAACAATTGATTATACCACAGAAAACCAGGAACAATCCTCCCCAAGTGAACAGGGAGCAGGAAAAATGAACTGGCAACATGTGGGAATGCACCAGCTCTGGAGCTGGGGAATGTCAGACCATGGCAGGAGGTAACTAGAAGCAGCAGGAGATGATCCAGAAACTAAATCAACCATGTGATTGCTACAATATAAATAGGAGGATCCCAAAAATGAGATAAATGTGCTTCTCCTAAAACTATCCCTAATTCCAGATGGCTTGGGTAGGAAGGGACCTTAAACTCATCCCATTCCAGCCAGCCCCTGCCATGGGCAAAGACACTTTGCACTATCCCAGGTCGCTCCAAACCCTGCCAAGCTGGTCTTGGACACTTCCAGGGATGGGGCAGCCACAGCTTCTCTTGGAAATCCATTCCAGGGCCTTGCCATCCTCACTTGGAAGCCTCTCTTCCCAATATCCCATCTATCCCTGCCCTCTGGCAGTGGGAAGCCATTCCCATTGTCCTGTCACTCCAGGCCCTTGTCCCAAGTCTCTAAGGTCTCCCTGGAGCTTTCTCTTGCCCAGGCTGAATATTCCCAGCAATCCCAGCCTGTCCTCAATCCATGTCTGAACTGAACAGGAAAAACATCACCTTTCCATCCCAGCAGGATCATCCTCAGGGCTGTACCTGGATTACCCACCTGGCTGCTGGACATCCTGGACCCTGGCCAGGTGATCCCAATCCCTCTCTACTGAATTCAACACCCCCACAGCTTTTGGAAAGCAAAGGAAAGCAATTCCATTTTTCCAAAGACAAAAGGAGCTCAAATCTCGTTCAGGGAAGTTGGCAATCCTCAGAAAACGAGAAGGATCCCTGCTCCAACAGCACAGGGACGCATTTTGCAATTGATTTCTCCTCCTCCACCAGACACGAATTCCAAACGAATTTCACACTTGAATTTATAATCCTAACAGGATTATAAGGAAAAAAGCTGTTCATTGGGATCTACTTCAGGACAAGCCCCTGGCTCCCAGCCCAACCAGTCTGAGGCTGCTGGAAAAGAAATTCCTTTTTCCTCTCATTCCCGAGGCAACGCGTGGCCATCCTGGTAATTAAATTGAGTGCCTTTGCAGAGATTCCTTCGGCAGGATTTGTCCAGGTGTGGATTTTCCCTGCTTTCCTTTAATTATCTTATAATTAACCATGAAGTATCCAATCACCCAGAGCTTTTTCAATTAAGCTTCAAAAGGAAATGCCTGGAAGAGCTCTTGGTGGGAATGTTCTAATCAGCTGGGAAAAGATCACAGGCACCAGAGTTGGGGTTTGGTGACTCATTCCGTTATTGCCAGGACAAGTGAACTTCCAAAGACATAAAAAATTCCTTTATTCCATCTTTCTCAGTTCACATCCTCATCCCTGATCAGAGCTCAGAGGCCTGGGAGCAATATGATATTGTAATTAACACAGCTGATTAAAGAATCATAATCAAGCTCTGAAGGATGAGGAATTATCCCTGCCCAGGTCTGACTCTTCTCCATCCCAATCCTGTGCCTGTTTTTGCCGCAGTTCCTTCCCTCAGCCTTAAATTCTGAGCACAGGCACAAACTGAGATCTCCTACAGTTCTCTTCTGGGCAGCAAGGCAAAATATTCCCAGTCTTTTTGATAAGGAATTACAGGAATTTTGCCTGCATCCTTGTGGAGATGTTTTGGGATCCCACAGCCCAGGGGAGAGGCAAATTGTCCTCAAATGCCAGGCTGAGACTTCTGTGCGTCCAACAGCATGGACAAATGGATCATGGAATTGTTCAGGTTGGAAAATCCCTCCAAGATCATCCAGTCCAACATTCCCCAGCACTGACTCCACCGCTGGAGCCTATTCCGATGTTTTACAACCCCTTTCATGAAGGAACTTTCCCTAGTATCCAACCTAAAACTTCCCCTGGCACAACTCCAGTGTCCCTTGTCACATGGCTTTGATTTTTTTTTCAAAATACCAAAAGAATTCCAAAGGTCTCTTGGAGAAGGGATTTCTTGAGCACTCCTAACAGCTCCCAGAATCCCAGGAGCTTCTCACACACCTTCCCAGACAGTCTTTCCCACATTCCACAGACAACACACCTTCTCCAGTGGGGAAAAAAGAAATCAATCAATGTCTCCAACTGCTGACATTCCCATTTTTGCAACTTCCCATGGATATTTAAGGATTTATAAAGATCCCATGAATATTGAATGATTTTATTTTCACTGCAAAGAGGGAAAGAGCAGAGCACACAGACCCAGGGAATATCCAGCTCCAGCATCCAGCCTGGAATTGTCCAGCACAGGATGAACCCAAGCATTCCTTAAGCTGGAAAAACTCCATGTCCACAGGTTTCTTCCTCCCTCCACCATATTCGTTGCTCCCAGCTGGGATCAGTGTCCAGCAAAAGATCAAATGATCCCTCTGGAGTAAGGGAATCAGGTTATGGAATGACACAAGGAATAATTCCCCCCTCAGTTACATGATTTCCTGGCTGGAATTTTCAAGGTGTTCCAGCTGCCAGACTGAAGCTGGAAAAGGTAAAAAGGACACTGGGATGACCCCGTCCCATTCCATGAGGAAGTTTTAACACAGCTCTTCTTCCCTCTCCCCCTGATAAGCCAGGAAGGAGACAACACAGCAAAATGGGAAAATTCTGTGTTTCCACCAGGAAAGCAGCAGGGGAATAGGAAGGGACAATCCAAGCTCTGAAATGTGTTGGGACAAAATCTCACCTCCACCCTCATGCAGCTCTTCCCAAGTCCACCACAGGGTTTAGCACTACCAGGATGGGAGCCAAAGAATCCAGAGGTAAACATCCAAGAGAAAACAAGGAGGGAAGGGGCTGGAATCACTGGAAAAGCCAGCGGGAGCTGCCTCTTTAACACCCCTCCCTCAGCTGCCAGCACCCAGGAATCCCATTCCTGCTCTGGGCTGCCAGCAAGGAGTGACCTCTGGAGAACACAGATCCGTCCACCAGCAGCACACAACTCACCCCTTCTCCCTCCTACAACGATCCAACACCCCCATTTCAGGGAAATCTGAGGCACAATTCCGTGATTTTCTGCAGGGAAGAACAGAAGCTCTGAATCCCCCACGTTTCTGGGGTGGGCTTTTCCCCCGCTCCAGGAGGAAGATGAAGTCATGTTCCCAAAATAGTTCCAAGGAAAAAGGCTCCAAGGAAGGCAGAGCTCCCCTTTAACCGGAGAGCTGAAACTTCCCTGCCCTCCAAAGGGACAGATGAATTCAAATTCCATTCTGCAGCACTGGAAACACGGAAAACTAAAGTATTAAAGTACCAAGTCATAATTAATAACAGCCACTAATTAATGGAAAATACAAATTTAGGGGGAAAAAAAAGACAATCCCATTATTACAAAATAAGGGATGACAACCTTCAGGCAGAAGTCCCAAATCCAAGATTTATGACAAATTAAGGGATTGGATCCCTCAGGCAAGAGTCCCAGATGCGCTGACCACAGCCCAGACATGGTGCAGTGGCAGAAGAACCCTAGGGAAGCTCCCACAGGGAAAAACTGCACAGCTGCTTCAGTCAGGATCCCAGCACACTGAAACCCAGGCCCCATCCCATGGCAGGTGCCTGTTTTCCATTGGATTTGGCTGGAAACTCATAAAAACCACAGTTCTTCCTTAATTGACCTCTCATCTTTTTCCCATTTCCATTTTCTAGGTGAACTTTGGGACTGCAATTCCTCTTCCCTCACACAACTGTTTTCCTGAATTTCCTCCCCCTTCCAGCCTTTCTGAGCACACATGGGGCAATATTCCCAGGAAGAGGCATGCAGACAGGACTGGGCAAAGTCCCATATTCCTTGGGAGCCACTTAAACAACAGCTGCACCGGCGAAAAGGATTTCTGTGTCCTGAACATCTTATCTACTTCCAAGGAGGTGGGAAAAGCAGATTCAGGAACAGCTTAACATGGAAAACTCATCCCAACAGGGTTCCTAACCCTGCTCCACAAGCATCTGGAATCCAGAGTGGTCTTTCTGCTGCCCCTATTCCCTATAAAAAGGAGCTCTGAGCTGCTGAGTCAGCAAAACAACAGCAGGGCGGATTCGGGCATCTCCTGATCCAACTTGTAATTAACTCCGAGGCCACGGAGCAGCCTGGAATGGGAAAAGTCAGAGTCAGGAGCCAGCTGGGAGAGAAGGAATCTTGGTTTCCCACTTAAGTCAGAAATTAAATCCCTTTCCTACCTTTCCCGACAAATCTTCTTATAAATGAAAATTCCCTTGCAACTCCCTGTTCCCATAGGAACATGAGAACTTCCAACCTCATCTCCTTTCCCAAGAGCAGCAATGTCTAATGGAGCCTCAGCAGCTGGAATACTGTAAACGTTGGGAAAGGTAAAAGAACAATTCTCCCATTCCTCCTCCAAAAAGGGAACAGCAGCCACAGCCCCAGGGGCCACCAAGTCCTAAATTCCTCCCTTTTCCTCTCTCCTAATGGGATTTGTCACTTTTTCTCCCCCAAAAAAGCCAGAGTTTCAACAAAACCTCCAATTTTAAATGGGAATTCCTTGGAAAACCCTTGCAGTCAGGTGTAAGGAGCTGAGCAAACACCAGGACAGCTGTCTAAAGTACAGAGCAACAAATAGTCACGTTGTCTGGGAACAGGATGTCCTGCTTATCCAGGCCTGGACAACCAGGAATTCCAGTATCACACCCTCTGGCACAAAACCTTTTACCTCTGGACACTGAGGCAGGAGATCCATCTGCTCTCCTCCTATCCATGTAAAACTTCCAGGCCCTGACACACTGGAATGGTGAAAGCATTCCAGAAGGAAAAGGGGATTTGCTCCCACTCTCCACCCAAAAACTTCCCTAAATATTAAGGTTGAGCCAAACAGCACCTGCTGGAAGAACAGAAAGGCCAACTCACTGTTTTTTGGGAATGCTGAGCCCTCGTGCTCCGGAGCAGAGGCTCCAGGGCTGTGTTTTCCATGCCAGGCAGGAGGGAGTGTTTTGGCCCAGCCCCAGGGAACTCAGAGCTGAGCAGTTCACCAAACAAATCCATGTTAACACTGGGATTTTGGTGTCATAAATCAGGTGCTTTCAGGTGAAAAGGTTCCGGATTGCTCCGACCACACCCTTCCACGCTTCTTGCACTCCAAAGGGCAGCATTTCCCAGCTCTGGCACACAAAAGGCAAAATCCTGCAGCTACAGGAACAGGAACCAGGATGAGTTCTTCCCATTCCATCTGGTTTTCCAAACCCCCTCTGTCTAGGCTTTTCTGGAATGAGAAGCCTCATTTCTTAACAGTGGGAAGTGCCTCTCACTCTCCTCAATGCACATCCTGCTTCCAAGTGTTGTTCAATTAAGAATTAACATGGAAAGGAAAATGAGGAGAGCATCTGGAAAACGACAGCACAAATACAATGGCAGCTGGGAACACCAAGGACAACAGGAGCTGGATTCCAACGATCCCTGTGGGCTACAACTTGGGATATCCTACGATTGACTCGTCCATTGCACAACACCCCAAGGTTTTAGGAGGATAACTGGCTGAGGACAGTCCAGGATCCCCTGTGTTGGAGAGATTCCCACATTCCCTGGGGCGACTCCGCCTTTTCCTCGGCCTGCCCAGGTGACACCTCCCCAGCACCTCGTCCGCCCGCTCGGAGCTGCCACGGAACGCGGCACTAACGCGAGCCCTGGGATGAGCATCCAGTGAGCAAACACAGCGCATTCCCTTCCGCTCTCCTGAGCCAGAAGGATCTGGGTGAGCCCGGAGTCGTTCAGAGCCACCTCGGATCAGTTCCGCTGCCTGAATCCCCTCAGAGTATCCCAAACACCCGGAACCACGAGTCCTTACCGGGCTTGCGGATGTCCCAGTTCCAAAAGTTCGCTTCCCTGTCTTGTCACCCCCCAAGAGAAGGAAAATCTGGCAGGAACATCCCCCTGAGGACCAAACTAAACCTTGTGTGTCCCAGGGAATCAAGGCTAAATGTGAGAATCCTTGGAGCTCCTACCCAGAAATGGCTGGAAACCAGGGTTCCAGGTTTCAGGGGAACAAACATGCAAGGAGCCAGCAAATCCATGGACACAAAGCATGGGTTATGGCATGAAGGACATGGGAAAATTTGGGAACATCAAACCCCTTAGGAGTGCCTGGCCTGCACATAGAAAATCACGGAATTGTTAAGGTTGGACAAGACTTTTAGGATCACCAAATCTAACAACCATGGAATTGTTAAGGTTGAAAAAGATTTTTAGGATTATCAAATCTAACAATCAACCCACTTACCCATGTCCCAAAGTGTCACATTCACATGGATTTTAAATCCCTCCGGGAATGGGGACCCACCAGTCCCTGCTGCCCTGGGCAGCATCTTCCAGTGCTTTAGAGCTCCTTCCATGAAGAAATATTCCCAATATCCAACCTAAACCTCCCTTGAGGCAGCTTGAGGCCGCTTCCTCCTGTCCTGTCATTTGTTCCCTGGGAGAAAAGCCCAATCCCATCTGGCTCCCACATCCAGTCATGGAGTTGTAGGGAATGAGAAATTCCCCCAATCCTTCTTTTCTCCAGAATAAAACACATCCTGCAAACTCACACGTTAGATAACAGAGAAACTTCCAACACTGGCATGTTCCTGATTTCCCTCCCCAAATTCCCGCTCCCCACCTCACAAGGGAATTTCACCAACTCTGCCAGTATTCCCAGGAGGCTCCACACTTACTCAGCCGCCCATTCCTGAGCATTTTCTGCAGCTTCCCACGTGCTTCCCACCTCCCAGCTCGCCTCTCCTCATTCCTCCGCCCTCATCCAAGGGGAACACAAAGTCAGAGCAAGGCCCCAGAGAGTCCCGAAATTCTCCTTGCCAGCTGGGATTCCATAAGGCAAAGAGTTCCATGCCACAAATCCCTTTATCTCAGGTTCCATCAGGCCTTGGAATAACCATGGATAACGCTGGATTTGGGGATGTGCCTGTTTCCTATGGAGTTAAATTCGATTATGGCACTGGAGGTGTTCAAACGAGCTCAGGGAGAAAATATGATCCCTTCTTTTTTTTAAGGACCAAAAGACTCTCTTCCAAAAGCAACACATTGATCCAGGAATAGCCACAAAATTTAGAGAGAAGAAGGTTTTCCAGACAAAGCAACCTGTGGCTTCCTGCAGAAGTTTTAACAACACAATTCCACACAGGGAAAGAGAATTTTGCCCCTGGATTTGTCAGTGAATTTTGAGGATCTTTCCAGTTTTGGAACATGGATGTCTCTTTTTCCACAAGAAAATAAGGGAGAACTGACAAAGGTAGAGGGAAGAGCAATCCCACAGAGCACAAAATCTCTCCATGAAATTTTCCCTTATTCCCTACTCTATCCAGGGAAGAAAATGAGCAGCACAAATCACAAATTCCTGCTTTTATGGGAAGTCTTTCTCCTTCCTCTGACAGGGCATATGTTTTCCCCTCTCCAAGGAAAAATCCAGTTCATCCCTGAATGCTCTCATTTAGGGAAATGCTGGTTGTCATTAGCGGATGCTCTGGTGCCATGGAGATGGTGACAAACAACTGAATCAGCCGGAAAAAACCCGGAGTCACAAAAAGGGGAATGTGCTTCCAAAGGTTAAACGTGGCCCAGAGGTACATGAGGAATATTTATAGGATATGGATATCACCAAGAAATAGGGTGCCCAGGGAAGTTGTGGCTCCATGGAAGTGTCCAAGGCCAGGCTGGATGGGGTTTGGAGTTACCTGGGATAGTGGGTGAGCTTTAAGGCCCCTTCCAACCCAAATCATTCCAGGATTCTAATCATGGCATCCAAGCAGAGCAGGATAAAGTTTTTTCAGGACAATCCCCAGCTGGCTGAGATGCTGGAAGCTCCTAAGCAGCACCTGCCTTGCTCTGATTTTCTGGGAGGTGAAACAGTTCATTTCCCACAGGAGAAAACAGCACCAATTTGCAGGATCATTTAGCAGACCCAATGGGAAAAGCCAAACCTCCAGAGGCTCCCAGTTTGGAGCTGAAATCCATATTCCAAAAATACATCCAGGCTGTGTCAACACCAGGGATCTGGGCTCCAAAGACAAGCCATGACAGAATAATAAATTTCACCCCAAAGGATGCAAAGCTGTGGAAATTCCAACTTCCAGCAGACATGGAGCAGCAGGACACATCCAAATGGGAACCTTCCAGGGAAGAAAAGCACCTTTCAGGGAAGAAAGGGCTGAATTCCATCTCAACCTCCCCATTTTCTATTTGCTGCACTGAACTATAATAGGAATGTCCTGAATTTTCCTGTTTCTTCTCATTATCCAGTTCAAATGTTTTAAGGTGGCCTGAGGGATTCAGCATTTTATTCCAAAAGAACAAGGATAAGGATTCTGTCCTGCAGCCTGCCTGGATGTAAAATCAGGATCACTCAGATCTGTGGGGATAATAAAACCTCCAGGCCAAGAAATCCCAAGGAAACATGTTCCAGAGGATAAAAGTAGTGGAAAATGCTCATTTAAGGTGGCATTCCCATATTTACTGATGGCTATGAGTGGGATTTTTGCCACTGACTTCTGATGAAATGGCAAATTAAAAACACCGGGAAAACCTGGAATTGAAGGCTCTAAATTACATCTTGTCTCCTGTTTTCAGGGAAAAATTCCTATTGAGCTCAAAGGCAGCCCTGAGGAACCCACTTGTTTTAATTCTACACCAAGGGAACACGTAGGAACCAAAATCTCAGCTGGAAAGGAACAAAAAGCCAGGAATTTTCATGCAATTCCACAGATCTTCAAAGAGGAGCTCAGAAGGCTCCTCAAAGAGAGGGAGGAATGCCAATGGATGGGGCAGGATGAGGATTTCCAGGGATCTGCTGGAGCACAAGGGTAGTGAAGGAAGGATTTGAGTTAAAGAAGAAACTCCTGGATTAAGAGCCCAGGGCAGAATTCCTGACAGTCTCTGCCTGCCATGCAGATTTCCAGCTCCTGCTGCAAGGATGAGGAAAATAATCCAAAGGGTTTTTTTTGTTTAATCTTCCCAAAGAGATCCAGAGGTAAGGGATCCACGTGCCTTCCACTGGAAAGAGGGGAGAAAGGAAAGAAAAGGAGGAAGAAGGAATGCCTGAAGGTACAGAGCACATTTTTCCTGAAAATCTGTGGGAATTACTTCCTGTATCCAAAATCCCTGCTAGGGTCCAGCAGCATTTTTGTCCATGTTTCAGGGCAGGATATTCCTCAGCAGGGCAAACTTTCCCATTTTTCACCAAAACCTGGAAGACCATTCTAATTTCTCCCATTTTCAAAGTCCCAAGCTGGGCAGGTGCTGCACCTGGCAAATTTTCAAGGATTTTTTCACTGATTTCTCCTTAAAAATCCACACAATAAGGTATAGAAACAGACCTAAATTAACAATATCATGTATGAAATAACAAAAATATCAGCTCCAACTGGCCTGGAATGAAGAGCCTGATTGACTCCCATCCATCCCAGCAGGAATAAACCTCCCAGCACTCTCTGCAGATCCCACAAAAGTCCATTTGTCACACTTCCCATGGCACAAAGGCCACTTTCATCTGCTCCCAGTGCCCGAAAAACTCCAGCCCTGCAGCTCCAAGAGCAGATTAAACTGGTTTCACTCACCCCATCTCAACTGCTGCGTCTTTAACTGGAAATTCCTCAAACTCCAGGGCTCAATCCAGCTCAGGATGTTCTTATTCGTCAGCTGGATCACTGTTGGGAGCAGAGGTGGAACCAAGGGTCATTCATTTGGGAAAGATGGAATGGGAGGGGAGGAAAAGCAGGGTGAAGGCTCCCCAGAATAAAGCTGCATGGCCTAGGGGAGGTATAAAGGCTTAATTCCCAAAAAAAAACTCTTCAGACAGGACAGGGATGTTTGGGACAGAAGAGAATTCCTGCTGGTTTAGTCCAAGGAAGTTTCATAAATGACAGCCAGGCCTGGGAATGATTGGGAGTTTCTCCAAACTCTTCTCCATCCAAAGCTGAGCAGCTTCCCAAGCTTTACACCCTCCAATTTGAACACTTCTCCTCCCTACATCCTTCAGCTGCCTGGAAAAGACCCCCAAAAACCAGGATTATGCCACTTTAAGGAAAAATTTCTAAGGCACACAAGCCGTAAATCCTGATTTTGCAAATCCATACAATGATAGGGCAGCTCTGAAATCCAAGTGACCTCGTTTGGAGCAGCCAGCTCTCAATTAATTAACTTCCAAGGGGAGGGAGAGCAGAAGGAACAGGACTGAGATTCCCACACAAAAGCCAAAAAAACAAAAAAAAAAAAACCCAAGCAGAGGGAGTTTTTTTTGGTTGCTGTAATTGTTTGTGCAGCGAATTTTAACAAAGTTTCCAAAACGTGGGATTATTTTATTCCTCACATTTTTGGTCATTGGGAGGAGCATTTCCACCCTTCTCACTTTCCCTCCTGGCACAGCACTTCCCTTAAGGCCCCTCATTGCACAACTGCTCCTTCCCAGACTCTGAAAAGGGAACACAGGGTGGACACAGCCCAGAGAAGTTTCACTTTCTCACCACTCCTTTCCCAGCAGCCACAGAGGGATTTCAGCATTCCCTGTCTCTGGAATTCGGATCTGGCTGTGCAGGTAGCAGGCAAAAAGTGCCCAGTGCCTTAATTTAAATGGGAATTCGGGTCAAATCAGGATTTTTTCAGGTCAGCACTGTCAAAGTACCTGCAGTACATAGTCCATATCCTTAAATCCCTGATTTTGACCCTCCTGAGTAAAATTTTGGACAGCAGAGCTGCCAACTCCCAGATTCCCAATTTAAATCCCCACTTGAAGGGGGAATTTTATCCTGCTCCTTGCTGAAAGGTTTTGGCTGCAGAAATTCCAGGTTATTTGTATCATTTACCATGTAACAGATGCTTTTCCACACCTCTTGTCCCTGTTGGGCATTCCCGACCCCCTCAGCCATTCCCAGTCCAAGCTGGCACTGCTGGAATTTCCCCAGCAGCCTTAAGACCCCCGTGCAACTTCTATGACCCTGCAAACCAACACCTGGTACAACAAACACCTTCCCCCAGCTCAGGTTTCCAACTTGGAGAGCTTCTTCCAGCAGCGTCCACAGGATACACATTTCAGCCAAGACGATGCCAGAATCACGGAGAGCCCGAAGCTTTCCAAGAGCCACTTCCCACAATTTCATTATCTCCCATTTAAGAACACTCAGCCTGACCACAAAATCTCGGATGCTTCTCCCTGTCCAGCCAGGAGGATGCAGCAGCTCATCCCCACTAAGTTTCATCCAGGGGGAGATGAATATTCCCACCTTGGAATACTCCTTTCCTTTAACACCACTCCCTAGAGTTTTGCTGCTTTCACATCCTGGGGTTCTATATCCCACCTTGGTGAATCATTCCATGATTTCCCACCTGGAGCAGGCTCTAAGGACCACGGCATGCACCAGGCTGGGCAATCCCCATTCCCATATTCCCAGTGCCAACTGAAGCCTGTCCCAAATCCACCAGCAGGTACTAATTCCCAGAATTGGGCACAGTGGGAATTCTGGCCGAGCAGCCTGGCAGCATCCCAGCTCCAAGATCTCGGAGCGACATCTCCCTCACTTTCATAAGGATATCTCACTTCTGCAGCTGCCCGCGATCCTAAATTTGGGAATTTTACGGCCGCGGCTCAGCATCCGCCCGCGTTGCTCAAGTCAGGTACCGTTCCCTGCGGGAAGTAATAAAAGCTGGGAGCAGGAATCCCTGTGTCACACCCACAGCGCAGCTTCTCCCTGGACATCCAGCAGCACCGCTCCCGCCTCCCACCGCAGCATCCCGACTCCCGAGCGCCGGCATCACCTTCACGCCTCGCACCTGCCCGGCCCGGGATGGCGGCTTTCCAGAGGCGCAGGTGGAATGCCCCGCTCCCCACGGGGCGCAGGCCACACGGCGCGGGGCCCTCCCGCCGGGAATGCCGCCCTTCCCGCGGGATCCGGAGCCCTCGGGCGGCACGGGCCTGCAGCCCAGCGGGGCGGGGGGCGGCGGCGGGCGCTCCCCCGGCCCTGCCAGAGCCCTCCCGGCTCCCCCGCACCTGCCGCAGCGCCGGCCCCCGCTGCCGCGCCGTGCCCATCGCCGTCCCTCACCTCGCTCCCGCTGCCGCCGCCTCGGGAGCGCCGCGGCCGCCGCCGCCTCCTCCATGCCGGGGGCCCTGCGGCCCCCGATTCTCCAACGCCGCCTCCGCCCTGCCGGGGCCGCCCCCGCCTCGCCGGGGCCGCCCACTGCGTCAACTGCGTAAGGGCCGCTACGCAACCTGCGGTCGCCACGGCAACGGGGAGTGCGGGGCGCGGCGGCGCCGCCTGGTGGCGGCCGGCGGTAGCGCCACGGGGCGGGGCAGTGGCGGGCCGGCCGCGATTCCAGCGGGGAATTCTCGGCGGGATCCCGGGAACCAACCCCGCCTGCTGCGGGCAGAGGCCGCTCCTGGGCTGATGCGCACCTGCCCTACCCATATACCACGGAAAGATCCCGCTAGAATCACGGAAGGATCCCACAGGAACCAATTCTCTTGGAAAAGACCTCCAGGACCACCGAGTCCAACCTGTGACAATCCCCACCTTGTCACCCAGCCCGGAACGCTGAGTGTCACATCCAGTCATTCCTTAAACCCCTCCGGGGATGGGGACTCCACTACCTCCCTGGGCAGCCCCTTCCAGTATCTCACCACCCTTTTCCATGAAGAAATTCCTTCTGGTGTCCAACCTGAACTTCTCATGGCACAAGTTCGGGCCATATCATCTTGTCCTGTTTCTTGTTCCCTGGAAGCACAGCCCAGTTCCAACCTTCCTCCCCCTCAATCAGGGCATTCAGGGAGCAATAAAATCTCCCCTGAGCTACACGTGGGGCTCTCCCAGCATCCCTTCCCTCTGGAAAACTACCCAGTATGGCACTGTGGTCTCCCTCATGGAGAGCACTCTGCTTTCAATGCCCTGCATGGAAAAGCAGTGCTTTCCCATCAGGAAAAAATGTTCCCAATAAAGATGGAGAGAGCCTATTCACAAGGGTATGGAGTGACAGGAAAAGAAGGGATGGCTTCCCACTGACAGAGAACAGGGTTAGATGGGATATTGGGAAGAAATTGTTAGACCCTGGAATGGATTCTGGCTGGGAAGCCGTGGCTGCCCCATCCCTGGAAGAGTCCCAGGCCAGATTGGACCATCCTGGGAGTAACCTGGGATAGTAGAAGGTATCCCTGCCTGTGACTGGGGAGCTGGAACTGGATGAGCTGTAAGATCCCATCCAACCAACCCCCCTCTTCCCAAAAAACCCTTGTAAGGATGGACACACCACAACAACCATCCCGTTTGGGAGGAAGGACAGCGATTCCCTTTGAGCACAGCAGCTGCCATCATCCAAGGACACAACTTAGATGCTCCTACTGCAAAAAAAAAAAAAAAAAAAAAAAAAAAAAAAAAAAAAAAAAAAAAAAAAAAAAAAATAAAAAAAAAAAAAAATTGAAAAAAAAATCTCTGTCCCAGAAAAGCTGATCCAGCAGGGAATAGCAGCGCATCCTCTCCTGCCCATTCCTCCTTAAAGCAAGTGGAGCAGCCTTCAAATGGTCTGCTGGGTGATATCACCGTACCTGGGAAATAAAACAGCCTGACAGGGGCGGAAAAACATTCAGGAAAGGCTTTGAAGCTCCGGAATTCATTTGTGCCGAGGCCTTTGTATCCCGTTCAGGCAGAAAAATCCCCCTCACGCTCATTCCCAGTCCCTTTATCTTCCCAGACAGGTGCAAAGTGGCTCCGCTTTGGATGAAAAGCTGCTGCCAAATTTAGCATTCCAACAAATCGTTTCATCCAGCCTGTGGCGCTTCCAAGGTCTCCCTTCGGCACGATCCGCTCCCGGCCGGGCAGGCGCCCCTGGAAGCCCCAAAACCTGGAGCAGACAGAGGGAAGAAGCTCAGGAAGATTGGAAATTAGGATTTTATTCAGGGAAATACAATCAGAAGACATCCAAAGCGTTCCAAGGGGTGGGATAGAGCACATCCCAGCCCAGATCCTGCCAATTAAGGGACACAAGGTGATTAATCCAATACAGCTCAGGATTTCTGCCTTCCAGCAGCTCCAGCTGCCCCTTTCCAGCCTGGCTATGCTGAATTGCAAGGGCCAGACCCCATTTATAGCCCAGCTCCAGGTCAGGATTCACCCCAGTGACCCCCAGGGCTCTGTTCCCTGACCCCTGTATGGCAGTGGCACCATTTACAGGCAATTTTGGAATGTTTTGGATGAACTGGATGCCTTTTAAAGCATTAAGGGAAGGATTAATGCCCTCAGAAATCCCATTTTTTTTCCCCGCTGTCATGACACGGAGGGCGGGTGGCGAAGCATTTAAGGGAATTAAGGAATTAATTTGAGCCTGTCACAAAAGACGTGATTTTCCCTGATTTTCGCATGGATCTGTCCCCACCTCCTGCCTCTGGAGCAAATCCATTCATTTCAGAGCTTCCCAACCTGTGGGAAAGGGTTGAGGCTGGGTTTAAATGCCTGGGGCAAAATGGTGTGGTGATGTACACACATTCCTGGGAATCCCACACCTTCAGAGGGATGTAAGGGAGAGCTGGAGCATCCCACACATCCATCAGCTGGGTTATCCCTCTGGATTACTCAGATGCACTGTCTCCATCAGGGCATCACCAGCCATTTCACAAGGAAACCTCCAAAGGCCCCACTGGCTTAAGGAATTGCTATTCCTCACTCACCTCTGGATGGATCTGTGCTCTTTGTGCAGGAATGACCAGGGAATATGAGGGAAAGCATCATTCCTCCACACATGGATATGGCACAGGGCTGTTCCACACTGCAGCCTTGGAATTCTCCATATCAGCTCCCAGGAAAAGGCTGGACCACTGTAGGCAACCTTGGAGCTCTGGAGATCCCTGGAATGTGCCAGGAAGGATTCAACACAGCCCATCCAGCTGTGTGTCCTGAAAAAAAGCCAACAGATTCCAGGGTTAAGGATTCTCCTAAACCTAAAAGCAAACCAAGCCCTCCTCCAGGGAATATGGACAAGGAACAAGGCTCCAGGAATAGCTGGGAGCATGGGAAGCTTTATATTATTATTCAGTTTGTTGTCATTGCCACCGCCCCCAGGCGCAGCACATCCAATCCCGCTGCTCCGGAATCCTGCTCCTGTTGGGCTCCCAGTCGGAGTCAGACGCTCCGTTACTCCCAGGGTAACGAGCCCCTCTCCTCCTCCATCCCAACCCTGCCAATTTCCCTCAGCTGCTCCATTAGGATTACAATAAATCACAGGGAAATAGCCTGAGCAAGGCTGGGAGCGCAGCAATCTGCCTGGAGTAGGGATTCCAGCATCCAGGTTATCCAAACCCCTCCTCACTCCTCAGCCCCTGCAAACACCAGCCTGGGCTCCATCACCTCTGGAGCAGGCACAGGCTGTTCCAGCTGGCTGGTTCCCAAGGAGTGACAGCAGCAAGTGTCGTGGGAAGGTGCTTTTGTCCTTCTCAGAGGGGACAGGCCACCAGGGAAAGGTGGACAACAGTGTTATCCTGACATTTCTTCCAGGGGGAAAAATTCTAGAGAATATCAGTTACTGAAGAATTGGGGTTGGAAAAGCCCTCCAAGATCAAAGAGTCCAACCATTCCAAGGCCACCACTAACCCATGTCCCCACGTGCCACATCCACACATGTTTTAAATCCCTCCAGGGATGGGGACTCCACCCCAGGAGCCTGTTCCAATGCCTGACAACCCATTCCATGGAGGAGTTTTCCTCCATACCCCATCTATACCTTCCCTGGCACAAGCCAAGGCTGCTCCCTCTGTGCAGCCGACCATAATCCCACACAAAATTCCCACCAAACCTCACAGCTGCCAACGAGAATTTGGGAAGCGCTTTAAAAAACCACACCAGCAGGCATTCCTGTCCCCCATTCCCGTGTCACCAAGCAGGAAGTGCCTGTGTTTGCTTCCATCCAAGTGATGGCTGTGCCTTCCCAGCCCTCCCTCCCTCCTTCCCTCCCTTCCCAGCGTGATTCCCGCCCGCGGCTCTCTGGAGGCATCAGCCTCCATCACCTCCTACCAAAGCGCTGCTAATCCAGTGCCTCCAGACTGTTCCTGCTCCTCAAACCCTTCATTATCCCAGCAGATCTCCACAGAAACCTGCTCTTCCCCGATGCCCCCCAAGCCAGCACCTCCTGGCTCGACCCTCCATGCAATTCCCAGCCCCTGGGAAGCTCCCAAAGCAGGGATGAGCAGCTGGCAGTGTCCCCCCAGCAGGAGCAGCTGCTGCAGCTCTGCAGAGAAACAGCATCACTCAAACCTTCACTGAAAATCATTCCCTAATGGAGAGGCTTCTCCTGCACTCTGGATGTTCCAAAAAATCTCCCTCTCCAGCTGCCTCAGCTTTCCATGGCTCCTCCAGCACTGGGAAGGGATTTGGGGGGCCCAGGCTGCTGTGCCACCCCTGAGCCTGAATCCCTAAAAAGCATTTAATTCAGAGGGGAGACATCCCAGTCAGAGCCAAACCTAGGGAGAGCTGGTGCAGGGATAAGCTGGAAGCCCAAATTCAGGCTCAGGCTGGCACATGGAGGCTGGAATACCAGCCAAAGGCAGGGCACAAATTGGGAAACCTCTGTCAGGCACCTGAAGGGATCAGACATGCAATTCTGGAATGGTTTGGATTGGAAAGGGCTCTAAAGATCATCCCATTCCACCCCCTGCCATGGGCAGGGACACTCCCCACTGTCCCAGGTTGCTCCAAGGCCCATCCAACCTGGTACTGAATGCTTCCAGGGATGGGGCAGCCACAGCTTGTCTGGGAAATCCATTCAGGTGCCTCACCACCAGAATGGGTTCTGGTGGCATCCATGGATTTCCCCTCCTCAGGGAAAAATTTTTTCCACAAATTCCCAAGGTGTGGGCAGCACCAGGTCCCACCGCAGGGAGGGAGGGCAGAGCAAGGCCGGCACATTCCCTGCTCCTTCCCTGGGGCACAGCTCTTCCCATTCCCACCTGCACAGGCTGGGGACCCGACCCCCTCCTCAGGAACCCCCTTTCCAGCCTCCAAGCCGCTTTCCTAGTGGGATCCCTCCCTTTCCCCAGAGGTTCCCACGCCGTGGGCTCGCTCTTGGCACGTAGTAAACACACCCGTGCGCACACGGCTGGGTCTGGCTGCGCGGAAAAAGCCTGGAAAGGATTTCTCCCACAGGTTGCATCCTGGAATCCGGCACAGCCCTCGCTGCTCACGATTCCAAGCACAAACTCCTCTTTCCAGCTGCTTTGCTAAATTGGTGCCAGATCTAACTCTGGAAGCCAAGCCTCGGAGACTTGCTATCAATCCCGCCAGCGCTTCCCCCTCCCGAGGACATTATCCAGCATTATCCAAGCTGTGACTCCTCAGCCCAGAAATTTCTCCCTGGGAAGGAGCCATTGCCATGGAAAAGGACCATTAAATAACAGTTCACTGGGGTTTCTCACCACTGCTCAGCAAAGCTCAGGGCATCTTCCTGCCTGGCAGCTCCAGGTGGCTTTTCCTTTGGGAAAAATGAGAGGATAAAGCAGTGCTCCAGGCTGTCAGGATATTTGCCAGCATCCTCCACGCTCCCCCTTGGACAAACCCATCTTTCCAAAGCTTTTTTCGCCTCAGGTTGTGAAAGCCTCGTTGTTCTGCAGGGAATTAAAAACAAAAATGTGTGGAAATGAACCCTAAAGGTTTCAGGGGGAGGAAAATGCAATCCCCCAAGCTCCCCTGAGTCACAGGGATGTGCCTGCAGCACTGGCAGCCGCTGGAATTCCCGGCTCCATCCCAGCCCTGGCTAATCCAGGTGCAATAACAACGTGTCATTTCCCTCATCTGCTTCACCCCCGCCAAAATTCCTTCATGTTATTCCTCCTCCCCGCCCACCTTTCGAATGCCCTTGGCTCCATCCTCCTTCGGGAGGAGAGCTCCAGCCCAGGAATGAATCAGGATTTTAGCAGGAGCTTTAGGGATGTGGGATGCCTTCACCCCCACAAGCAGGAGCCTTTTCCCAGGGCCCTGTGGCATGAACACAGCTTCCCTGGCCGAGACTCCACAGCATAGGAATTTACCCCGAGGATGAGCTGCTTCCCAGTTTCCAGGAGCCCGCTCACCTCCTGGGATGCTAACGGCTGCGGCAGGACGGGGAAATGTGGGGATCAGCTGTGTTGTTCCTGTCAGAGCTCCAGGGAAGCAGTGTCGGAGAGCTCTCCCTCACCAGGCAGCACCTGCAGCCTCCAGGCTCTCTGGAAGCCTGGAATGCTGCTGTCAGATGTGGGCACGGCACGGAGGATGCGGATGCTCCGTGCAGGATCCGATCCCTCCCGCAGGCCACGTCTCTGGACATCAGTCGGATGTGACTGGAGAGCAGCAGCTGGAGCCAAGGCACTTGGATAATTTCATTAGGTCAAACCCCTCCCTCCTCTGCCTCCTCAGGATCCTGCTCTTGCTTCTGGTGGACTGAACCAAGAGGTTTCCCATTAAGGATTCCTTCCTGGCTCGGCTGCTGGCTCCGTTCCCGCTCCTCACACCAGGCTGCAGAGCCATTCCCCACCTCTCCCGGACCTCAAAGCCTTGTCTAACCCACTTGGCTTCATCCCAGCTCCCAGCTGCCGGAGGGGAAGCTCAGCTCTCACCGGGAGGCACGGCCGCCCGTGGAGATCCCAAATCCTAAATTGCAGCACAGCTCTTCCACAAAGCCCTGGCAGAGACCTTGGGATCACAGCCCAGCAGGCAGGCGGGAGAGGGACCTCAGAGCAAAGCAGAGGCTGGAGACCAATAACCGGGAATAATTATCCTAAGGAGAAGATCCCAGCTCCCTTCTGTGAAATACAGCAGGGAATTGTGTCTTAATCCAGAGAAGAGGAAGCTCAGGGGGGACCTTCTCCCTCTCCATGATTCCCTGATGGGGGTCAGGCTCTGCTCCCAAGGAACAAGACTTAAGCTGCCTCAGGGCAATTTCTCTCTGGATTTTAGGGAAACTCCCTTCATGGAAGGGTTGAATCAGTCTGTCCAGGGCAGAGGTGCAGTCCCCATTCCTGGAGGGATTTAAAAGCTGAGTGGATGTGGCATTTGGGGACATGGATTAATGGTGGCCATGGCAGAGCTGGGTGGCTGAACTCAATCTTGGAGGTCTTTTCCAGCCTGAACAGCTCCTGAAGGAGGGGAACTGGAAAAGATCAGTCTGGGGAAAAAAAAAAGTGCAGCAGGCAGGAATGTGAGCAAACAGCCCCTGTCCAAGCTTTGTCCAAGAATCCCTGGTTGAGGAGTGTGCTCTGATGTCAGGACTCTGTGCCACAGTGACAGGAGATGGGAAGGATCCAGAGAGGCAAAAAGGGAAGCGGGAGAGGGTGTGCCAGGCAGGATCCGCCTCAGACACTTAATGAAGGAGAAAAGGACGGATGGTTGCTAAGGGAAATGGGACAGATGGCTGGCACCGGGAACTTGCTGACTCTCAGAGACTCCAAACTCTTTTTTTGGGAAGTGGCAGGGCCGAGCAGGCCGTCACACAGCGGCCAAGCCCAGATGACCACTTCCCCTTCCCCCGGCCCAGTGTCAGGACGGATCAGGCCGGAGCGGAAAAGGTCACGGAGACAGCGGGAGCCAAGGCTCATTTGTGCTTCTGCTCATCACCAGCGCTCCCCCCGCCTGCCCTCCATCCTCCCTGCTCCAGGGGTCACCAGCTCCATCCCACAGGCAAATCCCAGCAGGCTCCAGGACAGTGACCGGGCTCCCAGAGAGGGAAAACAGCAGGATGCTGGCTCTGGAGCTGCTGTCTGTGAAATCTCATGGCTCCTGGACATGCTGTCTCCCAGATCCGTTTACACCTCTCCCTGACATTTAAAACCATCTGAGCCTTTTGGCTTCTGCTGCTGTCATCTCCGTGCCAGGGCTTCTCTGGCTCTAAAAAAAGGCTGGGAGTTGATTTCCCGGCAAGCGCAGCCCTCCCAACAGGTCTCCAAGCGCGGTGGCAGGGCAAGGGGAAAGGGGGAGAGGGCTGGAATCGGGAATCGCTGCTGCCACGGGGGCGGGAGGCGTGCCAGGAGCCTGTCAGATCCTGACGGCCACAAACAAGGCTCTGAGAGCAGGAGCTGGAAGAAAAGCGGGGAAAGAATCCCTTGGCAGCAAAGGTGGTGGAGCTCCGAAGCTGAGGCACGCAGCACCGTGCGGCTCCAGGCTGGGATTTCAGGGATCCAGCGGGAAGATCAGGGGGTTTGGGGAATCTCTGCCCACCTCAGGCTGTTCCCCGGCACTGCCACATCCATGGGCATAAAACAGAGGGACGTGGGGAGGAAGAACCTGAAAGGTCTCCAGGAGAGCTGGAGAGGAACTCTGCACAAACTGGAGTGACCGGACAACAGGAATGGCTTCCAACCTTCCCACTGGAGGGGAAGGTTAGATGGCATATTGGGAAAAACTTCCCTGTAAGGAGAGTGAGGCCCTGGAATGGATTTCCTAGAGGAGTTGTGGCTGCCCCATCCCTGGAAGGGTCCAAGGCCATGTTGGCAGGGGTTTGGAGCAACCTGGGATAGTGGAATATGTCCCTGCCCTTTCAAACCAAACTATTATGGGATTCTCTGAGGGAAAGCTCTGGAGCAGCATTTATATCTCCCCCATCCCACCTATTCACAGGCATCTCTTGGATTGAAATCACCCCAAAAAAGTCCACTGCACTCCACAAAGTCCACTGCAGATCCCAAAATTCAGTGACCAAGAGCCCACAGGGAACCTTCACTGGGCACTCATTCCCAGCAATCCCACATCCCACACAAGCTGGGGGAAGTCCTGAGCAGCAAGGACAGGATCATCCACTCCCCAGGATTGCTCTGCTCCTGCTGCCAAGAGGAGGAGGAGGAATTTGCTCCAGCCACACAGCACCTCCACAGCCCTGTCAGGAGCAGCCAGTGCCATGGAAAACAGGGAAATCCCTGGATGCTACAGAATCCAAGGATCACAAAACAGTTAGTGATGGAAGGGACCTTAAAGATGACTGAATTCCAGCTCCCTGCCATGGGCAGGGACACCTTCCACCATCCCAGTTTTCTCCAAGCCCTCTTCAGCCTGGCCTAGAGCACTTCCAGGCATGGAGCACCCACAGCTTCTCTGGGAAGCATTACAAGGCAGCTGATGCTCCACAGACGGATGGGAGGACACTGGACATGCCACCACCACCCTCTGGACTTCCTTTGGGCCACCAGAGATTCCCAGGAAGGGAAGAAATGAGGAGAAGTGCCAGTGCCAGCTGGGAGCTGCTCTTCCAGCCCATTCCCCTGGCTGTGTGGGCAGCTCCATCTTGGAGCCACATCCCAAGGAGCTGCAGCTCCCGGATTCCGTGCCAAGCTGCCACTGGCTGCTGTTGAGATAAACCCACACAAACAAACAGATGCCTGGAGGAGCCAGGAAGGTGTGGAATACAGCAGCATGGATGGGCTGTCCCAAGGCTGGGCGCTCTCCAGCTTGTCCCCCTCGATGATCCCAGTGTTTGGAGATGTCATCAAGCACAGATTGGCCCGGTCCCTCAGAGCAACAGGGAGTTTTTCACAGGGTTACACCCCTTCCTCTTTGCCAAAAGCTCCAATTCAGTTCCCACACAGTGGGAATATCCAGGGATTGGGTGGTAGGGGTTGTAGGGAGCATCCAGCTCTGGGTAAGGAGGATTCTGGCTCTCCTGGAGCCAAGGAGACAAATCCCATGGACACATCCTTGTCCCATCCCCATTGCTGGCTGGTGGAATCTGTGGGAGCAAGGCCAGATGGATTTGTATCACCCAGGCCACTTCCAAGGAGGACACAAAGTTGAAGTCCCTCATCCCAGGACACTGACACTGAACATCTCCCAGGAACAAAACTGCCTTAAAACTCAAACTAAGTATTCCAGGAGAGCCTGATCCCACACACATGGCCAACACTTAACACAGACCCTAAAAATCCCAAGGATGCTCTCCCAAACTTTGCTTTCCTCTGCATTCCACAAGGAATTCCATGCTCTCTGTCCCTCCTGCCAGGTGCTGATGAGGGTTTCCCTTTCCCTCAGGCAGCAAATTCCCATTTTTGGGGGAAGAGGGCCAAGGATGTGTGCCATGGACACATCCTTGTCTCATCAGCATTCCTGGCTGGTGGAATCTGTGGGAGCAAGGCCAGATGGATTTGTGTCATCCAGGCCACTTCCAAGGAGGACACAAAGCTGAAGTCCCTCAACCCAGGACACTGACACTGAACATCTCCCAGGAACAAAACTGCCTTAAAACTCAAACAGGGAGACCCTGATCCCACACATGTGACCAACACTAAACACAGACCCTAAAAAACACAAGGATGCTCTCCCAAACTTTACTTTGCATTCAAATGCAATTCCACGCCCTCTGTCCCTCCTGCCGGGTGCTAATGAGGGTTTCCCTTCCCCTCAGGCAGCAAATCCCTGTTTTTGGGGGAAGAGGGCCAAGGATGTGTGCGGCGGCCGCCCCTGGCAGGCACGGAGCCAGGGACACGCCGGCATTCCAGATGTCCGGCTGCCGGCACAGCGACTCCGGCTGCTGCGCCAGGGCTGTCCTGCAAATGAGCCCGGCAAGACACAAAGAGCCTGATTTCCCAAATTAAGCTGCTGGAATTACTCATCCCAAAATCAGCAGCATCAGCTGCTCGCCGTGACACCAATTACGCGCAGCCACTGCCCGGTGCTGCTTCCCACTCATCCCAGCACATCCCTACTACAGGCATTCCTAAGGCTTGCAGCAGTGGAAAGTCAGGCAGGAATTATTTTAAACCAAAAAAAAGGTGGATTTAGATGGGATGTTGGTAAGAAATCCATCCTTGTCAGGGTGGGGAGGCTCTGGCACAGGGTGCCCAGGGAAGTTGTGGCTGGTCCTGGATCCCTGGAACTCCAAGGCCAGCTTGGATGGGGCTTGGAGCAATCTGGGATAGTGGAAGGTGTCCCTGCCATGGCAGGGGGTAGAAGGAGATGATCTTAAAGTCCCTTCCCACCCAAACCATTCCAGGATTCTTCCAGCAGAAGAGCCACCAGCTTGGGACATGGAATAGGCACGAGGTGACAGGAGAAGCTGGGAGAGCTCCAGCTCTCTCCGCTGCTGGGCATGGTGAGGGCACAGCTTGGAGCCCCCCGGAGCAGCCACGGACCAGGGGCAGGCTGGGCTGGAGCAGCAGCTCCAGGGAATTGCGTCCCCGACGCAGAGCCGAGCTGTGCAGGAGCCTCTCCTTGAAATGTTTTTTGCTGGATCACCAGCCCGGCTCTCAGGGACACTGACTCATCCTCAGGAGTGCTCTTGCTGCTGGTTGCACTCCGGATCAGGCAGCAATTCCTGACACACCTCCCAGCTGTGGGGGAGCATCCCTGGATCTGCCAGCTGGATTCTTCTCCTTGACAGGGCCAACTGGGATACCCAGAGTCAGGGAATCATGGAGGTTTTTGGGTTGGAAGGGACCTTAAGGCTCATCCAGCGCCACCCTCTGCCATGGGCAGGGACACCTTCCACTGTCCCAGGGTGCTCCAAGTCCTGTCCAGCCTGGCCTTGGACACTTCCAGGGATGGGACAGCCACAGCTCCTCTGGGAAATCCATTCCA
The DNA here is from genome assembly GCF_028769735.1 of Zonotrichia leucophrys gambelii. Taxonomy (NCBI): domain Eukaryota; kingdom Metazoa; phylum Chordata; class Aves; order Passeriformes; family Passerellidae; genus Zonotrichia; species Zonotrichia leucophrys. The sequence goes on from NC_088175.1 coordinate 48,620,526, forward strand.
GGGTCTCACCACCCCCATGGAGAAAAATTCCTTCCCAATCTCCAATCTATACAGGTGCTCTGGCTGTGAAACACATTCCCCCTTGCTCTGTCACTCCAAAGTCCCTCTCCAGCTCCTGGAGACACTTTAGGCACTGGAAGGGGTTCCATGGCCTCCCTTGAGCCTTCCCTTCTCCAGGCTGGACACCCTCAGCTCTCCCAGCCTGTGTCCATCCCTCTGGCACCTCCATGGCCTCCTCTGGCCTCTCTCCAGCAGCTCCACATCCTCCTTACAGTGAGGCACCCAGAGCTGGACACAGCATTCCAGGTGGGATCTCACCAGAGCAGGAGAGAGGGGAAAAATCCCCTCCCTGAACCTCTTGGCGATGCCAGGGAAAAATTTATGTGGGAAGAAAATGGAGGAAAATTCCTGGTCCATCCCCAGGGTCCCCCCATGCTCCAGACACAATCTGGGAAGTAACTCACCTTCTCCCAAAGCACTTCCAGCAGCTCCAGAGCCCCAGCCTGCATCCATCCCACCAGCACAGCAAGGAACTCACCAGGACTTCCAAAGGGCTGGCAGCCCCCCTGAATTCCCCCTTTATCCCTCCTCTGCTCCAGCTGTGAGGCTGATGGGCAGCACCTGGGATCAGCAGGGAGGGAAGCAGGAAAAGCTTTTACCAAGGGCAGAAACCCAACATCTCAGGAATTAAAATGTTTTGGGAGCCTCCCACCGTTTCTGGCCTGTCCATCCAAGCCTGGCAATGCCATGCCTTCCACCTCCTCACTTTCCTGGGGATAATGGGCCCATCCATCCTCCCCTCCCACTCGGGGGTGTCCAAATCCCCTTCCCGATTTCCAGGCCCCGGCCCCGCGTGGGTGCAGCTCCAGAGGCTCTAATGAGGGAGCTCATTTACTGTGACCTAAATATTCCCTGTGCTCTGCCTGCCTGCCTGGCACCTCCCTCGCCCGTGGAGCAGCAGCAGCAGTGGGATTTTGGCAGGGGAGGAGGGTCAGCATCTCCCCATCCCAGGGATTTCCAGCCATCCCTCTCCCTGCTCCCTGCATGAGCTCCCTGGTTGGGGCAGCCCCAGATTCTCCTCCTTCCCACACCCCAATTTCCCTCTGGGAAGCAATCCCAAGGGAAGGAGGGGCTGGCACTGCTGGCACCCACCCTGTCCCATGCCCAGCAGTGCTCCAGGAGTGGGACAATCCCATCAGGGACTTTCCTCCCTGTGGAAACCAGGGCCAGCAAGGAACAATGGATGGGGTGACTGCGGTAGAATATTCCAGCACTACCAAGCTCTCTTCCTGCTTTTCCAAGGCTGTTTCCCTTGGGAATTCACAGCTAATTTAGCCAGAGGTCGGGCTCCCTGGGCCTGGGCTGAGGGAGGATGCAAATGGGACAGGTTGCTATAAAAAGCCACCAGCAGCTGCTTATTTTGGAAGCCAGGTATTGATTTTTCCTTGTGGAGCTCTGACTGGAGGGCACAGCATGGAATGGGGGCGGGACCCTTTCCCGAATAACAGAGCTGGGAGTGATCCCAGTGGTGGCACATCCCACCTGGATCAGGTGCACGAGGGGATGAGCAAAGCACAACCCCACCACTGGTTACCAAAACCACCCCAATCCCACACCTGCTCCCTCCTTTCCAGCCATCCCGGTGACACTGCCAGGCCCAGGAGGGATTCCTGGATATTCCCACCACTTTAGGGACAACTCCCATGGAGGAGCAGCAAGCTGCTGGGCTGGGGACACGGTGCAATCCATGGAAAGCTGTCTGGAAGCGCAGCTGCAGCTGCCCTGAGGGTCCTGGATGTTCCCATTCCTCCTCTCTCCCTCTCATTTTCAATACCTTTGCCAGCAAAAGGCAAAATAAAGGAATTGCTGCTCGCAGCAGAAGTGATTTTCCACTCCCGCCTCTCTCCCACACTCGGATCAGCAGGACCGTGGCCTGAAATCACATTCCATGCATTAACACCAATCCTTCCCAGAACCCCCCCATGCCGGCGGCGCTCCGGGGTGGTTGGTGGCTCTGTGGGGACAATGATCCCAGCTGGATGTTCCCATGCCATGTGGGCCGGGATGCGGCCCCGTCCCATCCCGGCTGGTTGCGGGAACGGGAAGATCCATTCCATCCCGGAATTCCCGTGGCTCCACGTTTCCCGGGATGCTGGGACGTTCCGTGCCCGGGCCGTGCCCCGGGGCTCTCCCGCGTATCCCGGGCCTCTCCCGGTAGTTCTCCCCGGGAGCCACGAGGAGGAGCTTTCAGACCGCACCGCCGCATCCCGGGGCTCCCGGCGCATCCCGCTGCATCCCAGCGCTCCCCCTTCCCGGGCATCCCAGTGCTCCTGGAGCACCCCTGCACCCCCTGGTGCTTCCAGACCTCCCGGTCATCCCTTCTGTTCTCAGCGTTCCCGGTGTTCCTGGAGCATCCCTGTGCTCCAAAGGGACCCAGTTCCAATGAATCCCAAGGCTTGCAGTGCATTTCAGTGTTGCTTCTGTTCCCAGAACTCCCAGCGCTCCTGGAGCATCCCTCTCATGGATCCTCATCCTCCCAGTGCTCCCAGTAAACCACTCTGTTCCCAGGGTTCTCCGTGCTCCCGGTGCATCCCAATGCTCCTGGTGCATTCCAGTGCTCCCACCATTCCCAGTGCTCCCAGTGTTCCCAGTGCATCCTGGTGCTCTTCCCAGGAGATCCCGTTGTTTCCAGTGCATCCCAATAATCCTGTCCTTCCCAGAGCACCCGGAGTTCCTCGTGCTCCCATCCCAGCAGTCCCGGTGCTCCTGGTGCCATTGGTTCCCCTTGGCCCTCCACAGCCATTCCCAGGGCTGCATTCCAGGGATTCCATTCCCCAGCTCCATTCTCCCACCTCGGGGCCCACATCTCATCCCTGTGGAAAGGCACTCAGGAAGAGCTGGATTCAGAATGGGATTTTACCACTGTTCTCCAGAAGCTGCTCCAGCTCCTCCTGCCTCCTGCTGCTGCCCTGGGGCTTCCACATGGATGTCTCCTGTGTGCTGGGATAGTGGCCCATCCCATTCTTTCCCATTCTTTCTCATCCTATCTCATTCTTTCCCATCCTTTCCCTGTCCATCCCACCCCATGTCCCATCTCATCCCTGGTGAGAGCGTTGCCATGAGGGAAGTGGGAGCATCTCCAAGATGGGCGCCCGCATTCCTGCTCCTGTCCAGCTCCAACCATCCCACCCTTCCCTGGGATTTGCGCTTCCAGCTCCTCCAGGATGGATGCCCATCCCATTCCTGCTGGCAGCCGGGCTGTGGGATCCTCCCTGGCAGCGCCGGTGGAGCCGTTCTAAATCCGGCACCTGGGATTGGGGTGGGAGGATTTGCGTCAGCCGGTGACACTCGGCTGAGGAGGGGGATCCCGGCGGGATGAATCACACAGGGAGGAGTTCCCCGGAGCGGGATGGGGCCCACAGGGGGTGAGACGCTCAGGATGAGCTTGGAAGGAAGGGGAAGTGGAGCCTTTCCTGTTCCTGGAGGAAAGGCAGGGTGGGATTGTGGGATGTGCCATCCTCCTGCCTCCTGGGATGGGGAGACTCCCTGGAGCCCAGCAGGGCTGAGCTCAGCACCAGTGCTTCCCTCTGCACTTCCCAATTGGAATAACCTGCCCTGGGTGTGCTCCTGCTGGACATGAGGGAGTGGGAGCTCATCCACACTTGGAACCCTAAAACACCAGCAGGGGGTGGGAAAACCCTGTTTGGGGCTCCTTAGATGGGCACAGACATCCCATCCCATCCCATCCCATTCTTTTCTCATCCTATTCTATCCCATTCTTTCCCATTACTTCTCATCTGTTCCTGTTCTTCCACATCCCATTCCATTCAATCGCATTCCTTTCCATTCATTCCCATCCCTCCCCATCCCACCTCATCCATTCCCATCTGTTCCTAACCTATCCCACCCTATTCCTGCCCCTTATCCCATCCCATCCCATCCCTCTCCCACTCCCCTGGGAAGGATTCCCTCCAACTGTGGGCAGAGGCCACCAACAAGGGCAAGACCCAGCAGACCCCAATTAAGTGCTGGCACTGTCCCAGCTCCTCCCATCCGAGCCTGGAGCACCTCCATGGCCTAGAGAATTCCCTGCAGGAAAGCAGGAGGAGCAAATTCTCCCACTGGTCTAATCCCTCCCAAAGTCCTCCTCCAGCTCTTGTCTCCACTTCCCAATAAAGCCCCTATTGAGCATCACAGACACACCCCAGCCACAGGGATGGCTCTGGAGCCTCTGGAACACCAAGACCTCCCTCTCATTCCCAGCTCTTGGAGAGGAATCAGGAAAAGTGCCAGGCGCTGCCGGAGCGCCGCGAGTCCTCACCCAGGCAATGAAATGGCCCGTTCCCAAAATACCACCAGGATCACACATCCAGGGAAGGCAGCAGGTGCTCGACAGCGCTGGCGGGATCCTGCTGCCTCCCAGATCCTTTTTGGGAATTCAGACAGCCTGCTGTGCCATGGAACGTCTCCATATCCATGCGGGAATAGCGGCTAGGGGCAGGAGAGCGGGTTCACGGTCCCGGCGCTCCCTGCCGCGGCAGGAATTGCTTTCCTGCGCTGGAGCATCGGGAAGCCCATCTGGCGCTGCCCGTGCCAGGAGCTGGGAATTTGTGGAGCGTGCCGGAGGTGGCCGGTGCCGGACATCTGCTGCCGGCCTCGGGGAGCGCGGAGCGGGAGCGGAGCGGCAGCGGTGCGTGACTGCGGAGCCGCGGGCGGCGGGAAGCGTGCAGGGAGCTGACAGCCCCAACATCTGTCAGCAGCTGGCACGGAGCCGCAGCTCTCCCTGCCCAACACAGCATTCCTGGGATGGCTGCTGTGTTTGGATCAGGGCTGAGCACTGGGGACTCCGGATGGAGCAGGTCCTTTTCCGAGGAGCCTTTTCCAGCGTGCCCTTTCCCACGGCAGGACACAAATCCTCCCATCCCACTAAATTGAGTGCCAGAGGCTCTGGTGATGGTGTTGAGGAGGGATCAGATGGGACTGGGATTGCTCTGTAACATCTTTTTGGTGGAGAGGATGGGATGAAGTTTCTGTTGCCCTGTGAGGTTGTGGGAGGCCCTGGCACAGGTTGCCCAGAGAAGCTGTGGCTGCTCCATCCCTGGAAGTGTTCCAGGACAGCTTGGATTGGGCTTGGAGCACGTGGAAGGTGTCCCTGTCCATGGCAGGGGGCTGGAATGAGATGAGGTTTAAGACCCTCTCCACCCCAGCCATTCCAGAATTCCATGATCTTCAGCTGTGCTGCTCACACTGAGAAACTGGCCCCTTCCCAAGCAGCCGAAGATCCCGGAATCCCGGAATGGTTGGGGTTGGAAGCGACCTTAAGACTCATCTCTGTCCCTGATTACATGGGAGCTGTTAGAGGGCTTTGGCACAAGCTGTTCCCAACAATCCTTGGCCATTAAATCCCTTCTCCCAGCCATTAAGTGCCTCCACAAGCAGCTGTTTATCTCCATGACGGGATGTCAGGTGGGTTCCCACCTTGGCTCTTCCTGTAGCTGGCGTGGCATCAGCCTCCCTCCTCCCTGCTTCTCCCACCCCTGATCCTGCCTCTCTGCATCCATCACAGGCAGGTGCTGGAGGCTTTTCCAGCCGGATTTGCTGCAGCTCTCGTGGGGCTGGACTTTGCTCCGGCGCCTGTGGCAGGACGGAGATGTTTGGATAACAAGCGGATGTGGCAGTGCTGGCCATGGATCATCACTCCTGTGCCATCGCCTTCCTGTGCTCCTCCACCCTTGGCTTGCCATGAATTCCCAGCATTCCTGGTTTTCCTAGAGTCCTTGGAGCAGCCAGGGTTTTTTGGGATATTCAAACAGTGCTCACCCCATCTCCCTGCCCAGCCCAGGCTGACGGGGTCCTGTAGGATTTTCTCCCAGGTGCCAGGTTTTGGTGCCCACTGGATGAGGATTGGGCATGGCTGCATTGTGGCATCGCCCTGGGATTGTGGGATCCTGTTTCCAGATGGAATCTTTTCTGAAGCATTATTTCCTCCAGGCTACTTCTGCCCACCCTGCCTTCAGAGGGAAAATCCAGGCCTCTTCCAAGGCTTTGGAAAGAGGGTTCACCCCAAAATGTGTCTGGGGAGGCAACAAGTCCGATGTGGCTGTGCAAAGATTCCCCGTGGGAGGTGGGAGAAATTATTGAAATTGCTGGTCAGGGCAATGGGTGCAACAGGAATGTCTCTCTCCAGCGCTTTCCTGTCTGATTTTCAGGCAAATCCCTCATTTTCTATCTCTATCTGATTTTTCCTGATCCCACTGACCTCATCCCTGCCCTCACAGCCACGAGAACCAAAACTGCTCATCATCCATCCATCCATCCATCCATCCATCCATCCATCCATCCATCCTTCCATCCATCCATCCATCCATCCATCCATCCATCCATCCATCCATCCATCTGATGCAGGAGTGATTTATCCCTAATGGTACAGTGACTCGGCCTTTCCACTCTCCAAAAAAAACACTGGAGAGGCACTTTGGGAACTCCTGAGGAGCCGGAGAGCTTGGCTAATAGAGGTCACCACTCATTACGGAGCCGCGCTCCGCAAATTATCCAGCATCAGGATGCGGAGAGCCGCGGTTTCGGATGGGCTGAGAGCTCCGGGCTCCATGTTGGCAGCACCAGAGCACTTTGGAATGGGCAGGGAAAGGGCAGTGCCTGTGCTGTTCCTTCCCTGGCCAGGGTGTCCAAGGGCAGCTCCTTCCAGCTCTGCCTTTCCCAGGCATCGACCGCCGGCGCTCATGAAAAAAAGATGATCCAAGGCCGGCGCTGAAGGGCTGGGAAAGCAGCGGTTGGGAGGATGGGGTTCAACAGGATTTCAAAGTGGGGGGGGGGGGAACCACTCCCAGGCTGTGTCCCAGCACGGCTCTTCCCCTGGCAGCACCTGGAATGCAGAGCGGGATCATCCCGACACCCCGTGTCACCATTCTCGGCTTCCCCTGGGACAGCATTCCCCGTGCTGGGAGCACCAATCGCTCCCAAACCCCTTCCCGGCTGGTTCCAGCCTTCCCAGAGAGGATCCAAAGGCACAGCGGGGACTCTGGGAGTCGGGCCCTGCTGAGTCAGGGCAGCGGGGCTGGAGCGACTCCATCGATCGAAACCTGATCCCAAATTGGCTGCGCAGAAGGACCCCGGCACGACCTGGCTGTGAGCTGCAGGAAGGACAAACCCTCCTCCCGTCTCCGCAGGATTTTGGGAGGCAGGATCCCCGCATCCCTAGCCCAAGGCCTCTGCAGAGCCTCCACGGGGTTCTCCTGCATCCTGTGGCTGCCGCGGGCCCGGAGCCAGCAGGGAGGATCCTGTGGGCAGCCTCGGATCCCGTCTCACCTGCCCAGCAGCTGCTCCCAGGGCAAAGTCCACAGCGCGACCTTCAGCCTCCACCTGCCGCCTTTCCCGCCTTCCCTCGGGGCTTTCTGGGCACCCAGGTGATGCCAGAGGGCCCGGAGCTTCCCTCCCTGCTCCAGCAGCCAGGTCATCCCTACGGGGTGCCCAACACTGGGAAGGCAGCGGCCTCCTGCATGGCAGAGAGCTCAGCCAAAGGGTTTATAGCCAAAATTATCCCAAAAAGATAAAGAGCACTGGGAAGCTGAGGTTTATATACACCTCAGACAGGACCATGTGGCACCATATGGCAGGAGGACAGCGAATGTGTGACATCCCCCATGGTCACCCACCCTGGCTCGTATCTCTCCATCCCCAGCATTCCACATGAATTCTAATCCATATTCCTGGTTCCAACTCTTTTGTTCTTTTAATACTTTTCTGCCTGGTAGAGGAGCAGGAGTGAGTTCCTTGGATGGAGAGTGCAGCTCCAGGGCTGGATGGGTGAGCTCCCAGCTCTGTGCTGGAGCATCCCACGCCCTCCACGCATATTCCTGGTGGCTTCAGGCTCAAACTGGAAGACCCTCAAATTCCCAGCGTGCCTTTTTTTGGGAGCCGCCGCACCTCGGCCCCGCCCAGGGACACGCTGGCGTGCCACAGGCATGGAAAACTCCAGCAGCTCCAAAGGGCTGGAGGCACGCAGAGCAAACAGGGAGGATGTGCCGAGGGCAAACAGCGCCGGCCACGGCGGGAGTGTCCCTTGGAGCCGCTGGCAAACGCGGCGCCGAGCGGCTCTGCCACACGACGGATGCTCCCTCCGTAATTAAAACATCCAGAGGACACTCAGCCGTCACAGGGATAATTATTCCCATTCAGTGAGGGAGGCCTGGCTGGGGTTCTGCTGCATTCCCCGCTCCCCGCTGCCCCCACGGGTGGGCTTCCAGCCTTCCCCGCGCATCCACAGCCCGAGGAGCCGCCGCGCTGCTCATCCACGGGCCAGCGAGCTTGTCCATCATTTACCCGCTCACTCATGGAATAACGCACGGGAGGATGAGCATCCCCCCGGAGCCAATCCCGCCGCTCTCCTTCCCGCTCCCCCCGGGGCCTCTCCCGGGATGCGCACCGGGATCCCGCCGGGCCGCCGGACCGGTTCTGCCCCGCGCTGTGTTTGCACAGGGAAGGCAAACACGGCCCTGCTTCCGCAGCGCCGGGAGCGGCGGAGCGGGAATGGGGAGCGATGGGAACAATGGGAGCAGCAGCCGGGTGCCGCTGCCGGCTCATTAACATCTTTATTAGCTGTGACAAGCGCCGGGTCACCGCCCGCTCATGTCCGACTTGAGGGATGGTTCGCTCCCTAACCCCCTGTAATTGCTCCCGTTAGGCTCCGAAAATTTCCTCGTTTTCCATGGAATTACCCCCGGCTTGGCCTCGGCCCGGAGATTAATTTGGATAAACAGCTCCAGCGAGGGGTAATAAATACAAAGGGAAAGGTTCTCTCCGTTGGGTGCGGAGGGAGAAGAGAAAATATCCATTCTCTTCCCCCAAAAAAGAGGGAAAATGAGGAGAAAGGAGCGGGATGACTCCTCCTGGAGCAGCCAAGCAGCAGAATGTGCCTTTTCCAGGGAGTCCTGAGCGGGCACTTGGGAGACATCCCAGAGACACTGGAGTATCCTCCTGCCCAGCTGGGCCATGATGGTTTGGGATTTGGTGTGCCCAGGGATTTGGAAAGGCAGGGGCTCCAGGCATCCAAGGCTTTAGGATGGTAGGAACTCATATACCCAGGGATTTGGGAATGCAGGTGTCTCTAGGGGCACTAGAGTTGGGAATGGCAGCAGTTTATGCACCCAGGGGATTGGGGCGCTCAGGAATCCGGAATGGCAGCGACTCAAGCGTTCGGGGCACCGGGACTCACAGGGCCCCACTTTGGGCCGACTGCCTCCTTCCACGCTGGCTCGGGAGGAAGGAAAGGCTCCCGGGCGGGGTCGGGGGCTCACGCGTGGCCCGGGGCTCACGCCGGGCCCGTGACTCAGCAGCGCTCCCGCCCACCGGGAGCGACGGCGGGAGCGGCTGAGTGGGAGCGGGAGGTTACGGAGCTGCCCGCCTGTCTGTGCCTGCGGGGATGGGGATTTCAGAGCCCGGGAGTGTGTGGGAAGCGAGCGGAGAGGAGCGCAGTGAAAGCCAGGGCCGCTGCCAAGGGCTCCATCAGACGGTTCCCATGATAGGGGCAGAAATCGTTCCAAAATCAAAACAAAGCTCCGTGGCCTCGGGAAGATGCTCCGTCAGCCCTGGAGCACACAGAGGGGCAGAGAGGTGCCCTTTTCCCGGCCCATCAGGAGTGCCAGGAGGGCTGGCAGCAGGCTGGCACTGTTCCCCATCACTGGAAGAGCTCTGCCAGGGCGCACGTGCCGGAGTTTGCCTGGCACGCGGCTCCCAGATGGTTTTCCAAAGCGGGATGTGGCTGGTGCAGTGATGAGGTGCTGGGAGAGGCCCCCACCCCCAGGGAAGGGTCACCTCCCCTGGTGTGAGTCAGGCACATGAGACCAGACCCCTCACCCCTTGTTCCCCTGCCAGGGAATTCCATGGCACCGGGGAGTCACCACTGCCCCCAGTTCAGCCCCATCCCTCAATCCAGTGCCTGACAGTTCGGGGTTTTTATAAGGAGATATTTCCTGCTTCGTCTCTTGCTCCAAACCCAACCCAGGAGTATTCCCATATTACTCTCCCAAAGAGCTTCCAAACCATGGCTGAGGTGGTTTCCTGCTTTTTCCTGGTCCAGTGCGACTCCAGTGAGATTCCAGCTGATTCCCAGGAGTTTGGGTTGTAAGGGAGCTTTAAAGGTCATCTGGTCCGAGTTCCATTCCACAAGGACAGGTTGGGCTCTGCCTCTGGAGGCTCCCACTAGTCCTGAACCAGCCAGGAGTGTCCCAGCCCCATTGCCCCATCCTGGGATGAGTCCCTGACCCCATCATCCTATCCTAGGATGGATCTCTGATCCTTTCACCCCAGCAGAAAGCGGGAGCCAGCACGGTTCCCAGTTCCAGGAGAAAACCCCCGGTCTCCATCATCTTTCCCCCAGATGCCTCTTCCATCCATGAGCACACCCTGCATCAGCAGGGTCTCATCCCCAGCCGCCCCCCCTCGCACCCCGGGTGTCCCCAGGCCAGCACCCCTGGATCCCGGCTGGATGGGCAGGAATTCTCCGGGAATTGTCTTTGCGCGGCGGTGTGGGAGATAGCAGGAGCGAGCTCCGTGAATCCACTCCGCGTTTTTCGGCGCCCGCAGCGCCCGCCGCGCCCGCAGTGCCCCGGCAGCGCCCGCCGCGCCCCGGCCCCGCCAAAACCCGGCCTGGATCCCGCCGGAGCGCGGCACACGGAGCCTGCGGGGGCCCGGAGGGGTCCCGAGCGCGGCCCCACGCGTGTGCGGGGACCCGGGGCGGGCTCGGCCTTCCCAGGGCGCCCCACGGTCAGAACACGGGTGCGCGGCCCTGTGTGTTACCCCTGTGCGGGCCCGCCGGTCCCTGCCCCTGCCACGCGTGTCCCCCTCCCCACGAGGGCGCGACGCGCGGATCCGGCAGGTTCGCGGCCCCACGGCAGCGTTACCGGGGCGGTCAGTGCGGGCCCGCGGGGGCGTCACGGCGGGCTCTGTCACCACCCCACGCGTGTCCCCCTCTCTCCGTGCGCATCCCGACCCCCCCGCCCCCCCCGCCGCTCCGCTCCCTCCTCCCTTCCCGGCGGCTGCAGTTTCCAATCCCGCCAGCAGCGAGCAGCAAGTGGATGCAGGATCGCGCCGCACACGCACCCGCACACACCCGCACACGCACCCGCACACGCACCCGCACACGCGCGCACCCCGCAGCAGCGGGCGGCCAGCACGGGCTCCGCGGGGCTCCCGGCCCCCCGCCGCCGCATGCGGGCCCCCGCCGCCCCGCCGCCGCCCCCCGCCCCGCCGCCCCCTCCCGCCGCCGCCTCCGCCGCCGTCTGATGAGCCGCGGCCCCGCTGCACCGGGCAGCCGCCGCCCCGCCGCCCCGCCGCGCCCCGCCGCCGCCCGCCACCATGTACCTGCACCCGGAGGCTGCCAGCGCAGGTGAGCCCCGCGCCGCCGGGGAGGGGGGGACCGACACACGCAGGACGCGGGGACACGCACCGGGGGTGGCCGACCGCTCGCCGCCCCCCCGGGGATCCGCCGTGGCCGCTGCCCGCTTCCCCCCGCGCCGCCCCGGGAGTTACGGTACTTTGGGGAGAAAGTCACCGCCGCCGCTGTCACCGCGCTGCGGAGCTGCCCGAGCCACCGGCACCCCCCGCCCGGCGACACCCCAACCCCCGCGGGCAGCATCCTGCTCCCCAGCCCCCCAAAAACGCGGGGCGAGCCCCAAATCCCGCCGGGCGCCGGCGCCCAGACAAACACCCAGCACATCCCCCCTCTCCTCACCCTGCGCAGCCGCTGGAGCCCCGCGTCCCCCCCGGGACACCCCAAGCCCCGGGGGCAGTATCCCGCTCCCCAGACCCCCAGCAAACCCCCGGAGCCCCGGGCGAGCCCCAAATCCCGCCATCCAGAGCAGCATCCAGCGCTCAGCACGCCCCTACTCCTCACCTGCCGCCTCCTCCGTCCTTCTGGGGGTCCCCGTGCCCTGTCCTGCCGCACCTCCGGAATGACACCGGGACACGCGGGGGTGGGCGGCTGGGGAAGGGGCTTCCTCCGCCGCGGATTTGCTGAGCTCATGCTGGGAAGGCAGCAGTCGGCCCCGCACCGGGGAATCTGGGACGCTGGCGGGGACGTTTTGGGGGTGCCCGAGCCCGGTGCGGAGACACAGCGATGCTGCCGCCGGAGCGATGCGGCTCGGCGGGGCCTGGCCGCCGTGTCCCGGGGCCCGGGGAGCGGGCAGAAGGACGGCGTGTCCTGCGGTGGCGTGGGGACGTGCCGGCGGGGACAGCGGGCGCCGCCGGGGAGAGCTGCAGGTGCCAGGCCTGCGGGATCGGGCGGGCTGGGGCGCGCCACGCGCTGTCACCCGCGGCAGGTGACGGCGTCACCGCTGCCCGGCAGCCGGAGGCTCCGGCCGAGCCGCCTTCGAGGGCAACTTCGCGCCTGCCCGCGGGCCGAGCGCTCCCCCCGGCAGCGGCTCCATCCCGGGGCACCGCGACCCCGCAGCGATGCCCGGAGAGCGGCACGGCACGGCTTGGCCCAAGGTCACCCGGGAGGGTGGGTGGCACAGGGGGGACGCCAGCCTGTCCCCGCCGGCAGCAGCCTGACAGGGCTGCCCGTCCCTCCCGGTGCCCGAGATTTGCTCCTGCCTCGTTCTCCCTCCAAACTTTGCACCTGCCCCCGGTTTGTCCCCCTTGTCCCTGCCGGATGTCCCCGTCGTTGGCCGGTGGGCCACTGACGGCTGCTTGTGCCATGGCCAGCTCTGCTTGGCAGGCTGGAGGCTCCCAGGACAGAGCTCGAGCTGCGGGATTTGGGGGAACAGAGCCCCTCTCCCCAATTCCCGAATCCCGTGCTCCCGGCTGCTGGGGCTCCCGTCACGTGGGAGTTTTCCCACGTCACCGGCGGCGGCTGTGCCGTGAGCCCGGAGCCGTGGGGTGCTGGGGGTGCTCACACCTGTGCAGGCGCCCTGCCACTGCCTGCTTCCCGGCGCCTTCCCACCTTTCCCGCATTTTCCAGACGTGCTGCTGACGGGGTGCCGGGTGGTGCCTGATGGAGGTTGAGGGGGTGCTGTCATCTCACACCCCCGCAGGATTTGGGAAGAGCCAGCCAAGCCACATCCCGGGGTGAAGCAGTGCCTGTTGTGCCCCCAAAACGCTGCCTGAGGTGGCACCGGCCTCGTCCTCCTGGTGCCCTGCTCCGTGTCACCGTGCGGGGACAGCGGCTGCGGCCCCCAGAGCTGGCTGCGTGTCATGGGGGGAGAAGATGCCGGGAAATTCGGGAAACTTTGCTGCCCAGGGAAAGAGGGATCTGGGGGGTAACGGGAGCCCGGAGGTGCTGCTGGGGAGGTTCTGGGGCTGGAGACGCCCGAGGGAGTCTGGTCTTGGCTGGCGAGGGGTGTTGGGAATTGGGATCAAGCTGAGGCGCTTCCCAAAGCTGGGGGCATTTTTGGGGGACTGCAGGGGGCTGTGCTGCTGGGGGACCCCCAAACCATGTGTCAGGAGAGCCGCGTCCAGGCGCCAGGCAGAGCTTGGGGCTGCCCGCAAAGGTGCCCTCTGTGCCACAGGGACAGTGTCCCTGTGCTTTGGGGACACCGAACAGTTCCCTTGGCCCTGCCAGCCTCTCCCCACCCCATCCCTGTCCCCCTGCTGGCCCCAGCTGTCCCCTCTTGGTGACATTCGCACCCCAGAGCTCCATCTCAGCAGCGAGCCCGTGCCGGGGGCCCTGCTCCCCACGTCCCCATCTTTCCCGGCTGGAAGCGTTCCGAGCCGAGCCGCGCGGCGGCTGGAGGTGGTGAATCAATAACCAGGCAGCAGCTGCCTGTTTTCCCCCCGCACCGCCTCGGAGCGGGCGATGGAGCCCCTGGAGCTGGGAGCAGCTCCGCGGGGATGGGAAGCAGAGGCGCGCTTCCAGAGGGGCCGGCACAGGGCGAGCAGCGGGGCGGGGGCGGCCGAGGGGCTGCGGGCGGCATGAGGGAGCGTGACACAGGGCGGGAAGGCAGACAAAGAGCGCAGGGATGGCAGCGCACGGGCCTGGCCGGGCACCTGCTGCAGCCGCGTCCCGCACGGAGCGGGAGCCCCCGACCCACCGGGCCCCCGTCCTTGCGCCTCTCCGAGTCCCCCTCCCAGCCAGCCCCTCCGCTCCAGCCCGAGGGACGCTCCCGCGGAGCCTCGGAGCATCCCCGCGGCCTCAGCCCGGCCCTTTGTCCCTCAAGCGGCTGCATCCCGCTTTCCCTGGCGGTGGGGGCTCCACGCGGATGCCGAGCCCCCCACGGTGGGCGTTCCTCGCTCCCACCAATTCCAGCCCTTCCAGCCTCCCCACGCCCGCGCTGGCGCGTCCCAGGACCCCCCTGAGCACAGCAAGGACCGGGATTGGGGGCTCCCCGCCGGGCGGGGGGTCTGGCAGGGAGGTCTCGCTGATCCCCCCCGACTCCGAGGAGCAGGAGCGGAGCCGGAGGCGGCTTTTCCAGCGCCTGATCTCGCGGCTTTTCCGCCTGCCGAGGAAGGAGGGGGGAGCGGGGAATGAAGACAGATGCAGATAATATCGCTGCCACCCCCCGGCCCCCGGGGGCTCAGCTACAATATCCATTATGGATGGATCCGGAGAGGGAGCGGCTCCCGGAGAGCCGCCGGAGCGCGGGCATGATGGGCAGAGCCCCAGCGTGGAGCAGGGGCCGGACCTCCCTGGCTGTGGCTGCCGGGGGGGCTGGGGGATGTCTGTGGGGCCGGGCTGGGCTGGGGGGCGGTGGGTTGGGATGCGCCGAGCGGAGCATTCTCATCCCTGCGGGTGCCAGCGCTGTGGCTGTGGCACGGGAGGCTCCGGGCCCCGCTGCCAGCCCCGGGTGCCCCCCCAGCGCCCCGTCCCCTCCTGGCGTCCCCGGGCCTGGCTGCAGGAGGGAGAGGGTCACCTTGGGGGGAGTTAATGAGCTTTGAAGGGAAGCGGTCGCGCCGGCGGGGACGGAGCCGGCGCGGCGGCGGAGGGACAGCGCAGCGCAGCAGCCCCGCTCCCGGCCCTGCGAGGGGGGCACGGCCCGCGGGAGGCAGCCCGGGGGGCTCCGGGTGTCCAGGGAAGGCGGGGTGATCGGCTCTCCCCCTGCGGATGGGGCTGTGGGACACCGGTGGCTGCGGGGGGCCATGGGTCCTGTCCCCGCTCCACCAAGGATGGCCATCCCTGCTGCCCCATGGATGACCCTGCCTGGGTGTCCCTGCAGGATGCAGCCCCGGGATCAGGCGCTCCTGGAGGATTTCCACCGCGCCCACCTAGCCCGGGCACCTTCTCACATCTGAGTCCCCAGTCCTCCCTCTGGGGCCTTCCTCGGCCCTTCATTCCCCTCCTCTGCCTCCTCCCTCCGAGCTGCGTTTCTCCATCTTTCCATGTGTTCCCCTCCAAGCCTCCTCTTCCTCTCCCAGCAGCACCAGCCCCCTGCTCTGAGGGCTGACCCTGAGCATCCCCCATCCCTGAACTCCCTACGGGAATCCTGTGCCCACGGCGGCCTTGCTGTCACAGACCGTGGGTCCCGGGTGACGGGACCGGGGGGCGCTGCCAGGGGGAATCGAGGAGCTGGGGAGGCCAGCGGGGGCTCCTGGAGCCGGGATGGGCTGCGAGGAGCCTGCCCGCCCTTGTTCCCTGGGAGCCGCTGGCTCCGTGCCCTCCCTCTCTCCTGCTGTCACCCGAAGGGCTCGGCAATGATGGAGAGCCCCGGGGCGAGAGGCTAAGTGGCGACGGCGCGGGAGCTGGCAGTGCCACTCGGGATGAGAGCCCAGCGCGCTCCTCCAGCGCCAGGAGAGGATCCTGCGCCAAGGGAAGGGGGGCTGGGGTCACTCCGGGCTGGGGAGCGATGCCCGAGGGCTCGTTTGGGAGCAGGGATGACGTGGAGAACCAGCGGGGCCAGGGGATCAGCGGCGTCCTCTCGGGAGCTGGGGCTGGGATGGGGCTGGAGATGGGAATGCAGATGGGGATGAGGATGGGGATGGAGAAGGGGATGGGGATGGATGCAAACCGCGGGATCAGAGGGGGCTCCAGGGTTCTGGGTGCTCCTCAGGAAGAGAGGCTCGGTGGGCACCACGAGGCAGAGAAACCACACGGCTCTCCGGAAATCCTCGGCCAAAAATAGCCCGGCACCAGGGAAGGAGCGCCTTCCCTTGCCAAATTCTCCCTCCGTGCCCAGCTCCTGCTAGCTGTGGTCGCAG
This sequence comes from Zonotrichia leucophrys gambelii, assembly GCF_028769735.1. Lineage (NCBI taxonomy): Eukaryota > Metazoa > Chordata > Aves > Passeriformes > Passerellidae > Zonotrichia > Zonotrichia leucophrys. Next base: position 48,636,672 of record NC_088175.1, read on the forward strand.
AGCAGGGACGAGTGGCATCAGGGCTGGAGGGGACACAGCAGGGACTCATCCATGCATGGCAGCTGGCGGGGACAGGGGATGGCTGGGAGCATCTGGGCAGAACTGGGCAGTGTTTTGGGTCGGCGTTCAGCTGCCCCAGCCCCCCGTGGCGGGGCCGGTGTCGGTGGGCTCTGCCCCCCGAAGCCCCCCAGGACCGGCGGCTCGGAGTGGGAGAGGCAGAGCCGGCCGGATTGACAGCTCCGGGGGACGGACAGATGGCTGGATGGAGAGGCAGATGTGTACGAGGGATGGACGGACGGATGGATGGATGGAGAGATTGATGGATGTGTTGGAGAGGAGGACGCACGGATAGACAGACAGACAGATGGGGAGCAGACGCCCGTTCCCGCCCAGAGCACGCCTGGGGCGCTGAGCTGCGGCACCGCTCCTGTACCCCGAGGCTCATCCCGGGATCCTGCCGGGCAGCAGGATGACCGTGGGGCTCTCCATGATCCCTCACATCTCCAGAGCCGCCGGGAGCCCGTGGGCAGGTGGCACCGCCGGGCCCAGCTGGCCCAGCCCTCCCGCTCCTCCCCGTGACGCGCCAAGCCTGGCTCGCAACATTCCCAAAATGCCCACCGGGCTGTTACCAGGCATGGCAGCACAGCCTCGTCCCCCTCCGTGCCCATCCCTTCTCCTGTCCCTGTGCCAAGGGCTCGGATCCCGCGTTCCTGCTGCTCCCGCGGGGGTCCGGGCCGGCTCCCCCCGCACCGCGCCCGGGATCCTGCACAGGAGCCAGAGCTGCAAATTCACAGCTTTTCAGCTGCATCCTAAAAATAAGAGGTTTGGGAAATATCAAGCAAATGAGTGGGAGGATGAGCAGAGGAGGAATTAATGGCCTGGCGCCAGGCAGGCAGCATCTGGGGAGCCCCGTGGTGACAACGCGGCCACCTCGCTCGGTGCCGTGCGGCCCTGCAGCACGAGGGGCCGCTCCGACGCCGCGTTCCTGCCCTGTCCCTTCCCATCCCGGAGCTCCTCCCCGGCACCACCGTCCTCATCCTCCGCGGCACCACCATCCATCCCCATCCAGCTCGGCGTCACATCCCGCTCCGGCTCCGCAGCTCGCCACGACCACGATGGCTGTGGAATGTTGGGGAGGGGGCGGGGGGACGCGCTGCTCGCTTGGCACCTTCTCCCGCTGCCCTTTTCCCGGGAATGCACGCGTTTCCGCTGCCGGTTTGGCGGCTTGGCACGTGGAGCCGTTTCTGCGTGTGGAGCTGCGGATGTCGGCTTTGATCACGGCTTCCAGGGAGCTCAGCGGGAGCCTGGCCTGGGGGGGCTCCCCACGGCTTTGATTTTCCCCCCAGGGTGCTTGGCATCCATGGATCTCGCCGCTGGAACAGGGTGAGTGGGAGGATGCTCCAGGGCTGCAATACTGAGCAGCAGCCAGGGATTGTCCACAAAAGCTGGGAATTTGAGGGTCTGGATCCAAAAATGTGGCCCTGAGAGCCTGGACAGGGCCATCCTCACTGGGACACCTGCAGAGAGGTCGGTTCCAGCCGTGGTGCCACAGGTGTGAGGCTTGTTCCAAAGCCTCTGCTCATCCAAAGCCTCTGGCACCCCGTGGAGATTCCAGCCTCTCCATCCTGTGCAGGAGTCATTGTTTGGGAGATCTGGAACCATCCCTGGATGTCTCTTGCAGGGGCTTTGCCTTCCCAGCCTTGCTCCAGGACCGTGGGCTTTGGCTGGATGTGATGGGGCTGAATCCTAGGATAGGCACAGGGAAACAGGGAATAGGGGGGAATGGATGGAGCTGCCCATGAGCCTGATGGGCCCCAGCAATGCCGGTCCTGGAGCTGAGCGTGCACAGGGCCACCAGCACCACAAGGCCACCACGGTGTCCAAGGCTGCTGGGGTGCACAGGGACACCGGGATGCACAGGGACACCAGGATGCACAGGGACACCAAGATGCACGGAGACACTGGGATGTGCAGGGACACTTGGATGCACGTCTCTACCAAGATGCACAGGATCACCAGGATGCCCAGGACTACCAGGATGTTCAGGGATCACTGGGATGCCCAGGGCCACCAGGATGGACAGGGATGCTGGGATGTGTGGGATCACTGGGATGCCAACGGCCACCAAGGTGCACAGGGACACCAAGATGCCCATGGCCACCAGGATGCACAGGGATGCTGGGGTATGCAGGATCACTGGGATGCCCAAGGCCACCAAGATGCACAGGATCACCAGGATGCCCAGGAATACCAGGATGCTCAGGGCCACCAGGATGCTCAGGGACACCAGGTTGCCCATGGCCACCAGGACACACAGGGATGTTGGGATGTGCAGGATCACTGGGATGCCCAAGGCCACCAAGATGCCCAAGATCACCAGGATGCCTAGGACTACCAGGATGCTCAGGGACACTGGGATGCCCAGGGCCACCAGGATGTTGGGATGCTGGGATGTGTGGGATCACTGGGATGCTCAGGGCCATCAAGATGCACAGAGACACCAGGATGCACAGGATCACCAGGATGTGCAGGGATGCTGGGATGTGTGGGATCACTGGGATGCACAATTCTACCAAGAAATACAGGATCACTGAGATACCCAGGGATGCTGGGATGTACAGGATTACTGGAATACCCAAGGCCACCAGGATGCACAGGGACACCGGGATGCACAGGGATGCTGGGATGTGCAGGTTCATTGGGATGCCTAAGGCCACCAAGATGCACAGGATCACCAGATGTCCAGGGCAATCAAGATGCCCAGGGCTACCAGGTTGCACAGGGATACTGAGATGTGTGGGATCACTGGGATGCTCAGGGCCACCAGGATGCACAGGATCACCAGGATGCACAGGATCACCAGGATGCCCAGGGACGCCAGGATGCACAAGGCCACCAAGATGCACAGGATCACCAGGATGCACAGGGACACCAGGATGCCCAGGGACACTTCTGGGTGCCCCTGGAATGGGCTGTGCCATGGCTCCCACACCCACCATTCCCGCACACGCCAGAGCTGAGCCGTGTGTGGGATCTGTCAGTGCTGGCAGCTCTTCCCAGCCCCGGGTGCATCTCACCCGCCGCTGGAAGGGCTAATCCCTCTTGGATCTCCGCACCTCTCCTTGTGCCGGGGTCGGGTTTGAAGTGTTCCCTCGCATCCATAAAGGCCAGAGCTCGCTCGTGCTCTGGAGGCAGCTAATCCCGAGGAGGCAGGAGCGGCGGATAAAAGAGGATAGGCACGTGACCGCATCCCTGTCTCCCAAACATTTCCCATCTCCCACTCCGGAGTGGGCACTGAGGAGGGTGCAGGGGCTCCCTGCTTGTCCTGGATCTGCCATGGAGACCCTTCCCCCGAATCCAAAACTCTCTCCCCTGGCACAGGGACTCTCCCCTGACATGAGGACCCTCTGCCCGCATCCAGAGCCCTCTCCCCCGGGAACAGGGACCCTCCTCCCTGGCCCACGCAGCACAAATCCCACTCTGGAGAGCTGCAGCGCTAAGGAGGCAGGTAATCCCCTCGTCAATACCGGCCTGGAAAAGTGGAATTATATCCCGTCAAGTGGCATTGAATCCTGATGAAAGAGCCGCAGGGATGTTCCACCCCCTTCCATCCCAGCCTCCGCAGCATCCCCTGCTCTGCCAGCACGTGGGACGGGACTGGGACCTCGATCCCTGCGAGGAGCGACGCGTGCTCTCCGCCTCCTGCCCCCCCCTCGGGATGAGGCAGGACCAGCGAAGTCCCGCCGGGATTTGGGACACCACGGCCGCAGGGATCCCATGGCCATGAACCTCCAAGTCCCTCCCAGCCGTCTCCGTGCTCCCGCCTGGATGCGCGCTGGCAGCCGCGGAGATTTATGGAGAGCGGCAGGGAAGGAGGGCCGGGGCGGCGTAAACAAGCGGCGCGTTTCCACCTTGTCCCCGCTCCCGGGGCTGTGTCCCGGCGCCACGCAGCTCCCCGTGTCCTCCCCTGGATCCCCCCGGCCTGGGGCATCCCGTGCTGCGCATCCCGCCCGGCACAGGGACCCCGCACCGCGCCCCGGGCTGGGGACGCGCCAGGAGCTCCGAGCCGCTCCGAGTCTTTAATTAATGGAGCGCTAATTGCCTGGAAAACGAGTCATTGAAGTCATGCTGAGGGCGGCGCAGCCTGGGGGCCGGAATGGCTCCCCCCACCGTGGGGATCCCGCCGGGAAGGGCCGGACCCACCCCTGCAGCCCCCCAGGCTGGATCCCGCCGGGGAATCCATCGGGATCGCGGGGTGACGCCAGGTTCGGGGGGTGGTGGCGCCTTGGCACGGGGAGTTTGGCCCCGGGAACCGGAGCTCGCTGATGTCCCTCCCCAGACACCGCGGTGCCTCCGCAGCGCCCACCCTTCCCTCGCCTTCTCCTTTGATTCCCTCTCTCCACATTAATTTGAGGATGAACCGGACCCCGCGGGCACCGAAGGATCTGTGGGAGCTCCGGGCTGAGCCCGAGGGGTCACGGCGCTCCCAGGCTGGAGCAGGGAGCACCAGGCGGCGGGGCAAGGAGAGCTGATCCCAATTCCCAGCCCGCCCAGTACGGCCCGGCGCAGATTGAACTGGACGGGGTCGCAGGCGAGGAGGGGCGCCCGGAGCTCTCCGGCCGTGCCCGCTGCTTCCCATTCCCCCGGCAGCTTATCCAGCCGGGGTTTATAAATGTTGGAAATTAAGGGCTGGTCCCAAATTCCCTCCTAGGCAACAGTTGCTATGTGAGTTTTATACACAGGCTCCTCGTGATCCGGGAGCGACGGAGGAGCTGCCTTTGGATGGAGAGAGCGCGGGTGCTGCAGGGGGGACCTGTCCCCAAAGCCACCCCCACCGCGTGCGCGAGGAATTGTCACCAATGTCCCCTTCACGGCCACCGCCCCCTTTCCTGGTGGGATTCCAGCGGGGATGTGGGAGCTGCGGGCGCCTCGGCACGTGCCGGGGGCGATTCTCAAGCCCCGATCCCCCCTCCCGGTCCACTCTGACTCACCCCGGCCTCGGAGCCGCCGGGAATTTGCGTTACAATAACAAGGTCTGCGGGCGAATTAATTATTAACGTTTATTGTTTAATATTTATACTGCAGCACCGCTGCTCCCGGCGCTGCTCCGGCCCCGCCGCCAGCTGCGGCTCCCGCCACGGACAATCCCGTCCCGGCGGGCACGGCGGAAGGCGGAGCATCCACAGGGATGCTGTGCCGGGGGTCCTGCCCCGAGACAAAGCTGAGCCGGTCTGGGGTCCCACCGGATCCCTCCGAGCCGCCTCGGTCCGTATTCCACCCCACAGTGGTCATTCTGCATGCTGGGAGATGGATGAAGTTGTTGGGTCCTTCCCACGTTTTTGGGCTCCCCGATGTTGTCCCCAAGGCCAGGCTGGGAGGAGTGGGCCTGCACTTCCATTTGGGATGAATTCCGTGTGGGATTGGCCCACAGAGCAGCGGCCGCGGCCTTTGCGGGCGCTCCCAGGGCGCCAGTGGGGATTGAAGCTCCAAGCTGAGCTCCCGGGAAGGGCTCAGGGCGCATTCCCACCAGGACACACTCGTCAGAAGCCAAAGGGATGGCCACCGTGACGGGACACAGCAGAATGAGTTGGATCCCGTTGGATCACATTCCCTGTGCTTTCCCTCCCTGCGCCCCGGCAGGGACACCCCAGGATTCGGCTCTGACCCCCCGTTTGTGCTCTGCTCCCCGCAGGGACCCCCTCCCGCGACGTGCTCCTGGTCTCAGCCATCATCACCGTCAGCCTTAGCGTCACCATCGTCCTCTGCGGGATCTGCCAGTGGTGCCAGCGGAAAATGGTGAGTGTGTCCGCCCTCCCTGCCGGCATCCCGGGCGCCCCCCGGGCCAGGGGGCGATTCCCTCTTCCAGGGCAGCGGCAGCCAAGCGGAGGCAGCTCCCCGGAGCCGCCGGCTGCAGCTTTTATTTGGGCTTTTCCGGATGCGCTAATGAAATGTTTGGGCGAAACTGTTTGTGTGGCACAAAGGGAAGTTTCCAAATATATGGATATATATTGGTGACGAGCCGGAACGAGCTGGCCCCTGTCCTGCTGGGCACGCTCCTGCCTGGAAAAGCCCCGTGGGAAGGCGGCCAGCCCTTGCCTGGCAGCGCCGGGCGCCGTGAGCCATCCGTGCCACCCGCTGAGCATCCCTCATCCCTCCCCGACCGCCGCCGGGGCCTGGGACAGCGCTCCCGCCCTCCCGCGTCCTTCCTCCTCCTCCTCCTCCTCCTCCTCTCCCGGGAGCAGGACGTGCTCGGCCACGTTTCCTTCGCCATCGGAATCGAATCTGGGTCAAGTGCCGCGATGGCAGCGGCGCTTCCCGCCCGGGAGATGCCCACCCCCAGCCGTGGGAAGGCAGCAGTCCCTTGGGAATGGCAGAGGGGCTCCGCAGGGCGGCGGGTGGGAAGGGCCCTTCAGGTGCCACGCAGGGGATGGGGAGAGAAAGGAAAAAGCACTGGAAAGCAGGAGGCTGGCGCTGGCAGAGGAACAAAGGAGTGTGAATTGGCCGGGAAGGCGCATCCCGAGCGGCCCTCGGGAGCGCCCGGAGCTGGAGCGGGATGCGGGAATGACGGCCAAGCCCGGCCGGCTCCACGCCTGCCCACGCGGCCACCGCGGCCGTGTCCCCAGGAGCCCCGAGCCGCCGCAGCTGGGGACACGGATGAGCGCAGGATTGGGGGATGATTCCCTCTGGGATGGCCTGAGAGCATCCAGCGAGGTCAGGCACGGGTGTGCCTCGCGGCGGGATCAGCCCAGGGGCATCCAAGGAGGGCCAGGTGTGTTCCCCTGCAGCTCCTGGCAGCATCAGCTCTCGGACATCCAAGGAGATCCAACAGCTCCTGGCAGGATTAGCCAATGTGAATCCAAGGAGGGCCAGGTGTGTTTCCCTGCAGCTCCCAGCAGCATCAGCCCTTGGGCATCCAAGGAGATCCAACACCCCTGCAGCTCCTGGCAGGATTAGCCCTTGGGAATCCAAGGAGGTCCAGGTGTTCCCCAGCAGCTCCCAGCAGGATTTGGACATCCAAGTTCAAACATCCCTGCAACTCCCAGCAGGATTAGATTAGTCCATGGACATCCAGGGAGGTCCAGGTGTTTCCCTGCAGCTCCTGGCAGGATTAGCCCTTGGCTGTCCAAGGACACCGTGCTGAGGGTCCAGGTGTCCCAGCAAGCCAAGGAGATGGCTCCATGTGGATATGAAGAAGCTGGGAAGAGGGAGAAAAGGGAAACATTCCCGTTCCATGGGCAAGCAGGGCCAGGCCTGTCTCCTGAGGTCCAGGACAGTGGGAAGCAATGGCTGGTTCTCCACCCCATCCTGCTCCAGCAGCTGTTCCCATCCCACCTCATCCACCTGGCACTGCATGGAGCATCCTCGCTCCCAATTGTTGGATAATTGGCATTAATTGGCTCCCGCCCACCCTGGCTCAGAGCAGCGCTCGGAACCTGCCGGAGTGCCCTGATTACCAGCCCCAGTTTGGAGCCAGTTCCAGCTTCATTATCCTATGGCAGCACTTCCCTGGCGCTGGGAAAGGTGAACTCAATTAATTCAGGCCCAATTAGGCCTAAAATTATCCACTCCTTCCCAGTGAGGCCCTGGAATGGGATGCTGGTGGCTGTGGCCATGCTGTCCTTGGGGTGAGGCAGGGCACGATCCCCCAGGGACCAAGGGATGGAGCCTTTGGGAATTTTGCTGCCTGGATAGCTGGGATGGAGCCTGGAGACCATAGGGGAAAGGGCAAAATCCAGATCTCTAGGTGGTGGCAGCTCCCATCTTCCACTGGGATATTCCAGGGGTCCTCTGTGACCCCCTGACCCCCTCTCCTCTTTTCCACAGGGAAAGCGTTACAAGACTTCCCTGGAGACTGTGGGAACTCCGGATTCCAGCCGAGGCCGCAGCGAGAAGAAAACCATCAAGTAGGTGCCAGGAATGGGGGGGGAGAGGAAGGACAGAGGTGGCCATCCCTTCTCCCAGTGGGAGAGGGGCTCCCTCCAGGGGAGACTGGGAGAGCTGGTGGGTGTCTCCAGCATTCCCGTGTGTCCCACTGAGCCGTGGAGTCACGGGAACGTCGGCGTGGGTGTCCCCAGGGACATTCCAGGCCTGGGTGTGGATTCTGAGCTCTGCCCGGCGGGGCTGGAGCAGCTCTGCATTCCCTGGGCATTCCATGGAGAAAGGAGAGCCCAGCTGGGGCATCCCATGGCACTGGATGGGGAGTGAGGTGGAGGTTGGAAGCTGAGGGTGTTCTCCTGGGCATCCCAGATCCAGCACTGCCTCTCCACACGCTCCGCAGGCCTCCAGGGAGGAGGGAGCTGGACCACCAGGAGGGGAAAAGCTCCTGCCTAGAATAAGCCAATGGAAAACTTCCTCCCATGGCTGGCCTGGGTGTTATCAGGGTGCAGGGGCACCTGGATGGCTGCTCCCAGCCAACCAGGATGAGCTGGGAATGGAGGGGAAGGCGCATTCCATCCCATGTCATGGCATGGGCAGCTTTCCCAAACTCCAGCACATTCCATACAGCTGGGATCCACCCGGAGCTGCAGGTGGGCACTGGGGGCTTTTCCAGCCTCCCAGCACCAGCAAGGAGCTGCTGGGGGCCCCAGCCCCTGGAACACAGCTCCAGTGGCTTCCCAGAGCCAGGAGGTCCAGGTTCTGTGCTGGCAGCAGGCTGATTCCATGGGAAGGGATCCACAAGAGAAAGAATCTGCAAGGGGAGGGATCCCCAAGGGAAGGGATCCACAAGGGAAGGGATCCACAAGGGAAAGGATCCACAAGGGAAAGGATCCAGAAGAATCTGGAAGGAAAGGGATCTGGAAGAGAAGGGATCCCCAAGGGAAGGGATCCACAAGGGAAGGGACACATAAGGATCTGGAAGGAAAGGGATCCGCAAGAGAAGGGATCCGCAAGAGAAGGGATCCACAAGGGTCCCCAGCACGCAGCACTGTCAGGGCTAACCGAGCTCTTCCAGGAGGCGGCTGCTGAGCAGGCGAGGACACACAGACACGGGTGCCGAGGGCGCACGGACACACATCTGGGAATGCCGTGCAGGCACCGCGCTCGCCGACGCCTCCGTCACCCCCCACATCCTTCTCTCCCTCCCAGCCGGTGGAGCCGCCCGCTCCTGTCTCTCCACAGCTCTTTTCCCTCCTTCCATCCTTCCTTCCATCCTTCCTTCTGTCCGTGCCCGTGTGTGTGTGTGTGTGCGTGTGTTGGTGTCCGAGGGGTGGGCTCCCCGTCTCTCTCCGCAGGATCCTGGCGCTCCGGGGGCGGAGGGCTGCTTTTCCTTCTCTCTCGCAGGAATTCAGCTTCTCTCTCTTGTATTTCCCTTTTCTTTCTCCCCCGGAACCCGGCCGCTGTAGCGATCTAGACAGAGACTTTTGGAATAACAATGACAACACAGTGCAGCAGAAATGGAGCTCCTACCCTCCCAAGGAGTTTATCCTAAACATTTCTCCTTACGCTCCGTACGGTGATCCGCGCCTTTCCCTCAAGTGAGTCTCTCCTTACCGAGTTTGCTCCGTGTAGTGAGTATATGGGCAGCACCCACTCGCCTTCCTCCTCCTCCTCTTCCTCCCCCTTTCCCTCCTTCTTCTCCTCCTCCTCTCGCTCCCGGGCTCCCCGCACGCCACCCCATGGGCCGTCCCATGGAGACGAGCAACCCCTCCTTCCCGCATTCCCGGGGCCGGCCGGGATCTCCCTCCAGGACGGGGTTGCGCGTTGGGGGCACCCCCTCGGTGCGGGGACGGGTCCCCCCGGGGCTGGGCTGCCGGCGAGCGGGACCCTCCCCCCGACCCTCTCCCTCCTCCGCCCTTTCTCTTGGATGTTTTGCCGAGGCCCCCTGCGCATCCCGCGGCCAGGATCCTCCCCCTTTTTTATTTGCAGTGCTGATGTCTCTCTTTCTCTCTCTGTCTGTCTGTCCGTCTCTTGTCCGTCTGCCCCCTCCGGCTCTGTCGCCCTCCCCTCATTCCCCGACGGCTCCCCACGTCCATCCGTGTGTCCGTCCGGCTCCTTTCGTGTCTGTCTGGGGGGGTCCGGCCGCCGGCCCGGCCCAGTGGCTCTCTGTTATCAGGGGCCAAACTGACCGCGTCGGCCGCCGCCGGGCTGTCCGGGGACCGCGACGGCCGGCCCGGGGACAAGCAGCGGCTCGGCGAGGATGGAATGAGGAGCAGCGTGTCCGCCCACAGCGAGCCCGGAGCTGGAAAGGCGGCACGGGGCCGCTGGCACACGGTGCAGAGCCACTTGGCCGCAGGGAAGCTCAGCCTGTCCAAGTGAGTGAGCACGGCACGGTCCGGCACGGCACGGCCAGGACCGGCGGGCCCGGGGCCCGCTCCCCGCTGCGGATGCGCTTGGATGGGGGACACCGACGGGTCCCCGGGGCCGCCAAAGGGTCCCCAGGACCACCGTGCCGAGGGAGAGGAGGTGTTTCCCGCTCTCCCAGCGGTGTTTGGCTCAGGGGCAGCCGGGCAGGAGCGGCACCTTTGGGCGCTGTCCCCAGCGCTGAGGGTGGCCCTGCCCAATCCCGGTGGGAAGCGGCTCAGCATTCCCAGCTCGGCTCCTCAGGGCAGGCAGCGCCACCTCGGTGGTATCCCAAAGGCAGGAGGTGCTGTCCCGTGCTCCCATCCCTCAGGGACAATCAGGGACAGTGTGTGGCATCTTCCCCCCTCCGTGCGCTCCCTTGGCCCCCGGCACAGCCACCGGACCCGGCGACGGCACCGCCACCTGATGCCGAGAAAAGTTGGGGAAAGTCCGGAACTTTAGGGATTTAGGGAAAATCGGAGCTCTGCCGGGCTCTGCGGGGCTCCAGGCCGGGGTGGGGGTCTCAGTGAGACCCTTCACTGCTGGCAGCGCCGCACCTCTGATGGAGGGTGCCGGCTGTGGCTCCGTCCGGCGTTCCCAGTCCCTGCTCCGCTTCTCCGCGCTGGGCTGCGGCAGCCGGGGGGTCCCGGGCGCTCGGGGACAGCTCGGTGACACTGCCCGTTCGGCGGGAGGCTGCTGCGCTCCAGTGGGGCGCTGGGAAGCAGGAGGGAAGGAAAGGCGAGGAAAAGCGGGAGCGGCGCGGCCTCCAGCAGTCCCCGCGCTGGGAACCCGGACAGACGGACGGGACGGAGCAAGGAGGCAGGGACAGGGTTAAGGGGACGTGGCGGAGCGCCCTGTTCTCCAGCATCCCCCTGGCGCAGCTCCGCCGGGGTCGGGGTGCCCGGGGCTCCGTGCCGAGGGTCGGGCGATGCCGGTGCCAGGGGATCCGTGCGGGCACGGGCACGGGCACGGGCACGGGCACGGGCACGGGCACGGGCAGGGCGCGGCGCCGCCTGGCACGGCGCTGGAGGAACTCGCGCCTCCAGCTGGCGCGGGGCCGACAGGAGCCAGATTTAGTTTCCTGTGACTGAGAGGTTGTAAATTGAACTAATTTAGGATTCGATAGGAAAACGAAAGGAGGTCGGCGGCAGTGCGGAGGGGGGGCGGCAGCGTCCGGGCAGTGCCTTTGGCCCCGACCGCGGGGCTCCGTCCATCCCAGCTCTCCGCTCCCCTCCACTCTCCTTTCCCTCCTCTCTCTCTTTCTCCCACCTTTCGCTCTTTCTTCACCTCCTTTTTTTTTGTTTTTTTTGGAGCTGTCTATCCCTCCCCGCTCCTCCTCTGTCCCCGCTGCTGGCACTGCACGATGGCACCGCTTCGGGACGGGGACAGGGTCGGGGGCTGCCGCTCCAGGCCACCCCTCGGTGCCGGGCAGTGGTCCCGGGAGGTCTTTCCTCCCCTGATCTCGTGGCCTCGAGCTCCCCGGGCTGCCGTGGGCGATCCGGCGCGGCTGCATGGGCTGTGCCACGCATGTGCTGCATGGCCAGCGCCGCTTCCTTGGGGCATCCCCTGCTCTCTGCGCTCCGCCGCCCGCACGAAGCCCGTGCGCCCAGGGCTCTGTGCCCCACCAGAGCTGCGTCCGTAGCCCCCAACCCCATGATCTCCCGCCCCGGTTGGAGCCTGGCTTGGCCCTGGGTTCGCCTCGCTGCAATGTCACCACCCCGGGGGTTCGGCGATGCGGGACTCGCCCTTCCCGCAGCGCCCAGCACGGAGGGGCAGGGCCGCCGAGCCCCCGCGGCGCTGGGCTGGGCTGGGCTGGGCTGGGAGGGACCGGGGCGCTGGGATGGGCTGGCTGGCAGCACGTGAGCGGGCGCCACGGGATTTGCCTCCCCGCAGCAGCCTCATTATCCCGCAGAGCAGGTCGGCCGGCGTGCTGGGCAGGCGCTGGCGGAGCGGCGGCCGCGGGAGCGGGTGGGCATCCGGCCCTGGCGAGCCCCCCGGGAGGCAGGATGGTGGCGGCCCGAGCCCCCCGCGCCGCCGGCAGGGCCGAGCCGCGGGCGAGAGGCGGAGGATCCGGGCGCTGCCCCCGCTGGCTCCCGCCGGAGCGCTCCCTGCGCTGGGGCATCTTCTCTCTAACTCTCTTCTTTTCCTTCCTCCAATTTTGCCCCTTCACCTTCTTCTCCTTTCTCTCCTCTCCTCTACCCTTCCTCTCCCTAAGTTTCGAGGACTCCACCCTGTCCACAGCCACTACCCTTGAGTATATCCCCACCTCAGCAGGCGATCCCAAATTCCAGAGGCCCCGCACGCTCGTGCGCCAGCAAAGTCTGCAGCAGCCCCTGAGCCAGCACCAGCGCGCCAACCACAGCCAGCCCACCACCAGCCAGAGCCTGGGCCACCTGCAGGCCCACAGCGGCTCCCCCGCCTCCGCTGCCAGCTCCCGGGGCTCCCGCGGCGGCGGCCCGGCGCGCCAGGGCACGGCCGCCGGCTCCAAGACACGGATGGCCGGGGGCAGGAGCCGCTCCAACCCCGGCAGCTGGGACCACGTGGTGGGGCAAATCCGCAACCGCGGCTTGGACATGAAGTCCTTCCTGTAAGTGTGCGCTCGCCATCACTGCCCTCTGCGTTCTCCTCTCCGCCCCCGTCCATTCCTCTCTCCATCCCTTCCCCTTCCTCTGCTCTCTCTGCTCCATCACTCTCCATCACCGCTCTGTCCTTCTGCTCTTTTGCTCTCTCCATCCCTCTCCGTTGCTCTTGCTCTCTCCATTCCCTCTCCATCTCTCTCTCCTCTACTCCTTCCTTCTGCTCATCCCTCTCTCCTGTGCTCCTCTACTTGCCCTGGCGCGGCCGCTCATCGTTCACCCCCTTGGGGACACGCTGCCCCTGGCCTTTGGGAAGGTCCATGTCCCCCGTGAGCAGGGAAGGGCTCCTCAGTGTGTTTTGCCACGTCCCTGCCATCCCCTTCCATCCCCAGGGATGGCCACAGCGAAGTCCCCAGGGAGTGACGTTGTCCCCAGTTGTCACTGTGCGGGTGGCAGAGTCTCCCGTGCCGGGTGACCGTGATTGGGCCCCGATGTCATTCCCAGCCAGAGGAGCTGTGGGATCTCTAATCCTCCTTAACCCCATGTCCTCCATCGGCGCTGGATTTCCAGCATCAAACCCCGGGCACTAATCCGAGTCCCGTGTTGTCACCCTGTCTCGGCACATGACATTGTTGTCCCTCCTCTGCAGAGCTGGGCCCCCCGGCTCCATCTTCCCTTGGATTCTCCAGCTCCTCCCCGGCCGCTGTTTGCCCCCGGCACCCTGGAAAAAGGGATGCTGAGGTCCCAGCTTTGCTTCCTGCAGGCTGGTGGCACTTGGAGGGGATGCAGGACTGACCCTGCTGTCCATGAGCTGACACTTCCTGCACCAGGATTAGATGAGAGACACAAATTTGGGTGCCCATCCCACCCTGTCCCGCTCTGGTGAGCGGATTGAACCTTCCTCCAGGCACCCTGGGGTGCGCTGCCCACCATCCCCTCTCCGCTCTCCCAGGTTCCTCCCAGCTCCATTTCCCGGCTTCCCGGTGTGGAGCTGCGGCTCTCCAGCCATCCCGAGGGTCACGTTCTCCCTGTTTACCCAGCGCCCGTGCTGGTTCCAGCCTGACTTGGCGGAGAGGGAGCAGCAGCCGCAGAGCCCAGACGTGCCGAGTCAGCGCCGCTTCCCAGCGGAGGAGCCGCTGTCATTCCCCACCGCCTCTCTCCCCATCCATCGATTTTTCTTTCGCTCTTTCACCCCGCTCACCCTCCCCGGCGCCGCGGCGTAAATGCAGTGACAGACCCGGCGAGGTCAAAGAGCCTGGCCACGGCACCGCCAATCCCTTCCTCCATGGAATGATGCTGGCACCTCACTCCTGTCACGCTCTCCCTCATTCCCAGCCCCTCCAGGCACCTTTCCCCCCCTTTCATCAGGATTTTGGCACCCTCCCTGCTCGGACCGGTGGAGGAGAGGGACAGCGCGGGTATCCACGCCTGCCGGGCTCCCTGGAGCCTTTCTCCCCACAGCCCTGTGCGCCCATCCCGGCACCGCCACCCCGCAGGAGCCGGCGGGGAGAGCCGGGGTCCCCTGGCCGCCGGGGGTCCGCGGGGCGCCGCCGGCTCCTGCCGGTTCCCTGCCTGACGCTGTGTTCTCCTCTCTCTTTCTCTCTCTCTCCCGCTGCCGGCGGGGCCGCCCGGGCAGGGAAGGCCGGATGGTGGTGCTATCCCTGGTTCTGGGACTCTCAGAGCAAGATGACTTTGCCAATATTCCCGACCTGCAACCCGCTGGGACGCAGCCGAACCAGGCGAACGCTCAGGGGGACAAGAGGTATGAGCGAGGACGAGGCCAGTCCCGCAGGAGGAGGAGACGAGGGCCTCACCCAGGGTGGAGGAGGAGGAGGAGGAGGAGGCTGGCCTCGTGGAGCGCGAAGGTTGGAGCGGCACAGGGTGGCCCAGCGGGCACCGGGACGTCTGAGCTCTCCCCGGCACCGGCACCCGCGGTTCTGCCTCTGGAGCAGCGGCACCGAGAGGACCCCCATCCCTTCCTCCTCCCTCCTCCCTCCTCCCTCCCCTCCTGCCCTTCCCGGCCCTGGCTGCATGCGGGGAGGGGGGTGGGGGACACGCTCAGGGACAGGGGGGCACGGGGGGTGCCCCCCGAGCGATGCCGCATGGGCTGAGCCGCGTTCCATCCCGACACGCTGCTGCCGCCTCCATCCCGGCGGGATGGGCAGCTCCCCGGGGACCCGGGGACGCCGCTGAGGTGGCAGGGGGGGCACAGCGAGCGCCACGGGCCGGCAGGATGCCGTACCCCCGTTCTGCTCCGGCACGGCACAGCCCTCGCCTCCGGCTGCTCCCGCATTCCCGGCGCGCCGCAGGCTCGGCAGCGCATCCAGCCCCGGCACCGGCGCCCGGCCGCGGCCACGGCGCTGGCTGGCAGAGGCAGAGGGTCCGTGCGCCGCCGGGAGCGGGTGCTCATCCCCTCCGGAGCGGGGAGGAGGTGTGAAGCCGGCGGGCGCTGCCTCCCCGTGTGCTCGGCGTGCGGATGAACTGGCACCGTTCTCGCCCGCCGGCTATTTTTACCCTGCTCCGCTTGGTTTCGCTCCATCTTTTAGCACTTCCCTCCCCGGCGTCGCGCTGCGCAGCCGGTCCCCGCCGGGAGCACCGGCAGCCCGTGCCGAGGGGACCGGGACGGGGGACACGGCGGGTGGGTGGCTGTGCCGCAAGACCCCGCTCCTGCTCCCCGCTTGCCGCAGCTCCCTGCTCCCAAACCCCATCCCAGCACATGCATGGCACTCCCCGCCTCCATCCCTCCCGCTCCTCGTTCCCTGGACTCCGCAGGATCAGCCGGCGGAGGGGACGCGCTCCGGCAGCCTCGGCTCTCTCCCGCCCCCCGACGCTGCCGACCACCCGCTCTTCTTCCTCAAAACATCTCCTCCATCCCTGTTTCGCAGCTTCTTCCTTCCAGCCTGTCCCCGGCGGCTCCAGCCTCGGCGTGTCTCCTGTCCCGGCGACTCCGTCTGTCCGTCCACCCGCCCCTCTCCTCTCTCCCATTCCCTCCCGGCAGGCCGGCGCTGGACGACGCTGCTCCTCCTTTCTTTTGCTCTCTCCCGCTCTCTCTCCCGCTATCCGTGACCTCCGCCGGCATTCCCGGCTCTACCGGCGCCTCCTCGCTCAGCGGCCGCGCCGCCGGCTCCTCCACCTTCATTTTCCCTGGTTTTAACCTGATTTTGCCTCCCCAGCTGCCTCGGCCTCTCCGGTCTTTCCTGGGTGCCATCCCGTGTGTGCGTGTGGGTGTCCCCATCGCCCCCCCTCCATGTCCCCTCCCCGTGTGTGTCTGCGTGTGCTTGGCGTGGTGGCGCGTGTCCGTGGCATGTTGTGGCTTCCCGTGTGTCCCTGCGCCTCTCGGTCCGTCTGGTGGTTTGTCACCGTGTCCCAGCTCGGACAGGAGCCGTGGCGGGGGGAGTGGGAGCATCCCGGGCTGCCTGTCCCCTCCGCCACGCGCCTGTGTCCCGTTGTCCCCGTGCCTCGTGGCAGCGTGGCCTCGGCGCATTCCCGCCTGTCTCCATCGCTGCTCTGTCCGTCTGCCTCCCGCCGCTCCCGGCTGCCCACCCTGCCCGGCGCTGTGCCCGGGAGCCACCGAGAGTGGGGACAGCCAGGACAGTGATCCCAGGGCTGTGAAGCGGGACAGGGGCAGGGAGCCCACGTGGAGCACCCGTGGGTGCCTGGCACCCACCGGGACAGGAGGGTGTTGGTGTGTGAGGAACAGCCAGAGCCGTGGGTGCTGTGGGGACCGCGCTATCCCTGCCATCGCCGTGGGACGTGGCCAGGGGGACCTGCTGCCGTGCCCCAGAGGTGCCAGGCCACCAGCTGGCTCTGGGACAGGGCCGGGACCCTGGCGGGCTGCAGCGGCAGCGTGTCCCGGCAGCGTCCGTCGCTGGCTCAGTGTCCGCTGCAGAGGGCGCCTGGGAAGCCCCTCGCTGTCTCGCCCCCGGCTCCCGGCCCCTCTCCTCCAAGGCCTCTCTTCCCGCAGGTTGCCGGCCGCTGGGAAGGCTGGGAACGCGGCACCGGCACCGGGGCAGCCGCCGCACGATGAGTCCGACCGCAAGACGGAGCCGCACTCCTCCGTCTCCGACCTGGTCAATTCCCTGACCAGCGAGATGCTCATGGTGGGTGGGATGCGCTGGGTTTGGGGGGCTCCACGCTCGCTGTCCAACCCTCCCGGCTCCTCCCCGCGCCATCCGCCAGCGCTCCGGCACGTCCCCGCCCGCTGTGCCAAGTCTCCGTCGGCCGAGCCGGCGCTGCGCGGACGTGTCCCCCGGGCTGGCACGGGGGAGCGAGCGGTGCTGGACACGTGAGGGATGCGCTGTCAGGAGGAATTTGGCTAATTGGAGCTCCCGTTCCGCGGGACGAGTGGCGCCGAGCCAGGAGCCGTCGGAAGCGGTGGGGGCAGCGGGAAGCCGGGCAGAGGCTGATGCCCCCTGACAGCTGGCGGGGCTGGGGTCTGGGGGACGGGGCTCGGGTCCCCGCCTGTCCCCGGCGCTGCGCTCACCCCCTCCTCTGCCTCCCTCCCGCAGCTCTCCCCGGGCTCCGAGGATGACGAGGGCCACGAGGGCGTCAGCCGGGAGAACCTGGGCCGCATCCAGTTCAGCGTCGGCTACAACTTCCAGGAGTCCACCCTGACCGTGAAGATCATGAAGGCGCAGGAGCTGCCGGCCAAGGACTTCAGCGGCACCAGCGACCCCTTCGTCAAGATCTACCTGCTCCCCGACAAGAAGCACAAGCTGGAGACCAAGGTCAAGAGGAAGAACCTCAACCCGCACTGGAACGAGACCTTCCTCTTCGAAGGTATGAATTGGGATGGGCTGGAGGGGATCAGGGTGGGAGCGGAGCCTCCTGGGGTTCAGCTCAGCTCAAGCCACCGGAGTGGTGGCTGGTGGGGATGCGATGGGTTGGCCAAGCCACTGAGGCCAGGCTGGATGTGCATCCCATAAAGGGGATGTAGGGGAAGGTTTGGAAGGCTCCGTGCCCCCATGGGTGGGTGCAGATGTGGGAATTAATGTGGCAGCAGCTCCTTGTGCCATGGGCTGCTCCCCAGCCTCTGCCTGGTGCCAAGGTCTTGCCACCAGCACAGGAAGGGTGGAGCAGTGCTGGAACTGCTCCTCATCTCCTTTGGCTTTTCCACCTGTGCCACAGGGTTCCCCTATGAGAAGGTGGTGCAGCGGGTGCTGTACCTCCAGGTCCTGGACTACGACCGCTTCAGCCGCAATGATCCCATTGGAGAGGTGTCCATCCCGCTCAACAAGGTGGACCTGACCCAGATGCAGACCTTCTGGAAGGACCTGAAGCCCTGCAGTGATGGCAGTGTAAGGCCCTGGACCCCCTCATCCCCCTGGGGAGGGGAGGTGACTCCCTGCCCCTGCAGTGTCCCAGGAGGAACATCCCCCATCCCAACAGGGATATTTTCTCCTTCAACATCTGATGGAGATTTTTCTCTTCCCAAATTTTATATTAACTAGCCCAAAGTCTCATTTTGGGTCAAATCAAACTGTTTCAGGTAGACCTAAAATGAAAGTTTTTTCCTTCTCCTGCCTCCAACAAGACCAGAAAATGTCCCACTGGGGGCGGCCCCATTTCCTCCTGTCCTGCCCTGATTTTCTGTGCCTTCCCAAACCCCAGCCTTGGGTTGTTCTCGTGGGAGTCCCATGCCAGCACCCAGCTCCCACAGAGGAGCTCTGGGGGGCGTGGGTGTCCTCAGGGAACACGTGTGTCCTGCAGGGAAGCCGTGGGGAGCTGCTGCTGTCACTGTGCTACAATCCCTCAGCCAATTCCATCGTGGTGAACATCATCAAGGCAAGGAACCTCAAAGCCATGGACATCGGGGGCACCTCAGGTACGGCACGGGCTGGCCCCGATCCCGGGCAGCATTCCCTGGCTCCCATCGGGGGCTGAGAGCGGCTCCTCTCCCGCCAGATCCCTACGTGAAGGTGTGGCTGATGTACAAGGACAAGCGGGTGGAGAAGAAGAAGACGGTGGTGATGAAGAGGTGCCTGAACCCCGTCTTCAACGAGTCCTTCGCCTTCGACATCCCCACGGAGCGGCTGCGCGAGACCACCATCGTCATCACCGTCATGGACAAGGACAGGCTGAGCCGCAATGACGTCATCGGCAAGGTGGGTGACACGCCCGAGGGACACCCAGGTGGGAATTGGGGACAGCCAGGCCCGGGGCTGCCAGCGCCTGGTGCCACCTCCAGTGTGGAGCGTGGTGTGAACCCCTCGTGCTGGGTGTCACAACCACAGACGGCTGGAGCTCTCCCAGAAAGGCAGGGATGGAGGGATGGAGCACGGGGCTGGATCCCACCCCCTGGGATTACTCCCGGGGATGGGAGCGGTGGAATTATCCATGAAATCACCCAGCTCATCGTTAGCACAACGATGACAAATGAATGCTATAATCCCCATCCGTGATCCCCAAACGCCGCACTGGGGTCGGGACAACTCAGCAGTGGGGATAAATCCATTAAATAAATCCCTGGATCAGCGCTGCGGGCTGCCGAGCAGGAGAGGAGGTGATGTCCTCAGTGTGGGCACATCCAAGAGCCTGATTCCAGGGATGGACAGGCAGTGGCCACGATATCCCACTCTCCGTTAAAACCCCGCCG
Source organism: Zonotrichia leucophrys gambelii (assembly GCF_028769735.1). Classification (NCBI taxonomy): domain Eukaryota; kingdom Metazoa; phylum Chordata; class Aves; order Passeriformes; family Passerellidae; genus Zonotrichia; species Zonotrichia leucophrys. The sequence goes on from NC_088175.1 coordinate 48,656,124, forward strand.
TGGCCTGAGGCTCGCTAATCACTTTTGATCGCGTAATTAGCAGCGAGCTCGGCTCCATCCCGGCTCTCCGCGCTGATCCGCGGAGCGGTGGCACCGGCTCCCCGAGGTGGCAGCAGCAGCAGCAGCAGCGAGAGCTGGCACACGCGCTTTTCCGCGGTGCCATATGGAAAACTGAGGGATAAAAATAGCGCGGCCCCGTGCCGAGCCCGGAAAAGCGGGGCTGGAGCAGTTTGGGGGTGAAGGCGTCAGCGCCGGGCCGCGGGATGGGTGGGGATGGAGAGGCCGCGGTGGCTCCAGGGATGCGTTTCCCGCAGATTTACCTGTCCTGGAAGAGCGGTCCCGGCGAGGTGAAGCACTGGAAGGACATGATCGCCCGCCCGCGGCAGGCGGTGGCACAGTGGCACCAGCTGAAGGCCTGAGCGCCCCCGCTCCGGGGGCTCGGGGTCCCCCTTGCCAGCCCCCGGCCCCTTCCCGCGGCGCTCCCGGCCCGGGACCGGCGGGACAGCGGCCTGGCTGGCGGGAACCCCGCGGGAGGACGGGGACGGAGCCCCCCGAGCCCCGGGTTCGCCTCTCCCTGGGGCGCGGGGCTGCGGAGCCGCCCCCAGCCCCGGCCGAGGAGGTGCCAGAAGCGATGTCCCCCCATCCCTATTCCCACCACCGGGCAGGACTTCTGCGAGTGCTTCCAGCCCCGCTCCCGGAGCCCCTCGGCCCCTCCCCGGCCTCGCCCCCCGCCCCATTTCAGGGGGTCAGGCTGCGGGTGCAAGAGGGACCCTCCTCCCTCCCCTTTCAGCTCCATGACACCTCTCGGAGCCGCCAGCGGAGCCACGGAGCCCCCCTGCCCCAGCTCGTCCCCCCGCGCCCCCACACCGAGGGGAGGGGACAGCCCCTTTTCCTGGGATCGGAAGCCATGACACAGTTCCTTATCCAAAGCGGGCTCCTTCGTGCACTGCCTTCAGCCGGGTTCGATGCTTTACCTCCGTCTCGGGTTTCGGCGGGAGCGGCGGGTCCCCAAGCCGCCCTGGGGACCCCTGTCCTGCCCTCCCGCCCAGCCCGGGCTGGAAGGGGCCCCTCGGGGGAATGCAGAGCTCCACAGGGTCCCCTTCCAGCCGGGCTGATCCGGGCGCCGGGGCTGCCCCGGGAGCTCCGTGCCCACCCCTGGGGATAAAGGGTGGAGCGAACGCTGTTGTCCCCATCGAGGGCAGGTGACATTCCCCGGGCTGGTGGCATTCCTTGGGACAGCCAGCCTGGCAGGATCAGTGCCAGCAGCAGCATCCCCGCGGAGCCCTGGGATGCACACGCCAGACCCCTTCCCACTCCTCTCCCTGGGACCCCCAAAAACAGGGACAGACCCACCTGGGAGCCCCACAGCGGTGACAAGGGGGTCGGTGGTGGCTCTCCGTGGCAGACACCAGATCATCCTCAGTCTTCCTGCTCCCCCCGTGGCAACCTTGGCTCCCAGCAGCTCCCACAGCCCCAATTTAGACGATTTTGGACAATCTGGAGAGAAGTCATAATACTGCTATTACAGTAATAACAACGCTTTTAGGGACATTTGTATTTTTGTCATATTCTCTCTTTTTTTAACATAAAAGAAGAGACTTACATGCCTGGGGAAGAGGTGGCAGGGCCAGGGCTGTGCCAAGCCGGGTGCCCCCCACGGCCCCTCGGGCACCCCGCTTTTCCAGGCTGGATTCCTCGTCCGCGGTCGGGCTCCCCGGGGGTTTGTGTGTTCATTTTTAACTCTAGAGCTCGTAGCCGTGATCTTGTTCAGGTTCTCTCTTCTTCATGTGACGGTAACATCCAACTGGTGTGTAAAATAAAGAAAAACAGGACAAAAAACAAAAAAAAAAAAGATTAAAAAAAATGAAAAAAAAAAGATAAAAAATCAATAAAGAGCCCGGCCCCGCCCGGCCTGGCTGAGGAGCGGCTGGAGTGGGGGGTGCCCGGCTGGCGATGCCAAGGATGGGGCGCACGGGTCGGGGCGCCTCCTTTGAAGAATCCTATTTTTGGGGAGTGGGGCCCCTCGTTTTCTGGAGGCAGCCCCTGCTCTCAGTAATAAAGGACAGTCAGTAACTGCCAGCGTGAGTCATCTGTGGGATGGGAGGAATGCAGGGGGTGGATCCTGGGGTGGGAATGGGGGTACCACACATGGGTGAGCACCACAGCTGAGTTGGGGGCACTGAGCATCCCCCCCCAGCATTATCCTTCCCAGCCCTGAGCATTCCCACAGTATTATCCCACCCATCACCGAGTATCCCCTCAAAACTCTGCGATCCTGCTAGGATTGGGATCCCCATGGGGGCTTCAGAAACAACACTGACCCCCGAAGCCTGCTTGGAGCCAAGTGAGTTCCCATCCCATCTAGGTCTGGGCTGAACTCCTTGGCATGGGATAGGGACTGGAATGTGGCTCCGAAGGGAAGGAAGAGGCAGGGAACCATATCCTGTGTCCTGGTGCCATGGAAAAGGCAGTGGTGGCTGTTAAATAATTCACAGAATGCTGGTCTTAAATAAATAAATGAAACTCCAAACGCAGGGATGGCAGGAGGGCCATCCATGTCCTCCCTGTACAGGAAAATATCCCTCTGGATCCACCCTTCAGGCCCTGGGATACAATGTTGGAGGTGGCAGCAGGGGACAATGCTGTTCCCTTGCCACCTGCACCCCTGTGGAGGGGAGGTGGCTGCTGCCTACCCACCAGCTGAGCCAAATCTGGGAATTTTGGCATTCCCAAACTGCCAATGGCACTGGTGCCACCAATCCTGGCTCTGCCTGGGCTCTTACACCAACGCCGGGCTCCTTTTATCCTCCCAAACCTTTGGAAGCGCTGCAATCCGGGCGCTCCTGTTGCACGGATCGGCAGCGATTCCCGATCCCGGTGCCTGGTGCTGGCAGGCAGCGGGAGCAGATGGAAATAGCAGCGTGATCCCAGCTGCAGAGAGGCCACAAACCGTCGCACGCGGGGCCGGGCGAGGAGGCAGGGATATATATAGGGACAGACGTATGGATGATGCACTGCCGGCAGCGGGGACTCGCCGGTGCCAGCGGCCCCAAAATACTCGAGCGGAGCCGGAATCTGTCAGATCCCCACCGGCTGCGGCAGCTCCTGGCCCCGGTGTCACCACCGTCGTCACCGGTGCCTGGATCCCGACCCGGCTCCTTGGGAAAGGCTGGGTGGTGAGAAAAGGCTGCAGACAGGGAGGACCCCCCTATGCCAGGTGTCAGAGCTCCTGGATCTGATCCCAGCCATGGGGACAGGCTGGTGGCATCCAGAGCCACCTGCATCCCAATTCCTGCCGAATGGGTGGGCTGGCAGGGATCTGCATGGAGCTGTTGGCATCAGATCTTGCCTGCATCAGGGGCTTGGAATGCTGAGGGTCTCTGGCAGGGTCAGCACCCTTGGGATCATGGATAATTCCTTGCTAATTATCAGCAGTGCCTCCCCAGACAAAGCAGCATCACTGTGGATCGATGGCATGAAGGGCTGGGAGACACCCAGAATTCCAGGAGTGTGTTCCTGGGATGTTGTGGGATCCTGGGATGCTCTGCCCTACAGTGATGGGTACCTGGGTGGGAAAAGGGATTGACAGACTGCACCTATTGGGAAGACCTGATTCAAAGCTCCTGCTAAGCCCCTGAAATTACCCCGGAGGAGCTGGCACCGACAGCTCCTGCACATCCCGCAGCTGAGGAAGTTCCACGTGTCCAAAACAGCCTGTAGTGGTTCCTGCTGTGGGATGGGAAGTGGAGGGAAACGCCGGCAGCACCCGCCCTGCCAGTGCTGGAGCGGATGTGGCAGGAGCTCTGGCTGCCTCCCAGCCCCAGCCCCAAATCCACGGCCATTAAAAGCGGATGTGTGGTTTGAAACCTCCAGCAAGCTGCAGACCTCGGATCCCCAGGCTTTCCACCACACTGGCTCAGCTTGGAGAGGGATGGAGGGAATCAGGATTCCTTGGATGTCCAGAATAAGAGGAGCTGGTGGTTGCACACCAGCATATGTCACTTGGTTTGACGGGATCCCAAATTAACCCTTCCCTGAGGCTGGTCCCCGCCACTTTTCTCTCACAACAAATTCCTTGGATTTGTGCTTTTTATTGCCTGTATTCGGTCCAAGAGGCACTTGAGAGAGGAAGAGGAAGGATAAGGTGTCAGCCCTGGACCTGGTGCCCGTTTTGGGACAGACAGTGCCAGGCATGAGCCTCCTCTTCCTACAGAGGCAAAACCCTGTCCAGGTTGGAGACAAGCAGTGCTTCAACCCAGGAGGAATTTCCATGGGCTCCTTCCCAAATCTGATGGCCAAGAGGAGCCTGGTGGAAAATTCTCTCCCCCAGCCCAATTCCAGCAGCAGGATGGGGTTCTCAGGGTCTGTGCCTTTGTTCCCAAACCTCAGAGCTCTCCAGGATGATGGGATCCACGGAATGGATGCAACCAGCATTGCTTTTTCCTGTGCTGCCCATTTGGGACAGGAGTAAAGGATTTTCAGAGGTGGAGGAGTGGAAATGTCCCCGTTCTCGTGGAGTGGCAGTGTGGGATCACCCCTCTGGGAAGGGGGCTGTATCCCAACCCAAGGCACCCTGGAGTAGGTGGGATAACCATTGGGATCCATGAGCCCTGCCAATCCAGGACACAAGGCTGCTGTCCCAGCTGGATAAGGCTGATCCTCAGACCGCTGGTTTTCCTATGTGGAGGCTGTGAACTTCCTCCTTTCCCAGCCCTAGATGGGAATTCCCTGGGAGGCAGGTGGAGGCTCTGCACCCCTTCAGGGGGACAGCGGCTCACGTTTCCTCAGGAGATCCCGTCAGGGCTGCAAATTCCCCCTCCCCATCCTCAGGCCCATCCTCGGGGGATACCGGGCCGGCCTCAGTGCCCTCCTCCTCCTCCTCCTGTTGCTGCTGCAGGCTCTGCAGCCGCTCCTGCCGCGCTTCCATGTATTCCTGCGCCCCGTCCCCCACCAGCTGCACTTCATCCCCCACGCAGGGCGGCTGCCGGACGGGGTTGTGGTCGTAGGACAGGAGGCGCAGGGAGGCGAGGCCGCTGAGGTCCGGGAAGCTGGCGATGCGGTTGCGGTCCAGGTCGAGGACGCGGATGTGATCCATGCGCAGCAGCACGGGCGGGAACTCCTGGAAGCGGTTCCCGTAGAGCCAGAGCCCCCGCAGGCCGGCCATGCGGGGCAGCGCCGCGGGCAGCCGGCACAGCCGGTTGTCCCCCAGCTGGAGGCTGCGCAGCTCCGGCAGCTGCAGGAGGGCGCGGGGGAAGTGCGCCAAGAAGTTCCCCTCGATCCAGAGGCAGCGCAGGCTCTGGAGCTGGGCGAAGGCGGGCGGCAGCTCCTGCAGCCCGTTGCGGCCCAGGTACAGGTAGGCCAGGTGGGGCAGGTCGCACACGGCCTCGGGCACCTCCATCAGCTCGTTGCCGTCCAGGGCGAGGGTCCGCAGGTGCTGCAGCTCCGCCAGCTCGTCCGGCACCTCCCGCAGCCCCGCGTCGCTCAGGTAGAGCTTCCGCAGCCCCTGCTGAGCCCACAGCTCGGCCGGGATCTGCCGGCGCCGCACCTCCAGCCGCTGCTCGACGCCGTCGGGGCCCTCGGCGGCCGCCACCGGGACCCCGCGCCCCGAGGAGCCGCCGCTGCCCATCGCTCACCGGGACCGGCACCGGGACCTGCACCGGACCCGGCGGGGAGAGGGGAGGGCGACGCCGTGGCCATGGCAACGCGCCGCGGCCAATGGGAGCCCGCGCCACCGGGGAAGAGGCCACGCCCCCGTCCCAGTCATGCCCCGCCCCGCCGTTCGCGCCCATTTAGGCCACGCCCATAATTTAATTCACGCCCCGCCCCGCCGTTCCCACGGCCCCATTCCCGCCCTACTTGTCCCGGCTCTGTCCCCAAACCAGGCAGGACCCCCTCGCACCCCAGCAGTCCCAGCCCCGCTTCCAGCAGCCTGGCATCAGCGTCCTCACCCTGAATTCGGCGTGAGGCCCTAAATTGAGTGTGCGGTCCTTGGGCTGGGTGGGAATTCCTAAACTGGCAGGAGGGGCTCCCTGAGCTGTGTGTGGATGCCTTGATTAGGTGGGGGTCAAACTGGTGGGGAGTCCCTCTGTGATCCCGCACATCCCCTGGGACCCTGCCGGTAGCCACTCCCCGGTGCACAGATCCCGTTTCCCATGATCGGGGAAGATATGGATGAAGCCTCTCCAAGAGCCCCTTCCCCGTGCCATGGCTGCCCGCCCTTCGGGGTCCTTCCTCCTCCTCATCCTCCTGCTTCCCACCACAGCCCTGCCCGGATTTTCCTGCCGCAAATCAGCTGTGTCATCCCAAAGGCGGCTCGGAAAGCTGGAAAGCCGGGCTCGTACAGCCCTCCAGCGGCAGCTGGCCAGGTGACACCCCCTGACCAACCAAACCACTCCTGCCAGCTTTTTGGGATGCAGGAAACCCCCAAAATGAGGGAGCAATCCAAAGGCATCGTGCAGGGTCTTTATTCCTCCTACAGGGATTTGGGAAAGGCCGAGGATGGGATTCCCAGGATGCAGCAGCACTTTTGGGGGGGGCATCACGTCAGGGGGTCATCGATGCGCCACAGGCTGGTGGGGCGGTTGTTGGTGCTGAAGCCACTGGGACTCGGGATCTGGACGCCCTCCACAGATCTCGGGGCCCAGGTGATTGGGGTCTGGGCCCACCAGCCTGGAAAATCCAGGAGGGATTGGTGAGAGGGGTGTCTGCTCCTCCTGGGGGCTGTGATCCCCCCCAAACTCACCTGGTGCTACGGGGGCCATCTGTGAGTGCTCGATCAGGTACTGGTTCTGGATACTGCCATACCCCAGCGGCTTCTGAGGGATGCAGTGAGTTGGGAGCGTGCTTCCTTGGGAAAAGGGATAGGACAGGGGACACGGCTGCACCCACCTTCTCGGCTGTGACTCCCTTGGGTCCCACCTGGAGCTCCGGGGGGGCGAAGGGGGCTGGGTAGCCCATGGCAGGCTGGTACTGTGTGGGGACACAGGGATGGGATCCTGCTCATTGCCATGCCCAGGCAGCTCCCGCTGCCTCAGAGCCCACTGGGAGCACTGGGACAGGATGTCCCCTGCCCTTGCCATCCCGTCCCTTTGCTTACAGTGCTGCACGTGGCAGGAAAGGAATCCATCCGACCGTCACCGACACCAAGCTGTGGGATAGGAAAAGTGTTCCCTGGGGTGCTGAGGGGTGGGGGGGACAGGGGACACAATGGGGACAGGGCTCACAGGCTGCTCTGGCTCGGTGAGGTCACTCCTCGGGGCAGTCTCGGTGCCCCCCGACAGCTCCATCGCCCTTGGAGGGACATCTGTGGGGAGCAGATGGAGCAGGGATGTCCCCTGTGTCCCCAGGCCTGGCATTACCTGGATCCACCTGTCCCACTGTGTCTGAGAGGACAGGAGGTCTCCAACACTCCCAAAACCTCCTGAGGTCTGACCTGGCTCCAGGAACACTGACATCCCAAAATCCCTGGAGTTGGATGTGTCTCTGGGACCATCAATAATCCCAAAACCTTCCTGATGTTGGAGCTGGACCTGGAACCCCCAGGGCCTCAAACCCTCCTGCGGTTGGAGGTTTCCTAGGAATCCTACCACCCCCAAATCCTCCTAAGGACAGAGCTTTTCCTGGGATCACCAAGACCCCAGAATCTCCTGGGAATAGAGCTTTCACTGGGATTTCAACACCCCAAAACCCTCCCACTGAGGCTGGAGCTCTCCCAAGACCCCAGAATCATACCTGGCTGGGCAGGAGTGGCGCAGTACCTCTGGATGCCGTATTCCCCAGATGTATTTGGGGCTCTCACCTCCCCGAAGCGGAGGCGGGAGAAGGAGATGCCAGCGGGATACTGACACTGCGGATCATCCACGTGCTCGGGCAGCATCCTTTGGTACTCTGGGCGCCCGAACACCTTGAAGTCCTCGGCGGTGGTGGAAATGTCGGTGTCCTGGCTGGGGTGGGAATGGCTGTGATGGGGTGATCCCAAAAGGTGCCCCCCAAACTCCTGCAGCAGGGACCTACCGCTCCACGTGCGGGCAGAGCAGGGACCTGAGCTCTGAGTAGTTGTTGACGACGTATCCCGAACCGGTGTGGACGCCGAGGAGGGGGTGGATGCTCCTGTCACTGGGGAGCTCAATGGCCAAAACTCGCCCCTCCTGCACCTTTGGGGGTGACCCCCTGGGCCTCTTGCCAAAGGCCGCCTCGTAGCTGGTGACGTAGAAGCCCATGAGCTCGGAGGGGGAGCCCTTCACCATGGGGAAGCCCGTCCCCAATCCCGCAGCGGGTGAATCCTGCGGCTGGGACGGCATCCTGCCTCTGGGAATGGGCCCCTGGCGCCGGGAATGGCCCGAGGCACGGCCCTACGCCATGGCTGGAGCTGCACTGGAGCTGCGGGCCCTTCCCGGCAGGCACGGAAGCTGCGGAATGTGCCCGGGGAACGCGACTCTATCTCCTGGTAACCGCGACAACGGGGACCTCCCCGAGGCTGTCACCGCAGGGCAGGAGGTGGGACAACCTCTCTGCTTGTCGCTGGAGGGCACCAACTGGGAATGTCCCGCTCCAGTTCCACGACAGCCCCCGCCCCGGGGTGGGGTCACCTCCTGGGGGTCCTGGGAAAAGGGGCAGGTGGGAATTGGGAACATCAGTGAGGTGGCAAGGGCCAGATCGAGCTGGGAATGTCACCGAGGGCACGACCCCGATGTCACAAAGCAGGAGAGGGGCAGGGCCAGCAGCCAGGCAAGGCCGGTAGTCAGGGCTTTATTCAGCATTGCATGAGTGTCCAAAAGCTGCTGGGAGAGGAGGAAAACCATAGGGAAGGTGGAAATGCCAGTCCAGAGCCCCATGTCCCCGTGCTAGTCCAGGGAATGGGGACAGAGACGTCCCCTCCCTCAGCGTGGTGCCTCAAACAGATATTCCAGGTCCGGCTGCCGGAGCCTCTGCTCCCTGTTCCTGTTTTTGGCAAACTCCCTCAGCATGGCCATCACATCCGTGTCGAACTCCGCCGGCGTGGGCTTCGCTTCTGAGGGGAAAACAGGAAAAATCAGCTCTGTGCTGTGCCCAGGTGCCACCCCGGTGTCCCAGGGCACGGCCACACGTACCAGTGGCCCAGTAATAAATGTCCCAGTCATTGCTGGGCTCGTTGATGAGGCGGTCGTAGCGGTTCAGCTGCTCCTCGCTCATGCGCGCCAGGTTCTCCTTGGCAAAGAGGCTGGAGAGGGATGGATTGGGATGAGATGAAGGAAGAGCTGGGATACAGGAACCAGCTCAGTGTGATCCTGGAAAACACCGACCCCCAGCCTGCCCTCCCTCACCTCTGTGGGTGGGAAAACACCTGCCCAGCATTCCCAGAGAAGCTCTGGAATCCCTTTACCCAGCCTGGTCTGATGGAAGGTGTCCCTGCCCATGGCAGGGGGTGAAATTGGATGACCCTTTAGTCCCTTCCATCCCAAACCATTCCAGGATTCCATGTGCTCGTTCACATGAGATATTGGAAAGGGATTCTTTCCTGAGAGGGTGCTGAGGCCCTGGAATGGACTTCCCAGAGAAGCTGTGGCTGCTCCATTCCTGGAAGTGTCCAAGCCAGGCTGGATAGGGCTTGGAGGAACCTGGGATAGGGAAAGGTGTCCTCAAGGTCCTTCCCCACCCAAATAATTTCAGAATTCCACAATTCTATGTCTCTAATCTCTCTTTCAACATCCAACTGGCCTTGTGTTCACATGTCCCACGATTTACAAACATCCTTCCCAAAGGATTTTGGCTCTCTGAGCTCTCCCAGTTCTACTCCACCACTGGATCCTGGACCAGCAGGTTCTTGGAGCAACTTATCCCTAGGATTTTTGCCCTACCTCAATGAACTCTTCCCTGTTAATGACTGGAATGCTCAGAGCCAAGCCCACCTGAGCAGAATGCAGTTTTCCAGCATCCCCCTTTTCCTGCTCTCGTACAGCAGCCGGGCTCTCTTGGTGTCCAGGGGCTCATCCGGACGCTCCTGCCAGGGGGGCAGCGGGATCTCCAGCACGTCCTTCCCGGAATCCGTGGGGGAATCCCCCCGGTAGCCGCGCTGCGGAATCAGCGGCCACAGGAGCTGCCGGCGCAGGGAGCAGAGCTGGAGGGAACAGGGAAAGCACAGGGACATCAGGCCTGGGAGTGCCTGCACACAGGGACGTCTCCAAATCCTACTGGACACGATTCCCAATCCCACTCCCCCACAAGCCCCACTGCCCAGACCCCATAAATCCCACAGACCTCCCTTTTCCCCCCAAAATCCCCTTTTGTCTGCTTAGATTCTCCTCCTTTTCCCCTCTCAATACGCTAATTTTCCTCCCATCCTGCCTCTCCCGCAAACTCACTTCTTTCCCCTCCTTTTCCTTCCCCCTCTCTCCCCGTTTTTTCCCTTTCCCACTTTCCCTTTCTTTACCCCCTTTCCCCACTGTTTTTCCCTCTCCTTCCCCTTTTACCCCCTTTTTACCCTTTTCCTCCCATTCTAACCTGTTTTTCCCGCTCTCCCTCCCTCCTCTCCTCTTTTCCCCCTTCCCCTTCCCTTTGCCCTCCCAGTTTCCCCCCTTCCCCCCCCTACCCTGGCCGCCGCCATCTTGCCGGACGCCGCTCTGGCCACGCCCCCTCCCGGTTGGATGGGGCGGGGCGTGCCGGAAGTGGGCGTGGCCACGCCCGGAAGTGGGCGCGGCGGCGCTGGCGGTGAGCGCGGGCGGCGCGCGCGGGGCTGGGATCGGGGGAGGGGGGGCCCAGGGTGGGGGGCGCGACCTATCGCGACATATCGCGACCTGCCACCCCCTCCCCTCACATTCCCCCTGCCCACAAACCCCCCAGCCCGGGCCCCGCCGCTCCGCAGGGCCGCATATGGCGGGGACGGGGCGGCGCGGAAAAGGAGGGGGGGGGCAGTGGGGGATCGTGGGGGGCACAGGGAATTTGGGGGGTAACAGGGATTTGGGGGGGAGACAGGATATGGAGGGACGAGAGGATTTGGGGGGACACGGGATTTGGAGGGAAATGAGATTTGGGGGGGCACAAGGATTTGGGGAGCAGAGGGGATTCAGGGGGACACAGGGATTTAGGCGGCACGTAGGATTTGGGGGAACACAGGGATTTAGGGGGAAGAGGGGATTTGGGAAGCAGAGGGGATTTAGGAGGTAGAAGGGATTTGGGGGGGCACAGGTATGTGGAGGGAAGAGGGGATTTAGGGGCACACAGTGCCTGGGGTGAGGAAAGGGGATTTGGGGCTGGCAGGGATTTGGGGGGACGCCCCCAGCGGGTGCCCCGGGCCTCAGTGACCCCCTGCCCCCATTCCCAGAGCACCTTCCGTGTCCTGGCTCCGCCCGGTCCCAGCCCGGGCTCCCGCTCTTCCCGCCTCTGGAAATATGTCCGAGGGAGTGGATCTGATTGACATCTACGCCGACGAGGAGTTCACGCAGGTGAGGGCTGAATGGCGGTGCACATCCCCCCCTTTTCTTTCGGGAAGAGATCCCAGTGTCCTGCAGCTCATCCTGGTGGAAGATGCAACTGGTGTGGCTGGGAAAAGGGAAGGATCGTTCCCAATCGTTCCCAAATCTCGGTGGCTGCCACCTCCAGCTGTGATTAAAGGGTTTCCCTGGGGGTTGTGACACGTGGCTGGTCACGGAATGTTTGGGATTTAGGAGCTTAGCTGTGTCCTGGTTGGAAAAATGAGAAATTCCAGCTGGAAGAAGCATTTCCAGGGAATTACACAGTGAGGGGATACCAGGAGCCAAATCCGTGGGATCACCCAGGCTGGAATCTGTGCAGGAGCTCGCTGTTCCTGTGCTGCTTGTCCCATCCCAGGAATATCTGGGATTCACAGGAGGAAATGATGAAGGAAGGGGGTGTTGGAGAAGCAGATTTTAGGGAGTTCTTGGATATGGGAAAGCAAGTGCGAAGGCAGATGTTGGAAAATTCAAAACTGCCATGGAAAGCTTGTGGAGAGAAGTTGGCAGGAGGAAAAGTCATGGAAACTGGAAGCAAAGCACCCGGAGGAAGGAATCACCATGGAGAAAGGAATTCCTGTGAGCTCCTGCAGTGATCAAGAGAAGCTTCTTCTGGTTACTGGGTGAGAATATCCCATGGAATCTCCTGGGAGGACCAAGTGGATGGAGGATTCTCAAAGCTGGAATGGTTCCTCCCTCTGGGATGTGTGGCAGGAGAGCACCGGGAATAAATCCATGCCAGGATCAAAGCAGTGGGGAGGTGCTGTGGTGTCCCTGTGGCACTCCAGGGATGCCAGTGCAATTCCAAATCCCACATTCCCACGTGGTGATTCCCTCTAACAGTGCCCAGCTTCATCCCTGTGCACCTCAACTCAGTGTGCATGGATGGGGAGCAGGAGAATCCCTCAGATCTTCCAAGCTGAATCCCCTAAGTAGCAGAACTGAGGGATTCCAAGGGATTCCTCCTCTAGCCCCTCCTTCCTATTTTTGGTTTTGACTTTCTGAAACTTCCAGGCGGGAATCTTCCAGCCTTGGGCTGTGTCCAAAGGCTCCTGGTGGAGGTGGGAGCGTGGGAGTTGGATTAACCAAACACTTGAGCTTTTTTGGGAAATGAACACAAAACTACAGCTCCCTTTTCAAATCATTCTTTTATCAGCTCCAGGGAAAGAGCTGGATGCAAAAGTTCAGGGAGAGGGAAAATGGTTGGACTTTTTGGATTCCTGGGTTTCCACAATCTTTGGAAAGCTGTGTGCTGAGCATCCTTCTCTGTCCAGCTCCCAAGAGGGTGTTTGCAATTCCCTGATCCTCAGACTGTCTCCAGCAGAAAACATTGTCCAAACTGCCTGGAATTGAAAATCTGGGAGCAGAACCTCTCGTTTTTGTGGCACACCAGCTCCTGTGGGACGGATCCTCATGGAGTGATTTTGTGGGATGAAACATTCAGCACAATGTGAACGAGGAACTGGGATCCACAGTAAACACAGCACTTGCTGGACATTCCAAATTAAATATAGTCTGGGAGAGAATGGGAATTGGGAGGCAGATCTAGGACATGCTGGGATTCCCAGCTTTGGGGCTTCCTGAGCTTCCTCTACCATAGAGATAGATCCAATGTGTGAGAGCTCCTACCCTAAAAAGGGCTTTTTGCCCAAAAATGAGCAAGTTTGGGGTGCTGGGCATGGTTTGAAGGGGGTGTGCAATTCCAAAGTTGGATTTTTGGGACACATGTTGCCAAGGAGCAATAGGCTCATCCCTATTTGGGATTTGGTTTTGCCTACCATTTGGTTTCCACCACTGAATTCTTGCCCTCCAAATTGGGAATTTCTTCCTGGTGGCAGCAACAGGGTCTTCTATTGTGTGGGATCCAAGTGGGCTGATCCTTGGAATGTGCTGGAGCTCAGTGGGGGGTTAGATGAGATATTGGGGAAGAATTTCTTCCCTGTGAGGATGGTGAGGTCCTGGAATGGATTTCCAGGGAAATTGTGGCTGCTCCATCTCTGGAAGTGTTCCAGGCCAAGTTGGACAGGGCTTGGAGCAACCTGGGATAGTGGAAGGTATCCCATGGCAGGAGGTGGGATGGGATCATCCTTAAGGTCCTTATTCCAACCCCAACCATTTCATGATTCCATGAAATCAGAGACCATCATCCTGTTTTTTGGGATTGCCCAGGCAAGGGGTGGCTGTAATTCCCAACTGTGCATAGACCCAAACCAAATGATTTGGGCCTTAAACCTTTGAACTCGGCTTGGAAATTCCGCTTGGGAATTGGGACAGCAGGTTTGGAAAGGGCAAAGAAGGCTTCCCAAGCCCTTCCCAAGGCAGGATCTCATGACGTTTTCCCAGCAGGACCCGGAGTTCAGTAATGCTGACCAGATGGATCTCTACGACGACGTGTTAGCAGCCAGCTCCCAGCCCCAGGAAAAGCGTTCCAGCAGCTCGGAAGCGCCTCCGGAGATCCGTCAGGAGCCGTCTCCCAAGCCCAACAGCAAACCCCCGGCCATCCTGTACACCTACAGCGGCCTCCGGAACAAGAGGGCCGCCGTCTACGTCGGGAGCTTCTCCTGGGTGAGCTCATCTTCCTGGGAAATTCGGGATTCCTGGGGAACCTCTGAGGGGCTGCTGGGCTCTCTAGGGGAGGGGAAGGGATTTTGAGGGGCCTGCTCCCCCTCAATGCTGAGCTGGATTGTGAGCTGGGCTTGGCTTTGTGATCCTCAGGGAAAAGGGATTTGTATCCCTGAGGAGCTTCTGGGCAGGGGTATCTGCTGATGTCCCTTTGAAGCTGTAATTTTGGGGTGCTGCTCCTGAGTTGCCTTTTCCTGCTCAGGGATGCAGGAACAGTTTTGGGAAGGCTCTGTCTTGTCAGGAGAACTTGTTGCTGTTATCCATTCCCAAGGCTTGTTCTGGATGATTTTAAGCTCCCTGAGGAAGTCTGGGGGTGACATTCCTCATGTTGGTGGGGGGACACTGGGGACAGACATGGATACCATAGCCTTTCCCTATGCCCTCAGTGGACGACTGACCAGCAGCTGATCCAGACCATCCGCTCCATTGGAGTCTATGACGTGGTGGAGCTGAAATTCGCGGAGAACCGAGCCAATGGCCAATCCAAGGGGTGAGAGCCAATGGAATTTCGGGTGGGAATGATGGGAGCCAGGCCCTCATGGCCACATCCATTGTTTGGTGGAGGGTGAGGAGCAGCCAGTGCTTTTCCTGCCTGAGACAGGGAATCCATGGAGCATCCCAAAGAGCATGGAGAAGTGAGGAGGGGGAGTGGAACAGTGGGATGGGATCAGGAGGAGGGTCTGGGGGAGGTCTCTGCCGCAGGTTCAGGGCTCAACCTCCCTTTCTCCCGCGCAGGTATGCGGAGGTGGTGGTGGCCTCCGAGAACTCGGTCCATAAACTCCTGGAGCTGCTTCCTGGAAAGATCCTGAATGGAGACAAGGTGGAGGTGAGGCTGGCGACCCGGCAGAACCTGTCGCAGTTCGAGGCTCAGGCTCGCAAACGTGAGTGCGGCGCCGGTGTGAGGCGGGGTGGGGGTTCCATCTCACACACATCCCAAATCCCCCCAGATCAGCTGCCAGGCCCAGCCCAGCGAGCCCTCGGGATGGGGGGAAGCCTTGCCAGGAGCGTCTGGGGGTTGTTTTTCCCATTCCTGAGCCGGATTAGCTCCTGACCCGAGTCTTTATGATCCCCTTTTAGGTGCTCCCACACTGCGAAGATCCCTCGTAGCCTCCTCCTCCTCCTCTCCAAACTGAATGGGCTTAAGCTCTTCAGGCTCTCAGCATAGCTAAGACCCTCCATATCTATTAGTAGCTCCTCTCTGGATCTGCTCCAGAATTTTTCCATCCCTGCGGAGGTAAGGTGCCCAACACTGGAGGAATATTCCAGCTGGGGCCTGGCCGTGGGCGTCCCTCAATGGCAATAGGTGGTCCTGGCCTCACTCCGCAGCGATGCGATGGGATCCGCAGGGATTGTCCTGGCAGGAGCATGTCTGAGGAGGTCTTGGCCAGCTCTGGTCGTTGTAGATCCCTTGGCATGTTTTGTGCAAGGAAAACTCCCCCTTCCCAGCAGAGTTGCTTCGCTCCCTTCCTTTGGCTCAGGTGCCCGAGGGGATCGGCTGCTTGGTGCTTAGGCTGTGTCCCAACTTGCCCTGCAGTTTTGGTGGAGCAGGGAGTGTTCCCTGGGCCGAGTTCCGGCTGCCCCCAGGGCACAGCAGAGCTCCCATGCACCCTTTTGGCACAGCTGGGAGCTGTGGCTCCTGTCACACCCCTTCTGTCTCATCCTCAGTGCCTCTTTGGATAGCGCAAGACTTCTTGACCCTCTCGGAATGCTGAGTTTTCCTTCCTCTAGCAGCAGCTCTGTTGCTGTCAGCACTTGAGTTCTGTCCCCTCATGTTCTTCCACGCTTGGGCCTCTCCAAATCCATGTGTGGATCTCAGGCTCTCCGGGTCTTTGGATGTCTTTGGGGATCTCTCACCATTCTTTGTGGCTTTTGGCTCCTGTCCCTGTGACCTGCCTGTCCCCAGGGCACTGTGCAGGGTCTTGCTGGAAAGCTGGGCCCCTCTTGGAAAAACACATGGAAGTGAAGGCTATGTGTGGCTGGCTGGATCTCTCTCTGGGCACCTCCAGCCCTCCAGGGGTGGGAGGAAGAGGAGGAGCAGGAGGTCTCGGAGACCCGGACGCCCTCCAGCTGCACCTCACAGCTCTTTCCCCGTGCCGCTTCCAGGTGTGCCGCCGCGGGCCCACTCCCGGGATTCCGTGGATGCGGTGGACGGCCGGGCGACGCCGACGGAGAACGCGCTGCCCCCCGCCCGCATGGAGAAGCCCCCCTCGGTCCTGCCCTTCTTCAGCCGCCCCCCCGCGCTGCCCCTCATGGGGCTACCCCCTCCCCCCATGCCCCCCCCGCCTCCCCTCTCCTCCGCTTTCGGAGTCCCTCCGCCTCCTCCTGGAATTCCCTACCAGCACCTGCTGCCCCCGCCGCCCCGGCTGCCCCCGCCCCTGGCCGTGCCCCCGCCGGGGGCCGTGCCCCCCGCCCTGCACCTCAATCCCGCCTTCTTCCCGCCGCCCACCGCCGCCCTGGGACCCCCTCCAGATACCTACGGCAAGGCCATGGCTCCCTACAACCACAGCAGGTGAGCCGGGCAGGAGTGGGGTTGGGATGCTCGGGGAGGATCCCGCTGAACCCCCGTTCCCGCTGTGCCCACAGCCGGGAGCTGGGCCCGCCGATCCCGGCCTTGAGCGAAGGCGAGTTTGAGGAGATCATGAACCGCAACCGCGCCATCTCCAGCAGCGCCATTTCCAAGGCGGTGTCCGGCGCCAGCGCAGGTACTTCCCGTGTCCCTCATGTCCCCCGTCCCGGGATGGATTCCCGCTCCTGACCCCCTGCTCTGCTCCTCAGGGGATTACAGCAACGCCATCGAGACGCTGCTCACAGCCATCGCTGTCATCAAGCAGTCGCGCGTGGCCAGCGACGAGCGGTGCCGCGTCCTCCTCTCTTCCCTCAAGGATTGCCTGCATGGAATTGAGGCCAAATCCTACAGCAGCAGCTCCAGCAGCAGCTCCAGGTATGCCCCTGGATCCAGAGAAGGGGATCCTCCCTGCAGGTGAGTGGCTAAAAAATCACTCTTTGGGTTCTGTCTCCTCTTCTCCCCCAGGAAAAGGCACCGATCCCGGGAGCGCTCTCCCAGCCGGTCCCGCGAGAGCAGCCGGCGGCACCGGGATCTGCTCCACAGCGACGATCGGCACGAGGATTATTTCCCAGAGCGCAGCCGGGAGCACGAGCGGCATCGGGACAGGGACAGAGACAGGGACCGGCACCACTGAGACAGGTGGGAGGCTGGGGAATCCCCTGGAAGCGTGAGGGATGAGGGAAGGGCGCTCCCACCATTCCTCTCCTCTCTCCCGACAGGAATTTGGCAGGAAGTGGTTTTTAATGGACTCTATCTCCTCACCTCGACCAGGATGCCGTGCCCGAGGCTGCTCCGCCCCATCCCGGTCCCTTCCTCGCCACCGCAGCCCCCTCCGGGCGGGACCCCCGCCCGCACCTCGTGGCCTTGGGAATCCCCCCCACCACTGCTGCTGCTTCCTGGGGCCATCCCGCTCCGCTCCGTGGATACTCGGACCCAAAGAGAAATGGTGCTTTTATTCCATGGAGGGAGGTTTGTGAGCCCTTCCCAGTCCGGGGGGGAACGGAGGAGACGGAGCCCTCCCTGTGCAGCTCGGGGGCTTGGAGATGCACAGCTCCCGATCCTGGGATCAGGAGCCACGTGCTGTCCTCTGCATTGCCTGGGATCACTCGCGTCCCCATCGCCCTGGTGGGACACTGTGCCACGCCCCTCCTTTGGCCCTTCACCCTCCAGGAGCTGGGAAAAAGGGGCTGGAGCTGGGTTGGGGGTCATCCTCTCTCTCCCGACATTCCCCACAGCAGCATTCCCACGCAGATGGCAGCTCCGGCCCCTCCCGCAGAGCCTTCCTTGTTTTAGAGGAAGCGGAAGAGGCAGGGCAGGCTGTGACCCCCTTGTGTCCCCCCAGAATCCCAAGAAGGAGAGGGAGGGAGAGCCCAGGAGGGTCAGGATGAGCTGGGACACACTGGGTGACTTCCAGGGCTGGAATCACGTTTGGGTAGGAAAACCCAGGCCCTGGAAGTCTTTTTAAGTTGAAATAACCTAAATTCAGGAAAAACCACCCCGATTTTCCCAAGCCCCACGAGGTGGGAGCACTCGGCAGGAGAGCTCCGGGTTTTTTTTTACTTACCGCCACAGATTTTTAGTTTCTTTCCAAATAGTGGAAGGGGGAAAAGATTCCCCCCTAATTGCAGAGCAAATCCCTGGAAGCCCCGGCGAGGCGCCGCCCCTCCTGCTCGCAGTGATTAGATTTGTCTTTGGATAGGTTGGAATTGTGTAATAAACTCAGATGACGTTGTCAGTCTTTTACACAGAGCTCCTGTTGCCTTCCTACAGTGGGATTTGGGATAATGAGGGAATGGGAGGGATTTGGGGAGGTCTGTGCACCGGTTGTCCCTCACCCTTTTCCTCCTCCAATGGGGTTCCTGTGCTTCCCAAACTGGCTCTGAGGTGCTAGAAGCACCTGAGCATTCCCAGGGGGGACCCACATTCCTGGGCACCAAGTAAAAATAAATATTTATTGGAAAATAGTGAATTATTCTGGAAGAAGGTTGTAGGAAAAAAAAGGATTCTTCATACCTTGAGCTGGCTCAAGCTCTGAGGAGTCCAAGTGGAATAGAGAATGGGAAAGGTGGGAGGGATATGTCCAGGGGGCAGTGGGAAAAGGGAGGGATGAATATGTGGCAGCAGGTCCCTGGTGAAGTGGGAAGCAGGAAAAATGGGACGGATATGTCCACATAGAAGTGACAAAGGTGGGAGGGATGTGTCCAGGTGGCACCAGGTGAAATGGGCAGTGGGGAAGGAGGGATCCTCCCCCTTCCCGGGGCTGGGAAGTGGAACTGGCACGGGTGATGCTCCCCTGTGTCCCTGGGCCGTGTCCTCAGTAGGGATCCGTGCTGTGGGAAAGGACAGAGACAGGGATGTGTGGGTGCCAAACCAACCTGGCAGCTCCCGCGCCGGCTCCCCCAGTTCCTGGGATGCAGCACCTGGAGAAGGAGAGGAGCGCCAGGACGCCCAGGAGCAGCTCCAGGCCGTAGAAGAGGAGCAGGATGGCGCTCAGGAACGCTTCCAGGCGCAGGGAATATGTCTGGAGCAGCAGGTAGTACACGGCCAGCGCGGCTGCCGGCACTGTAAGTGCCAGGCTGAGGGACAGCGGCACCTTCCGCTGGCACAGGTTCCCCTTGGAGCCTGTGGAGCACAGAGTTGGGATCATACCATGGAAATCATGGGAGGGTTTTGGGTGGGGAATTAAAAGTCCCGTTCCCGTGGGCAGGGACACCCTCCTCTAGCCCAGGTTGCTGCCTGCCCCATTCAACCTGAACATCCAGGGGTGTCTTTGGGGGTGTCCCGGGACTCTGCACTCCCTGTGGAGCCTCTGGCATTCAGGGACACTCACCGAAGAAGATGCGTGTGGCCTCAATGCCGAGGTAGAGGAGGAGCAGCACCACGTCCAGCACCAAGTTGGAGACGGGATAGGGCAGGAGCAGCACTGCAGGAAAAGCACCGCCCTCAGCACCACATTCCCGCCCGTCCCGGCGGGACCGGGAAGAGTTCTGGCGCGAAGGACTCACCTTTGTACACGAACACGAACGCTTCCAGGAGAAAATATGTGGCGCAGTACCAGCCGTTGAGGAAGAGCAGGACCTGCAGCGGAGCCGAGGAGCGATGGCGGTCTGAGGGGACACGGGGCGGCCATGAGAGGGGGCACGGGGCGGCCATGGCAGCGCGGCCCGCGGAGCCCTGCAGCGCCTCGGCCGCCCCCCTGCCTCGTTCCCAGCGCCGCTCCCAGCCCGGTTTCCTCTCGATACCCCCCGCACCCTCCGGGATGCCCCGTTTCCCCCCCCGGTCCCGCTCCTACCCCTGGGCGCCATCTTCCATCTCCATGGGAACCGCCGCCGCCGCGCTCGCCCGCACGGGGGCGCCGAGGGCGAGGGCCCGAAGCGTGAGGGCGGAGCCGCTCTATGGCCCGCCCCTCTCTGTCGTTTGGAGGCGCGCGCGCTGCCGCTCTAGCCACATCTCTCTATGGTTGGAGGACCGAGAGTTGCGACGCGGGTTCGAGTCCCCCTCCCTCCTGACCCCGCCCCCGGTATCCATCGGGACAGGAATCCCACACCGCAGCGCGGGAATGTCCGCGTTTGGCGGCTGCACTGTAACCCAGGAATTCCACACCGGAGCACGGGAATGGCGGCTGCATATGCAGCGCCGAGCTGGGTTACAATGTAAGGAGTGCAGCCCTCACACCGGGTGGGCACAAACACCCGGCAGCCTCTGGAAAGCACATCCGATTTATTCCTTTAGTGTTTCCAAAAATATTCCAGTCCCAACCATGGCTGTAGCAGTGAAACACAGGGATGCCCCCCAAGCCTCCTGCTGACTCCCAAAATCCCAAGGGCCGGACCCCAGAGAAAGGATGAGCTGGAACCGACCCCGACAGAGCCGGTGGAGTGCAAGGAGACTCCAGGGGATCCATCAGCCACGGAAGTGGGCAAATTCCTTGCGGAGCCAGAGCGAATCCTGGTAGAACAGGGGGTCTCCCAAGTGCACAGCTGTCCTCTTGTAGAAGTAGCAGTAAAGCACGGCCGCTGCAGGGAATTTTGGGATGAGAGAGGGCCCCCAGCACCCCCAAAGGATGTGGGATCCCACCCTGATCCTTGGAGTCCTTACCCAGCCTCTGGAAAACGAACAGGGTCTGAAGGCCTTCAGTCCAGATGAAGCGGCTGGAGTCACGCCAGCGCAGGTTCTGAGGGGGTTGGAAAACTGGGAGTAACCCCTGGAGCAGTTTTGTTGAGCCCTCCCAGACCCCTCACCCCATTCCAAAGGTTCTGAGTGGGATGGAGGGACATCAAGGCAGGAATTACACCTGGAGAAGTTTGGGAAGCTCCCCACCCCAAAGGTTAAGCAGCTCAGGGGATTTAGGCATTGAGCCCGGACCTATTCCGGCTTCAGACTGCAGATCCCTGCAAATCCCTGCAAATCCCCTTCCTGGACGGCGTGGGCAGCACCAGAGCAGCTGCTGTGGCTCCTGACCCCCCAAACATTCCCTGTGCTCCAGGGCAGCAGGAGGGAGGGAACTCCAGGAGGTGTCCAGGGGATGGGAACTGCTCCATTGGGAAGGAGCTAGGAAGGAGTTTATCCAGGAAAGAAAAAGGGAAGGTGCTGCCAGGACAGATCCAGGAGCCTGCACAGCCATCAGAGCTGTGGGAAGGGAAGGGGCTGCCCCCAGGTATAGGGATTAATCCCAGAAAAAGCAGGAGCTGCTAGCACAGGCTTTTCCTGGGGAAATAATGAGCTGGGATGGGGCTGGCATTGGGCAGGACACTTCCAGGCTGATGCCAACCACAGGGTGATGGAATGGGACATCTTCCATGGGACACCTTCCAGAGAGAAACCATGAGAAAGAACTGTGGGAAGCTGGGAGTCATGGAAAAAGCCCTTGGGAGAATCCAGCAGCTGTGCCCATGCCATCCTACCATAATCCAGACGTGGAAGGAGATGCTGAGTGCCAGGTAGGCTGCGGAGAGCAGGATGGTTCCCTTGAATTTATGGAACAGGAGGTTGACCAATCCCGCCTGGAACACGTAGGTGTTGAAGAACATGAGGAAGACGATGATGACGTTGAAGACGATGGCGATGTCCTGGATGCTGCCAGGAGAACAGAGGGATTGTGGGGTCCTGGATCTCCTGGATCTGCTTCCAGGGCTTTCCCCACCTTCCCTGTACTCACATGAAGAGGACGAGCTGCACGGCCGGAGCCGTGCGCAGCAGCTCCGAGAAGGAATTCACAAAGAGGTCGTAGGAAAGCAGCAGGAACTGCAGGAACAGCACCAGGCTGTAGTTGCTGGGCTGGAGCATCCTCCTTCCTGGGGCTTGCAGCCCTCAGCCCCAGCATTCCCAATGGATCATGGCGCTGGGGGGTATCAGCAGGGCCTCTCCCGACTTCCCAAACCTGGAGGGGGAACACGGGGATTGGGATGGATCCCACGAACCAGGAAAACCCAATGAGCTGCATCCTCCCTCTCGTCCAGTGTCTTCCTTGCCCCTGAAATGCACCCCAATCCTGATGTGAGGCAATCCAGGGATGAGTGAGACGTGCAGTCCCAGGAAGCAGTGTCCAAGCAGGTTATTCCTGGCTGTTCCCAGCTCCATGGGCAGTTCAGAGCAGGCTTGGGCATGTCCCACTCTGGGCACAGGGAGAGAGGAGTGAGGAGAGACAGACGGGAATTTTTGGACACCGGAGCAGGTACAGCCCTCGTGGGACACATATCCCACGGGAACAGCCCCCTCAGGGATCATCCTGGCTGGAGAGGGACGGAGGGGACAGGGATTTCCCGTGTCCCGGCAGGAAAGGGCTGTGCTGGGGGCTGAATTCCCTGAGGGGGTGACATGGTGACAGAC
Source organism: Zonotrichia leucophrys gambelii (assembly GCF_028769735.1). Lineage (NCBI taxonomy): Eukaryota > Metazoa > Chordata > Aves > Passeriformes > Passerellidae > Zonotrichia > Zonotrichia leucophrys. The sequence continues at coordinate 48,678,588 of NC_088175.1, forward strand.
GGGGGTAAAGGGGCTGGGAAAGGACGGAAAGTAGTTGGAAACGCGGAGGAAGAAACGCTGGACATGGGAGCGAGAAACTGACAGACGGGAGGGGGGAAGGAGCTGGATATGGGGATGAAGAGAACACTCTCTGCCCCTCCAGATCCCGCGTCACTCCGCCCCTTCTCACAGCCACCACTGCGGAGACCCCGGGCCCCCTCTCGCCGCTCTCTCCCCCTGTCCCTGCCCCCTCCCCGCTCCCGGGGCCGCCCCCCCGATACGCCCAAACCCCGCTGGGTGCCGAAGGTCCCGGTCCCGGCGGTCCCGCTGGGTCCCCGCCGTGCCCCCGCCCCAGGCGCTCACCCGCCGCCGCCATCTTGGTCCCCATGGAAACGGCCGCCAGAGCCGGAAGTGAAGGCGGAAGTGGAGGCTGGAGGACCCGCGGGGCCGCTCTGGCCGCCGCTCCCCTCTGTGGCAGCACATTGGGGTGCGCGGGAAAACCATAGAGATGAGCCGGCAGAGCGGCGCTCGCCAAGATGGCGGCGCCCAGTGACGAGGAGGGGGCGGTGGGACCCAGGTACAGCCCCGGGGTTGGAAGGGCCGGTGGGCGGCTCCGGGGTTGGGAGGGGCCGAGGGACCCCGTGGTCTGGGTTTTGGGTGGAGTCAGGGCCGGGCGTTTTGTTCCAGGTCCAGGGGAGTCTGAGGTTTGGGGGGGGCTGTGAAGACACGTGTTCCCAGATTTCGGGGAGTCATGGCACTGAGTGCCCCAGGTTTGGGAGATCCGTGAGTCTCTGTGTCCCACATTTTGGGGAACCATGGGGCCGCGTGTCTCCACCCGTTTCCTGTCACTATGTCCCGTGAGGCAGCTGATTTGAGGGTGTCGGGACATCCCCCGTCCCCGGAGGGGACAGAAATACCCATTTCTGGGGGCACATGCAAATCACATGCAAATGAGAGCTGTCAGGTTCCTGCCAGGGGGACCATGACAGCTGACACTGAGAGCCCCTTGCTGCCATTCCCTGGGCTGCCGTGCCCAGGAATTCTGCTCTGCATGTCCTGTTCCATCGCTGGCGTCCGTCCCAGTCCAGGGCACAGCTGGACTCTGGTCACCCCCTCAGCGTTCCCAGTTCCCCTTTCCGTGGTTCCTCCTGGCAATGTCGGAGAGCCCCAAAAGGCCCCTCGATCACCCCCAGGTGCCACCATCCTGGATCCATCCCTGCCACCATTCCCAGACTGGAAAGGAGCTGGGCCACCATCTGTGGCTGGGAAGCAGCTCCATCCCTGTCACCTTCCCCAGGCTGGGAAACAGCTGCCCCCCCACACCCTTTTGGGGCTCCCAGTTCCTCTTTCCGTGGCTCCTCCCTGGGACCGCATCCGGAGCCTGAGCCGGCTCCTCGCTCACCCACAGGTGCCACCACCGCTCCCCAGCCATGCTGGACGTGCCCTTCCTGCCCTTCAGCGCCTTCCTGGGAGCGCTGGGATTGCTCTGCGTGGCCATGGTGGGCACCTGGTGCCAGCACTGGCGCGGGGGCTTCTCCCTGGACGGCAGCTCCCGCACGTTCAACTGGCACCCGGTGCTGATGGTGACGGGCTTGGTGGTGCTCTACGGCGCAGGTGAGCAGAGGGAGCGCGGGGATCCCGCCATGCCTCCTTCCTGATGTTTTTTCCCCTCACAGCTGCCCTGGTTTACCGCATTCCCCACACGTGGAGCGGCCCCAAGCTTCCCTGGAAGTTGCTGCACGGCAGCTTGGCTTTGGGAGCGTTCGTCCTGACCGTGCTGGGGCTGGCGGCCGTGTTCTGCTTCCATAACTCCCAAGGGACGCCCAACATGTACTCGCTGCACAGCTGGATGGGGCTGGCAACTGTCCTGCTCTTCTCCTGCCAGGTGGGAATCCCTCCTGCATCCCCCAATCCCTCCGGCATCCCGAGTTTTCCACCCTCACGTTCTCTTCCCACAGTGGGCGGCGGGTTTTGGAGCGTTCCTGCTGCCCTGGGCTCCCACCTGGCTCCGGGCACTCTACAAGCCCATCCATGTTTTCTTTGGCTCCACCATCCTCATGCTGTCCGTGGCTTCCTGCATGTCAGGAATCAACGAGAAGCTTTTCTTCAGCCTGTGAGTGTCAGGGGCAGGGGGGTGGGCTTGGGAAGATCCCTCACAGGGATAGGGGGGCACTCAGGATGTGGATTTGGGCTGGATCTGGGAGGGACCAGCACAGAGCAAAGGGAACTGAGCACTTCCTCAGGTGTGTGGCTCCCTGCACACTTCCCTGCAAGGTTTGGGGGGGGAGTTTGGGAATATCCAGAACATTCCCAGCCTCTCTTCCCTGCTCCAGGAAGAACGGGACCATGGCATACAAGCTCCTGCCAGCCGAGGCCGTGTTTGCCAACACCCTGGGGCTCCTCATCCTCATTTTTGGAGTGCTGGTGGTGGCTGCCCTGGCCAGGCCCAGCTGGAAGCGCCCGGATTCCGACTCCCCGGACTCCCGCCAGGTACAGGAGGCGCTGGGAGGATTTGGGAAGCTGAACTGGGAGCTGCCCCCCAGCACAGTCCCGAGGGTGGGGAAGGATTGAGGGATCCTGGCTCATCCCTGTCTCCCACAGCCCCTGCTCTCTGCCGAGCGCTGATCCCAGGGATCTCCAGCACTGCCAAGCTGCATCCTTGTGCCTCCACGTGCCAGCTCCTGCCTGGATCCCGGGCCATGCCCAACCCCAGCGCTTGCCGGTGCCATCCCTCAACGCCGCAGCTGGAGCTGCCAGAGCCTCGCTGGGACAACCAGGAGCATCCTTGTCACTGCCACTCCAGAGGATCCGGCTCAGGGTGGAGCCACTCAGGGACCTCATGGACATGGAATAAAATACTGGCTTCTGCAGGGCTCTGGCACTCAAATCCCTGGGGACAAGGGAGGGCCTGGGAGCTGGGAGCTTGGGAGTAGGTCTTGGCCAAGCCAAGCTGTCCCTTCCAAGGGCTTGTCCTTGCTGGTTGCCTGGAGACATGAGACAGCTTCCCGTGGTCACCCCACGGGATTCAGGATCATGCTCTGCCCTGTCCCTGCTTCTCCTTTGCCCCTTTCTCAGACTCGCCCCCAGACCCCGTGCCCAGAGCCATGTGAGCTCTGTGGCTTCCCCTCCACACCCTGGATTTCCTTCCTTCCTCCCCCAGTCACAGGATCCCTGTTCCCATCTCCCTTCCCAGCCTGGAGCAACGGGGGGCACCCCCACACCCCCAGATTCCACCACCCACCCCTCCAGGCTAGCATGGGGCACATGGAGGATTACTGGGGGCCACGTCCTGAGGTTTATTGAGAAACATCCTTGAAGGAGCACGGGGGTTGTTGGGATACACCTCCCTGTCACGTGGGTGGCACAAGTGTTTATTGTGATAACCGTTTTGATGACTACAAGGGGACCCAGGTTTTTAGGGATACACATCCCTGTAATTACTGGGTGCCCAGGGGGTCCCGCATCCCCTGCAGCACCGCCCCCAGCACTGCTGCCACTGCCACAGCCCCGGCATCGGGCTGGTCCAGCCGGGATGAGTGCACGTAGCTGGCTCTGCCCGCCCCAGCCTCCATGTGCCTGGTGGCCTCCGCCGCCGCCTCCGCGCCCTGCCGGGGAAAGCAGGGTGTTCTCCAGGACAATGGCAGGGACTCCCATCCAATTGTCCCACTGTCCCAGCTCTCCATACCTGGACAGCTGCCGCCAGCACTTGGAGTGGGTCAGCACCGGGATTGCGCAGGGAATGCAGAGCCTGTCCGGCTGCAAACAGCGAATCCAGCTGCAAAGGGTGGGAATTAGTCTGGGAGCCTGGGAACTCCCTGGCATCCTCCTGGAAGCTTTCCCAGCTCCTGGGCTCTCCCAGCACTCACCATTGTCCGGTCTCCTGGGGCGGCTCCTCCGTACCTGTGTGGGATGCAGGGAAATTCAGCGGGGATTGGGATTCCCAGGGGGCTCTGGGGTTCCATAGCCCCGGCACTGACCTCTGCATGGCCTCAATCCCGGCGTCCATGGCATCAGCCCACGCCCCGGAATCGCTGCGGCCACGCAGCCTCTGGCTAGCCGCCGTCAGGAAGAGCCCGTAGAGCTTTGGGAATACCATCAATCTCAGCCTGGAACCACGGCCCCATTCCCAGGTGTGTTCCCCCATTCCCATCTCCATTCCCATTTCCACTCACCACTCCGGAGGAGCCTCCCATCTGCGCCAGCACCACATCAGCCAGGGAGGAGAGCAGCAGGGCTGGGGCAGCCGGAGGTGGCCGGGAGCGCATCCATTCCTGGATGGCTGTGGGAATAGAAGGGATAACGGGATGGGGAGTGGCCCTGCAGTCCCCTGTCCCTCGTGGGGACAAGAAGGGACAGTCCTCAATTCCATAGGGAAGCTGCCACTGGATGCAGGATACAATTACAGGAAGGGACACCCCAGGTTTCCTTGGTCCCAGGAAGGGATGTCCTGGGGAACTCCCCACTCCTGGGAGGTGCCATTGGGGCAGCATTCCCCACAATTCCCTGGATAATGGCCCCCACACCCACCTTGGGCTGCCTGGGCGTGGGTGTGGCCGCAGTCCCCGTCACCTGCCCCCCGATCCAGCTCGTTGAGCTTCTCCTTCATATCCAGCAAGGTGCTGCAAACCCGCTGCAGGACCCGCTCCACCCGCGCCGTGCTGAGCCCTGCGGAGAGGAGATGCAGCCTGCACGCTCCCGAGGGAAACTGAGGCACAGAGCGGGGGTGTGACAAGGGATGGGAGCCCTGTACCAGTTCCAGTCTCATCCTCTGCCTTCCTGGGTGGCTCTATCGGTGCTGGCACCTCCTCCTTCCGGGTGGTCGCCGGTCCCACGAGAATGTTGGGCCACGCCATGGCCGTGGTCTTGGCATCTGGAAAAGCCAGAGGCATGTGGTGGCTCAGGATCCCATTGGATCCTCACTGGCACACCCAGCAGCCAGAAATTCCACCCCCAGACATCCCACCGACCTTGTGTCCCATCACCCAGCATGTGGAAACCCCTGTGCCCCAATCCCAGGCCACATTCCCACCGGGAACTCACCGATCAGCCTGAGCAACTCCTCATCCACCAGCATGAGGGTGAGGGAGACTCCGGCCATTTCCATTGCTGTCATGAAGGATCCCACCATGGCCCGGACGATGCGGATCCCTTGGTTCTCTGCAGGATCCAGGATCCAGACAGGGTCATTCCAGAGCAGCCAGAGCCAGGGAATGGGATCCCAAGCTCCCCTCTGCGCTCACCCAGGTAGCGCACAGCAGCTCCGGCCACAATTCCCAGCTCCAGGCAGGACAATCCACCCAGGTTGTTCACAATGAGCACCACAGAGGATCCTGCAGGGCGGGGGCCAGGGTGAGACTGGGATCCAGGGGGTTTGGAGGAGCACAGAGGGTCCTGGGGAGCTCACCAGGCTTCAGGGACAGGTGGGAAGCACTGGATGGATCCGTCATGTGCGTCAGCATCGTCTCCACAGCCTTATCTGCCGGCAGCATCTGGAGGGGACACGAAGGAGGGGAGGAGCAGAGTGGGGAGGTCTGGGAATCAGAGTATTTGGGAATGGGGAGGAAGCAGCAGGATTTCCTCCTCACCTTCATCCTGCGCACTCCAGCCTCGCCGTGGATCCCTACGGAGATGGGGCCGTGTCACATCCCAGCCCTGGTGATGCCTCCCCGGGGGGGCAGGGACACTGGGACCCTCCAGGGACACAAGAGGGACACCAAGGGGCTGCTCCTCACCCAGCCCCAGCTCCATCTCGTCCTCAGCCAGCTGGAAGGAGGGCTTGGATCCTGGGATGCTGCAGGGAGACAGGCTGAGACCCAGGGTACCTGTGCAGGTGGGAATGTTCTGTTAAAACTGGGGGGATTTTTGGGGTTCAGGGGCTGGGTGACACAGGACAGCATTCCCATGGGATAACACAACGCACCCATGACTTTGGCAGCCGCCATCGCCTTCTTCTCAACCTCATCCAAGCTTGCGCCCTCCTCGGCCAGAGCTCCCGCCACCTGTCCCGGGCAGAGCGGGTGAGTGACCCCCCAGAATTCCCCAAATCCCCACAAAGGGTCCCAGCAGAACCTTGTGGATGAGGATGGTGCCACAGATCCCGCGGCGCCCGGCTTTCCCCGGCTTGGTGAAGGCGCAGTCGTCGCCCACCACCACCATCCGCACGTCGGTGCCCTCGGCCCTCGCCTGCTCCAGGGCCATCCCGAAATTCAGCCGGTCCCCGGTGTAGTTCTTCACAATCAGGAGGATCCCGGCTGTAGGATGGATGTGGAGACAATGGGAATGATGCAGCACTGGAGGGAGGAACCCCACAATTCCACCCTGGTGTGTTCCCAACCTGCTCCAGCCTGTGCCACAGCCCGGATGGCCGCCAGGACGCTGCCCACTGATGGGGATGCAAACATGGTTCCGGCCACCACTCCGGTCAGCATTCCCTTCCCCACGTAGCCTGTGCAGAGGGAAGAGGGCTCGGCGCCGTGTCCGTGGGTGGGGGGTACAGGTGGGACAGGGGGGTCTCACCTGCGTGGGCGGGCTCGTGGCCGGAGCCCCCCCCGGACAGCAGGGCCACACGGCCGCGGATGGCCTGCAGGTCATCCCGAAGGACCACCCGGTGTCCCTGCAGCAGCCGGAGCCCGGGATTGCAGGCCACCACTCCGGCCAGTGAGTCATCGGCACAGCCGGACACCGTTGTCACCAGTTTTTTGGGGATCTGTGGGGAAAGTGGGGAGCGGTGGGACGGCAAAAGGAGGAATGCCAGCCCCATAGGAATGCCAACCCCCCTGCTCCGGGCTCACCTCCATGGGAGCGGAGCGCAGCACTCAGAGCCGAAGATGGAATCTGTCTGCAAAGAGGGCAAGGTCCAGCCTGAAGTGGACAGCGGTCCGGAGAGGGGGGCTGGGAAAGGGGCGGGATGGGATGGTGTCTGGGGTGATGGTGATGCTATGGGGAGTGTCTGTCTGGTGGGAATGGGGCTGGCGTTGGAGTCGTCCCCACACAGGGACACCTGCCCAGGCAGGGAGTTCGTTTTGGAATGAGGCGCCAGAATGGAGCCACTCCCCCGGCACCCAGCCAAGCCGCCCTTTTGGAATAAGGCGCCAGCATGGAACAACCCCTAAACAGGCGCCTTTTTGGGGCGAGAGAGGACAGTGACGGCTCCCCCCTCAAAGAGGGACCCCCTTTCGAGGCGGGCAATCAGGATGGGACCCCCGGCCCCCCAAACTGGGACCCCTTTTTTTTGTGATGAGGGACTCCCACCTTCAGGGATCTCCCCTCAGTGCAGGTCCTTAACGGATCCACGCTCCCCCCTCGCAGCGGGGACCCCTACTCCAGGTTTCGGGGGGCACAGAGCTGCAGGGAGGGGGCTGCACCCTCCCACATGGGGCCCTCCCTTCGGGATACGGCGTGGGACCAGGGTGGGATCAGCGCGGGTCCAGCGGGTTTAGGGGAAGACCCCCCGCGCATCCCCCTCCACACCTGCGATCGGCGGGGCCCTTCAACCGCCCTTATCGGCTTCTCCTCGCGGTCCTCCCAGCGGGCTAGAGCGGCACCTCTCGGCTGCTCCTCACGGTCCTCCCAGCGGGCTAGAGCGGCTCCTCTCGTCTGCTCCTCCCAAGTCCTCCCAGCGGGCTAGAGCGGCCCAGTGCGCCCACTTCCCGGAAGTGGCTGCGACGGCGGCGGAGAGGCCGCGCTCTCCGTTCCCCCGGTTTTCCCCGCGCCCCGCCGGGACCTCCCGGTTCCCCCAACATGTCCTACAACTACGTGGTGACGGCGCAGAAGCCGACGGCCGTCAATGGCTGCGTCACCGGTACGGCGGGGCGAGGGGTGACGGGAGCGCCCTGTTTGGGGCGGCGTGGGAGGGCGGTTATGGGGTACCGGGGGCAGGGGGTACGGGGGACACGGGGGGATGGAGGTGCCGGGGGGCACTGGGGGTCCCGGGGCGGTTTTGGGGTACTGGGAAGGGATTGGGAGTACGGGGAGGATTTTGGGGTTCACGGGTGTGTTTTGGAGTACGGGGGGGTTGGGAGTACCGGGGATTTTGTTTACCGGAGGGTTTTGGGGTATCGGAGGGTTTTGGGATACTGGGGGATTTTGGGGTAGAGGAAGGATCAAAATGCTCCTGAAATCCATAATAGGAGTGAGAGAGAGTGGGATTTGGGGAAGCTACGGGAGCCCCAAGAGCCGTGGGAGTGCTGGGCGTGGTGGGAAGAGACCCCAGGAATGAGGATTCCCGAGGAAAGCCAGTGGGAAGAACATTTCTGCCGTAAAACAAGGAGTGCAGGCTGAGGGAAAGCAGATACTGAGAGTGTTTAGCTCTGTGGAAGGAAGTGAAGCAAAGTGAAAATTTTCCAGGATAGAAATCCATTTTAATTTAGGTGAAATGTACATTTTTGAGTTGAGTCTGTGGTTAGAAATTGTAGTTATTCAGCCAGACTGCAAGGCCTAAGCTCAGTGAAGTTACTTCAGCGAGGGACGGAGATAAAGGGGAGGAGACAGAAGATGATAGAGAGACAGGGACTGCTGTGAGAGCCAGTCAGCCTGACCTCGGATTTCTTTCTGATAAAAAGGAACTATTGGTAAAAGTCACACAAAACCCATAAAAATGAATATGTATGAACCTATTGTGAAACTGTATGTATATGTGTTTGAGAGGGGGATAAAAACAGACCTGAAATCCTCAGAGGTACGCATGCCTTTTTTTGAGGAGAGCAATCTCCGCATGTGTCCGGCGCCGTAATAAACACTCCGAGCTTTACAACTTTTATAAAGTTGCGAGGTTTCTTCTTTTCTCCTCAAAACAGAAGCTGCTGGGATTTTGGGATGCTCCAGGGAGGCTGTGTGGAAGTGCAGCCTGGCTCCCCGAGCTGATCCCTCCTCTGGGATTCCTCCCTTGTTTTCCCAGGACACTTCACCTCTGCGGAGGACCTGAACCTGCTGATTGCCAAAAACACCCGGCTGGAGATTTACGTGGTGACGGCCGAGGGGCTGCGGCCCGTCAAGGAAGTGGGGATGTACGGGAAAACGGCCGTCATGGAGCTCTTCCGCCCCAAGGTGGCTGTGGCAGGGCAGGGAGGGAGCTGGGAATTTGGGAATTTCACCCCTGGAATTTGCACTGACTGTGGGTTTTTTCCGGGCAGGGCGAGAGCAAGGATTTGCTGTTCATCCTGACGGCCAAGTACAACGCCTGCATCCTGGAGTACAAGCAGAACGGGGATAGCATCGACATCATCACCCGTGCCCATGGGAACGTGCAGGTGAGGGGGATGCAGCACCTGGCATGGGAATGCCCTTCCCTAGGGGTGGTTTTGCCTCCCTGGTGCAGCAGGGTGTTGGATTTCTGCTGCTCTCTTGGTGGGTCCTTGCTGGCGGCTGGATCTGGGATGGGTCACAGGATGTTTGCAGAGTTAGTCTTGGCCTCTGGAAGGATTAGTGGAATTCTGGGCTGGTTTGGGTTGGAAAAGAGACTTTAAAGCTCATCCAGTTCTCTTCTGTGGGCAAGGAGACCTTGTGCTATCCCTGGTTGCTCCAAGCCCCATCCAGCCTGGCCTGGAACACTTCCAGGGATGGGGCAGCCACAATTTCTCTGGGAAATGCATTCCAGGGTCTCATTACTCTCACAGAGTAGGATTTCTTCCCAGTATCTCATCTAAACCAGCACATGGAATCCTGGAATGGTGTGGGATGGACAGGACTTAGAGCTCATCTTATTCCACCCCTTTCCATGGATACCTTCCACTAGACCAGGATGCTCCAAGTAATTTCCCTATGGATTCAACTATATTTTTGGGAGACCTTGTGGAATAACAAATTAAATTTAAGGAAAATAAAAGCCTAAACTCCTTGTGAGGCCGAATTTTCCCTGGGAAATGAGTCCTGTGGGAATTTGTGGTGAAGCTGTGTGGTGTGGGAGCTCTGCCAGGTGGGGCAGTTGGAAAGGCATCTCCTCCTTAGGCTTGGTGGCTTCCAACTGGAATTCTCAAGCCCGTTGGGAAATGTGCAAGGAGCCATTCCTCACCTGAGGGCTGGCAGCTAAGTCCTGTCCATATTTTCAGGGATATTATCCTGGCACTAATCCCCTTTCCCCTGTCTCTGGAATTCTCCCTCAGGATCGCATCGGGCGGCCCTCGGAGACCGGGATCATCGGGATCATCGATCCCGAGTGCCGGATGATCGGGCTGCGCCTCTACGACGGCCTCTTCAAGGTCATCCCCCTGGACCGGGACAACAAGGAGCTGAAGGCCTTCAACATCCGCCTGGAGGAGCTCCAGGTCATCGATGTGAAATTCCTCTATGGCTGCCAGGCTCCCACCATCTGCTTCGTCTACCAGGTGCCTGCTTATCCATGGATAGCCCAGGTGGAGCCAGGGCTCCCAAGGTTTTCCAAAGGATTTTTGGAGGGCAGAATGAGGGGTGATTCCAGCTCCTCCAGGTCCATATTCCTCCATTCTGCCTTTTTCCAGCTCTGGGTGGGAGGAAGCAGAGCTTTCCCACAGGATTCCAGGGCAGCTCTGCCTTGGGTGGGAATTTTCCTTTTTATACCCCCCAGGAGGAGTTTAGGGATCTTTCCAGCAAGATCCACAACCAGTTGTTTCCCAGAGTGAGACTTGAGCCTTTCCTTAAAAAACAAGGCAGTGGCTTGCTTGCGATTCCAGGTGTGTAAAGAGGATTCATAACCTCTCCCATCACCTGGTTCTTTATGGAAGGAGCATTCCCAGTGTTCTCTGGATGCCTTTTTGATCCCAAGAGCCTTTGCTGTTCTGACTGAGCAAAGGATTAACTTTCCTGTGTTAAATTCCCAGCTATCCCAAGCTTAGCTGGAATCCCATGCCAGCAGTGGCTCCATTATTCCTTGTTTGGGCACTGCTGGATCCCCCCAAAACTTCCTGAAGGGAGGAAGCCACTTTGTCACCACATACTTGGAGTTTGGGGGAACAGTTGGAAAAGTGCTTTTCCAGTTTCAAGGATTCCACAATCCATGTCAAAACAACTTGAACCCTTGGAGCAGGAGTAGGATGTCTGTTCTGACTCATAAACCTCTGGATTGTTTCAATCCTTGCCTATGGAGAGGAGAAAGTTTCCAAGTTGTTTCCATAATTCCTTCTCCATTTATTACCCATTATCCCAGGACTTGGTCTGAATAGGATAGCAGCAGCTGGGATGATTTTTGGGAAGTCCTGAACTACAAGGAAAAAAGATAAAAACTCCTGAATTCCAGCAAGAGCTGGAGGAGGGGGTGATACTCCATTATGCCAGTTGTTCCCAGGTTGTCAGAGGAACACAAATTCCAGAATATCAGTTCCCATATCATTGTAAAACAATGGAAAAATCCCTGAGCTTTTCCAGCTCAGGGATTTCCTCAGGGTGTAATTATCTATGGAAAAATTTGGGAGAATGGTGGCATGTGGATGTGGGGGAGGATGAGGAGGTGAGAAACCTCAGAAGCTTCCTGGAATGGGTGTTTTTGCAGGAGCTGAGGTGGAATCTCCTCACTTCTGGAATCTCACCCACTTTTGCTTCTCTCCCAGGACCCCCAGGGCCGCCACGTGAAGACATACGAGGTGTCCCTGCGGGAGAAGGAATTCAACAAAGGCCCTTGGAAGCAGGAAAACGTGGAGGCCGAAGCCTCCATGGTCATTGCAGGTTGGGCCTTGTTTGTGAAAGATCTTCCCATGTTGTTCCAGGCTGGATGGCTCCTTTTTTCCAGGCAGGCTGTCTCATGCTTGTTGTGTGTCCCGCAGTGCCAGAGCCCTTCGGAGGCGCCATTATCATCGGGCAGGAATCCATCACCTACCACAATGGGGATAAATATCTGGCTATTGCTCCTCCCATCATCAAGGTGAGGGGATCCAGGACTGCACCCCAAAAAATCCCTCCTTTCCCAGGCCTTCCAGACAGGAATTCAAATCCCTCTTGTCCCAGGTGTGGTCTAACAGTGCCACTTACTTGGGACTCGCAGAGGTTTGGCTTCCTGGTCACTGTTTTTGGGGGCTGAGGGACATCCATGATCCCTGTGTGCCTCCTCTTTCTGTAGAGCTCTTGGAATTTTGTTTGGGCCCCAGGGACTGGGATTAATTAGGAATTAGTGCATGGTCTGGGCACAGTTCCAGGGCAGAGCCTGGTTTCATTTCAGGCAGTGGAAAACATGGATGAGCCCCCTGGAGACTTGTTCAGAGGAGAAAAGGCTTAAAGATTTTGGGACAGCAATTGGACTTGTGGGTTTTGTGGGAATAACAGGCCACTTCCCACATTTAATAGGAGGAGGAAGCACCAATGGCAAGGCCGAGGTGCTGTTCCAAGCTGAAAGAAGGCTGAAAGTCCTTTTAAGATGGAAATAAGCACAAGCTAAATATCTTGGGGGAAGAAACAGGAATATTGGTGCCTGAAGGTCTCAGTCTGCTCCTGGAGCTCTGGAATGGGTGGGATACTGGAGCTGGGAGCACATCACCTGCACAGAACTTTTGGGGACTGGTTTGGGGCTGTTCCAGAGGAATCCTAGATTTCCCTGCTTTCCCTGTAGCAAAGCACCATCGTGTGCCACAACCGCGTGGATCCCAACGGATCGCGGTATTTGCTGGGAGACATGGAAGGCAGGCTCTTCATGCTGCTCCTGGAGAAGGAGGAGCAGATGGATGGCACTGTCACCTTGAAGGATCTGCGTGTGGAGCTGCTGGGAGAGGTAGGAATCACCTGGGCCATCCCCTGGCACTTGCCTGGGATTCTCCCAAGTCTGGAAAGGCTCCTTTCAGGAATGAGTGGGAATTTTGGGTGCCTCACATTTGTCACAGCCCTGAACTGTTGGGAAGATTCCCTGTGGGCACTTAAACTTATATTCTTCCCATTTTTTTTCCTGGTACTTGTACTGGGAGGAGCTTGGACTCTGTGGGATTTATGAAGGGATTAAGTCCCCTTACCTTGCCCAGGGATTTTCTGTTGGATAACAGCTTAGTGTGTGTGCCAGGACTTTTCCATGTCATTGGTGGGTCACCTGCCTCTTCCCATTTCCCAGACATCCATTGCAGAGTGCCTGACCTACCTGGATAATGGAGTGGTGTTTGTTGGCTCCAGGCTTGGAGATTCCCAGCTTGTGAAGGTACGTGGCAGCTCCTGGCTGTGGGTTCCCACAGAACTCGATTTCCATCCCAACCTGGAGATCTGGATACATTTTCCTCTCTTCTCCTTGCCCACCCTTTCCCTGTCCTGCTTCTTGAAAGACGGAAATTGATTCCAGTATTTATTCCCAGCTCAACGTGGACAGCAACGAGCAGGGATCCTACGTGGTGGCCATGGAGACCTTCACCAACCTCGGGCCCATCGTGGACATGTGCGTGGTGGATCTGGAGAGGCAGGGCCAAGGCCAGGTAACATTCCTGCTTTTCCTTCCTCACTGCTGGGAATTTTTGGCTGAGTGTATCCATAAAATCATAGGATCCCAGAATTTGGGTTGGAGGGGACCTTAAGGATCCTCTCATTCCATGGGCAGGGACACCTTCCACTTGCCCAGGTTGCTCTAAGCCCTGTCCAGCCTGGCCTTGGTGAATATTTGAGGTCCCTTCCAACCCAAACCATGCCAGGATTCCATGATTTGAGAATGGCTTCCCCATTTCCATGAGAAATGGGACCTCCCAGAAAAGAGTGGGAGAGCTTCCCAGCCACAGCTGGTAAAGTCCATCTGCTTTTCCTCCAGCTGGTCACCTGCTCCGGGGCCTTCAAAGAGGGATCGCTGCGGATCATCCGGAACGGCATCGGGATCCATGAGCACGCCAGCATCGACCTGCCGGGAATTAAAGGTGTGGGAGGTGTTCCACAGCCTCAGGGGGGGCACAGATGAGGTTGAGATGTGGAATTGTGAGCAACTGTGGCCTCCTTGTTGCAGGATTGTGGCCACTGAGGTCGGATCCACACCGGGAGACGGACAACACCTTGGTGCTGTCATTTGTTGGCCAGACCAGGTAAAGGTGGAATGAGCTTATCCAGGCTCTCAGTCCCATGTTGGAGCAGGAATTAATGGGAATTCCCCTCCCTGCTCAGGGTTCTGATGTTGAACGGAGAGGAGGTGGAAGAGACAGAGCTCACAGGATTTGTGGATGACCAGCAGACCTTCTTCTGTGGCAACGTGGCGCATCAGCAGCTGATCCAGGTAAATCCAGCATGAGGAAAACATGAATATGGCTCTCCTGGTGGACATATGCAGGGCAGAAGTTGGAGTGCTTCCCTGAGCTGATGGGATCAGCAAACAGGATCCTGGGCTCATGTTTCTAAGGGATATGGAAAGAGGGAGGTTCTTGCTGTGCCACCCACCTTGGAAACACTGTTTTCCATGAGTTTTCCTGTCTCTCTTCCCAGATCACGTCTGCCTCGGTGCGACTGGTCAGCCAGGAGCCCAAATCCCTGGTGAGCGAGTGGAAAGAGCCCAATGGGAAGAACATCAGCGTTGCTTCCTGCAACAGCAACCAGGTGGTGGTGGCCGTGGGAAGAGCCTTGTACTACCTGGAGATCCGGCCCCAGGAGCTCCGGCAGATCAGGTGAGCCCACGTCCTCAGGGCTCTTGGGATGCTGGGATTTGGGATCCAGGCAGACACCTGTCCTCTCTCCTTCCTCCCAGCTGCACGGAGATGGAGCACGAGGTGGCCTGCCTGGACATCACCCCCCTGGGAGACTCCAACGGGATGTCCCCGCTCTGTGCCATCGGGCTCTGGACCGACATCTCTGCCCGCATCCTGAAGCTGCCGTCCTTCGAGCTGCTGCACAAGGAGATGCTGGGAGGAGGTAGGAGCCTCCCAAGGGTGGCAGGGGTCACTGTCCATGTCCTGAGTGACCTCATCCATCCCTTTGCCTGCTTCCCACAGAGATTATCCCTCGCTCCATCCTGATGACGACCTTCGAGAGCAGCCACTACCTCCTGTGTGCCCTGGGGGACGGAGCTCTCTTCTACTTCGGCCTCAGCCTTGAGACAGGTGACCTTTTCCCTTCCTTTCCAGTTTTTTGGGAAAGATCCTCCTTGTTTTCTCAGCCTTATGCTCAGGTGCGACTGGCTGTGGGCTGGAGGATTTCTCCAGCACACTGGAGGAAGGAGATGGATTCTTAAATCTGGGCTTACCCACAATCCTTTTTTCCCTGAGGTGTTGTGGCATATCCCTTTTCCCTTTGAATCCAGGCTTGCTGAGTGACAGGAAGAAGGTGACCCTGGGCACGCAGCCCACGGTGCTGAGGACATTCCGCTCCCTGTCCACCACCAACGTGTTCGCCTGCTCCGACCGCCCCACCGTCATCTACAGCAGCAACCACAAGCTGGTCTTCTCCAACGTCAACCTCAAGGAGGTCAACTACATGTGCCCCCTCAATTCCGACGGATATCCCGACAGGTGAGCCCGCCACGAGTCCCTGGTCCTAAGGGATATGGGGGAGAGGGAGGTTCTTGCTGTCTCACCCAGTTTTCCATGATTTTTTTTCCCCACAAGTTTGGCCCTGGCCAACAACAGCACCCTGACCATTGGCACCATTGATGAGATCCAGAAGCTGCACATCCGCACTGTTCCCCTCTATGAGTCACCCAGGTGAGGATTCCTGGGATCAGGGTGCTCTGCTGCACAGGACAAAGGTTGGGGTGATGTTGCAAATAGACAGCTCTTGTTGCTTCCAGAGCTCTTGGAATGGCCTTTCCTAGCTCTCCCATCCACATGGCTCTGTTTATCCCACAGGAAAATCTGCTACCAGGAGGTATCCCAGTGCTTCGGGGTGCTCTCCAGCCGGATCGAGGTGCAGGATGCCAGTGGGGGCACCACAGCACTCAGACCCAGTGCCAGCACCCAGGTGAGATCCCAGGCTGGGTCATCCCTATGCTGTGGGGATCAGAATTCCTGATCCAGGTTTTCCTTGGTGGTCGTCTTTTCCAAAGCTGTGAGTCCACTCCTGTTCCTCAGCTGGGGAGGAATAGAATGGTGGGATCTCTCTGAGGCGGTGGCACAGCCACTGTTCCACCTGATCCCCTTTATTTTTGGGTGCTGCTCCTTCCATATCCCAAACAGGCTTCTGTGTGGTCTCCAAACTTTTCCTTTTCCCAAGGATCCAGCTCTGGAAACCAGCTCTTTGTAAACTCAGATTAACACCATCACTCAGCCCTGCAGGAGCAGGGAATGTGTCACTTTACTCATTCCTTGCTCCACCTGTTCTCCCATCCCTTTCCCCACTCACTGGCTTCCTGAGGCTGTGTGGATATCCCAAGTAGCACCAGGATGTGATGGATTTTCCTGTTTCCCAGGCCTTGTCCAGCAGTGTGAGCACCAGCAAGCTGTTTTCCAGCAGCACAGCTCCACACGAGACATCCTTCGGAGAGGAGGTGGAAGTGCACAACCTGCTCATCATAGACCAGCACACCTTTGAAGGTACCTGTCCCATCCCAAAATCCAGCTTTTCCCATCCTGGAGAAGCCATGGGGAGCTTCAGCCAAAGCATTTTCCTGTAGGAACATCAGCCATAAGGTTTAGGGAATACCAATTTTTGATGGCACAAGGTGGTGGGGAATAGGGCAGGGAATCTCCAGGATGTGTCTTAAGTTTTCAGTTTAAGGATTTTGGGATCCCAGTTGTTCCTACATTTCCTGCTTTTTTTTTTTTTTCCCCCAGTGCTCCATGCTCACCAATTCCTGCAAAATGAGTACGCCCTCAGCCTGGTCTCCTGCAAGCTGGGAAAGGATCCCAACACCTACTTCATTGTGGGCACTGCCATGGTGTATCCCGAGGAAGCGGAGCCCAAGCAGGGCCGGATCGTCGTCTTCCACTACTCCGATGGTAAGAACAAGGTGTTCTCACCTGGAAAAATCCAGCTTTTTCTGGTGGGAGATCAGGGATGAGCTCCTCAAGCCCCAGAGGTCACAGGAGCAGGCAGTTTTTCCCAAGGAATCTGTTGTTGGGATCTGTAGGTGCTGTGTTCCCTTTCTCCCTGTCTCCTAGAGATGCCTGAGAATCCCTCACCAGCCCTGGATTCTGGGATTTGCTTTCCATGTCACTTGTCCCCCTCAGAGACAGGTTTTTTTAGGAAACAAAATTCAGGCCAGCTGGGCTGAACCCCCTTGACTTCCCACTCTTTGGATAAACAACCCAAGTAATGCCTGGCTTTATTCCAGGGAAGCTGCAGAGCCTAGCTGAGAAGGAGGTCAAGGGAGCTGTGTATTCCATGGTGGAATTCAATGGGAAGCTGTTAGCCAGCATCAACAGCACGGTAAGCAAGGCCCTGACATTATTTTGGGAGCATGCTTGTGGGTCTGGATGTCAGCCAGGTGTCTGTTGAGGAACATATCCCAGCTCCCATATGGAGAATCCTGATCTGTGTCCCATCCCACAGGTGCGCCTGTACGAGTGGACAGCGGAGAAGGAATTGCGCACGGAGTGCAACCACTACAACAACATCATGGCCCTGTACCTGAAAACCAAGGGGGATTTCATCCTGGTGGGAGACCTCATGCGCTCCGTGCTGCTCCTGGCCTACAAACCCATGGAAGGGAATTTCGAGGAGGTAAGGAAGCGGTGCCAGGAATCAATTCTGACAGATCTGGGCACAGGGAATGGTGTTGGAGGGGATAAAAGGAGGAGTTTGGCTTGACTGGATAAGGTTTGACATGGATGCCTGTGGTTTCTGGAGGGATGGATCCCTCAGTTTCCAGGGAACTGGCTGTGGGAAGAGCAGCTGGTGCCTGGTGGGTGGGAGGTGCCATCTGGGATGCCTGGTGTCCACTTGGAATGGGGGTTTAAATTGCTGGAGTGGCTTTGGCACAGGCTGCTCCACACTTTCCCTGGATGTTATCCAAGTGCCACTTGGACTAGGACCATCTATCTCCAGGAGTGCCTTTCCTGCTCTGCTGCTTCCTGGAGCAGAGAGGGACATGCTGGATCCTGCCTTGCTCCTGAATATTGGTGTTGGGTGGGATGAGGATGCAGGATCCCAGGCCAGGCCACCTGGACACAGCATGTCCCCTCTTGGCCCCTTCCAGATTGCCCGGGATTTCAATCCAAACTGGATGAGTGCCGTGGAGATCCTGGATGATGATAATTTCTTGGGAGCGGAGAACGCTTTCAATCTGTTTGTGTGCCAGAAGGACAGGTAAACTGGATGGGATGGGGATGGGATGGGGATGGGATGTGACAGCACACACTGGGAGGGATGGATTATGGGATCTTCAGGAAAACTGGAGGAGCATTCCCAGCTTTTGGGAGCAAGGGAAAGTTTTGGAGTGCCCCCACCCGGGACTGAGCGGTGTTTGGGATTCCAGCGCGGCCACGACGGACGAGGAGCGGCAGCACCTGCAGGAAGTGGGATTATCCCACCTGGGAGAGTTCGTCAATGTCTTCTGCCACGGATCCCTGGTCATGCAGAACTTGGGAGAGACTTCCACGCCCACCCAGGGGTCCGTGCTCTTTGGCACTGTCAATGGAATGATTGGTAAGGAGCAGGGGCTGAGGATTCCCTGCAGAATCCTGGAATGGTTTGGGTTGGGAAGCTCATCCAGCTCCACACCTGCCACATTCCCGTGACCGTTATTCCCGTGCAGGCCTGGTGACATCCCTGTCGGAAAGCTGGTACAACCTGCTCCTGGACATGCAGAACAGGCTCAACAAAGTCATCAAGAGCGTGGGGAAGATTGAGCATTCCTTATATCCTTTAGCATTCCAGCCAGGAGCTTGTGCTGGGTGGAGTTTACCAGCTGGAGAGGGTGGGAGCGGGTTTGCCATGGCCCTGAGCAATCATGGAATTAAAAATGGGAAATCTCTCTGAGACCACAGAGTCCAACCATTAACCCAGCACTGCCATCCCACCATTAACCATGTCCAGGGCTGGTGTTATTCCCTGTGGATTTGGCTCCTTGACAGCAGCACCTGGAGATCGTTCCACACTGAACGGAAGACGGAACCAGCCACAGGATTCATCGATGGAGACTTGATCGAGAGTTTCCTGGACATCAGCAGGCCCAAGATGCAGGAAGTGGTGGCAAACCTGCAGGTGAGCTTGGGAATGTGGATCCTTCAAGGGCCTTGCTCAGGAATCCAGGCTCAGTAAATCATGGAATTGTAGTTATGGAATGGTTTGGGTTGGAAGGACTTAAAGACACTTCCCACTAGGCCATGTTGATCCAAGTCTTGTCCAGCCTGGCCTGGAACACTTCTAGAGATGGGGAAGCCACAGTCTCTCTGGGAAATGCTAAATCCACACCTTCCTGAATGATCTGGGAATGTTTTTTGGCACCTGCCAACGTCTCCAATGCCTTTTCCTCCCTGTGCAGATCGACGATGGAAGCGGGATGAAGAGGGAAGCCACCGTGGATGACCTGATCAAGATCGTGGAGGAGCTGACCCGGATCCATTAGCAGGACTCGGGATTGTTCCCTGCCCCTGCCCTCCACATGGAGCAAGGGAATCCTTCCCCAGCTGTGCCCAGCACTGGCAGCAGCGGCCAGAGGGGGACGGAATCTTGCAGGGGAAGCGGCTTGTTAGGAATTTGGGGAGGTGTCAGTCATCTCCTGCTGGGATTTATGGATTCTGCAGAATTGGCTGGACCCAGAACTGTCCCTTTCCTTGGGTGATCCACTGGGATCTGATGCCCTCACCTCGATTCCCTTTTCCCTGATGTCCTTAGATATTTTATTACTTTTTTTTGGCTTTTGGTTTTGCTTTTGATCCTGGATTTTTTTTGATTCCTTGTGGTTTTTTGGAAGAGGAATCAAAGCTGGAGGAGCAGCCGAGGCTGGAGCCGAGTGGGATAACTCTCCATGGGACCCATGCCTTGCTCAGGGAGGGAAGTTCTGGGAAGTTTAAGCTGTTGCTGATTTCGGAGTTTTACCAAATAAAGTAGTCCAAGAGGAAAGATCTGTGTCCTAAGGAATGATGATATCTGTGTCCTCGGCTCTGGGATATTGGGGACACCTGTTTTCCAGGTCCATTTTTCTGGCTTTTCTTGGATTTGTAGGAAATTTTAGTTCCTTGTCTGGTTGCCAGTGGCACTGTGAGTACCTTGAGAGGCAGATTGTAATGGAATTTTTTTGGAAATCTGGATTTTCCAGCCTCTGGCTAGTCATTAATAGTTCTTGTGGTCTCCCACCTCCTTCACATCTCTCGTGGAATTTGGGGTTATCCTGGATCTTACCATGCTCTCCCCAGCCTGGTTCTCCCCTGTACCCCTGGTTAAGTGCCCCCCAAGTCCCATTCCCTGCAGGTTTTTCCCAAATCCTTCCCTCCCAGAGACAGCCTGTGCTGGAATCATCCCTGGCTCTGCTTCCATCCCGTGTTTTCAGAGGAGACCGCAGGGACAGGGCTATATTTGGACATCTCTTCCGAGAGCTGGGGGAGCAGGGAGTGACCTTGGACTCTGTGCTGCTGCTTTTATTGCCTCGGGCTCTGTTTACCTGCCTGGAGCAGCCTATTCCCAAATTTTGGGAGGCCCAGGGAGCAGCACAGCCCAGGTCCTGGCAGTGCTCTTTTTTCCCCACCAAAACTGGGGGTGGTGGTGCCAGTGCAATGTTGGCACCCTGCTTTTTTTGGGATAAAAGCGCTGCTGGCTAGGGCTGGATCATTGTTTGTCCAGTGCCACAGGAGCTGCCTCCCAGGGATTTGGGATCACATTCCCTTAGGACAGGAGCTTCTCATGACTGCACTGGGTTCCTAAAAAAACAGTGCGACCCCCCCCCACCATGGTTTTTATTCGGAAGGGGGCTGTGTCTTGCCTGGGTGATCCCAACCCTTGGGCAGGATTTTGTGGGGAGAAATCCATGCTGGATTGGGAATTTTGGAGCCAGCAGCGCCTTTTGCTCCAAGGGATCAATCATTTACCTGCCTCCAACCTTTGCTTCATTCCCTGCCCTGGGAGGGGGGCACGGGGCCGGGGGGAATCTGGGGGTCACCAGAGTGGGGTGTCCCGCAGCATCCCTCTCCCTCCGGGATGCATCCCACCATGCCGGCTCCACTTGGCCCCTTTCTCCGCCGCGTGGGTCCCCGTGCAGGGCTGGGAAGGCGGCCCAGCGCCTCCAGGAGAAGGAGCAGGAGGAGGAGGGGTGGGGAGAGGCCATGCCGGATCTTTGCCAGATGTGGGAAAGGAGAGAAGGGGGGACGCCTTTCCCGCTGCTTCCCAATCCTAGGGGGGACCCCGTTCCCCGGCGCGCAGCCAGGGCAGCAATGGCCGGGATGCCACCACTCGCCCCAGCGGAACGGGACAACCCTGGGGTGACCCCAGGCCCCCGTGTGGGTTTGGGGGGGTGGGTGGGTGCCGCTGGCGACCCCCCCGCTCTCGCCCCCCTCCAATCCCGCATTGTTCCCGGCTCGGCGGGAGGAGGAGGAGCAGGGCCAAGGGCCAGCGGGAAGGCAGGCGGGAAGGCGGGCGCCGGGACGTGCTGGAGCCGCCTGTCATGTTGGTGGAGCTGCTCTTCCAGGCTGCCTGTGTGTCCCTGTTCCTCTCCAGCGGCCAGGGCAGGGTGTATCCCGCGAGGAAGAAGCCGGCCAGCTTTGCCGTGGAGAGGTAGCTGGATTTTCCCCTTTTCCTTCTCCCTCTTCCAGCTACACCTGGGATGGGCAGCGCGCCGGGCTCTGGCTATCCCTGCCTCCCGCTGCAGGAGGGGCGCCGGCCGGAGGGGCTGGCACCCACAATTCCCATCCTGTTCCCGAGTCCGGGGGAACATGACACTGCTCCCCGCATCCCTGTCTTGCTCCCCACATCCCTGTCTTGCTCCCCGTATCCCTGTCCAGCCGGGGGGCGCTTCTCCCGTCACCACGTGCTGGGATGTTCAGGATGGCTGGGAAGTGGTTGTCCCCTCTCTGTCCCACCTTATCCTACCTGCCTCTGATCCTTGCCATGCTCTGCTTCCCGGTCCATGGGCATCCTGCCCGCTCCAGTTGTTCTCCTGTCCTCACATTCCTGGGACTTTGCTCCGTGCAGGGGGCTCAGGACAGGGTGGCCTCAGGCTCTGGTGTCCCACAGGCGCCGCGTGGGGCCCCACGTCTGCTTCCCAGGCTCCGGCAGCGGATGTTGTCCTGGCTGGATGCTGTCTCCGGGCAGCGGGAAGTGCACCCTGCGTGAGTACGGGGGTCTGGGGGGCTTGTGGGGCTCCTGTTCCCATTCCCAGAGCTCCTGTTCCCATTCCCACAGCGCTCTGCTCCTTCGGCTGCGGTGGTGGCTCCTGCATCGCTCCCAACCTTTGCATGTGCCCGGATGGAGAGCAGGGAATCACCTGCCCAGGTACTGAGACAGGTGGCTATGTTGGATGCCCTTCCCTCTCCACACCATGAATCCCAAGGGATGGAGATGGCCACGAACCCATGGGCACCGTGCTCAACCCTCTTCCCTCTCCATGCCACAAATCCCAGCAGATGGAGGTGACTGTGGCCCCTTGTCACCTCTCCCTGGCACTGTCCCCATCCCTGGGGGAACCATGGAGTGGGATGGGAAGCGGGTGGTCCTGGGGTGGCATGGGTACCCCATGGATGCCATGTCCATGTTCTAGAACCACCAGGGACTTGCGGAGAGTACGGCTGTGACCTGTCCTGTAACCACGGCGGCTGCCAGGAGGTCGCCCGCGTGTGTCCCGTTGGCTTCTCCATGGCTGAGACGGCCAACGGCATCCGCTGCACCGGTGAGTGGGAGTGGTGTATCCTGATGGGAATGATGAGTGGGAGAGGTGTATCCTGATGGGAATGATGAGTGGGAGTG
Organism: Zonotrichia leucophrys gambelii; assembly: GCF_028769735.1. Classification (NCBI taxonomy): domain Eukaryota; kingdom Metazoa; phylum Chordata; class Aves; order Passeriformes; family Passerellidae; genus Zonotrichia; species Zonotrichia leucophrys. Next base: position 48,701,247 of record NC_088175.1, read on the forward strand.
GTGTATCCTGATGGGAATGATGAGTGGGAATGGTGTATCCTGATGGCTATGGGGAGTGGTGTATCCTGATGGGAATGATGAGTGGGAGAGGTGTATCCTGATGGGAGTGGGCATCCCCGTGGTGCCCACGCCCCAAATCTGACTGTTTCCCGTGTGCCCCTAGACATCGATGAGTGCCAGAGCGCAGCCTGCGAGGGGACGTGCGTGAACACGGAGGGAGGCTTCGCCTGCGAGTGCGGAGCTGGCCGGGAGCTCTCTGCTGACCGCCGCAGCTGCCGCGGTGCGTGGGCTCCCAGGGGGGCGGCTGGGGCTCCGGAGGGATCCTGACCCTCATCCCAACCCCCAGACACGGATGAATGCCAGGCCACGCCGTGCCAGCACCGCTGCGAGAACAGCGTGGGCAGCTACCGCTGCTCCTGCCGGCCCGGATACCACCTCCATGGGAATCGGCATTCCTGCGTGGGTGAGCACTGGGATGGGGCTCTTCCCATCGCTCCTGGGGGATGGAGGTGGCCCTGAGGCCCTGAACACTGTGCCGCACCCCCTTCCCTCTCCATGCCATGAATCCCAAGGGATGCAGGTGGCCGTGAGCCTGTGGGCACTGTGCCAGACCCCCTTCTCTCATCATGCCACAAATCCCAAGGGATGGAGGTGTCCATCAGCCCATGACCACAGTGCTGACACCTCATCCTCATCCCTGTGTGGGCCATGCTGAGGGGCCATCCTGGTGCTCCAGGCTCTTTCCTGGGCCACATCCCAGGGTGCAGCACCTCCTGCCACATTCCCTTATCACACAGATGTGGATGAGTGCCGGCGGCCTGGCACGCGCCGCTCCTGCCAGCACAGCTGCCACAACATTCCCGGCAGCTTCCGCTGCTCCTGCCGCCCCGGATACCGGCTGAGCGCAGACAGGGTGTCCTGCGAAGGTATCCGTGCCCTTCTCCCAGCTGGAGGAGCAGAGTGGGATGCTCCCATCTCCCTGCCAGCCCCAAGTGATGTCTCTGCCTTCCCGATTTCCTTCCTAGGGTACCCCAAATCTATCCTGGCCCCGTCGCCCATCCTGCAATCCCTGCAGCATCCACCCACCCTTGTCCTGCTCCCTCCTGGTTCCCACCTGCTCCCGAGGGGCTCCCCCTCTCCCCACCTCCCTGTGGCAGCTCCTGGTACCCAATTCCCTCCCTCCTCCCCATCCCTGGCCCCTGAGCCATCCCCACGTGCCATGGGAGCCCCCGGCACCTCCATCCCACCATCCCCTCACTGTTGGCACCGGGGAATCTCTCGGGAGCCCGGCAGTCGCTGGACAGAGCCAGGCTGCCAGAGCTGCACCTGCCAGGTGAGCATCCCATCCTCCCATCCCATCCTTCCCATGGGATCCCATCCCGACCTGGGATGAGCCACCACGTGTCCTGGCAGGGGGGACAAGTCCTCTGTGACACTGTGAGCTGCTCTGTTCCCTGCTCCCACCCACTTCCTGCTCCAGCTGGGGGTTGCTGCCCCACCTGCACAGGTGAGTCCCAACTCCTGATCCCCCCAATTCCCAGGATGGCCCCCCCTTGAATTCCCAGGGGGAGCCCCTCACCCCCATGGATTGCAGGGTGCCTGCACGAGGGGGTGGCCAGGGCCGAGGGTGATGTCTTCTCCCCATCCGATGGGAATTGCACCGTCTGCGTCTGCTTGGTGAGCTGGATTGGGATGGGAGAATCCCCCCTCATCCCTGGGAACCTCCCAGCACTGGAGACCCTTATCCCTGGGGACCCTCATCCTGCATCCTGGCTCAGCCATGGATTGGGATGCTCTGGAGCTGATGACACCCTCCCCTCATCCTCCATGGGGAATCAGGGTCCTCTTTCCCAGCCCTACGTTCCCCTCCACAGGCCGGGAATGTCTCCTGCCTGTCCCCGGAATGTCCCCCAGGATCCTGCCCCAGCCCCTCTCCGGCTGAGTGCTGCTCCTGCACTCCAGGTGATCACAGAACCCCTACTCTGGGGGTGTGAGTACCCCCGGGCTGGGCTGGGGGTGAGGGAAAAGCCGTGCTTGGCTCTCCAGCGCCACTCCTTCCCCTTTTCCCAGAAAAGTGCAATTTCCGGGGACGCACGTACGCGCACGGAGCCCGGTTCAGCCTGGATGGGGACGAGTGCACCACCTGCGTCTGCCAGGTGGGCCCTGGGTGTCCCCAGGCATGAGGATCCCCAAAGCTGGGAGATCCCCAGGGATGAGGATCCCCAGGGATACTCCAGTCCTACCCAGCTTTGCTCGGGGCTGGTGGCAGGGACAGCAGGTGACCCATTCCCGTGTCCCCAGGGAGGAGAGGTGGAGTGTTCCTTCACTCCCTGCCCCGTGCTGGATTGTCCCCAGCACCAGCGGCAGCTGGGTCCCGGGCAGTGCTGCTCCACCTGCCGGGACCCTCCAGCCCCTGCCGGTGAGTCGGGATGAGTGACACAGCTGGGAATGGGCAGGGAGGGATGAGGGAGAAAAGCTGGGGGAAACGGGAATGGCATGGCATGGGAAGAACAGCTGGGATAGAAGATGTGGGGAACACTTGGGGATGGGGGAGTGGGATGTTGGGACATTTGGGGATGGGATGTGGGGAAGGGCAGGGTGGGATGAGGGAGGGACAGCTGCAGACAGGGAGGCTGGGATGTGGGGGACACAGGTGGGATGTGGGGATACTCGACGATAGGAAGGGTGGGAGATGGGGAAAATCTAGGAACAGGAAGGGTGGAATATTGGGAACCCCTGGGGACAGGAAGGGTAGGTTTTACAGGACAGCTGGGAACAGGGATCCTACCCAGGTTGCTTCCTGGATGACAACGGTGTGGAGTTTCCCGTTGGACAGATCTGGTCTCCGGGCGATCCCTGTGAGTTATGCATCTGCCAGGTGAATGAGAACCTGCTCTGCTTCATTCCCTCTTCCCTATCCCTGCCCCAGCGCACGGCTCCTGCTCCGGTCCCGCCCTCAGGATGCCCGTGGCCTGTCAGGCCCCAAATCCCCCAAATCCGGCGGGTTTGGGAATCCCGAGGTGTCTGTCAGGGTGTTCCCGCCTGCAGGCAGACGGCTCCGTGAGCTGCCAGCGCACGGACTGTGTGGAGACGTGTCCTTATCCCATCCGCATTCCCGGGCAGTGCTGCCCCGACTGCTCCGCAGGTGAGGGTGCGCCCGGAATCCCGGCATTCTGAGCCGCCCGGGGACCGCCTGAGCCCCTCTCCCCGCAGGCTGCACCTACATGGGGAGGATCTTCTCCAACAACGAGACCTTCCCGTCGGCGCTGGATCCCTGCCTGAGCTGTATCTGCCTGGTGAGGGCTGGGCCGGGCATTCCCGGAGGATTTGCGGCTCCCGCCCCGTGGGCTGAAGCCCGGTTTTTGGCTCCGTTGCAGGGAAAAGCTCCGGGGGCGCTCCGGGGCTCCTAACGCCCGGCCCTCGGGGGTCTCTCCCGTCTCTCGCAGCTGGGCTCGGTGGCCTGCTCGCCTCTGGAATGTGCCATCGTGTGCTCCTACCCCTTCCACCCCGAGGGTCGGTGCTGCCCCGTCTGTGAGGGTACGAGCTCGGGCGGGTCCCCAAAATCCCCCTGAATCCCCCAAAATCTCCCCGAGCCCCCCAAAACCGCCTCTGGACCTTGATCCCTGCAGACTGCAACTACCAGGGCAGGAAGGTGGAGAACGGCCAGAGCTTCATTCCCGAGGGACAGCCCTGTACCCGCTGCACCTGCCAGGTGAGACCTCCCGCCCATTCCCATGGGATGCCCGTGTCCATGGTGCCCGTGCCAGTGTCATTGGATCCCAGCAAGGGCCGGGCTGGCTGATCCCTGTTTTTCCAGCTTGGAGAGGTGAGCTGTGAGGAGAGGCCGTGCCCCCGCTCCTGCTCTGAGCCCCACACACTGCCCGTGGGCTGCTGCCCATCCTGCCCAGGTAATGGGATCCCTGGATCCAACCCCAGGCACTTGGATGTGCCCCCTCTGGACCAGGGGTCCTGGAAAGGAGGTGGGTGCTGACCAAAATCCTCCCTCCGTCAGCCACAGACATCCGGCTCCTGCTGCAGGGCAGTGACCTGTCCCCATCCTCATCCCCATCCTCATCCCCATCTTCATCCCAGTCCTCATCCTCACCCCCATCCTCATCCCAGTCCCCAGTCCCTGAAGATTCACCCCCTGGCACCCCTCAACATCGCCGCTATCGCCTGGCCCAGCTCCTGCTTCCCACCACACCCCCCCTCAGCCCCTCTCCAGGGATTTGGGGGGCTGGGATGCCCCCTCCGACCACTCCAAGTCCCTCTGGATACCCCTTGGCACCCACTGTGCCCCCTGACCCCCTCTGTGAGGCCACAGCCCCCCCCAGTGCCACGGGCACCCCCGAGGTTCAGGGATCCCCCAGGAATGAGGATCCCTCCACGGTGCCATCGGACAGCCCCAGGCTCCAGGCACCAGGTGTGCCTGGAACGCCGTGAGGAGGAGGAGGAGGATGAAGGAAAGGAGGAAAAGGGGGTCTGCAGGACCAGCAGGCCTGGCCCTGGGGAGGGAGCAGCTGTTCCCCTGCCACCAATAAAGTCACTCTGGTATTTATTCCCTGTCCCCTCATCCCTGCATGCACCAGCACGGGGAGCCCTGGGGCTTGTCCCCTGGGAATTTTGGGATGAGTGCCTTTCCAGGATGATGAGGGCAGTGCTGGAGGTGTTCACCCACCTCACCCTGAGTGGGGTTTGGGGACAGGAGGGACACGTCCTGCCCCAGGTCCCCCAGGCTGGGAGCTCCTCAGGGATGAGCAGAGCCACATCCAGGCTCCCATCCCTGGGGCACAGGGACATCCTTGGCAGATGCAGCTGAGGGTGGCACCAGGGACACGCCGCATTCCCAGGGATGTGTTGGCATTCCTCAGAGAGACACGGCACAGGGGCGCTTCTCCACACCTTTATTGTCCTCGGTGGTGGCAGGAGGGCTGGGAAAGGGACAAGCCCTGCCAGCCACCGAGTCGGGGACACCTGGGATTCCCATCCCAGCTCAGGGCAGCCGGGACAGCCCCACCTTGTTGTTGGCCCTGTCGAAGATGACGTAATACTCCCGGATAAAGACATCCCCCAGGATCCAGAGCTCGCCCTCCTCCGTGGGCACATCCATGCCTTGCAATGCCAGGCTGCAGTACCCGTTACTCTGCTCCAAGGACACGGAAGGGGGTGGTCACCAGCTGTTGGATCCCTCTCTCTATCCCCACAAACCCATTCCCAGTGGGATGCTCACCCTTAACACGTAGGCTCTGGGCGGCACTGGGAATTGTTTGCCATTGATATGGAAGATGAGGCTGGGAAGGTTTCTGACGGCCTCACAGCTGATCTGGGGAGGACACGGCAGGTTAGTGGTCGTTCCAGCTGGGATCAAATGTCCAAAGGAGCATCCTGAGCCTCACCTCACCACTGGAGCTGGCACCAAGGAGCCTCATGAGGGTGCGGAAGGCCCGGATAGGAACAGCCAACAGAGTGGTTCCTGTATCCACAATGGCCTGGCACCCCGAGGAACAGGCTACCGGAGTCCCGCTGACAGAGACACTGCGAAGAGGGATGCAGAGTGAGCCTGGACTCCCTACAATACCACTTGGAGGGCAGGGAATACTGGGAATACCTCTGCATGGAGATCTGCCAGTAGGTTTCAGCAGAGAGAGGGATCCAGGAGATGCCTCTGGTGGTGTAGTAGGGATCGATGGCACCGAAGAGGACAAAGCTCCCACCTTCGTCGTCCCTGGAATGGGAGATCCGTCTGGGCTGGTTCCCAGCCCACCAACACCTCCATTCCCATTGGAAAATGGGGCCAGTGTGAGGGAAAAGGGAGAAATTCTCAGCAGCTTTGGCTGGGATTTACCTGCTCAGGTAGACAGAGAAAAGATTCCTATCCACGAGGTTTTCCGTCATCATGTTGTCGAAGACAGGGGTGGCTCCGGAGGAGGCAATGCTTGGGAATGCCAATCCCAGGATGCCATCAAAGGGGGTGTAGTAGAAAAAATCCCCTGGCTCTGTCTCAGCCAGCCCAAAAATCTGGTTGCGGACGTTGATGCCGGCAACCTGGGAGAAAGGAGACAGGTGTGGATTGGGCAGGATCCCGTGGGATCCCATGGGATGAGGGGGCTGGAGCTCCTGGCCGTACGTCGACGGTGTCGTATCCCAGGACCCCGGTCATGCTTCCCGTGCCGTAGGCAATGAACAGGGTGTCATTGGTGCTGAGGAACGTGGAGGATTCCGCGGGATTGAAGCGGTTGTGGTTCCCTGTGGGGGTGGGAAGGATGGGGATTGCCTGGGATTTGTGCCTTGGGAAAGATGGGCAGAGCCACGCAGGACTCCCAAAGGACACATTCCAGACTCATTCCAGACACCTACTGCAGGCTGGGCTGGAGCAGAAGACTGAGGGAACCCAGAGGTTGGAGGAGCCGGTGTCGAAGACCACAGTGAATTCCTGAGGTGGGGTCCCAATGGAGATGGTGCCAAAGTACTCATCCTGTTGGAATGGGATTGGGAAGGGGTTAAGGGGATGGGGAAAGGAGAATGGGTAAGGGGCTAATGGAATAACTTACAGGGATGGGGAAGGGACTAGTGGAATGGATAACAGGCCAATGGGATGGGGAAGGAGCCAGTGTGCCCCTGTGCTCCCTGATCCCAGTTCCCAATCCCAGCCCCTCACATCCATGTAGTTCTCCAGGGGCTCCACGGCGATGCCCGGGAAATACTTGGCAGCCAGGTTGTAGGGATGCTGCTCCAGGTAACTCTCCAGCAATCCCTGCTCCCGCAGCCTCTGCCGCAGCGACTTCATCTTCCTCAGGGGCACCCTGTGGACAGGGACCGGGATGCATCACTGGGATGTGCCACTGGGATCACCCCGCATCCCACATCCCTGTTTTGGGGACCCCCTGGGGCTCACCTGGTCTCGAGGCCCTGGGCCAGGCCCACCAGGGCGAGGAGCAGGAGCAGCTTCATGGTGGGAGCTCACGGAAAATGTGCCTCCGATCCCGGCCCCGCTCCTTATATCCTGGCTCCGGTGTTTGGCCGGAGGCCCCGATAAGAAAGGCAAACTGCTCCTGGGATGGTTATCAAAATGTCCTTAAGGGGGGTGGGAATGTCAAGCCAGGGGATCCCCGTATTCCTGGGGGGATTCAGGCCACAGGTGTGTTGGGATGGGCAGGAAGCACTCCTGGTTATGCTGTGGGAGCTGGTGGGAATGCAGGGTTGTTTGGACCCTGAACCCTCTAATTCCTTGCTGAAGGGTTGGAGCCAGACGCTTCCAGGAATGGGGCAGGCACAGCTTCCCTGGGAATTCCATTCCCAGGAATGACTCACCACCCTCTCAAGGAAGAATTTCTTCCCAATATCCCATCGAAACCTGTCCTCTGCTACGAGGAAGGCATTCCCCCTTGTCCTGTCACTCCAGGTCCTTTTACAAAGTCCCACTCCATCTCTCCTGGAACTCCTTAAAGTACTGGAAGAGACTCCAAGGTCTCTCCAGGTCCTTCTCCTCTTGCCAAGGATCCATGAAGGATTTTCAGGCTGCCAGGTCCAGATTTTCCATTCTGGGAATCAGCCAAGGCTTTCTCCTTTCCAGCCCCCTACAACATATCCCATCCTCCTTTTTTTGCCCTCAGTGACAGTCCAGTGCTCCATCCCTTTTCTCCCAACATTCCCCATCAAGGTTCTTCTTCATTTCACTCCCCCAGTGCAACTTAGCATGATGCCCTCAGATTCTGCTATCATTCTGAGCTGGGATGGGGCTGATTCCAAGGGAGGAATGCCAGCTGCAGCCTTAGGGAGCCTTTGATCTCCTCCAGGACAAGGTGACCGTTCAGGAGCCATGGATCCAGCACGTGGTGACGTGACCGAAGCCAAGTTGCCCAATCCCGCTCCTGTGACCTTCATCCAGAGCTTGGCTTTCCCCCAGCTCGTCCCAGTTTTCCCCCAGTTCAGGGGCTTTGCATGTGGGAATGGAGTGACAGGAGAAGGGGAATGGCCCCAAACTGGAAAACAGGATATTGGGAGGAACCTCTTACCTGTGAGGCTGGTGAGGCCCTGGAATGGATTTCCCAGAGAAACTGCGGCTGCCCCATCCCTGGAAATGTCTAAAGCCAGGTTGGAGAAACCAACCTGGAATGTGTCCCTGTAGATTTTGGAGTTACCAAATTTTCCTCCTTTTTTGGCCAGAATAGTAGAGAAAACAAAAATATGAAGCTTTCCCAGAGCTATTTATCCATTGAATTCCCAGAATGGACATCCTTAGGGATCAGGATTCCTGTTTTCTCAATGGGAAAAAAAAAAAACAAACACATTTGCCCAATTATGGGAAGTTCCAGGACAAGCTTATTGTGCTGCTGGTAAATCCCATCCAAGCAGAACAATGGATCTAACAGGGATGGATTTTAGGATGGATGATATCCACAGAAGGAAGAAGCTGTGGAACTCAGGACTGGGGAAAAAAAATGGGAATTGCTATTTAGCACTAATTACATCCAGACTAAAATCTGGGAGGATGGAAAAATAACCCATTTTAGGGCGTGAAATGGCTTCCTGGGAGAGAAATCCTGGATTTCCCCAACCTTGGTGCGGAAATGGAGGGCACGAGATGCTGGATCCTGGAATGATCCATCCCGGTGCTTGGAAGCTCTGTGGATGGGAGCAGGTGTCCTCCCTGCCACAGCTCTCCTTGGCACCAGAGGGCACCACAGCATGCCGAGATCCCAAAAACCCCCCGCTGGAAAGATGGATCTGGAAGCTTTCCCTCCCGGTCGATGCAGCCGGGGCTGGGTGAGGATTCCCAGGCAATAAACCCCTCCCAGAATTTAGGTTTTTACCGGGAAAATTCAGATTTTTAAATGTCATTTTTGATGTGGAAACACCCCCTTGGGATGAATTTAACTTTCATGGGAATCACCCTCTGGATCAAACAGGGATTTTCAGGCTTTTGGGACATCGAAACTCGTTCTGACAAAACTTCCTTAATTTTATCTCTGCAGCCTCCCAAAAAATTCCCCTTATGGAGACAGAGCTTTTCTTGGAAATGGATTAATGAAGTCAACTTTTCCAGGCCCTGTTCCCAGTTTTTCTTGTCCCTTCCCTCAAGGCTTTTATCACACGGGTGCTTTATCGGAGCTGTCAGATGAAAGGAGGGAAACCTGACGCTCCTGAGGTGTCAAATTTCCAGGATTGGATTAAAAATATTTGATTAACTTATCAAGGAAGCCCAGGGATGTTGGCTGATCCTTGTGGGAATGGAATTTGGCAGAACAGGACCTCAGGGTTCTTTTCTGACTTCAGGTCACCTTTTCCTACCTGCTGTGAGTGATTTTGGCTGGGATTAAGATATCATCCAAGGGAAAAAAACATGTGGAACCATCTTTTGTGAAAATTAAGGATATTAATAAGCAGCTACTGGAAATATCCTTCCAAACTCACCTGTTTATCCCAGACTTATTTCTGGATAACACTTTCAAATGGGTATTTTTCCATTTCTTCCGTGCAAATCCAAACACAATTTTCCCCTCTCCTCAAACCTTATGTTTTAATATAAAATGTTAATTAAACATTTTCCAGCTTTTCCAGGTCTGTGGAAACTGTTCCAAAAGAAGCCTGGAAAATGTTTTTTTTTTCCTTTTGGCAAGTCAAGTCCCTTTTCTTTCCCATGGCACTGGGGGTTTAACCCGGTTATCAGCCACGCTGGGAACAAATTGCCCTTGATTTCTCCAGAATTATTTGGGATCACATGACTCCCATTTGTTCCATAACAACTCTCAGGTGATGGGGTCAGAGGTGCCTTTCCCAGATCCCAGCACTTCTGGAACAGCTGGGTGACCTTGCCCACACTTCCAAAGTCTCCAGAAGGAGCAGAAATCATGGAGCTCTTCCCCTGTCTCATCCCTGCTTGGGCTTTGGGAATGTGGAGTTATAGGTGGAAACGTGGAGCATTTTCCAAGCATGTTTTTGAAAATTTGGGTGATGGGACTGGAGCTTTCTCAGGAATATTCCTGTGTCAGGAGAGGAAGAGCTAACCAGGTATTCCAGAGGAATTTGCTCTGATTCGGCTGGAAGAACCCGACATTTTCTGATGTTTTGGGGATATTGCCGAGGTCTGTATGTGCTTCTTAAACCACTTCCAACCTGGCCTCGGACACTTCCAGGTATGAAGCAACTGCAGCTTCTCTGGGCATCTCGCTTTGCAACCCTCACAGGGAAGGAAATATTCCCGATCTCCAACCTAAACCCGCCCTGTGGCCATGCCAAGCCTTTCCCCCTTTCCCTATCGCTCCACGCCCTCCTCCAAAACCCCTCTCCAGCTCTCCCTGAACCCCTTACAGCCCGGAAACACGAAGGATATAATTCCTAGAGCAGCTACAGCTCGGGGAGAGCCCCGCGGGTAGCCAAAGAGCGATTATTGATTAAAAAATGCCATTAAATTGATGCGTGCTCCTGCCCCCCCCCAACATGGCGGCGCTGGGAGGAACCATCCCCCTCACGCCCGAGGGGGGGAGCACCCCTCCCGCCCCTCCGCGTGGCTCCGCCCACTTCCGGTTTTCTCCGGAAGCCGGAAGCTGCGGCGACCGAAGGGTCGCGGTGGCGCTTTGGTGAGTTCGGGAGAGGGCCGGGAATGGGAATAACGGGAATAACGGCGGGATAACGGGGATAATGGCGCTGCTCCCGCCACGGAGTTCGCTGCAGCCCCGCAAGTGGGCAGCCTTTTGCGTCCAGTTCCCTGAGCGCCTGTGGATGCTTCCCAGACCCCACCCCAAGCTTTCCCACTGCCGCCGTTCCCTCTTCTCTTTCTTAAACTCCATGAAAGTTCGCTGATACCCCCCTAAAAAACCCAAATCAGGTGATTTCTGCCCCACACCTGCAGCGCGGGATTTAATTCCCAGTTTTTCTCTCGGACAGGTTCGTCTGGATCGTGGTTGGGCAACCCTGAGCCTCAGCGTGGCTGTTGCGGCATTCCCGGTGTAAATCCTTGGGATGAGAGGTAGCGGAGCTTGGAGTGAATAGGACAGCGCAGGTGTGTTGTGTTTCCTTGGTTTTTAGGACATTTCCCACATTATTCCATCCCACTTCTTGGAATTTACACCACACACAGGGTGCTTGCTAAACGGATCAGACAGCTGGGAGTACTCGGGGTGAATCATGGATATGGTGCAGGAAGTCCATAATTTCCCTGATCTTTTTGCTAATTTCACTGAATTCCGTGGCAGGAGGGGGTTTGAGATGATCCTGAGGTCCTGCCCAGCCCTGTGGGCATGGTGGGATATGGTCAGATCCCAGTTTCCTTGGTGGGATGGAATGGAGGCTGGAATTAGGTGGATTCTGGAATGGGATGGAGACATCCAGCTGGAATTTGCAAGTCGGGGCTGTGGGTGGATTTTTCCCTGACAAAACTCCCTGGGACACACAGAATTCCATCCAGATAGGCTTGGGAAAGGGGGAAAAGTCTTTTCCCAAGCAGGAGTTAGTGGGAATGGTGTTTCTCCCTCTCAGTTAACAGAACCCAGTGCAGCTGCTCCAGGGGCTTTAACCACCCTGGATTTCAGCTGGAAACCTATTCCCAGCTGGATTTGGGAATTGATTTGCCTCTTCTCCCACATCCCAGCAATCTGGGAGGATGGACACGCTGAGGAACCGGACAGTGGAGGAGCTGCGGGAGCTGCAGGAGGATTCCCAGGAGATCGAGCGCTTGGCTTTGGAATCCCAGGAGGTTTGTGCCAGCAGGTGGCCCCGGGGTGTCCTTGTCCCCTTCCCTGTGCTCACCATCCCAAATTCCCCAGGTCCAGGAGCTCCAGCTGGAAAGGGAGATGGCCCTGGCTGCCAACCGGAGCTTGGCCGAGCAGAACCTGAAGTTCCAGGTGCCGCTGGAGACGGGACGCAGCGACCTCTCCAAGAAATACCAGGAGCTGCAGGAGCTGGCTGGGAGGTGCAGGGAGCAGAAGGAGAAGCTGGGTGAGCACTGGCATCTTGGCCCAGGAAGGATTCTGCTTCCTGGAAAACTGATATCCCTCTTTTTCCAGCAGCCGGAGAGATGGAGGATGTTATTCCTCTCGGGTTTCCCTCCTTCCATCAGCAGCTCCCAAGCCCTTTCCTGTGGGCTCTTGGCTGGTTTTTTCCTGGTTCCTGTTCTGTGATAGTGATTTTTCCTTGGTTTTTCTTTCCCCCCTTGTTTTTCCCAGAGAAATTCTCAGCAGCGCTGCAGCCTCAGACTTTGCTGGATCTCCTCCAGGTGGAAAGCCAGAAGATTGAAGAGGAATCTGAGGTGAGTTTAGGCCTTAAATCCATTGGAAATTCCAGTGATTCATCCTCAGAAGACTTGCAGTTTAACCCAGTCCCTAAAATCGTGGATTATCTTTGGAGTCTGCTGGGTTTTCTCCAAAGAACTTGGATCCATCCGTGTTTGTGTGTGGGAGAGACCTGAATCGGGATTTTAGGGAAGAGGAGCAGAGGGATGCAGGAATGAGCCCGAGGCTGTTCCTCTCTTGCAGAAAATGGCTGAGAAGTTCCTGGAGGGGGAGGTGCCCCTGGAGACATTCCTGGAGCAGTTTTCTGGGATGAGGAAGTTGTCCCACCTGCGCCGGGTCCGAGTGGAGAAGCTGCAGGAGATCGTGAGGAAGTCGGAGGGATCCCAGGAGCGCCCCAGGGACTCTCAGCCTCCTCGTCCTCCTCCTCCTCCCGTTCCCACGGATCCACCAAAGCCCTTCCCATCGGGATCTCCGGCTTTCCCTCTGCCCTACAGCCCGGCTCCAGCCCTTCCTCCCGGCCCCACTGCCCACGGAGCGCTTCCTCCCGCCCCTTTCCCGGGATCCCCGGGCACCGTGGGACACGTGGCTTCCTCCCAGCCCAGCTCCCAGCCCTCCTTTCCCTACCCTCTCACTCCAGCTCCCGGATATCCGGCAGCTTCTGCTGCTGACTCTGCGCCAGGCTATCCCAGATCCACCTCGGGAGGCTTTTCCTGGTCTCCATCCCGGGGTCCAGCACAGCCCTTGCCCTATCCTGCTCCCCAGCCCTCTCCTCCCCCTGCCAGACCGGGATACTCTCCCTACATCCCACCTGGACCAGGGAGACCCCAGTGTCCGTACCCCACTCAGCCCCCGCTCCCGAATTTCCCGATCCCAACGCAGGCTCCCTATCCCGGGCCTCCCCCACCCTTTGGATACCCCCCACCTCCGAACCCTCAGCGTCCTACCTGGCCTGGGTACTAATTCAGGACTTCTGGGGAGCATCCTGTGCTGATTCCTCCTTTTTTTGGGGACTGAGGAAGAGGAGGGGTTGCAGAGTCTTGCTCCTGGATCCGTCGGTGCAAAGGAATTACACGGGATAAGTCACGGCTCCGGAGGTCGGAGCGAGAGGCAGAGCCAGACCAGCAGAAATCCGTAGAGGAGAAACCTCCAGGGGAACCTTGGAGCACCTTCCAGTGCCTAGAGGGGCTCCAAAAGAACTGGACAAGGACTTGGACAAAGACTTGGAGTGATGGGATAATGGGAAATGGCTTTACGCTGTCAAAGGGTGGGTTTAGGTGGGATTTTGGGAAGAAATTCTTCCCTGTGATGGTGATGAGACCCTGGAATGGATTTTCTAGGGAAATCATGGCAGCTCCATCCCTGAAAATATCCAAGGCCATGTTGGACAGGGCTTGGAGCAAGTGGAAAGGGATTGGAAGTGGCTGATCCCTAAGATCCCTTTTCACCCAAAGCATTCCAGGGCTGTCAGTGGGAGTTGGTGATTCCCACCCGGGCCTGGGCAGCCTCCAGTATTCCCGACCTCCTGTGTGGTTTTTCAGGCTCCTCACATCTCCCTTCTCAGGAAACACTTGGAAACGGAGGGAATGACAAACGATGGAAACGGGATTTGCTTTGCTCAGCACTTTATCCTTCAAATCTTGCCTGTATCCCTTTAAGTTATTTATAAGGAACGGTTACTAATGGACTAGGATGAGGGATTGATGGTAGCAATTCCATCCCTGGGATTAATTAGAGTAATAAAACTGGATGAATTAATTGCACTGTGGAGTCGTGGCCCTGGTTACTTTGGGAAACAATGGAACATCCGGATAAGGATTGATCCCTTTATCCCTTCCTGGCATCCAACTTCCTTGGGATCCCATCACTGAAATCTTTCACCCCCTCCCAGAACCATCTTCAAGCCTGCTTCAATTCCTGCTTTTCTTGCATTTATCCCTGGGATAAAAACCAGGGAAAAAGGAGTTTCTCTGTCCCACTTTTCCCTCCTGACTGGGGGTTTGGAGTCACACTGGGATAATGGAAGGAAGAGGACAAGGTGTAATTAGTACAAAACCCCAATTTTATTACAGGCATTTGTTATTAAATATCTCAGTCTCATTCTCAGTATTCCCACCCTTGCATCCCTATCCTTTTTCCATCATCCCAGCTCTTTGTCCTGGTTTGGAGAAGCTGGTGGTCCCACTATTCCAAAGGGATAGTGGGAACCTCTTAAATTCCTATAAATAGCTTAAAAAAAAACCAAACAAAAACCTCCTTTTCTCCCATGAGGAGGCTGGGAAGAGCTCCTGGAAGGATGCTGGGATGCCCCCAAAGCTGAGGTGGGAGGTGGGATCAGCTCCTTTGGGAAGCAGGGAATCACACCCTGCGGGCGGAGTGCAGGTCATAGTCACTGTCCGAGGAGTTGTCCGGAGGGTTGGAACGCCGGCACGCTGCTTCCAGAGCTGTGGAGAGCACGGATACCCCTCACTGGATGCACATCCATGGAAAAGGAAAGGGGAGGAGCCACTTCCAGCACTGACCTGGGTAAGCAGAGAGCTGGGAGGTCCTTTTGGGGGGCTGAGCGTAGTCGTTGTCCCCTCCCTGTCCCCGAGGCCTCGGAGCGGTGCTGGAGCGGTGGAAGGACACTGGAGAAGACAGCAGGATTGGGATTTTGGGGTTGGAACACCAGCTTGGAGGGAGCAAACCCACCCGGGAAGGGGCTGAGTAAAACTGGTCCCTGCTCCAGGCCTGCATCTCCTGAATGAGTTATATTCCAAAAGGAAGCGAGATCCAGGGCCCTTGTGCCAGGATCCAGAGGGAACAGCTCACCCAGACCCCAGATCCATCCCCAGGAACTCCAAACTCCATTCCCAGCTCCCCAGCCAGCAGCTCCTCACCCGTCTGGTTGAGTCCCGTGGGGCCGATCCACTGGCGCTGCTTCTTCTTGGAAACTGAGAGAGAGGGGGAATTGTGTCTCCAAGGATCTTCCCGACCCTTCCTCCAGCTGCTTCCCCCCTGCCAGCCCCATATGTCATCCCAAATAATCCCCCCCTTCCCAATAATCCCCCCCCCCAGGATCCTCCACCTGCTCTTTTGTGTTTGCTTGGAGCTTAATCCCTCTTCCCACTCCCACACTCCATGTGGGACAGGCTTGGGGACAATGGGGCAGGTCTGGGGATAATGGGACAGGGGAATCCGTCAGGCTGAGCAGCCAAATCCAGCCCCAAGGAGTTTAGGGAAGCATCCATGGAGCTGCCAGCCCTGAGCCAGCACGTGGGGATGGTGGAACGGGAGAAGGAAGAAAGGAAGGATGAGGATCCCAAGGTTGTCCCCTACTTCTCTTCATCAGCTTCCGATAGGCAGGAGGGCCACAGATCAGGGAAAGGATGAGGAAAAGCAGCAGGGCCAGGCAGATGCTCACGACGGTTCCAGCAGATGTTCCCGTGGGAAGCGGCTTTGAGTCCTGGCCTGGAAAGAGCACGGGTGTCACTGGATGTGTCCAGCTGGAGGTTGGTGCTGAGATGTGAGCATCCATTACCCCAGCAGGAACCCAAATCCCACGTGGATTTGGTCCCCCCATCCCTGCCCATTCCATAGGAGTGGGAATTCCAGCTCCCAGCACGGATCACATGGCTTACACACAACTCTGGTCCGGGAGCAGCTCCGGCTATTCCCAGGTTTGGGCTGGCAGAGGTGCAGGGGTTCAAGCCCACAGGTGACTCCCGTCGAGGGGGGCTCCCGGATTTCCGTGCTGGAGGTGAGATTCCCACAGCCCAGCTCCCGGCAGATCTGCTGGCCGTGCCTGTCTCGCTGTGCTGCTCTGGACTCACACAGATCCCACCACTGTCCCTCATGGAACACCTGGATGTCCCCTTCGCACGGCGTGGGGCCGGCTGCCAGCCTCCGCAGGGCCCGCGGCTGGGAATCTGGGAGAGAGAGCACATCCAGGGGAGAGGGGTTGGATCGACGGGGAGAGGGGTTGGATCGACGGGGAGAGGGGTTGGATCCACGGGGAGAGGGGTTGGATCCACAGGGAGGGGCCAGACCTGTGGGGAAGGGTGAAATCCACAGGGAGAGGGAGCAGATCCCTGGGTACAGGGGGATCAGACCCATGGAAAAACAGGGAGCAGATCCCTGGGTACAGGGAAATCAGGCCCATGGAAAAACAGGGGTCAGAAACATGGAGTGGGGTCAGAGCTACCAGGAGAAGGGAGTCAGATCCATGGAGATGGGTCAGACGTGTGGGAAGAGCAGCCAGAACCACAGGGAGAGAGGAGTCGGACCCACAGGCAGGCAGGGATGATATCCACAGGGATGCTGCTGGCACATGCTCCTCCTTCTCCCAGCACCAGCTCCTGGCAGAGGGATGCTCCCGGCATCTCCCCTCATGCCACAGGGACTGAACCAATCCAGGCATGGAAGGGCTTTGAACTCTTCCCATGGGAAATGCAGTATGGAAGCCGGCTCTGCCAGCTGCCACAGCCCATTAAAGCCCCAAATCCCACGGGATTCCAAGCTGGGCAGATGGCAGGACTCACAAGGAGCCTGCTCCGAGCTTCATGGCTTGGCTCTCTGTGCCATGGAGCTGGCAGTGAGCTGATTTCCAGGGAAACACTCATGGAAAACGACAGGGAGAGGCCTGTGGCTGGGAGATGCTCATGGCAGGGGAAAGATGCTCGCTCTGGCAGGGACATGCCTGTAGCAGGGAAGAGGCTCATGGGAAAGAAGGGGTATGCCTGTGGCAGGGAAGATATCCAGGGCATTGCCCGAGGCAGGGAGATGATCGGAGCATGGAGATGCCCGAGGCACGGAAGTTCCTCAGGGAGCTGCCCACAGCCTGGTGCCTGCCAGTGCTCCCCACTCCCAGCTGGAATCTGGGATGCTGCCATGGCCGCTCTCCCTCCTCGGCACTGCCGGGAACCGAGATTTCCTGTTTTGCCTTCGCACCCCGGCGAGGAAGAGCAGGAGTGGGTGGATGGGGCCCATGGGGCCGGCTGGGATGGGGCTGGTTCTCGGTTCCGGGCCCCAAAATCCCCCCGGGGTATCCCACCGGAGCGGAGGAGCAGGGAATGGCGGGCGCTCCATGCCCGTTCTCACCTGAGCAGGTGATGAAGGCGGGCGCTTTCCCCCGGGAGCTGCTCCTGTTGAAGCAGTCCAGCAGGGAGCGGCTCCCGCAGGATTCCACCGCCTCCCACCGCACCGGCAGGTGGATCCCGGGGTCGGGCTCGCCGTGGCTGCTCCCAGCGGTGCCACAGCGCAATTCCTGGCAGATGAGGGTGACCAGATCTGTCCAGGAGCGCGGGATGCTCGCCACGGCCCCCCACAGCCCCTGCTTGTGCAGCTCCAGGAAGCCGGAGCAGCTGAAATTCCCGTCCACCAGCCGCAGCCTGGGGGGTCCTGGGGAGGGATTGGGGAAGGAAGAGGAAGTGTTATGGATTGGGATGGCAATTTTCCCACTATTTAGCGGGAAGCTCCCAAATTTGAGGCTATGGATTCTGTGGGATGAGGCGCTTACCCGTGGGCTCCGGAGTGGTGGTTGGGGGTGCTGGTGGGGGCTTGGGAGTGGTTTTCACCGGCTCTGGAATGAGAAGAGAGGGGCCACGTGGGCGTGGATGATCCCTAGGGATTGAGGTGGCCGGGCTGGGGGTCCAGGCTCACCTCCACAGGCAACAATGATGTGATTTGTGCAGTTTTCCAGCTCCCATTGGCATTCAGGCGGGGAACTGCACCTCCGGGCCAGACTCTGTAGCCCTTTCCCACCGGGAATGTTGAACTCCAAGGGCTCAGAGGTCAGGGGGCCGCACTTCAGCTGCTGGCAGATCCAAGCCAGGTCGCCCACGCTCATGCTCTCCCAGCAAATTGGTCTCCACTGGTTCTCCCATTTCACCTCCAGTATCCCAGTGCAGTGGCAACCTCCTCTGGTGAGTCTCAGGTCGGATTCTGTGGGAAAACACCAGGAAAACACCATCATTGGAAGCTTTCCTTCCTTTCCCAGCAGGTTTTCACCCTGGGAATGATGGAAAAGCCCCTGGTGGGGGCCTTGGGAAGCAGCACAAGGAATGGGAGCATGGAGGGGTCGAGGGAATGTGGGGGCCTGAGCTGGGACCCCTCGACGCCGCTTCCGGATGATGCAACTCCAGCACCCGCCATGCTCACGGAGCTGTGGCGGCATTCCCAAAGGGCTGCTCCCAAATTCTCACCTGCAGGGATCCAGGTGGCTCCTCCATGGTCCGGGATGGCTGCAACAAAGAGCGGAAATGGGGCGTCAATCCCATATCCCACCCTGTGGACCCCGAGCTTGGGACAGCGGCTCTGCTGCTCACCCCATTCACGGTTATTTTGAGGAAAAGGCAGATTTTGTGGGAAAACTGAGATTTTTGGGGGAGAAAGGTGACTTGCCGACTCCCCAGCTGTCTGCTGGGGGATTTTTAGGCCTGAGAAAAGACGAGGGCCCTGCAAGTTACCGCTAATCAGCCCTGCTCCTGGGTGGAATGTTCGGGAATGGTGCCATGAAGACGGAGGGAAGGGCGGGAGCTGTCAGGGAATGAGGATGTGGGGATACCTGGCGCCCTCACCACCATTGGCTCAATCTTGGGACCCTGGGGACCCCCAGGGTGATGTGGGTTGGGGTTTGAGGGTCACCAGGGCGCTTCCCACCCCAAGCCCCAAACTGTGCCTGGCTCAAGGTGCGGATCCCGCCCGGAGCAGGAGAACCGGGAGGGCTCTGCCGCGGGATCTGCGCGGTGCACCGAGGTCAGGGTGCCCGGTACTCACCCCACATTCCCAGCAGGAGGCACAGGACGGGCAGCCGGGCTGCCATGGGCTCCGCTGGTGCCATGGGGGCACGGGAGGCTCCGGGGGCTGCGCCGCCTCCGCTGCCCGGCCCGGAGCAGGCGAGGGAGGGGGCCCGGACAGGAACCGGCTGTTTTTCCTCCCTCTGTGGTTTTTTGACGTCACCTCTGGGCCCGTTTGAAGACTCTGTTGCCTCCCTGGGTCCCGCCAAGCACGAGAGGAAAGGGGTGAAAAACGTGTGGGGTTCAGCCCCCACCAGATCCCCGGGTCTCTGCAGCTCTGAGAAGGGGAGGTAGTGAATATAGCCAGTGCCGAGGGAGATCTGAGGGTCCCTGAGCCCCCCAGGGTTACAGAGGAGTTGATGCCCATCCTGGCATCCCCTAAACCCTGTGATTACCCCCAGGAATGGGATGGGGGAAGGTTTTTTCCAGGCACATCCCAGGTTCTGGCATTCCAGGGACACCCTACACCCCTGCAAGGGCACGTGGGGCAGCAGCGGTGCTGGACCCAGGCAGGACAGAGGCGTTAATTGATTGTGCCCTAATTAAATGCTCTGAATCCAGGTCAGGCATGCTAATGAGGCAGCTGTTTTCCATTGACACCGTGGTAGTCCTGCTAGAAGGGGAGCTGGATGGAACTTCCTATCCCATCCCGCTCCAGCATCCGTGGATGCTCCAGTCCCCAGCCCTGGAGTGGGACTTCAGCATCTGGGTGCTCCCTGTAGCCAGCCCTCGTTCCCATCCCACTTATCCCAGGGGTTCTGCTGATCCTGATGGGAACAGGCCTTGTTGGAATATCCCACATGGGGGTTCTGGAGCTGCCCACCACCCACTTTGGCTTTGAAAATTCCCTGGAAAAAGGAGTGCAATTCCCAGGCCTGCTCTCAGGATTCAGTGGAGGGTCCGCAAACTGCAATCCCTAAAAATCAACCTGAAATTTGGGATTCACCTCAAACATCCAAAAACTCTGTGCCTCTAGGAAAGATCCTGTTATCCAGGGGTGTGTGACCCCCATGGATATGGCGTGCTTGGGGTCCAGCCCTTCCCTGAGATCTATGACAGCCTCTGGAGGCCACGAGATCCCAGGGGGAGGATTTGGCTTCGGATGGAGCCTCCGCCTTGCCTCGGGCGCTGCGAGTCAGCTCAGCATCCTGAGCGTGCCGTGGCAGCTCGGGATGATTGGAATCCCTTCCCGGGGGGGGTTTGGGGGGCGCTGGGAGGTGCTGACAAAGCTGCCAGCCGTGAGGAGCCTTTCAAAAGGCAGGAGCTGCCTTTGGAGCGAGCGGGAAGGGGCTTGTCGGCTGTTGGCACGCTGCTGGGATCATAATGATGAGGAAAAGGGGGATTTTCGGGGCGGGAGGAACTCGGAGGAATGGTTGGCGCTGATGAGGCTGTGAGGGGGTGGAGGTGACACCTTGGCTGGGTTGTCACATGCCAAGGGCACTGGTGCCCCCAGGATGTTGGTATCCCCAGGGAATTGGTGCCCCCCAGGGCTTTGGTACCTTCCAGGGCTTTGTTATCCCCAGGGAATTGCTGCCCTCCCGGGAATCAGCACCCTCAGGACGCTGCTACCCCTCTGCACATCGGGATCCCATTCAGTGCATCCACACCCTGAATTTTGGGACCCCTCCAGGGCATCAGGACCCCCCGCAATTCATCGATCCCTCCAGGCTTTTCCATGCCCCAATCCCAGCGATCCCGGCACCATCACCTCCCTCCCAGCCCCCCGGCACCCGGAGCAGGGCTGGGGCACCCCCCGTGCCCGCTGCGCTCGCAGCCCGGGCCTCGCCGTGCCCTTTGTCGGGGTTTTGCTGCTATTTTGGGATTTCCTCCGTTGTTGCGGCTCCTTTGTGCGGGGCCTCTCGCTCACAAACAGCTGGAGGATGTGGGGGGGCCACATTTTCCACTTGGGGTGCAGCTGAACCCCGACCTGCTCCCCGGGGAGGCAGAAATCCGACGGCAGGGCCGGGGCGGGAGCAGCCGGCTTGGGATGGGATGGGATGGGATGGGATGGGATGGGATGGGATGGGATGGGTGGTGGGAAGAGGGGCAGAGGGGTCCCAGTCCCGGGGTGATGGGTGGGTGCTGTGCCCCCTCCCAGCTGGGAGCACCCCAAATCCCAAAGCTGGGATGGTGCTTGGCTTCAGCTTCTCACTGGGATATGGATGGATTGGGAGATGCTGAAGGGTTTGGGGTCTGTATCCCACCCTCACAGGGCACCATCCCACGGGTTTGGGGTGGCACCTCAGTGGCTTCCCTTTCAGCATCTCTGGAGCCTTCCTGGACAGGAATTATGGGCAGCATGTTCCCGGGATGGGGACTGTCCCAGAAAGGTGTGGGCAAGCTCTGGGGGGACACATGGGGCTTCCATGCCCGCCCTTCCTGCAGTTTAATTTCCACCCCTGGTGCCATGGAGCTGGATCAGGGCCCTGCCTCCCCCTTCCCAGCTCCTGTGGGCTGGGAGTGGGATATTTGGCCATCTCTGTGTCACTTAGTGGACGAGTGGGAGCACTTGGTGGCCCAGCCTCACTGCGGGGCTGGTGACACCCCTATGGACAAGGGACACGGTGGGAAAAGCTTTTAATGACAGCACAGAGGAGATGGCTGGAGAATTCCAGGAGATTCAGCCTCTGGAGAGGTGGGGCAGGCTCAGTAGGCAGAGTCCTGGATGTCATCGTAGTCGCTGCCCTCGGAAAAGTCGGGATCCTCCCCGTGTTCCCCCGAGGGATAGGACAGATCTGACCAGCCTGCAGAGACAGAGCCCATCAGGAGGATTTGGGAATGCCTGGAACTCCCCGTGTGCCCCATCTCCAGCGCAGGATCCTCACCTGGATGTGAGGAGGGGTCTCCGGGGGGCTCCCTCTCCTGCACGTTCTCGTACCACTCCCCCGAGGAGGTGCTGGAGCTGCCGTCGGGATCGGGATCTGCCGGAGCCACAGGTGCCCAGGGCTGGGAGGGCGCTGCCGGGGGAGCTGGGGGCGCTGGGAAGAGCAGAGTCACTGACTGGCACTGCCCAGCCCTGCTCCCACTCCCTGGGATCCCATTTCCTCACTGAGGCTGAACCCATCCATCTTCCCATCCCTGGGGTCCCTCTATCCCTGCTCCCACCCCTGCTCCTCTGCTTGGGGTCCCTGAACCCCCGTTTCCTCCCCATCCCTGTGGTCTCTGCATCCCTTTATCCCATCCTTGGGGTCTCCCCATCCCTGCTCCCACACTTCCCACCTGTGCTGTAGCCGTGGACAGGGGGGGGAATGCTGCCATTCCAATAGGGCTCCATGGATGAGGATGAGCTGGAGGAGCTGCGGAGTGGGGGGCCCGGCCTGGCCGGCTCTGTGGGAACAAGGGCATCAAATGTGGGAACAAAGAGATTGGAAGAGGGCGTGGCTACCCTTCCATCCATGGGATAGACCCCCCTTGTGCCATACCATCCACAGGGAACGGCTCCATCCTGTCCTGGCTGGGTCTCGGAGGGACAGGACCCTCCCTGGGATGCCGGCGCAGGGAGTCTGTGGGAAGGGCAGAGGGGTGGGAACATCCTGGGTGACAGGGATCCCGGGACAGAGCCTCAGGGATCCCAGAGAAAGCGGGATGCTCACTGTAGAAGGTGGACAGGGCGATGGGAGGCTTGCTGCTGAACTCATAATATTCCGAGTCGGAATCAGAATCCTTGGAAATGCCTTTGACCAGACAGTCTGGGGGGTGACAAGGGGATGTGGCATCTGTCACCAGCTGGCACCTCTGGCCCCACAGCCCCTGGGGGGACCTGCCAGACCCACCTGATCCTTTGGGAAGGCTGGTGGGAGCCTGCCTGTAGTCGTTGGAGATCCCGGAGGGTGCGTTGGGGCTCTGGGAGCTGTGGGTCACCAGGACTGGCATGGGAGTTCCCAAGGAGGACATGGCTGTGGGGACAACGGGATGCACACACTCCATGGCTCAGCTGAGCCCAAAAAGTGGGGATTGTGTCCCAGTTCCATGTCCAAATCCAGAATTCCTTACCACTCCTCTTCCTCAGCCTCAGCAGGGCAGCGGAAAAGGCCAGCACGGAGAGCAGGAGCAGTGCTCCCAGCACCAGGCACAGGATAAAGAGGAGACTGTCCACCAGTGGTGTCCCCAGGGTCGGGGTCCCCTCCTCGGCTGGGACAGAGAATGGACACAGCTCATCCCACAGGAATCTTACCTCCTGGGAATTGTACCCTGATCCCAGGGAATGGCCGAGGGCTCGAACACTCACCCTGCAGGACAGTGACATTCCTGGGCGTCACCTCAGCCACTGTGGGCGTTGGCATCTCCAAACCCTGAGAGCCTGCAAAGGGCAGGAACAGAAATCAGATGCTTGGGAGAGAGCCGGACTCAGGCTGTGCCTCAGATCCCATCGGGAAGGATGCGGTACCATTGCAGATGACCCCGGCAGCCCCGGATTGGTAACAGGGCGCGGATTTGTTGAAGGTCCAGTGGCACTGTGCCAGCGAGGGCTGCAGGCTCCCGCACATGTACGTCATCTTCCCGGGCAGCGTGTGTGGGAAGGCCGGACGCTGGAGCACATCCCCGCATCCCAGCGACCGGCACAGCACCGCGGCCTCTGTGTCGTACCACGTGCTGTTACACACCGTGCTCCAGGTGCCTCGGAAAAACACCTCCACCCTGCCGGCACACGCATCCCGGCCTCCGGAGAGCCGCCACTCCTGGTGCTCTGCGGGAAGAGCGCGGCGGTGAGGATGCACCATTGGCACCCCCAGCTCTGGAATGTTCCAAACTCACCTGAGCAAACCACGCCGGCGTCCTCCTTGTGGCTGCAGTCGTGCTCCGTCGTGGTGGCCGGACATTCCCAGAGGTGCCGCTCGTGTCCCTGGCATCCCACATCATCCCGGAGGATGGGGCCGTGCCCGCGGCCAAAGGTGGCGTTGCCAGGGGCTCTCACGGCGCGGCCGCACCGCAGCTGGTGGCACACGACGTCGGCGTCGGCAATGTCCCAGCCATCGTCACACACCGTGCCCCACGTCCCCTCCTGCTCCAGCTCCACGCGGCCCTCGCAGCGGCTCCGGCCGCCCGCCAGCCGCAGCGCTCTGGGAGCTGGGAGAGGAACTGGGAAGAGTGAGCTGGTGTCATCCCAGAATCCTGAAAAGTGGGTGTAGGGACTTCCCTCACCCTCCCACACTCACCCGGTGTCACTGAGGTGTTCCCTGCCGGAGTGCTGGGAGGTTCCGTCGTTTCTGTGGGGACTGTGGGGAGAAAGGACACAGGAATGAGGAGCTGAGCCCCCCAGGACTCCCAGTTTGGAAGGGTGCATCCCAAACCCACCAAAATGCGGCCAAGAGGATTCTCCCAGCTGCGAGTGGCACAGCAGGAATCCCCCTGGGCTCTGGCAAAGTCACAGAAGTGTTGCATCCCAAAAATCAATCCCTGTGTGCCCCAGGATGTTTCTCAGGGCTAAATTCTGGTGTGGGATCTGCTGGGAGAATTTGACCTTAAATATGGGAATACTGGGACACGACTCAGCGGTGGAAGAACTGAAATTTGGGTTGTCATCCTGCATCCGTGTTGTTCCCGCCTTCTGGTTCATCCCTGCAGACACAGAGGGGCTGGACCTGTCCGTACCCACCTGCCTACACCCATTCCAGAGCTACAGGTGAGTGGATGATCCAGTTATCCCTAAAAATGCCCCATTTGGCTCCTCCGGGGGGAAGGATTCAGCCCCAGAAGTGAGGCATCCATTTGGGTGGGGTGGGATCCACTGGGGCTGCTTGGGTGGGAATCCTGGGAAGAGCCACCAGAGCTGGTGCAGTGTGGATTGGGGTTACAATGTTCAAGCAAAAGGCCAGGGATGAGGGGAGAAGGTGGGAATGAGCTGCCCCAGGTGGGGATGGGGGTGTGACGAGGGCGGAAATGGAGTGATGGGGTGATGGGGCCGTTTCCTGATCAATGGGAGGCCTCGAAGCAGCTCCTGGCAGACATTTTGGCAGCAAAACAATCCCAAATCCTGCCAGGGTGGGGAGGACAGGTGGCATCACATCCCAAAACCATCCAGGGGGTACATGTGAGACAGGATGGGCTTCAGGCCCTGAGTGTCCTCCTGTTCCTGAAGGGATTGTAGTGGGATGGCTCTGAGAGCACCTTTAGGGGCTTAGGGTCCTCTTCTAGGGGTTCCCAGGGTGCTTTTTGGGGGATCCAAGGGGACCTTAACATTTAGGAGAATCCCCAAGCCTTAGGACATCCTTTCAGGGCATCCCTTTCCCTCTGAGTGCGTTGAGGGGCAGCATCCTCCACCACTGACACCTCTGTTGGGGACCCCCCAGGGCCCCCAGTGCTCCCCATCCCAGGGAGGTGGCAGGTCCCCGACCCCCAAATCCGTGGCTCCACCACCCCAAGGTCCCAAGAGAGCGACGGCAAGGGCCAGGATGGGGACAGTGACGTACCTCGTGCAGGTGCCACGGCAGAGAGAGCCACCAAGAGCAGGCAGAGCCCCCCCATGCCATCAGCGGGGCATCCCCATGGGATTCAGGGCTCTGGGATTCAGGGGTCCCCCTCTCAGCAGCCTGGGGACGTGGCTCAGCCGTGTCCCCGCGCTCCGGCAGCTCCGGGACTGTGGCGGTGGGCAGGAAGCCGACTCAGTGCTCTGGGGTGGAGGAGGTGATGGGGTGGCTCCATCCTGCCCTGGCGGGGAGGAAGCAGGGTTTTGGGGAGCCCAGAGACCCTCCGGGGCATGGGAACCTCGTGGGTCTGCTGCTCCCAGCACGGGGGACACAGATCTGGTGGAGTCATGGTGATCCACAGCTCGTTTGTGCCTCTGGGTCGTGGATTTGGGGTGGTGGCACAGGGGGCTCGGGGCCTCCTGAGGTGTGGGAGAACTATGGGGTGATGAAGAGCCAGGAATTCCCCTCTCCTCCCTGTTTTTTGGAGTCAGTCACCTGCAGCTCCACATCCTGAGAGTCTTCCAGCACATGCAGGATCACCCCAGAACCCTCCAGGAATATTAGGTGAGGGGTAAGGCTGGAATTTCCACGGATGGGAGGCGGGGCATCCCAGGAGACATTGATCCCCACCATGGGTGAGGGCTGGGATCCAGCTGGACATACAGGGACCCAGGATGCTGGGAAGGGGGTCAGGACTCCAGTCACCCCATCTCAGCAGGGTTTTGGGAAGTTTGGTGAAGCTGGGAGCAGGGTGATGGGGTGGGGGAATCTCCTGCTGTTACCTAGGGTGTCCTGGGATTGCTGGGACTTACTGGGAAGCTGGAAGAGTGGGAATCCCCGTGGGTACTAATATAGGGAGGTGCTGAGGGGAATGTTGGGGACATGCAGTACCAGGCTGGTGCTGGGGTTGGAAAGGTGGAGGTGGAAGATGGCAGGAAAGGGAGGAAGGAGATCCCTTATCCCAAGGTGACCCCAGCTGGGCCACAGCCAGGCCCAGCCCTGGATCCAATCCCGTGACCAGCTCCCACGTGGAGCCAAGGTCAAGGGCATGTGCCCATTCCCAGGAGCCTGGCAGTGCCATGGGGGCAGGGTGGGACCTGCTGTCAGGATCACAGGAGACGGCACAGAGGAGAATCCCAATTGTTTTTTTTAAATACTTTATTTTTGTAACAACGTCAGAATTAAAAATTTTCCATAAATACCAGCCCCTGGCAGCCCCTTCCCGGGCATTCCCGATAAAAAATGTGTACAAAACGGATGCGTGGCCGGGGTGAAGGTGGGGGGATACGGGATCCTCCCCGGGATCAGACCACAGGAATCATCACCACCATCATCATCACCACTATGAACACCATGTCGCAATGAGACCCAAAGCAGTAAGAGCATCCCAAATTCCTCCCTGGTGCCGCCGGGATCCAGCCCCCGTAAGGATAGGGCTGGGAGACCCCCCCTCACCTCTGTGGGCACCTCGGGGTGGTCCCAGGAGGCCACCAGTGGTCCCCGGCCCATCCCGCCAGGAAGGGGGGTCGGTGTCCCCCCAGCACGGCACGGGGAGGAGGTCGGGCCCTTACTGGTTTGCCCGGGAATTGGGGGGTCCGGGAGTCGCCCTTCGGGGTCAGGAGCTGCCGCGGATCCTCTCCATGTAGCTCCGGAGCTCCTCGGGATCCCGCAGCCCCATGTCCTCGCACACCCAGCGGATGTCGTCCTCGCTGGCCACCAGGATGGACTGGACGTGGGGGGCGGCCGGGGGCGGCTCCTCGGGGACGCGGGGGGGCCCGAAGGTGACAAACTCCACCCGCTTCCTGCGGCCGCCCCCCGGGGCCGAGCCCTCCTTGCGGGGCGGCGGGGCCGGGGAGCCGGGGGGAGCCCCGTCCTCGCCGGAGCCCGGGGGGCCCCCGCAGCCGCAGGGGGGGCCCGGGGATGCCGGGGGCTCCGGCTGCCGGCGATCCGGCTGCGGCCGGTCCAGCTGCTGCCGATCCAGCTGCCGGCTCAGCTCCTCCTGGTCGGTGCCCAGCCAGACCCAGTTGTGGGGCTGTGGGGCCGAGGGGGCCCCGCCCGGCTCGGGCAGCTCCTTCTGCTGGTAGCGGAGCACGAAGAAGATGCAGTTGACGAGGAAGATGAAGATGGCGAGGCAGAACACTCCCAGGAGCACGTACATCCCTATTTCCAGGTCAGTCACCCGCTCCGGAGCCTTCACTATCTCCTCCTCATCTTCCTCCTCCTCTTCCATGGCACGGTTGCGTCCGTAGCCTTCCTCCTCGTCCTCCTCCTCCGAGGAAGACCCCTGGAGCTTGGTGGCTGCTGGCCCCACGCCCGCGGGGTCCCTCTGTCCCACGGTCACCGCTTCCCCGGACATGGCGCCCTCGGCCCGCGGGAAGGGCCGGGGACTCCCGGGAGAGGGGACCCCCACCTCGAGCCAGGCCGTGCCGCTGGCCAGGGCGGCCGCGCGGTGCCGGCCACGCCGGCACGGATCCGGGGGGTGCAGGCTGAGCTGGAGCAGGGCCCCCCGGCCCGGGCCCTCGGCCACCACCCACGGGTGGGCAGCGGGGACCCCAGGGGAGCCCCTGACAGTGGCGACGGCGCGGTCCAGGGACGTCACGGTCAAGGCCACGTCGTGCCACCCGTAGAGCTCCAGCGGGGCCAGCGTGTGGTCGGAGAAGGACAGCCAGATGGACAGGGTCGCTTCCTGGCGGGATGACAAGCGGGATGGCAGAGGTTTGGGGGACACCAGGGAGGCTGGGGTCAATCACCCCCCACCCGTCTCACCTGCTTGAGGGCCCGTAGTGTGGGTGTCCCCAGGACGGTGGCGGTGACTACGCCAGGATGATCCGGCTCTGTCCGCAGGGACAAGGAGAGCCCAGCCACCACCTGGGCACGGAGCTCCGTCACCGTCACCTTCTCCTCAGAAACCACCAGCGTCTGCTCCCCCAAGATGGAGTCGGAGAGCGGGGAGCGCACCTGGAAGCAGCTTGTGAGTCCCCCAACATTCCTCATAGCCACTGTTTCCTCTTCCCATCCTGTGCCAGCCTCTCAGTTCCCTCCCTCCCTGTATCCTGCCCAGCTCCCAGTGGGATCATTTCCAGCCCCCCAGCTCCATCCCTGCAACCTTCCCACACCCCCACATCTTCCCAGGATCCCCCAGACAAGCCCCATTTACCTCCACGGAGGTGACTCCAGGCTCCCGGCCCACCACCACAGCCCCTGCCTCCAGTGAGGCCACGCGGGGGTCCTGGACACGAGTCCGGGCAGCCACCAGGTGGGTGACATCCAGGAGCCACTCGGGGCCGGGAAGGTAGGACAGGTGACGGCCACCATCCAGGGGGTGGGCCACAAAGTGTGCCAGGACACGGAGCCCCGTGCGCTGGAACTGGGGCCGGCAGCCCCGTGCCCGCCGCTCCGGCTCCTCTGCAGCGTCCTCAGACTCCACCGTGGCACTGGGGACAGGGGACAGGGACAGGGTGACGAGAGTCCTGGGATGGGGTGACAAGGGGTTCCCCAAGGACAGGGGAATAGGGATTGCAGGACAGGGTGACAGAGATTTCACAACAGGGTGACGAGAATCCCTGGACACAAGAGTGTGTTGGGGGCTCACTGATGCATCCCCACACGTCAGGTCCCAGCCCCATTCCCGTCTCCCCCTTTCCCCAGCATCCTGTTCCGTAGGCCTCACCTGTCAGGCCCCCCGGGCACTTTCCAGCCACGGAGCTGCTCCAGGATGGGATCTCCCAGCTGGACACGGAGCGGGAGCAGCGGAGCCCAGACGGAGAAGCTCAGCTCCGCCCGCAGCCGGCGCACCCAGAAATCCACGCGGGCGCCCCGTGCCCCTCGGCTCTCCTTGCCCCCCACGAACACCAGGTCGCAGGAATCCGACACCTGCAAGGGCACGTGGAATTCCATGGGAATGTCCCAGGGTGAGGTGGGATAATTCCATGGGAATGTCCCAAGGTGAGGCGGGATAACGAGGGAATAGCAGGACTCACCTGCAGCACCTGCTTGTCAGCGGATTCGCATCCTACGGGATCCGTGAGCTCGGACACGGCACCCCCTGCTTCCACAGCCACCAGTTTGACCGGGATAACACGGGGCACCCCGGTCAGCGGCGCCGTGTTCAGGATCTCCAGCTCCTGGAAGCATAGTGGGATGAGGGGGCGCTTCCCGCAGGATGGAGGGCTGGAATGGGATGGGGACACCCACCTGCACCAGCGGGACGAGGGCACGGATGTCCCGCTCCGACACCTGGATTTCCCAGACCAGTTTGTCCTTCTGTGCCTCTGGATCCTGGCCGGGATACTCCACCTGCCACGTGAGGGGCCGCGCCGGCGCCAGCCCCCCCGTCCCGTTTTCCACAGCCACATCCAGGTGCAGGAACTCGGCCGGCTCGGACACCCTGCAGCACCGCATCGGGATCAGGGTGGAACAAGCCACAATTCCCACCAGGATGGGGGATTGGGATACTCCCTACCTGGAGCTGTCAGGAATGGCAGGGATGTCCCCGAGCCGCCGGCACGTCACCACGGCCGTGGAGTGCTTGGGGCCACGGGAACGCTCCAGGTGCACGCTCCAGGTGCTGGGAATTGTGGGACGGGCGGAGACCACCTGCAGGCCCTTCTTGGCCTTGATCCTGTGGTGTCACACAGTGTCAGATGGTGTCACACAATGCCCCAAAATGTCACACGGTGTTAAAACAGTGTCACACAGTGTCAGATGGTGTCCCACAGAGTCACCCACAATCACTCGGTGTCACTCGCTGTCACACAGTGTCACACAATGTCACACAGTATCAGATGGTGCCACACAGTGTCACAGTCACACTGTCACACAATGTCACTCAGTGCACATGGTATCAGATGTTCGCATACTGCCACAAATTGCCACACCATGTCACAGAGTGTCACACAGTGTCGCTCACTGTCACAGTGTGTCACTCACAGTCACACACTGTCACACGCTTTCACATAGAGTCACATAGTGTCCCACAGTGTCCCCGTTGTCCCCGCTGTCACCTCAGGGTCAGGCTGTCGGCGGTGAAGTTGTGGCGCAGGGCGATGGTGGCCGTGAAGCGCTGCCCAGGCCGCAGGGGGACGTTGGGGACACGCAGCAGCACCTTCTCGTCCAGCCGCACCTCCTGCCGCCGCTCCGGCTCTCCCGCCCGCAGCTCCAGCATTGCCAGGAATCTGGGAGCCTCCCGCTCCCGAGCCCCGCACTCCCCCACGCTGTAGTGCAGCTCAGCCGGCTCCGGGCGCTCTGGAGGCTCCGCGGGGTCAGAATCACGCCGGCGGCTCCGGTGGGAATGGAGGGATCCCAAGGAGAACCAGCGTGGAGGGATCTCCAGCTCCACCACGCACACGCCCAGGGGGGCCTGCAGGGGAGAGAGGGTCCCGGGATTAGGCTGGGGGGGAGCCGTGGGTCCCCAGGGTCCCCAGGGTGGCACTGACCTGCAAGTGGCATGTCCCCCGGGCCACCCGCCCGCGGTGGTGAGCGTGGAGGGTGGCACAGGGGAGATCCTGAGCTCTGGAGTGATGCCAATCCCTTGAAGAATCCCAGTTCCCAGGGTGGTCCTGCTGCTCATGGTGGTCCTGGTCCTTGAGGTGGTCCCAGTACTTGGGGTGATCGTGGATCCCAGGGTGGTGCCGGTCCTTGGGGTGATCCCGGACTCCATGGTGATCCTGCTGCTCGGGGTGGTCCTGGTCCCTGGGGCGGTCATGATCTCCAGGGTGATCCCAGTTCCTGGGGTGATCCCGGACCCCAGGGTGGTCCTGCTCCCTGGGATGATCCCAGTTCCTGGGGTGACCCTGACCCCCAGGGCGGTCCCGGATGTCAGGGTGATCCCAGAGCCCAGGATGGTCCCAGTCCTTGGGGTGATTCCGGGCCCCGGCATGATCCTGCTTCCCAGGCATCCAGTCGGGCCCATACAGGTGGAAGAGGACACGGGCCACGGGCTCAGCAGGGGACACAGAGCTCTCCAGGGACACGGCACGGACGGCCCAAGCTGAACTGGGGGCGCTCTCCGTGGACACCTCCTGTAAGGACAGCAGGGTGGTGGTGGGGGCCGGGACACCCTGGGGTGGCCCAGGGGACACAGGACCCTCGGTTACCTGGCGGATGCTGAACGGGGGGTAGGTGGCCTGGAACAGGGGCTGGGATCCGGCACGGAGCAGCAGGAACGTCTCGGAGCGGGTGTGCAAGGAAGAGTTGGGGGCCACGTCCTGATCCACCCTCTGCAGCCGGTAGGACTCGGGCACCCCAAGGACCTCCAGCTCCACCGGCAGGAACACGGGATCCGGGGGCTCCCCGTCACCCCTCACTGCAGGGACAAGGACGTGTCACATCCCGCAGGGACACAGCGGGAATGGGATGTGCAGCTGGGGGTCTTTGCGCCCACCTTTGTGGCAGCACACAGAGTGACCCCTTGCCTGGGCCACCACATTCTGAGGTCACCCCTGCCATGGCTCCCCCATCCCGGGGTTATCCCGTCCCGGGGTTATCCCATCCCATCAGGACTGGGGGGCCACTCGGTTCCGCCAGTCCTGGCTGCTCCCTGTGGGAATGCATTCCCCACTGGGGAGAGAGTTGGAACCGTGTCCTGCAGGGTGGGATCCAGGCTCAAGGTGCCCTGATCAAAGGGATCCCTCACCACAGGGAGCAGATCCCACCTGGATGCCCGGGCAGGGCTTCCTCACGGCCGGGAATTGATGCCACCGAGGGGATCAGGCGTGCGGGAGAGAGGCCAGGCAGATCCCGGGATCCGGGGGGAAGGGGAGCCGCTCGGGCGGCGGGTTCCCGTGGGGACGGGGAGGAGATTCCCCCCTCGAGATCCCCGCGGATCCAGCGTTCCCCGGGTGATCCCCGCGGGATCCCAGGCGGTGGAGGGGGCACGGATCCCCGCGGATGGGCGGCGCGGATCCCGGGGAACGCGGGGAAGAAGGAGGAGGGGGTGAGGTCGCTCCGGCTCTCTGGATCCCGGCGGAACGGAGGGACCCGAACGTGGGGAAAGGGGAGAACCGACCCGGCTTGCGGGTCCACGCGGGAGCGGATCCCGGCAGGACGGCGGGAGGGGCGCGGAGCGGGGTCGGAATCGGTGCCCGGTGCTGTTCCCGGTGCCAGCTGCCGTTCCCGATGCCTTTCCCGGTGCCGTTCCCACTTACCCGGGGCGCAGAGCAGGGCGGCGGCCAGCAGCGCCAGCCGGGGCGCCGAGGCCATGGCCGGCGGGGGCTCGGTCCGTGCGCCGGTGCCGCCGGTGCCGGTACCGCCGGTGCCTCCCGTCCCTCCGCCCCCGCGCCGAGACAATGGGGCCGGGGCGGGACCGGCACCGGCGCCGCCTCGTCCCGCCGGGTCCTAAAGCCCGGCCGTGCCCGGTGCTCCGGCTCCTGCTCCACAGCCCGACGCACATCCCAGCCCGCTCCCCATTCTCATCCCACTCCCCATTCCCAGCCCACTCCCCATTCCCAGCCCTGCTCCCCATTCCCCGCCCTGCTCCCCATTCTCATCCTCACCCCATTCCCCATTCCCATCCCTGCTCCCCATTCCGACCCTCATCCCATTCCCCATCCCCATCTCTGCTTTTCATCCTCTTCCTCATCCCCATCCCAATCCTCGCTCCTGATCCCATTCCCAGCCGCACCCAGCACCGGACACCCCAGGCCACATGGAGACCCCCGGAGCAGAGCAGGAGGGTGGGAATTCTTTCCCCAGCTGCCATCCATCTTTCCCTGTTTCACAAGGGACACTGGGGACATGGGAAGGACAAGGACATCCATGATGAGGGGCACGGAGAGAGTGGGAAGCACAGCAGGAACAGCTGGAGGGCGGTGGGATCCACCTTCCTCCTCTTCCTCCTCCTCCCCTCCCACTCTGAATGGACTGGGGGGCCGGCTTGAGCCTGACCCCCTTCCCCTGGGAAAGCAGCAGGGCCAGGCCGGATAAATCCGTCTTTATTCCAAACCACATTATCAAAACCGTTTAAAAAGCAGCTTAAAACCCAAAACCTGACAGTGAGGGGACCCCAAAACAAGCAGAGCCCCCGGGACGGGGAATGGGATCCCCTCTGCACCCCAAGCTGGCTGGGCTGGGCCAACATCCCTGGCGAGCAGGGAATGTGGGAGCTCTTCTCCCACTCTTGGGGCGTGAGGGGGCTTTTGGGGTGAAGGCACTTGTGGCACGTGTGGCAAGGCACGGCCCCTGATTCTGGGGCGCTCCCAGAGGGATGGGGGGCCCCCAGGACCCCTGGGAGAACCGGGAAGCAGAGCAGAGGGTGCAGGGGGCTCAGCAGAGCGGGGGGACACATGCTTGGGATGCTTGGGATGGTGGAGCCAAGCTTTGGGAAAGCTTCAGGGGGGCTCAATCCTCCCGGTTCCGGGGCCCCCCAAACTTCTGGCGCCGCCGCAGCTCCTCCACCTTCCACTCCAGGCTCTTGACGGCCGCATCCAGCCGGGCACTGGGATCTGGGGACCCCACCAGGCTGCCCAGGAAGGTGTAGAGCAGCCACAGGCCCAGCAGCATTCCCGCCTGCACCGTGGGGCTCTCCTGGGAAGCGGCCACGTGCAGGAAGGCTCCCAGGAAGAAGAAAAGCTTCAGGCCACGGAGCAGCGGGAGCAGCAGCCCTCGGAGCCGGGTCAGCACCCAGGATCCCAGCAGGGCGGCCACGGCCCACAGGAGCACCCTCTGCACTTCTCCAGGAGCCAGAGCCGCCGTTCGGACCAGCCGGTGGCCTGGGAATGGGATCTGGGGGTCAGCGGTGGCGCCAGGAATGGGGGCAGGAGCTGTCCCACGGGGTGAGCCCCACTCACCGTTGATGCTGGAGGCGGCCAGGAGATCCCCCAGGATCCCACAGAGCGTGCTCAGGGCTGCTGAGATTCCAGAGGAAACGATCCACAGGGTGGTGGAGAGGCTCTGCGGGGAAGGACGGGGATAACGGAGTGGGAAAATGTCGCATGTCCCTACACAAGGAGCTCCAGGGAAGGTTTGGGAATGGGATCCCACCTCTGCCACCACCCGCAGGGGCTGGTGTCCCACCCAGCTTTCCAGGGTGTCCCAAGTGGATCTTCCCAGCCGGAGCAGGAAGTCATCAGAGGTGGTGGTGTGTCCCCTGAATCCCTCCGGGCCATCCTTGGCTCCGTCCCCCACCGATCCCATGAGGAATGGGATCCACAGCAGCAGGGCCAGCAGGGCCCGGTGCCCCACGGCACTCCCCATCCTGGAACCCGGGATCTGTGGGGAAAGAGACACGTGAGGGTGCTGGGAAGAGGAAACCCTGCTGGTTTTGGGGTGCCCCAAGCAGCAAGGGGAGGCTGGAGGCCCCACAGCCCAGTTCCATGCCCCGCCTCGGCACAGGCCTGGGTGTCCCGGCTATTTTTGGGATCGACCAGAGTCAGCGGGACACAGCCAAGGGCACCGGGCCTGGCTGGGAAGGGGGGGCACCCCTTCCCAAAGGAGGGAGCGGGGTGTTCCGGGACGGGACACTGCCACCACTGCCACTCCCGAGACCCCCCCTGCTCCCCAATCCCCCCGGGATATCCCCAGTCCCAGTGTGTCCAGCCCCGCCCAGTTCCCCCCATTCCCCTGGAGCCCCCGATCGCCCCTGTGCCCGCCCCCCCTCCCCGGGCCCTCCACCCTCCACCCTCCACCCTCCACGATCCCCAAAATCCTCCCGCACTTCCCTGGATCTCCCCAATTCCCACTGGACCCCCAAGCCCCTCTGAGCGCACCCCACCCACATCTCCGAGGTGTCCGGGATCCCTCGGATACCCCCAGGATCCCCCCAGGCCCCTCTGTACCTACCTCCCACTGTCCCCCCCCCACTCCGCAGGATCCCCCCGGTTCCCCCGGGATCCCCCCCAGGAACCCCTCCCGCGGCTCCCTCATCCCGTCTATCCCCCTCTGGAGCGTCCCCGCCCATTCTCCCTCCATTTCCCTCCCAGCTTTCCCCAAATTTGCCCCAGTTTTGCCCGAATTCCGCCCCCCACCCCAGGGTCCCCCCCGACCCCCCCTCACCGGGGCTTCCCTGGGCTCCGCCGCGGGGCACGCCGGGAGTTGTAGTTCCCGGGAGGGCCGCGGGGCATGCCGGGAGCGGGGTCACCATGGCAACAGCCGGAGGCGGGCGGTGGTGCGCGGTGCACGCCGGGAAGCGCCGTTCCCGCCGGCGGGGGGAGCGCGGGGGATGCCGGGAGCGCTTCCGGTTCCGGCGGCGGCGGCGCCCGCGTGAGCGCTCGGGAGCGGCGCGGGGGCCGCGCGCGCCAACCGGAACCGGAACCGGGACCCCGGACCGGAAAGGAGAACCGGAAACAGCCTCGGAAGGGCAGCGGGGCCGTAACCGGAGAGCCGCGACCCCTCGGCCTCCGCCATGGCGCTCATCTGCTCCAGTGAGTGCGGAGAGAGAGCGGTCGCGGCAGTGCGGGCGGGGAGCGCTACCGAACGGGGGATCCCGGGCTGCGAGGCGGGGACAGCCGGGGTCACCGGGGGATCACCGGGCAGGGAATTCCCAAATCCCCGTTCCCGTCCCGGCCCATCTTCCCCTTTCCCCCGCAGTTTCCAACGAGGTCCCGGAGCACCCGTGTGTGTCGCCGGTGTCCAACCACGTGTACGAGCGGCGGCTGATCGAGAAATACATCGCGGAGAACGGCACCGACCCTGTCAACAACCAGCCGCTGTCCGAGGAGCAGCTCATCGACATCAAAGGTACCGGGAACGGGAACGGGCGTGGCAAAGGCTCTCCCGGGAAAAGCGGCTCTCCAGGGGGCGGGAATGGCGGTGCCCGAGGTGTTCTGGGGTTTGAGGTGCCAAACTCAGCTGTGGAGGCCGGGAAGGAGCGGGGTAAAGAAGGGATGGTGAAATGGGGAAGGAAAGGAATGGGAGTGCCGATCCATAGGGGTATCAGGCACACGGATGACCCGTCCATCTTTCCTGCAGTCGCGCACCCGATCCGCCCCAAGCCGCCCTCTGCCACCAGCATCCCGGCCATCCTGAAGGCCCTGCAGGACGAGTGGGTGAGTGAGCGCCGGGGGGGTTGCCGGGGTCGGGATGGTCCCGGTGCCATTCCCGGCTGACGGCGGTGCTCCCGCAGGATGCCGTGATGCTGCACAGCTTCACGCTGCGGCAGCAGCTGCAGACCACGCGCCAGGAGCTGTCCCACGCCCTGTACCAGCACGACGCCGCCTGCAGGGTCATCGCCCGCCTCACCAAGGAGGTCACAGCCGCCAGAGAAGGTGACACCAACACGGGGCATTTCCAGGAAGAAGCGCTGGGAAGTGCTTTATCTATCCTGGTTTTCCCCTAAACCTGTTGTGTTTCTGCAGCTCTGGCCACGCTGAAGCCTCAGGCCGGGCTCATCGTGCCCCAGGCGGTGCCATCAGCGCAGCCCAACGTGGCCGTGAGTCCCTGCTTTCCATCCCAGCCCTTTCCCTGCTCATTCCCAGCCCTTTTCCCACTCATTGCTCCCACATTCTCTCTCTGCATGTCCCTTCTGTCTGTGTCACGCAGGGTGCTGGCGAGGCCATGGATCTGGGAGAGCTGGCGGGAATGACCCCGGAGATCATCCAGAAGGTAGGAGCAGTGTTCCACGTGTTCCCCTCTCCATCTCCCCATCGCAGAATTCCTGCTCTGTGCCCACCCTCCTCTTGTTTTCCAGCTCCAAGACAAGGCCACGGTGCTGACCACGGAGCGTAAGAAGGTGAGTGACCTTCGCCAAGGATTTGGAGGCAGCTGGGATGTGCCGTGCTCCAGCCAAGGCTGATGTTTATCCCTGATTTTTCCAGAGGGGCAAGACGGTCCCGGAGGAACTGGTGAAGCCGGAGGAGCTCAGCAAGTACCGGCAGGTGGCCTCACATGTGGTGAGTGCCAGGCTGGGAAAGGACAGGGAAACTCCTATATGGAGCTGGGAATTGCATCTTGATTCCTTTTGGGAGGATTTTACTGCTTGTGGCAGTAATTTGGGATTCTCCTCTCTCACACAGGGGCTGCACAGCGCCAGCATCCCAGGAATTCTTGCCTTGGATCTGTGTCCTTCCGACACCAACAAGATCCTCACTGGTAAGGGAGCTTTCCTGGGGGTTTGCCACCAGGGAGTAGATCTCTTTCTCTGTGTTTTTGGGAGTTTGAAGGAGGACAAGGGACACGAGGCAGGTGGATTTGGGGTTGGTTGGCCCCACACTCCCATCCCAGCGCTTCCCGCTCGGTTTTCCAGGTGGAGCCGACAAAAACGTCATCGTGTTCGACAAGAGCTCGGAGCAGATCCTGGCCACGCTCAAGGGCCACACCAAGAAGGTCACCAGCGTCGTCTTCCACCCATCCCAGGTGCGTCTGGCTCTTCCCTCGCTCCCAGGATGCCTCAGGTCTGGATATCAGCACCCTCCTCTGCTGGGAGCTCTCAGAGAGGTGAATTATTCCCATGTGAACCTTCTGGTGTTGTCCTTGTGCAGGACTTGGTGTTCTCGGCCTCTCCCGACGCCACGATCCGGATCTGGTCCGTTCCCAACGCCTCCTGTGTGCAGGTGGTCCGTGCCCACGAGGGCTCCGTGACCGGGCTCAGCCTGCACGCCACGGGTGATTACCTGCTCAGCTCCTCGGATGACCAGGTGAATCCCTCCCCATCCCACAGATCCCACCTGTGCTTCCCACCCCTCCCATATCCAACGCTCTTCCTCTCTTCCCCAGTACTGGGCTTTCTCGGATATCCAGACCGGCCGGGTCCTCACCAAGGTGACGGATGAGAGCTCTGGATGTGGTAAGCCTTGGAGCTGGTTTTCCGCATTCTGGGCATCCCTTGGCTCTTGGAGTTCATGGGAACTCTTTTGGAGTGGTCTTGGTAGCTTTCCCAACCTTCCTAAGTCTTCCCAACCCTTCCAATCTCATCAACCTTATTGAGTGTTCCCAACTCTCAAAATGTTCCCAGCTCCCTTTATCTTCCCAAACCTGTGAGTCTCCCCAACCCTCTTGAGCCTTCCCAACCTTCCAGCTCTTCCCAACCCTCTTGGGAGTCATCCCAAGTGTCTGATTCTCCTGCTGTCTCCACAGCTCTCACCTGTGCGC
The DNA here is from genome assembly GCF_028769735.1 of Zonotrichia leucophrys gambelii. Lineage (NCBI taxonomy): Eukaryota > Metazoa > Chordata > Aves > Passeriformes > Passerellidae > Zonotrichia > Zonotrichia leucophrys. Next base: position 48,739,680 of record NC_088175.1, read on the forward strand.
AGTTCCACCCGGACGGGCTCATTTTTGGGACGGGAACGATGGATTCCCAAATCAAGATCTGGGATCTGAAGGTGAGGGCTAATGGAAATGTGCAGGAACAGGGGTTTGGGGCTGTCTGAGCTTGGTTTGGGGGTCAGTCCAAGGAGCAGGATTTTGAGGAATGTTTTTGGAGGTTTCTCCAAAAATCCCAAGGTTCCAGCTGCAGAGCAGCCGCTGGTGACGCCGTGACCACACAGGCCGGTTGGGAACGATGCCACATCCCAGCTCTGTGATTCCCTGTGCCCACCTTGTCCCCAGGAACGCACCAACGTGGCCAACTTCCCGGGACACTCGGGCCCCATCACCAGCATCGCCTTCTCCGAGAACGGATACTACCTGGCCACGGCAGCCGACGACTCCTCCGTCAAGCTCTGGGACTTGAGGAAGCTCAAGAACTTCAAGACGTTGCAGCTGGATAACAACTTTGAGGTGTGTGATGTCCCTCTCTGCACCAGGGGTTGTGGCATCCCAGAAAAGCCTTTTTGGAAGCTTTTTCAATGCCTTGTTGTGATTCTTCTCCGCAGGTGAAATCCCTGATTTTCGACCAGAGCGGGACCTACCTGGCGCTGGGCGGGACTGATGTCCAGATCTACATCTGCAAGCAGTGGACAGAGATCCTCCACTTCACAGGTGAGAGGCTCTGGGAATCATGGTAGTGGCTAGGGCAGGAATGGGACAAATCTACTCGGAATTGTGACCATGGATTGTTTTCTGTCCCCAGAGCACAGTGGTCTGACCACAGGAGTGGCCTTTGGCCACCATGCCAAGTTCATCGCTTCCACAGGCATGGACCGGAGCCTCAAGTTCTACAGCCTGTAGCCCTGGAAGTGGGGCTGGAAGTTTTTGGGATTGGGGCTGGGAGGTGGGTGGGATGTGGGGATTATCCAGGTGGGATTATCAAGCTCCCCTGTTGTAGCTGTCAGTGTAAGGGAAGTCAGACATTGCCTTCCCCGTGCTCCATGGATTTATTGTTTAGTTTTTTTCCCAAATTCTGTGTGTTTTCCTTTAGATTGTTTTGTGCTTGTAACTGGTTTGACAAAAAAACCCAATCCTGGTGCTGGTGAAAGTTAGAGGCCGGGATGTGTGGAAGGCAGGAGGGAGGGAAGGGAAGACTGTGCAGTTTTGTAAGCAGTTACTTAGTTTCAGTATGGAAATAAAGAATTATTCCCTGTCATCCCAGCTGGAAAAGGTTCCTGTGAAGGGCTGGGGTGTAGTAGGGTGGGATTTGGGGGGGGGGGGGGGGTCTGTGGCTGCTGCCATCTTGGGAATGGGGATGAGGGTCCCCCTTTCCTCCCCTCCAAAGGACAAACCACACTTAGAGCCGTGTTTTGCACTGGTTTTATTTTTCCAGCTTTCCCAGAGACATCCAATAGCATCCAGGTAGAGGCTGGAGCTGGAAGGAGGAAGAGGGGGAAGAGATAATTCAGAGGGATGAAGGGGTGTTTGGGATGAAGGGGTTTTTAGGGAGCAGAAGGCACTCACCCCTCAGCCTCTCTGCTGAGTTCCCCCTCTCTTGGGGGCCTCAGGAAACACAACACATCCCTGGGATGTGACTGTCCCCACGCTGTCACCTGTGCTCCTGTCCCCTGGAGACCTCCGTGCTCCTGTGGGGAGCAGCAGGTTGGCTTGGGAAGAAGGGGACACGTAGAGACCTTCCCAAATCCCTGCAGGCTCCCAGACTCACGTGAGGGCACTCCCAGCTGGCAGGAGGGCCGGCAGGGCTCTGGCTGGGCCAGGTGGCACACGGAGGCGCTGCAGGAGATGTACACCTGGGAGCCACAGGAATGCCAGCCTCACCTGGGGATCCCCACAAAGGCTCCCCGAGCCTGAAGAGACTCCCAAAAAGCATCCCCAAGTTTTGAGGAACCTCCCAAAACAGCGTGAGCTTCCCAACAGGAAAGGATTGTGGGCAGCTCAGTGCTGGAGTGAGTCTGGGGGTGTTGGGATGAGAGATTCCCAACACTGAGGCATTCCCAACACATGGATTAAGGAGGATCCCCCTCACCTCCCCCTCCAGCACAGCCATTTTGGGGGGCTCCACAAAGGCAAAGGTGGAGATGACAAAGCGCTGGTAGTGGCTGGGGAAGGGCAGCTCCGGAGAGGCCGGACCCATCGGAATCAACCGTGTCCTGTAGTTGTCCCCTTGGAAGGGACACCTGGGCGGGAAACAAGGACACTGTGTCAGCACAGTGACCACCTTCACTTCCATCTTCCCATCCTTTTCCACTCACCCTTCCACCAGGATGGGCCACTGGGGCTGGGATGTGGCGTGGGAGCCAGGGGAGGCCCAGCAGTGGTGCAGCACCAGCACCAAATTGGGATCTGTCTTCTGGAGCAGCCGGACTTCCACGTAAATGGGGTCTCGGAGCACCCTCACCAGGGGGAAGTCACCCACAGCGTGGTAGGAGCTGTAGGATTCGTCTGTGGGAATGTTGGGAGGGGTTGAGCAGGATGGGGAGCGGGATGGGGAGCGGGATAGGGAGCACTCACCGGTGGCAATGCGCAGCTGGAGCGCCAGCGGGCCCAGCATGGCCAGGGGGGCCGATGTGGGGGGCACGGCCACCTCCACTCCCAAGGGAAGGAGGTCACTGGAGTTGTAGATGCACCGAGCTCGGAGACTAGGGAAAAGAGAGAGAGAAAGGTGGGAGACTCCCAAATCCTCCATCAGCCCCTCAGCCCAAGGTGTGGGGACACCACCAGGGATGCAGCAGGAGCGAGGGTTGGTTTGATCCAAGGGGGAATCCAGGCTCCCTGCCTCGATTTCTCCACCCTCTTCCCTTACATGTAGACGCTGTCCCGAGTGACGGAGCCACGGGGGGATCCCTGGACGTCGATGGTGGAGATCAGCTGGTTCTCATAGACCAGCGTGTCCCCGATCACCTGTGCAGGGAACACCAGAATGGGAAACATCCTGGGGCATGCACGGATCAGGATTTGAGGCAGGAGGCAGCATGTGGGTGAGTTTTTCCTTGAAATTTTGGAGGGACTGGGAGCATCCTGGGGACACTTCTATCCTGGAGTGACCCCGCCGTGCCCACCTGGGGGTTCTCCGGGTTTTTCCTGCCCTACCTGGACGGTGGTGCCGCAGTGGGTGACCGGGAAGCGGAACATGACGAAGGCCTCGGACACGTGGCGGGGCTCGCACCCCGCCTGGCCGCCGGCCACCCGCACGGTGTCCAGGTTGTACGGCAGGGCCACCATTCCCCGCGGCACCACCAGCACAAAGTGTCCCTCCAGCAGGCACTGCACGGTGGCTGCGACACCACGGAGAGGCTCCGTCACTCTGAGCACCCTCTCCCGGCGCCGGGAAGGGATTTTGGGACGTGCCCTCGGGGTATCCCTACCGGTATTCCCGTAATAGCAGGGTGTGGTGCGGTCCGTGTCGTCGTAGCAGCATCCCGCCTGCAGGCACGCATCCCGTCCCTGCGGAGCCACGCACGGCATGCGGCCCACCGGCACCTGGCACTGCTCCCGGGTCAGCTGCGTTCCTGCGGGAAGCACAGGGGACACAGCAGGAATGTGGGTTCAAAAAGTGCCTCGAGGCCGTTTCCCTTTGTCCCAGCATCCCAGCTTCCTGCCTTACCTGCCCCCGGCGAGGGGTAGAAGAGCGCTGTGGGCTGCAGCAGGCTGGGCTGGGTGTGAATCCCAGGATGCAGCAATCCAGGCTGGGGCCGCAGCCCAGGGAGTCCCAGGCCAGGCTGGGGCTCAGCCTGGGGTCCAGGGCTGATGAAACCTGGCCAGGATGAGAGTCCTGGGTGCACCAAAGCTGGGCTGGGATGGAGCAGCCCAGCATGGCCTGGGAACACGGCTTGGGAGTTGGAGGGATGATTGGGACGAGATATTCCTTGCTGGTTTAGGGGCTGACCTCCCGGGAGCTGGAATCCTGCTGGAGTCTGGGCACCAGTGGAGGTCAAGCCAGGCTGGTTGGGGGATACAAACCCTGGGCGAATCCCTGGTTGGTTTTGACCCCCAGGATGAATTTGGGATACAGACCCGGGGCGAATCCCTGGTTGGTTTTGACCCCCAGGATGAATTTGGGATACAGACCCAGGGCGAATCCCTGGTTGGTTTTGACCCCCAGGATGAATTTGGGATACAGACCCAGGGCGAATCCCTGGTTGGTTTTGACCCCCGTGATGCAGCATCCCAGGCTGGTTGTGGGATACAGATACTGGACGAATGCCTGGTTGGGTTTGACCCACAGAATGCATCATCCCAGGCTGATGTTGGGATACAGGCCCTGGGCGAATCCCTGGCTGGTTTTGACCCACAGAATGCGTCATCCCAGGCCGATTTGGGGATACAGACCCTGGACGAATCCCAGGCTGGTTGTGGGATGCAGACCCTGGGCGAATCCCTGGTTGGTTTTGACCCCCAGCATGCATCATCCCAGGTTGGTTTTGGGTTCCAGACCCTGGGCGAATCCCAGGCTGGTTTTGGGATACTGACCCTGGACGCAGGTGCCCCGGCTGGCTCTGCCCCCCGTGATGCCCCAAACTGGGATGGTTTTGGGATACAAGCACTGGGTGAAGGAACTCTGGCTGGCTCTGCCCCCCAGGCTGGGGGGGCTGCACTGCTGGGTGGAAGAAGCTTCCCTGGACTGGGTTGACAGGATGAACCCCAGCAGGCTTGGACAGAAGCCCTGAGTGGGCTGGGTTGGAATTGTGGTGGATTCCGGGAAGCACTGGGCTGGGCTGGTACTGTCCCACTGCGTGAACCTGCTCCACAAGATCTTGGGCTGAGAAGTGGGATCCCGTGAGGGTGAGGGAGGACCCCGAGACCTGGTGCAGGCCGGTGTGGGAGAACAGCGTTGGGCTGTCCCGGCTCGTCCCCTGGGTTCCATCTGGGAGCGCCTCAGAGCCACCTGGCTTGGGGCAGGTCATGTTGACCTCGTAGGAGGTGACGGGGATCCCGCTGGACAGCAGCTCCTCCAGCTGCACCCGCAGGACGTAGCGGTTCTCCTGAGGGGGACACGAGGGACGGTCACCCCCATCCTGCTGGAGGGGACCGTGGAGGGGACAGGAGCGTCACCTTGAACAGGACGTGGCAGCCCTTGTAGCCAGAGGAGAAGATGACAGAGCCGTCCTCCCTGGAATTCAGCCAGTGGAGGCAGATGGAGCAGTTGGCCACGTCAAAGCGGGAGCCAAACTCGTCTGGAGGGACACCATGGATACAGGGATGTGACACATCCATGTGCGTGGAAACCCCCCGGGCAGCAGCACCAGCTCATCCAAGCCCTTGGGCTTATCCCATTGGGACACCATCAGCACAGAACACTCCAGGGCTGAGGGGAGTCCCAGAGAAATCCAGCACCCAAGAGAATCCAGGGAGGCCCCCACTCACCCAGAACCTTGAAGCGGACGGTGCGGCCATGGGGCGGGAAGACCAGGAGCTGCATTCCCAACTCTCCGCAGTCGTGGCGGTACTGCAGCCGTGCCACAGTGGCTCTGGGCCACGGGGACAGGAGGAAGAGGAGCAGGAGGAAGGAGCAGCTCCGTCCCATGGCTGCGACACGGATGGAGCACAGGGCTCTGCGGTGTGGATTTATATCCGGATGGCTGGGATGTGGGGGGGGATCAGGATCAGCTGATCCCGTGGGATGAGCTCTGCCCAGGGCTCCTCGCTCCCCTGCCACCAGTGACCTCAGTGCCCCAGCCCTGTGGTCACCTCCTGTGGCTGTGTCACGGTGACCAGGGACTAACCGAGCTTATCCCACACTTGGAGGCTGTCCCAGAGAACAGGGAATGGAACTGGTGCCAGGCGGGATGCCCAGATGGATCAAGTTATCCAGGGGGAAAGGAGAAGGCTGGTGTGTGCCCACCTCCCCAGAGCTAGTGGGGACAGCAGTGACATTTGGACACGCCACTCCTGGAATAGCCATGGGACCAGAGGACACAGTGGCACGGTCCCAGTGATGCCTGAGAGGTTGGAAATCAGCCAGTTACCCCAAATCCCTGCTGTGCCCTGTTTGTGCCCTGCTGGCAGTGCCACAGGGAATCCAAAGTCCTCCCTGTGCATTCCCTGTGCCTACCTTTCCCCAAGTTTCAGTTCTGAGATTTATCTTTACTGCAGATTACACCGCATCACCCCTTCCCGGAGTGACAGTCACTACCACTCCCTGTCCCATGCCCTGGGTGTGGGAACTGGGTCACACCAGCTCCCAGGAGCACAGGGATCCCGGCCAGAGGAGCCAGGGGCTGGATGTGATTCCCTCAAACCTCCTCTGGAAGTGGGGGCAGCTGCAGAGAGAGCAGTGTGGCCCCAGAGCCATGGCTGGGCTGATATATGGCCAATATATGTTCTATATGTGCCCCATATATGTCTTGTATAAATGTCTATACATAAAAGATATATATATATAGGTCAAGTATCTATTTTATAGTTGTGCTATATATGTCAAATATATGTCTGGGCTGTCTGTTCTACATGTTCCATATGTATCCAATATATATCCTGTATATATGTCCAATATACAGCTAATATATATCCAACATATCTATCCCATACGTCCAATATACATCCTATATATATATCTGATGTATGTCCCATATGTATCCAACATATATCTCATGTATCTCCCAGATATCTCCAACCAATCTCCCCAATCTGTGTCCAACCTTTGTCCCACACATCATCCCCCAGGAGCACAGGCAGCAGCCACCAGTGGAGACACTTTATTCCCCAACAGTGACAATCCCACCACCCCTTCTCCCCACCCCTCACAGCTTCATGGCAGCAACCGAGCCCAGATGGAGCTCCAAGAACTGCAGGATCTCCTGCCAGGAATGTTCCTGTGCCCGGGCGTGGGCCTGGAGCTCTCCCCCCCAGGCCACGGGTTTGGGGGTGCCGCGGATGGCGGAGTTGCTGCACAGGGGGGACCCGGGGGGCTCGATCAGGTGCCCGGCACCGGGGTAGGACAGCACCCGGCCGCTCTCCGGCGGCATCCGCGCCAGGGCCAGCTCGGCGAAGAGCTTGCTGTTGAAGCTGCGGTCGGCCTCTCCCACCACAAACAGCACCTTGCCCCGGATCCTCTCCACTGGGATGGCCGAGGCGCGGTGCGCGGCGTCCCGGGGGTCGTCGAAGATGGCCGAGTTGTCCATGGCTCCCACCTCGGTGAACAGGACGCGCTCGGTGTGGTAGGGGATGGCCGGGATGCGCAGCTCCTTGTAGAGCAGCGGGTTTCCGTACAGGAAGCTCGTGCCGTTGATCCACACCGTGGCCGCCACCTGTGGCAGGAAGGTGGCCATGGCCAAGGCCACCTCCGCGCCTTTGGAAACGCCCACCACGCCCAGGCCGGGGCCTCGGACCTGAAGGAAGAGGAAATGGAGCCAGCTGGGATAATATACGGGGATAATACATTTACTGGGACATCCCTGGGGGCCAGGACAAGGGGGATATCCTCATGGGATACCGCCCAGTCCCTGGGACATAACCCCTGGTCACCTGGACATCCCACTCACCAGGATGAGGATGTCCCCAGGACAATCCCTGGTCACCCGGACGTCCTGCTCACCAGGTTGCCCCCAATCCCCAGTCCATCCTGGCTGACAGGTGCCTTTCTCCACACTCCAGGACTCACCTTGGGATGCCGGAGGAGCAGCTCAGCCGCTTCCTCGAAATATTCCAGGTCCAGCTGGGCCAGGACTCGGGGCAGGTCGTCGTAGGCGAAGAAGGCAAGGGCCAGCACGGCAAAGCCCCGGCTGGCCAAGAGCCCTGCCCGGAACTCAATCAGGCCCCCCGCACCCCCAAACAGGTCAATGACTCCGGGGAAGGGGCCTGGACCTGTGGGAAGACAGGGAGAATGCCAGGGATAGGGAGCCACCCATGCTGTCCTGCATCCCGGAGGTTCCATGGCTGGGCATCCCAGAGGGCATAAGGTCCAGTGTCCTGGGTGTCCCAAGATCCTAAGGTTTGATATCTCAAGGATCCTGAGGCTGAACAACCCAGGAATGCCAACCTTGGGCATTCCAGGGGTCCTGAGGTTTGCTAGTCCAGGGCTTCCAGGACTGGACAACCCAGGAATCTCATGGTTTAGCATCCCAGGGATCCCAGTGTTGTTTCCCACGGGTCCCAGTGTTTGGCATCTCCAGAATCCCAAGGCTCAGTATCAGTACCCAGAGCTCCCAAGGTCCAGTATCCCAAGGGAATACTGGTTGGGTATCCCAGGGGTCCTAAGGCTGGGCACCAAAGGGCTTCCAAGAACACACACCCTGCCAGTCCCTGGGTTTGATATCCCGAATTCCCTGCTGCCCAGTGCTCACCAGGAGGCAGGAACAGGGCGCCACGGACCCTTCCCTCGCGGATGGGCACCCGCTGCACTCCGGGGCCCACGTACCAGCGCTCGGCCTCGCAGGATGCCAGCGGCTGCTCCCGCGGATCCGTGCCCAGGCTGAGCCCGTCCCACACCTCCAGCCGCACGCGGAAGGGGCTGCCGGCCACATCCCGCTTCACCAGCCGCCGGAACAGCGTGTCGGGCTGCAGGAACCACAGGAGCCCCATGGGCCAGAGCCCGGAGTAGCTGCCCCCCAGGGCGGCGTGGAGCCCGGGATCCACCTCTCCCGCTCCATCAGCGCGGAAAAAGGCGCGGGATTGGAAGCACTCGCCCTGCTCGTCCTTCAGCCAGGCCCGGAGCGTGACCAGCTGGGATGGGGACAGTCCCCGCACACGGATCTGCACGGGCCGGTCGGCCAGCGAGGACTGCGGCGTCACCGTCACCTCCACCATGGTGCACCTGGGAATGGGAATCAGCCCGAGTGTCCCACAGGGATTGCCATGCCCAGGAGGGGAATGGTGGCAGGGGCCTGTCCCCAGGGATCCTCACAGGAGAACCCCAGGTTGGGGTTTGTGATCCAGATAGTTCTGCTAGCATCCTGCTATCCCATATACCCCCATCCCATCGTGGTCCCTGTCCCTTCTGTCCTGGTCCTTGTCCCCTCTTTCCCTGGCTCCCACCTTCCATGATTCCCCTCCTCTGCTTCCCTGTCCTCATCCCCTCCCTTCCTCACCCCCTCCCCACCCTCTGATCCCAACCCCTGCTCCGAAACTCACCCAGCAGCCGGGACACCCCTTTTCCCTGTGTCTCCCAGCCCCGCCATTCCCAGCCCCCACTGTCCCCCCTCCTTATCCTCCTCCTGCCCACCCTGGAGCCGGAGCAGGGTGGGGATCCAGGGGCTCGGAGCCCCCCGGTGCTGTGTGCACCCCGCTCCCGTCCTGTGCAGCACGGCAGGCTGGGAACTGGGATGTTGGCCCCGGTCCAGCCCTGGGAGGAGACTCGTGGTTCTCGTGGTCCTCCCACACCCGTGACAGCAGGAAATCGGCCCCCAAGGGCCCGAGCTTCCCCTTCTCTTACCCCGCTGGGCACAGCCTGGGCCGTGGGCTCTGCACAGGGAAAGGCTTGAGGATTCCTTGGAAATCATTAACCCGGGAATGGCGAGGGCAGAGCCCTCCTGCCCCATGACCCCGTGCCTGCCTGGCACCAGCCACACCCCGAAATTCCTGTCAGTCCCCACTTTCCCTGTGGCACCTCCCCACTCCTGCACACGGGTGGGACACACCTCGTTCCAATTCAGGGCCACTCCCAAAATGGCCACCCCAGCATGAAGCTCCAGGGCTCCATATTCCCATCCCAGGGCTCCATGCTGATTCCTGCAATTCCATTTTCCACCCAGTGCACCCCTTTGTCCCCCCATCCCAGCTCAGAGCCACATCCCTCCCCAGGAATGCAGAAAGGGGTGTCCATGGACCAAGAAAAATCAGGAATGTTAAGAAATCTACGTGGATTTCCAACTTCCAGGCCCTGCTAAATTCCCGGCGTTGCCCCCAGAGAAGGGTGTGTGACACCATGCCCCCTTCCTTGCTGACACGTTCTGGGGCTCATTCCCAACAGGAATTCCCTCCTTGGAGCAAGGAGAACTGCAAGAAACGAGGGGCCATGGCACACTCAAATCCTAGGAATGCCTTAGGGAAGGGCCCCAGCAGGAGCCCTCAATCCCCAGAGCCACTGGAGGCGGATCTGTCTCAGTTCCTTTTCATTTTTATAAGAACAAGGCAAATGTGGGAAAGCAAAGTTCTGTTCCAGCTTCCAGCACCGCCCGCATCCTGATTCCACAGGGGGAATCCCACAGTTGGTGCCTGTGGAAAGCACCCCCCCAGCTCTGTCCCGTCGTTTGTCCAACACTGAGGGTCCTGGCAGCAATTCCAGCCTGGCAAGCTGAGGAGAAGCCCCTGGGGAGGAGCAGGATCCCAAATCCTGCCTCATTCCGTGGCTGTGCTGCGCCTCACGGGCGTCTTCTGGAGCAGCGCCAGCGTGTCCCGCTTCTCCACCCGCCTCAGCTGCTTCTTCCTGGCCCTCTTCAGCTTCAGGGGGTTCCGGATCTGGGAAACGGGAAAGGAGAGGAGATCCCATGGAATCACAGGATGCTGGAATGCTTTGGGTTGGAAGGGACCCCAGGGATGATCCAGCTCCCCGCCTGGCCGTGGGCAGGGACACTTTCCAGTGGTGCAGGGTGCTCCAAGCCCTGTCCTGGAGCACTTCCAGGAATGGAGCAGAGTGTGGGAATGAGGCAGGATGGGCATGGAGGGCTCCCAGCCTCCCAGCACCTTCAGGATCTAGGAAGGGATTTATCCCAAAACTAACCCCATCCTCACCCACAGGTGAGGTCTTTGCCCCATCCACCCGAGCTCCCAGGTCTCTTCCCAATGGAAAAGCCACAAATTCCCCACATGGATCCCCACCAGTGCAGCATTTTCCTCACTCCATCACATCGCCCCATTATCCCTGAGTTCTGGTGCTCCCCAGCTTGGGAGAACACAGGGAACACGCTTCCAGCATGCCTGGCTTTACTGGGAATCTCCCAGTCATCCCAGGCTCCTCCAAAGACAAAGACAGGGAGAGGAACTGGAGCAAACTGGAGGCTGATCCATGGGGGCTGGAGGCTGTGGGGTGCTCCAGAGCTGTTCCCAGCTGGCACAGGGGACTCACCACTTGGACAATCTCGGCTTTCCGCTCGTTTTCCAGGCGCCGCTTCAGGTTCTCCTCCCGCCGCCGCTTCTTTTCCTGTGGGAGCAGCAACACAACATTCCCTGAGCATCCCTTCCCCTGGGATTAAACCCAAAGCCCAGCCAAGTGTGAAATCTGTCATTCCAGCAGCTTTTCCACCTCGGGTGAGGCTGGAATTGACCTGGGGGTTTATTCCGAGTCAGTGACTTGGGGCATGTGACCACCAGTCACATTTGGCACCAGGACAGGGAATTCTCCACCCCTTTCCCTGGGCTCTGCCACAGCTCTGAGGCCCGGGAAAAGGGCAGAGAATGGGATTGTGCTTGGGAAAGATGGGAATTCTGAGCTCCCGAGCCCCATTACCTCCTTCTCCCTCTGCTTGGCTTCCTCCAGCTGCCGTGCCAGATCCCGGACCAGCTTCCTCTCCTGCCTCTCCTTCATTTTCCGTGCCCAGGAGCTGCGGAGCGCCTTGTCCTGGATCATGTGGGAGAACCTGCGCGAGCACACGGGAGGCGCTGGATCCCCAAATAGCCGGGGATGCAGCCGGGGCCACTCCAGCTCCTCTCCAGAGTTCCATGAACCTCCGCCAAGCGCGGAGCATCCCACGGCATCCTCAGCATCCCCTCCAAGTCATCCCAGCCACCTCTGGATCCTTCCTAAAGCCCATGGATACCTCCGGAACCCCCTCACAAGGCCCAAACAACCCTGTCCCCCTCAAAATTCCCCCAGACCACATGACCCCCCCACAGAGCCCTTCTGGAGCCCAGAGTCCCCCAAGAACTGCCCCTCATTCCCCGCCTCCCTTCCCACCTCTTCTTCCCGGGATCCTTCCACACGCGTCCCGACTTGGGCTTGCCCCGGGGGATGGTGATCACCGCCTCCTGCCGCTTCTTGCCGCCTTTCCGCCGCCGCCGAGCCGCGGTCGGAGCCGGAGCCGCGGCGGCCCCGCTGGGCCCCTCGGGGGTCGCTCCCGGTGCCGGGGTCCCCCCGTTCTCCCCCTCCATGATCCACGCGGCCCCGCGGCGTCGCGGAGATGACGTCAGAGCGGCGATGGCCGCAGGAGCGCGAAGCCAGAGCGCCTCCCCGGCCGCCATCTTTGTATTGGGCAACATCCTCCGCGCACGGCGGCGGCCGCCATCTTTGTGTCAGGCGTGGCCGCCATGTTTGTATTGGGCAGCACCCTCCGTGCACACTGCGGTGGCCGCCATCTTTGTGCGGGGTACGGCCGCCCTCTTTGTGCCGGGCAGTTCCGCCCAGCACCGTGGGCGCCGGTACCGGGACCCCCCCGAACTGCCCCAAACACACTCAGGGCGAGTCCCCCCGCACCCCGAGTAACCCCCGGAGACACGGGCGGGCCGGGCTGAGGGAAAGGCCTTTATTGGGGAACGAACACGCTGAGGGCATCCCAGGGGGCTCCACGTGCGGGGCTGGGCCGTGGCTACAGCGCCTGGGGAAGCAAACACAGGGAAATCCAGGGAAATGTCCGGGAGGGACACGGGAGGAAAGGGTGGATCAGCATTCCCGGGATTTGCAGGATTGCCGCCTCCCTCACCAGCTGGGTGTACGTGTGCTGCCGGACCGTGTCGTATCCGAACGCCAGAACCGCCACGGCCACGCAGAATTCCAGGAGGCCGAGCAGCGCCAGGATGGAATCCAGGCCGTTGCTCAGCTTCTGCCAGGAGGAGGAGAACGGGAGTGTGAAAAATGAGTGTTTTGTGATTGGCTTTTCACAAATAATAAAATTAATATTATGTGTGTTGTGTTAGAAAGTTATGCTATAATAATTTTCTTAACTAGAGTGTTAAATATATGCAAAAAACGCCAATCACTTGTTTTTAAAATTTTAAAAGTTTAATAGTAATAAAATGATTATAAAAATAGTAATACAATTAGAGTAATAATCATTTGGACAATTTGAATTAGGACAATATGAGACAATGAAAACAAAGATTTATGGACGTCCGGGTATCTCTTTCTGGGCAGCATAAGCCTGAAAAAGGACCCACGTTAACAGATGATTAACCGTTCAAAACAATAACCTGTTGCATATTCATACACCTCATACGTGATGCACAACTTCCATTCAAACACAGGATTCTGTCTGGTCATCGTCAACTTCTTCCTCATAATCATGACGGCGTCATCCTGCCTGAGCGAGGCAGAGAGAAGTTAGTTTCTCCTGATAATGGAGCAATAACTTCTCTTTCTCTGAAAGATTTCGGTGTCCCGTGACTGCTATCTCAGTGTGAGTCCTTTCTTTAGAAAAAGAAGTATCTTACGTAGCACAGTTTCTATTTTAACATTATGTTATAACCTAAAACTATATTTACCACATTACTTAAGAGAATTAATACAGCATTATTATCTAACAGAACACATATAATATTCATTTTAATATTTGCAAAAAAGCCCATAATAAAATATGCATTTTTCACATATAGTTTTAGGTTACAACATAATGTTAAAATAGAAACTGTGCTATGTAAGATACCTCTTTTAAAAGAAAGGAATGAGGTAATCACACTGAGATAGCAGCCACGGGACACCGAAATCTTTCAGAGAAAAAGAATTTATTGCTCCCTTATCAGGAGAAACTAACTTCTTCCTGCCTCAAAGTTCTTCCTGCCTCACTCAGCTGTCAGGATTAAGAGGAAGAAGTTGACACTGACCGGACAGAATCCTTTATTTGAATGGAAGTTATGCACCACGTATGAGGTGTATGAATATGCAACAGGTTATTGCTTTTAGGGGTTAATCCTCTGTTAACGGGTGTCCCTTTTTGGGCTTATGTTGCCCAGAAAAAGGTACCTGGACCATCCATAACTCTTTGTTTTGATTGTCTTGTATTGTCCTAATCCTAATTTTCCAAATTTTATTACTGTAGTTATATGACTATTTTTATAACAATTTTATTACCATTAAACTTTTAAAATTCTAAAAACAAGTGACTGGCATTTTTCACAGGAATATCCTGGGATCCACCACCCAAACAGGACCTGGATCCTTGAGCACCCCACCCAGACTGGGATTCCCTCACAATCCCGGTGTCCTACCTTGCTCTCCATGTGGAAGCACCATTCCGGGCGGGTCCGGAAGGGCTCGGGTTTCCCGCAGCCGGGTGTGATCCGGGTGATGGCCATGCCATGGATCCCAATGGCCACCAGCGTGCCCAGGACAACGCCCACGCTGAGCACGCAGCAGGCCTTGACCTGCGGGGAGCACCCGGTGACACGGGCCCCGGGAAGGGCTGCTTCCCACAGGGATCATCCAACCGCGAGCACATATCTCCTGGAGAAGCCACCCAGTCCTGTCCCCCTCCTCCCACAGCGATTCCAAAGCCATGAGGGTCTCCTGAACCTTTTATCCCCCTCCTCCCACAGCGATTCCAAAGCCATGAGGGCCTCCTGGACCTTTCAATCCCCTCACCCCACAGCGATTCCAAAGACCATGAGGGTCTCCTTGGACCTTTTACCCCTGGAATCCCACAGTGATTCCAAAGACCATGAGGGTCTCCTTGGACCTTTCATCCCTGGAATCCACAGTGATTCCAAAGCCATGAGGGCCTCCTTGGACCTTTTATCCTCCTCATCCCACAGTGATTCCAAAGCCATGAGGGCCCCTGAACCTTTCATCCCCCTCACAATGATCCTGACCCCGATCCTAGCTCTGTGTGAGAGATCTGGGCACTTCCCAAGGGGGAGACTGGCCTGTGGATCCTTTGGAATGAATCCAGGCTGTGGAAGGGTCCTGGCAGGTGCTGGAAAGGACATAAGGAATGGGAGGACACCTTGTCCCTCCCAACCTGGATCTTACCAGCGCAGGGCTGTCTCTCCTTTCACTTTCCACCAGCAACGAGCCTGAGACCAGGAGCTACTTGGAAAACAGTGGGAATTGGTGTCAGCAGCAAGGCACCCTTCCCTGGCACCCTTCCTGGAGGGAACTGGGGTTCAGGGATGCACAAACACCTCAGAATGTGGGGGAAAATGGTTATTGGATATTGTCCCCAGTTCACCAGGATTCCCTGAGATTCCCGTGTCCTTGTCCCAACTTACCAGGATCCCCAGCCAGAAGAGGACCCCGCTGGCCACAGGGAGGGAAGGGTTCCTGTGCTCCGACAGTGTCAGGATGATCCCAAAGCAGATGTGGGCAATTCCAGTGAAGATGTGGATGGTCTGGGGAAGGATGACGGAGATGGATCCCAATCCCGTTACTGTGAGGCACATCCCAGCCCAATCCCATGTCACAGTGCTGGGAAGGGACTGGAAGAGGCACCTGTCCCAACATCCCCTCCACCCAGCCAGGGAGAACATCCAGCAGGACAATCCCTGCGGATCCTCAGTCCTGCTGGGCCCCTGGAAGGCCGTGTCTCACCCCCAACACCTTGGGATGAGCCCTGCGGAAGCCTTGTGTTTGGAATGAGGTCCTGGCAGGTGCCCGGGAGCCTGAGGCCAGCTGGGCTGCCCGGGGATCCGTGGCCGGGATCACCTCCGTGATGATCCTCACGCTGCCCGCGTCCGTCACCGTGGTGGCCGCCATGGCCTGGGAACCAGCCCAGGGGGCTGCAGGAGCTCCCAGGTGCCTTCCTCCTCCTCTTCCTCCTCACCGTAGTCCCTTTGCTGCCCAAAATCCCCGGTAGGTGCTGGCCAGGCAGGGACACGCTCCCGCTGCCCTTTGCTCCCTGCGGGAAGCTCGCTCAGGGAATTCTCGTCAGGCCCCTCTTGCTCAACGAGGCGGCTTTGCCAGCAGAGGCTCCCAAAATCCTGCACGGGAAGAGGGAGGGAGGGACAGGGAAGGGTTGGATACTTTTCCCTCAGGATGCTCCAAGACCCCTTTTCCATACCAAATTGTGGATGCTTTGCTTGGGAATTGCTCCTGCAATTAGCTTGGTACCTAACGAGGTGTTGGA
Source organism: Zonotrichia leucophrys gambelii (assembly GCF_028769735.1). NCBI lineage: Eukaryota > Metazoa > Chordata > Aves > Passeriformes > Passerellidae > Zonotrichia > Zonotrichia leucophrys. Next base: position 48,755,624 of record NC_088175.1, read on the forward strand.
TAACCTAACCCTGCCACTTCCTAGGAAAATTCACATTGAGACAGGGAACTTTATAAACCCTGTTGTAAAGGAAGCTTCTTTGATGTGGGATCTCAGGATTTGAGTCTTGGGATGCAGGGCCCCCGAGACCACCCTTGGGGGGCTCGGGAGTCTTGGAATGTTGCCAGAAGTGTCTAGTGGCAGGACTTTAACCCTGCGCAGGAGACGACAAGGATGAGGGCTTCACAGGGTGAAGGGTGAAAAGATTAGCTAATTAGAGAGTGAGACACAAAGTTTAGGATTTATGTACAGGGGGGTTTAGAGGAGTAAGATGGAGGAATTGGGGTGTGTCCTGTCCTTCTTCTTCTTCCTCTTCTCCTCCGTCTTCTTTGGCCACGGTGGCACCTTTCTATTGGTTATTACTAAGAGTACACCGAGTTATAAGAATAGATGGTATTGAGGAAAAATGATAAATATTGTACACGTCACAATGGGTATAAAGATAGGTGCCTGCCCCGGAGGGCAGAGACAGTGTGCCCATGGCTGACTGCTGTGCAGATCTCTGTTCAGCTGAAAGAACATCTTTTAGATAAACAATTAATAAACATAAAACCAGAAAGAAGAACTGAAGCCTCTTCTCGTCTTTCGATACGCGGGCTGCCCCAAGGCCACCCAGGGCCTTTCCAGGCCCCTCAAACAGCCGAGATAAACCGGACACTTTATTGCCTTTTTTGGGAATTCTCCCTCCTCCATCCCAGTGGGTTTGTCCCCAGTGAGGACATGCAGGAGGGATTCAGGGATCTCTGTCCATCTCCATTGGGAGTGAGAGGGAAAGGAGATGCTGTTATTTGTGATGGGAAATGGGAGCTCAGGCTGGGAATGGAGCCACCACACACGGTGAGGGGATCCCGAGGGATTCAGAGGCCCCTTCCTGCCTCCATCCTTTCCTCCTCCCAGAAAACAGCCATGTCCTTTTCTCCAGGAGCATTGGGATACCCCATGCCGACCTGGAGGACCCTGCGGGTTTCCTGGATGTCTGATGTGTGCAGGGTAGGGATTTCTTGGTGGAACGGGAATTTTTAGGTCCAGGATTCTGGCATCACCCCAACACCTCTCTCTCTGCCTGGGAAAGGACAGGACCCTCCAGCTGACGATTTCAGGAGCAGGTGGAGCAACTTCTGGAAGTTTTTTCCTTCTCTCTGGCTCTAGAGGGAGCTGAGAGGCCGCGTTTGGAATCACTGCGCTTCCAGAGCTCAGGAGCGGCTTCCAGCCTTGGAGCCGGCTTAGAACAACCGGGGCTATGAGAGGTGTCCCTGCCCATGGCAGAGGGGTGGAACTGGATGATCCTTAAGGTTCCTTCCATCCCAAACCATTCCAGCATTCTGCACCCTCCCCACGCTCCCACACACCAGGGAACGGGACACCCCCTCCAAACCGGCCCGAATCACATCCCAAATAAGAGCTGGAAGAACAGACCTGGAGAGCAAAGAGCAGCAGCTCACGCCTCCATCCCAGCTCCAATGGCGTTCCTCCATCCCACCCATGACCTTCCTCCATCCTGCATCCCTGATGGAAGCGTGCACTTGGCCTTGTAAAGGGCTGCATCTGGCAGCACGACTTTCCAGGAAAAACATGGACATGGATGAGATTCAGCCTCTTCATCACATTCCTGATGCCTCAGAGCCTTTAATTCCTGCTGGTGCCTCATCCCTCTCAACACTCCAATGCTAACAATCCCAGGGATCTCGTTCCAGCCCCAGGAAGGAACACTTGAGCCCCCGTGGAAATTCTGGGATCCCCTCTTTAGCCTTTAGGCAGCCAGGGTATCCTCCGCCATTATCCACGGCTCACATTCCCAGCCAAAACCACCCTGCACGGTGGATTTCCTCCCAAATCCGCCTTTCCAGATTCCTACAGCATTCCTCAAGTTCCAGCCTTGCAGCCAGTAACAGCCATGACTGCCCTCAGCCCCCCAAACCCCACTTTCCAAGCGGGTGATCCATGGAAAAAGCGCTTTCCCCATTCCTAAATAAACCCAGGGCCAGCTGGGGATGGCAGGAGCCCAAGGTAGGATGTCAGGATTTGTTTTGGAAGCGGATTCCAGAGGAGGTGAAGCTTTGAAACAGATGCAGGGGAGCAGCAGGGCCGGGTGGTGGAGCTTTCCAACCTTTTCTCTGCAGGAATTTTTGGCTTTGTGGATGTATTAAACACATTTCTTGGATTTTAATGTTCATTTTCCTATTTTCTAGGGCAAGTTTTGGATGGGGGAAGCCTGACTGGATGCTCAGGGGGGATCAACGAGACCCTCCCAAATTCCCTCCCACCAGCACAGGACAAAATTTATGAGCCTGGTGGAACCAAAATTCTTTTTCCAACCCCAAAATCCGTGAGTTTTTTTCCAAAGAAAATAGATTACGATGGAGAAAAGCTCTCCAAAGAAACTTGCTGCTTCCTGGGACTAACTTTATATCCCCATAAAAATACCAAAAGTCAACATTTTGCTTTGCTTCCAGGTGTTTCTGCTTCCCCTAGGGCTCTTTCCATACTGATTCCAGAAGGAAAGTCATGTTTTCTGGGAAAGGTTTCAGGGTTTTTTGCTTTAAACATCCCAATATCCATCCTGGATTAGGGAATCTGGAACAGGGAGCAGGCAGGAGGTTGGGGGGGCATTGCTGCCTGCTGGGGTGATCCGTACCTGGCATTTGGGACATGGCGACATTGCTCCCAAACCCTGTCCCAGATGTGTCCATCAACCCCTGCATGTGACGTTCCAGCCTTTGATCCGCTCATTGCCAGGAAAACTCCTGAGCCTGCAGAAAAGTTCCAGAAAACTTCTCCAAGGCTTCACCAGTGTCAACTTCCACTGGCAGTCCTGGAATGGGACCTTAAACACTTCCAGTGATGGGGCAGCCACAGCTCCCCTGGGAAATACATTCCACCACCTTCACAGGCAAGAATTTCTTCCCAATATCCCATCTAAACCAACCCCATGGCAGTGGGAAGACATTCCCCCCCCTTGTCCTGGCACTCCAGGCTCTTCTAAAGTCCCTCTCCAGCTCTCTTGGGGCACCTTTAGGTGCTGGAAGAGTTGCCAAGGTCTCCCTGGATCCTTCTCTTCCCAAGGGGAAGAGCCTTTGGGACACGTCACTCCATGTCACAGTTCCCCTTTCCAGCTCCTCCAAGGGTTTTGGTTTTCCTTAGGGATCACCCACAGCAGGGACACAAAACTCTGTGGTGTCCCTGTCACCTGCTATTCCCAGCTCCTGGAAGTTTCCACTCCCCCTGGATCTGCAAATTCCCACCTACAAATAAAAATATATTTGAAACCCCCACATTCCCATAGAACCTTAAACACTTTTCCCAGCATCTTTTTGGGAAAGCTACATCTAAACACTGGGATACTCCAGGAAAACAGACCCTGATGCTGGTGGAAGAGGAGGAAGCCTCTTTCCCAGGAAACCACCACACTGGGAAAACACAGATGGAAGGTGGAATGGCTCCGTGCTGGTCCCGGTGGAGCCAGGAGAGGTCGGGATGCTCTGGAGCCGCAGGTGAGCAGCCGGGGCTGTAATGGGCTGTGGCCACGGGCTGAGCACAGGCAGCCTGTTCATCCTGCTCCCCAAATCCCTGGGGCTTTTCCTACTGATCAGGCTCATTATTTTTTCAGAGCCGGGAACAGAAATAACTGACAGGGAGTGAATAATCCATGAGGCTTTGGCTGAGCAGCCGGAGCATTGTCAGGGAGCGTGGAAAGGAGAAGGAAAACACTGAAATCACCCCAAAACCTAAGGGAACGTTCAAGGAGGAGGTCACTGATCCCACTCTGGCGCTGGAGGGGAAGTTTGGGATGGATCCTGTGTCCAGAAATTAAGAGGATCTCCCCCAGAGCACTGGGAACTCACCAGAATGTTCCCACCCCTTGGAAAATCAGCATTGGTGTCTCTTTCCTCACCTTCATCCCACCTTTCCATGAACTTGGGATGCTCCTTAGATACCTCGATGCTGCTGGATGCTCATCCCCACCTCATTAAACCCACCAGCATTCCCACAGATGCTGGACAATCAAGGGCGGAGCCATAAATGAGCTTGTCAGGAGCTGACAAACCTGCTCCTGTTCAAAATTATCCCAGAGCCCTGAAAATAAAGAATTTTTTAGGAATTGCCGCACGGCTAAGGGTTGGAAGCACCCCTCAGCCCCACTCCCGCCGCCCAGGATGGTGGGAGCAGGGAGCACACGACACCGGTGTCCCCGTGTCACCTCCCGGAGCAGCTCCAGCCCCGGGGCAGCTTCTCCGGTGGCGGCGGCAGGACCGGGCTGGGATGCGCTGTGCTGGCGTCACCGGCACCGCCGCCGGCTGCTCCAGCCGCGCTAAATATAGCGGGACCGAGCTGGAACGGGGGGGTGAGGGGGTCTGGCGAGCAGAATTCCCCCCGGGAGACAAGGTACCCTGGTTTGGAGGGTGGAATTCCAGCAGGAGAGGGGATTAGAGGGGCAGAATTCCCCTCAGGTGAGCGGGAATGGAGGGGTTTACGGGGACAGAATTCCCTCAGAATCAGGTAGCGGGGTTCAGGAGGATGGAATTTCATCAAGAGAGGGGTTTTGAGGGGCAGAATTCTCCCAGGAGAGGGATTTTGAGGGGCAGAATTCCCCCAGGAGAGGGGATTAGAGGGGCAGAATTCCCAGGAGAGCAGATACTGAGGGGTTTATGGGGACAGAATTCCCTTAGAATCAGGTACTGGGGTTTAGGAGGACGGAATTCTCTCAGGAGAGGGGTTTTGAGGGGCAGAATTCCCTCTGGAGAGGGGATTAGAGAGGCAGAATTCCCTCTGGAGAGGGGGTTTGAAGGGCAGAATTCCCTCGGGAGAGCAGGAACAGAAGGGTTTTGAGGGACAGAATTCCTTCAGATGAGCAGGTACTGAGGGATTTATGTGGACAGAATTCCCACAGAATGAGGTACAGGGTTTTAGGAGGATGGAATTCCCCCAGGAGAGGGACTTGGAGGGGCAGAATTCCAGCAGGAGAGGGGCTTTGAGGGGAAGAATCCCCTCAGGTGAGCAGGTACTGAGGGATTTATGGGGACAGAACTCCCTCAGAATCAGGTACTGGGGTTCAGGACGATGGAATTCCCCCAGGAGAGGGGGTTTGAAGAGCAGAATTCCCTCTGGAGAGGGGGTTTGAAGGGCAGAATTCCCTCTGGAGAGCAGGAACAGAGGGGTTTTGAGGGGCAGAATTCCCTGAGATGAGCAGGTACTGAGGGATTTATGTGGACAGAACTCCCACAGAATGAGGTACAGGGTTTTAGGAGGATGGAATTCCCCTAGGAGAGGGGTTTTGAGGGGCAGAATTCCCTTGGGAGAGCAGGCACCAGGAATTTAGAGGAGCAAAGCTCCGCTGGGAGCAGAGGCCGGTGGTTTAGGGGAGCAGAATTCCCCTCAAGGAAAGCCAGCAAGTACCAGGAGTTCAGGAGGACAGAATTCCCTCAGGAGAAAGCAAGTATCCCTAGATTAGGCAGGATGAGCCTCTTTCCTGAGGAGCAGCAGCTCTGTGAGGGGAAAGGGTAGCTCCCACACTGAAAATTCCCAAATTCAGGAGACACAAGCCCGGAGAGAGCGTTTATTCCCAAGAGAAGATGAAGCCAACAGGGGACGAGCCGAGGTAGATGCTCCGGTGACCCGCCCGGCTCCCAGCACGCATCGGGGTCACTCCAAACCACCAGGAATTCCTGAACCCCAACACGAGTGAACCCCAGCATCCCACCAGGGATTTACAGGCAGGAATTGCCCAAGATTTCCCCCCTTGAAGAAGCCCCTTCCCACAGCAGCCAGCATTGGAGCCCCTCAGGCCAGGCCCAGGGACAGAGGGGCAGGGAATTTGGGGGTGTCCCTGGCTTTTGGGGGGGACCAGCACTTCCCAGCCAGCAGCACAGTGGGAGGAGGATGCTGTAGCCCTGGGATTTAGGAGCGATGGAGGCAGGATCCCATTCCAACATCCTCCGTGTCAGACTTCAGGAGCAGCCAGCTGCAAAGAGACCAGCAGGTGTTTTGGGAAGGGGGCAGGATTTGGGGGGACTCACCACCCATGGGGGTTTGGGATCTCCTCCCCATTCCCAGAGCAGAGGGATGGATGCTCTGGGATGCTCCCTGGGGATTGGGGTGGGATGTTTTCCCAGGGAGGGGACAGTGATGGCAGCAAGATGGGGACTGTCATCCCAGGAGCCATCCCAATGCTGATTCCCACCCCTTTATCCAGGCTATTCCCTGGATTACCTCGCTGTAGCTGGGAGGCTGAGGCAGCTCTGCCGGTGGCACAGCCAGATCCACACGGGTGGCACTGGGGACGATCAGCATGGCCTGGGAAACACCAGGATTATGGGAAACTCTGGGATCATGGGATGCAGCTTTTGGGACCCATCCCTGGCACCCCCTCAGCTTACCTCGTTGGAGCTGAGGCGGGTGGCCCGGCACCAGAAGTTGGCGGTGGCCACGGCGATGCAGAATTCCAGGATGGTGAAGATGAGCAGCACGATGGAAATCCCATTCCCTGCGAGCTCCAGGATGGGGAAAACCCTATCAGTCTCCCCATCCCCAGCAGTGCCCAGAAGGATGAATTCCACACAGTGCCTCCCCCTTCCCCTCCCTGTGCATGCCCAGCTCCAAGGTCTCGCTCCAAGCCCTCCATGCCGCCGTTTTTACGGCTCGTGGATGCTTCCAGGGGTGACTCATCTCCCGAGGTACCAGCCGAAAATAGGTCGCGCCAGCAGAGGAGAAACTGCCACCCCAACAGGGATTTGGGAAAGGACACCACACCCCTGGAGGGCTGGAGAAAAGGCCCCAGGGGAATTCCCAGGGGCAGGAATTGCGGCAAGTGGGATTTTACCAGGATGAGATAGCTGCAGGAGTTGAGGCTGGAGCGGTAGAGCCCGTTGAGGTTGAGGTCCACGATGAAGGCCACGATTCCCAGGAGAGCGAAGATGGCACTGATGACGTTCATGGTCTGGCTGCCCTTCACCTGTGGGCACCCAGGGGGTTTGGGGGGGGTGGCAGACTCCCCTAAAACCCCAGAGGGACACTCCACCCACCCCACGGGATCACTCCCGGTGTGCTCCCGGGAAAACTCACCGCGCATTCCGTGGGACTCTTCTCGGCGCCGATGGAGAGGCACCCGGAGATGATGAACTGCAGCAGGAGACATGGGCTCAGCTGGCACGGAGGGCACCCCAGGCACCCCAAACCTGCCCACAGGTGGCACTGACTGGGCACAGGGACACAGTGACCCCCCTGCCCTTGTTCTCCAGCTGCCAAATCCTCGGGAGCCGCAGGTGCATCATTCCCGGTGGGCATCCCTTCCAACGGGTGTCCCACCTGCTGCCATCCCCCCAGCAGGATTCCCTTCCTTGTGGGCATCGTTCCCTGGTGAGATTCCCTTCCCGGTGGGCATCCCACCCCCCCAGGCATTCTTTTCCCGGTGGGAATCCCTTCCCAGCCCCCTGGCACTCACCGACACGCCGCCCAGGAAAGGGATCTCTCCGATGACGAAGACAGAGGTGTAGACATTGGTGAGTGTGGTCAGGACAATCCCGAAGCCGATGTGCAGGAATCCCATCATAATCTGGATGGTCTGGAAGAGCGGGGTGGGTGGGAATGGGGTCAACTCAACCCCCCCTGCCCACAGAGCCACCCTGGGGATGGGGAATGCCTTAATCCCTGCGCCTCTCCAAAGACACAGCACCCCCCGAGGGATCAGCAGGAACCCCCCGGAAGGGACTGAGGGGGGATTTTCCAAGCGTTTCTCCCCCCGACCCCCCCAAACTCACCCCCATGACGCGGTTCTTGCCCTTGGGCAGGGTCTCGGCCGTGTACATGACGGCGCGGCTGCCCAGCCGGAGGCTCCCCATGCCCTGCATGAGGAGAGCGGGGGGCACCGGGACCCCCCGGAGCAGCCCCGCTCCCCACCGGGGCCGCCCCCGCCCCACCCCGCCACAGCCCGCGCCCATTGGCTGAGCACCGTGACGTCAGAGGCTGCGGCATCCTCCCCCGGGGCACCGCCCAGCCCACGGGGGACACGGGGGGATGGAGGGGACAGCGGGGACAGCCCCCCAAAACCCGGGGAGGGCCGGGAAGTGGGGCTGCGTGGGGTGGGAAGATGCTCCGTGGGGCGGGAAGATGCTCCGTGGGGTTCCCAGGCTCCGTGGGGCAATTCCCAGTGTTCCCCCCTACTCCGGGCAGGGCTCCAGGACACCGTGTTCCCCCCGCCGGGAGGAGCTGCTCATCCCAAACCCTCACTCGAGGGAGTTAAGGAAATCGGGGTGCCAGCCCTCCCTCGAAAGCCCCCACTCCCCAAGCATCGTGTCCCCCCTCATTCCAGCTCCACGCCGTGTTTACAGGAGCGCAGAAAGGGGGAAAAAAATAAAAAATAAAAAAAAGGAGAAAAAAAAACGAGAAGAAAAAAAAAAAAAAAAAGAAAAAAAAATCAAAACCACCCCGCAGCGAATTCCTGGAAGAAAAATCCATCAAGGGCCATTAGGCTCCTGCGGCTCCTCCCCGCAGAGCGGGGGCACGGGCGGGGGCAGGGGCGGCACCAGGACGGAGCTGGGCACTGCCCAGGCGTGATTTCCTGATTTCCCCTGCATCTCCTTCCCCAGGAAGGGGTGGGCCTGAATATCTCGGACCCCTGCTGCAGGAGGGGAGGAGTAAAGGGGGTCCCCCACACTTTCCCCCCAAACTGTCTTCATTCCCCATTTTTAGGGCATCCAGCCCCGAGGAGAAGGAGCGAAGAGCTCCAGGCAGAGCATTAAACCTGAAATCAGAGAATAATGGAACATCCTGGGAATGAGAGGGACACACAATAGCACCCTGCACCCCGAAATTCATGGAGGACACCCCTGTACCCCATCCTGATCCAGACAACACCACACCCCCTGCTTGGAATCCCATCATGGGGCTCACAGGGAGGCTCAGAGCTGCGGATCCTGAGAGGAATCTGGGAGTCTGGGAGGGATCCCCATTTCCCTGGAGCAGGAACATTCCACAGGCAGGGAGAAGGGCCTGCTGCCACAGCCAGGGGCCCTCTGGCCAAGTGCAGGACATTCCTGTGCTGGATGCTGTGGCAAGAAGCGGAATTGGAGCTGGCGGTGTCACCCAGCTCAGAGCAGGGTGACAGAGCTGAGAGAGTCCCCTCACTGCCACTCTACACCCATCAGGGACACACACAGTGTCCCCATTCCTCACCTGCAGGGCAGTCCCCATCCCTGTCACATCCCTGCCAGCACAGACCCCAGGACAGCAGTCAGCACTGAGAGCCACCTGTGGCCACTGGTGACAGAGACTGGCACGGCGAGCACACACAGGGCTGTGACAGGAATTTGGGGACCCCCATGATCCTTCTCCCTAGGGAGGGCAGCCAGGTTCCCCCAAACACCCCCTCACCCAGAGCACCCCATGCAGTGCCAGGGCTGCAGGGAACAGCACAAAGCACATTCCCCTGGGATCCTCCATGGGGATGGGAATGGAAAACCAGCCCCAGCAATGGCTTTAACAGCTGGGAGGAGGGTGCTGGCCACAGGGCAAGCTGGGTGGGACAGGCCTGTCCCTTGCACCTACCTGGGGCTCATTTCCAGAGTGTCCCAGGGATTTGACCCTGAACACTCATCCCACCTTTCCCAGCAGGAGACATGGAAAGTCCGTGAGGAGAGCAAGCCCTGCTCAGCAGCAACCCATGTGTGATCCTCAGCATTCCCATCCTGAATCCAAAGCCAGCTACTGGGAAGGAAGGAACCCTCTTGTGACAGTGAGATGGCCACACAGAGTATACCACACAATTTCAGTGGGCTTCAACCCACACAGAGCAACACCTTTCGCCGCAGAAGGCTGCAGGCATCTGCTCTCCCTGGTCCTTAGCCCAGCCTTTTATCTCCTCCTCTTGATGCCCTGCACCTGTGTGCCCTCTGCTCCCTTTGGGGTTGCTCAGTGCCTTGGGCACTCCGTGGCTCATTGCAGTCAGTGCTGCTCACAGCTGTGCCATTGGGGATGAGGCTGGGCCCAGCCCCACTCCCAATCACCACAAACTGTGTGGGCCTACCCCCCACCCCAGCCCAAACTCGGTGCTGTGGGGAAATGCGGATTTATTTATAACAGAGCATCCTCAGGAGCATCTGAGCTGCCAGCAGGGGCCTCATCCTGCCTGTGGGAGCCCCCTGGAGGTGGGGGAACTCCAGCTCCCGTTGCCTCTGGAGGATCTTCTCCGACTCGGAGCGGCTGTGCCGCCCTGCAGCGCTGCGGGCCGGGCTCCAGGGCCGCCGGGCCGCTTCCTGCTGTGCCGCCTGCCGCTGGGAGCTCCTCACGGGGGCAGGCCGCGCTCCCAGCTTCACTTCCAGGCTCTTCTTGGCCACGTGCATCCTCAGGGCCGAGCGGGCCCCGCTGATGTCCGCGGAGGCAGCCGAGCTGCAGGACCTGTCCGAGGCCTCCTCGGCGTCCGGGCTCTGGCAGCTCCCGCCGGGGCTCTCGGAGCCGGGCAGGCTCTCGGAGGAAGGGGATGACGCTTCCCCCTGCCCCAGCCGCTCCTGGGACCGCCGCACTGCCTGGGGCTGCGCTCTCAGCTTCACTTCCAGGCTCTTCCTGGCCACGTGCATCCTCAGGGCCGAGCGGCTGCTCCTCATGCCCGCGGCTTTGAGGGAGCAACCCGATGTGTCCACGGCGCCTTCTCCAGCCGGGCCGTGGGAAGGATGGAGGCTCCCGGAGGAGCTGCGGGAGGCGCAGCAGGGCAGGCGGCCTTGCTCCAGCAGCTGCTCCAGATCCTCCCACGACAGCTGCCACATCTCCGCGTCCCGCGGGAAGGACACCTCGGGCCACAGCGGCGTCACCAGGTCCTGCAGCTCCCGCGCCGCTGTCGCGCAGGGGGTGCAGCAGGGGCCGCAGCCGCAAGGGATGTACAGGGGGCTCTGCGGGGCAGCCGGGCCGTGCGCCGGGGGCTCCTCAGCCCGGGGGGCACCGGGAGCCCCCGGGGCCGCTCGGCAGCACCGCGACGCCCCGGCCCGGCTCCCGAGGCGCTTCCGCGCCTTCCAAATGCGGGCGGCCAGCAGGACGGCCGTACTGGCCACCAGCAGGACGAGCGAGGGGAGCAGGAAACTCATGGCTTCATCCGTGTCCCATCGTGGCCGCACTGGGAGCCAGGGGTGGTGGCACGTGTCCTGTAGAGACACCGTGCTGATGTCACAGTGCAGCGGGGGGGACACCTGTGTGACATCACAGCCACGCCTCGCCCCAGCGCTCACCCCTTTTGTGACGTCACGGCCGCAGATCGCCCATCCCGAATCCAAACCCAGCGCCGTGCCAGCTGCTGGGAAGAATATGAAACCTATCCCCATACACCCAGCACACCAGCTCAGCACAAGGGCTAGGAGCACATCCAGGCCACTTCCAGCACCTCCCTCGGGACCCTCGGGGGTGTGCCCCGCCGGCGACCCCCGCCTGGTACGGGGCTGGGAACGGGATGCGCCGCGTTTCCATGCGGAACTAATGTTCCCGCCGCGTTTCCCGGGCGGACGGCGGGCGGGGCGTGTTTGAGGACGGATCAATGGCGGCGCCCTTGCGGCACTTCCGGCGTGTCCCGGCGATGTGGCGATGGCGGCTCCCGGGGCTGCTCCGGGCCGGGGGAGGTCAGAGGAGCTTGGCCGCGCTCCGAGGGGCCGCCTGTGCCTTGTAGGGGGTTCAGAGGCCGGGGGGACCTTCCTGGGCGCCTGAGGCTGGCGGGGGGGCTCAGGCGGGACGTGGAAGGGCTGACACCGGGGAGGTACTGAGGGCTTGGTGGCACTCCCGGCTGGGCTGTGGTGGCTTGAGAGCGGGAAGGAGAGGCCCCGCAGGGTCCCCCCTCTCCTCCTGCCCCTGCCCGAGACCCCCCGCTCTGTCCCGCAGGTCCCGGCGGCGTCGCGGTTCCCCGGGCGGGGCTGAAGAAGTGGAGGCTGCCCCCGGATTACAGCGGTGAGGGGGACGGACGGCGGGAGATCCCCGCAAGGGGAGGCGGGGCCACTCCCCGGTGTGTTCCCGGAGATCCCGGGGATGCTGATCCTGCTGTTCCCCGGCAGGGATCACCATCCCCGACAAGCCGAAGCTGAAGTTCATAGACAAGGTGCCGGCCGTGCCCAAGGTCCGGCGGGAGCCGCGGCGGCTCCGTGACATCCGCGGCCCGTCCCAGGTGGCCACCGACTTCACGCAGGGGCAGTACGGGATCCTGGTGAGCGGGAACAGGCACGGAACGGAGCGGGGGGTGCGTTCCAGAGGCCGGGATTGCGTGTCGCTGAGCTGTTGCACCGTGTCCCCCCACAGGCTTTGGGCGGGGGGTACCTGCACTGGGGCCACTTCGAGATGATCCGCCTGACCATCGGGCGCAGCATCGACCCCAAATCCATGTTCGCCGTGTGGCGAGTGCCCGCCCCCTACAAGTCGGTGACGAAGAAGAGCCTGGGGCACCGCATGGGCGGCGGGAAGGGCCCCATCGACCGCTACGTGACGGCGGTGAAGACCGGCCGGCTGGTGGTGGAGGTGGGCGGGCACTGCGAGTTCGGGGAGGTGCGGCCCTTCCTCGACCGGGTGGCGCAGAAATTGCCCTTCCCGGCCGTGGCCGTCAGCCGGGAGAGCCTCCAGGAGATGCGGCGGGAGGAGGAGCAGAGGAGGCTGGACAACCAAAACCCCTGGACTTTCGAGCGGGTGGTGACCTCCAATATGCTGGGCATGAGGAAGTACCTGAGCCCCTACGACCTGAAGCTCAAGGGACGATACTGGGGCAAGTTTTTCCTGAAGCACAGGGTGTGAGGAGGGGCTGGATGGGATTCCTTTTGGGATTAAACGTTTCCACAAGAGCCTGGAGTGGGTTTTGGAGCTGGGAACGCAGGGGCTGGGGGATAAATGGATTGGGGTTTGAACAACATGGCTCTCTATCCTGAAGTGGATTTTAGGGCTGGGAGCATCCTGAGGCATCCATGGATCAGGGTTTGGGGGATGAGGATCTTTATCCCAATATAGGGTTTGGAGCTGGAAGCGTGGAGCTGTTTGGGGGATAAATGGATTGGGGTTTGAAGCACGAGGCCCTCTATCCTGAAGTGGAATTTAGGGCTGGGAGCATCCTGAGGGACCCATGGATCAGGGTTTGAAGCACGAGGCTGTCTATCCTGAAGTGGATTTTAGGGCTGGGATCATCCTGAGGGACCCATGGATCAGGTCACAGCCGGGAGGCAGAGTGTGGGTGAGCTCTTTATTGAGGAGGAAGGCTCCAGCATGGGTGGCTGCACATCCAAGGAGCTCCAAGCACAGGGAGAGGCTCCTCCGGCCACCCCGGCAAGGCAGAGCTCTGTGTCCCCCCCCCCACGAGGGACACGGCCCCTCCGGCCGCTCTGTGCCACCAAGAGGGGCTGCTTGTCACAGCGGCCACCGACTGTCACCCGAGAGGAGGAGGAGGGGGGTGTGGGAGGGCAGCAGGTAGCGCAGAGGATGGGCTTCACTCCTCCAGGGACACGTGGGATGTCCTCGGGGATCGGGGCTGGGCCGGGGTCTCTCCCGTGGATCATCCGGGCAGGGGGGCAGGAGGGGGAAAGGCCACCTGTGACAGGGAGGAGGGTGAGGTGACATTCAGGAAGTGGACAGTGCATCCCCAGGTGAATCCAACCCTGGCGAGGCGTGAACCCATTCCCTGGGATTGAGGGGTGCCAGGAACCCCCCGTGCCACCCCCAGCCCCGTCCCTGTCACCTGGAGGGCAGCGGGTGGGGGGCTCAGGCGAAGATGCTCCCGATGCTGGATGCCAGGATGATGGCAAGGATGATGCAGCACAACATGATCATGATCTTCTTCTGCTCGGGGAGACAGGGAATGTGAGGCAGGGACACGGCTGGGGAGGGGACAGGGACAGGGAACGGGCTGGGGAGGGGGACAGGGGATAAGGATGGAGCTGGGGAGGACGGCAAGAAATGGGGTGGGGGACAACAAGGATATGGGCTGGGCAGTGGGGAGAAAGGGCAGAGACAGGGTAAAGGACAAGGACAGGGGCTGGGGAGGGTGCAGGGCAGGTGTGAGCTGGTTCTCTGTGGCACAGGGAGGTGACAGTGCCAGCGTGCCCTGGGACAGGTGACCAAACACCGTGACTTACCCAAAAACTTGGTGGGGTGGGGGGACGACAGTGTGGCCAGGGCTCGGAGCTGGGGGTGTCCCCAGCCCCGCGCCTCCTCCTCGTGTCCTACAGCACCGGGAAGCGGGGCCGGTGCAGCCCCCAGGTCCCCGGGCACCGGGAGCCGAGCCGGGCCGGGCCGGGCTTTGGGTGCTCCTGCAGCCAGCACGGAGAGGAGGCGCAGGGCGGGATCGGCGGGATTTTATTACAGCGGGAGTTAAATATCCATGATAACACATCCTCCCGCCAAACATCAAAGCCAAGAGGGGGCGGGGACCCCGACAGCTCCGTCTGTCACAGCGCGGTGACAACAAACCACGCTGGTGCCACCAAACCCCGTGTCCTGTCCCTATTCCCGCCCTCATTCCACCGGGATGCCCGCGCGGGTGAGCGTCCGGCTCTCGGATTTGTGTCCTTGTCACCCCTCGCCGCGTCCCCACGGACGGAATCCTGTCCCCTTCCGTGGGGACATGAGGAGCAGATCCCAGGGAAAGCAGGACGGGCGGGAAAGGCGGCGGTGCTGGAGACACGGAGGGCTGGGAGCGGCAGGTCCGGGAGGAGCAGGGAGAGGAGGGGTCCAGGATCAGAGCCGGGGATGATCCCGCCGGGAGGTGACATCGCTGGGAGCGTCGGGAGCGTCTGGAGGAGGGAAAGGGGAGCTGGAGGAAAGGGAACGGGGACTGCAGCAGGAAGGGGGGAGCGGGGATGGCAGAGAAGAGACAAAATCCAGAGCCGGGAGCAGCACGGATCCCCAAAGAACACAGACCCTCAAGCACTGCAGACCCCGAACAGCACAGAGCCCTGAGCATCACAGACACCTGAGCACTGCAGACCCCAAAACCACAGACCCCAGAGCACCAGGGACCCCGAACATTGCAGACCCCCACAGAACACCCCCAGCACTGCAGACCCGAGATCACCGAAGCCAGAAGGCAGCGCCCCCAGCCCCAAATCCCAAAGCACTGGAGCCCCCAAAGCAGGAGATGGCACTGGGATCACCCAGGGCTCTGTGTCCCCGCAGTGGGGGTCCCCTGCCCCCCAACACTTACAGACCCCCGCCCCAGGGGCTATTTCGTGTTCAGCCCCACCGAGAGTCCAATGATGAGGGCAACTGTCCCCAGCAAGAGCACGGCCACTGCCACCAAAGCCAGCAGCTTCTGGGGGAACAGGGGCGAGTTGGGGGTGGTGACACCTGTCCCATGTGGGGGGACACAGGGGCACCGAGGTGCTGCAGAGCCCTGGGGATGGGGCAGGAGGGGCTGAGTCCTCACCAGCTCATCACACCTGAGGGTAGGAGGGGGCTCACGGGAGGAGTGGGACAGAGAGGACAGAGCTGCCAGCCTCCATGGAGTCACTGGGGGCAGGTGTGTGTTCTTGGGGTCAGCTGGGGGATAGGAGGGGTGGCTGAAGGGGGACAGGAGGTGACTGAGGGAAATAAAGGGGTCTCAGGGCTGCTGGAGGATATGGGGGATGCTGGGAACACTGGGATGTGAAGGCACGAGGGCCGGAGGGGACAACACTGGGGGTACCTCAGGGATGCTGGGGGCTACAGAGGGGACATTGGGGGCTGTGCAGGGGACACTGGGGGCTATGCAGGGGACAAGGGGTTGTCGGTCTGTCTTACCCTCCTGGCCTCACTTTGGTACTTCACAGCCTTTTTGGTGTCAGCCACGGCCCGTTCCACGAATCCCACGGACTGGTCCATGTTGTTCTCTATGCGGTCGATCATGGCTCCCTACGGAGCACCCGGGGGACACAGAGAGAGGGGGGGACACTGAGAGCACCCCAGGGTGCTGGCACCCACCCACCTGGCACCGGATCGTCTCTGTGCTCTGCTCCACCTGCTCGGCTCTGCGTTATCCAGCAGCCCACCCTGGGGGAGAAGGGACAGGTGACATGGTGGGGACATGGTGACACAGCCCCACAGCACACGGCAGGCATACACACACAGGTACTCACCCATCCCCGGGGCACACAGTGGCTCCTCGCGTGGCATGGGGGACAGAGAGGGGCTGAGAGAGGGGACAACACCACCACAGACTGGGAGACACTCCTGTGTCCCCTCCAGGCCACCACAGGGTGGTGAGTGGCTCCATGGGAACACGTGCAGTGGTCACACCCCAGCCCATATTGCTCCATGCCTGGACCCCCCTGTGCAGGTCCCTGGGCCACTCCATGGTCCTGTGCAGGTCCCTGTGACCCCCACTCGGGTCCCTGTTTGTCCCTGGTCATCCTGTGCACAGGTCCCTGTGTGTCCCCATACGTGGATCCCTTCTCATCCCTGTGACCCTGTGCCCAAATCCCTCATGGCTCATGTCCATGTCCCCATACACAATGGGGTCATCCATTGCCAGGTTCCTGCTTGTCCCTATGCTCAGGTCCCTGTTCACACTGCCCACAGGTCCCTGCTTATCTCTGTGTCCCCATACCCAGGTCTCTGCTTGTCCCTGTGTCCCCATGGCTGGGTCCGTGCGCGTCCCCATGTTCCTGTGGCCAGGTCCCTGTGTGTCCCTGTGTTCCCATGCCCAGGTCCTTGCAAGTCTCTGTGTCCCCATACCCAGGTCCCTGCCTGTCCCCATGTCCCCATGCCCAGGTCTCCGCTTGTTCTTGTGTCCCCACACCCGGATCACTGCGTGTCTCTGTGTCCCCATACCCAGGTCCCTGCGTGTCCCTGTGTCTCTATGGCCAGGTCCCTGCCTGTCTCTGTGTTCCCGTGGCCAGGTCTCCACTTGTCCCAATGTCCCCACGGCCGGGTTGCTGCATGTCCCTATGTCTCTGTGGCCAGGTCCCTGCGTGTCCCTGAGTCCCCATGGCCGGGTCCCTGCCTGTCCCTGTGTCCCCATACCCAGGTCCCTGCCTGTCCCCGTGGTCAGGTCCCTGTGTGTCCCTGTGTCCCCATGGCTGGATCACTGCATGTCCCCATGTCCCAGTGGCCAGGTCCCTGCATGTCCCTGGGGTCCCTGTGTGTCTCTATGTCCCCATGGCCAGGTTCCTTGCATGTCCCCGTGTTCCTGTGGCCAGGTCCCTGCATGTCCCCGTGTCCTCATGGCCAGGTCCCTGCATGTCCCCGTGTCCCCATGGCCAGGCCCCTCGTGTCCCCGTACCTGGTTCTCCACCAGCATGGCGATGTCCACGAACATGTCGTGGAGCTCCTTGATGCTGCTCTCCAGGCGCACGATGTCCTTGTGCCGGCCCTCGATCTCGCTCAGCGCCTGCTTCGAGATCTGCGAGTCCATGATCTGCGGGGACAGGGACAGGGACACGTTAGCGGGGAGGCCTGGCCCTGGGACACCTCCCCGCGTTCCCTGGTGTCCCCCATGTCAGGGCTCACCCCCGAGGTGAAGATGGAGGGGTTCCCACTCTCCAGCATCTCCTCCAGCTCCTCGTCCGTGGTGTTCTTGCCGGCTGCAGGCACGTGGGGAGAGGTGGGAAATAAGGGGTGGGGTCTGTATGGTCTGGCTCCTCCCACCTGACTAAACTTGGTAAAATGGGAGGGGTCTGTGTGGTTTGGCTCCTCCCACTCTAGGAGGAGGTGGGGTTTGATGCCGGGGTCACTCACTGATTTCCAGCTGGCGCTGGATCCGGCCCTTGCTCCGCTCCCGGAAATCCACCTGCGCCTCGTTGTACTTGGTCATGACATCCACGAACTTGCGGGACAGCACTGAGTGCTGGGGACAGGGACAGGGGCGTGAGGGTGGGGACAGGGACACCCAGGGCACGGTGTGACACTGAGGGACTGGACCTGGTCCTGGGGATAGTGTGACACTGAGGGACTGGACCTGGTCCTGGGGACGGGAATATGGAACACCCCAGGCATGGCATATCCCCATGGGCCACTCTTACAGGGGACAGGAGCGAGGACAGAGGTGTGACACTACCCAGGAGACATGATGAGGGGCTGAGGTGGGGATGGGAAGTCACATCAGTGACATTCTGGGCATGGTGTGTTCCTGGTCCCAGCATGGACAGGAAAACGCACTGGGAGTGGGGACAGTGGCATGAGACCCAGGGGACCCTGGATGTGGCATGTCCCACCCAGCACAGGGTGGCAGGACAGAGAGTTGGGGACAGGGCGGAGGGACACAAAGGCTGGGATCACAGAGTGCTGTTGGGGACCCCTGGACATGCCACATCCCCAGCCCGTGGGGGACAGGGTGGGACCTGGGGACACTGGCTGAGGGCTGGAGCTGACCTGGGACTTGCGTATCCGGAGGTCAGCTGAGGATCGTGCCTCGTCCTGCTCGATGTTCCTCTCCATGCCTGGAGAGAGACAGACCTCAGCCCACCAGGAACCTTTCCCACTGCCAGCCCCCATGGTCCCAGGGGGACAGGGACACCCGTGACACGGCGGTCGGGACAGGGCCACTCACTCTTCAGCTTGTTACGGACGCTGTTGGCCATTTTCTTGATGTCTGTCGTCAGCTGCTCCAGATCATCTTTGGTCTCTGTGGGATCATGGGTGTGAGCCACCATGGGGATGTCCCCAGGGAGGGTCCCCATGACCAGGGGAGGCCGTGGGGACACTGGGACAGCACTCACTCTGCTCTGGGATGGGTGCTGAGAGGATGATGCTGTAGAGCTTCTTGGCTTCCTCCACATTCTCCGAGATCTTGTCAATGTTCTGCCGGGTCTCCTCAATCTGGGCGTGCACGGGAGGATTTTGGGGGGTTAGGAGGCAGCCCTACACCCCCCAGCCCCGCTCCCAGCCCTCCCTCACCTCCGAGAAGAACTCATCCATGAAGGCCGTGTTGTCCACGGCGATCTCCAGCTCCTCCTCATCGTCTGCATCCTGCTTCTGTAGGGACACGGTGCTCAGGGGGGACCCCGTGCCCTGCCAGCACCCCCAGATCCCCCCCGGGGGTGACAGGGACACGGGGGGAGCAGCCATGGGTTGTGGTGGCACAGGGTGGGACATCTGCAGCGGGGGAGAGCGGGAGGGGTGAGCCCAGCTCACATCTGGCCACACGTGGCTGGGAATTAAGGGATTGCTGGGCTCGGCCAGAGGGAGGGAACGGGGACAGCAATGGGATGGGGACAGCACGGGGTTTATGTCCCAAACCATGGCCCTACAGCAGCTCTGGGGCAGCCCTGGGGGACACGAAGGTGGCTGCTGCCCCTTACCCTGGTGTGGTGCCCAGGCCCCCCCCACCATGTGCTCCCAAATCCAGCCCTTCCCAAAACTCAGCCTCAGCCCTTCTGCCTCCCCTCGCCCCCTCAGCTCCACCAACACCCCGGGGGTGCTGTTGGGGTGTCCTGCAGATGGGGACAGAGCCCAGGCTGGGACCCCCCACCCCCCTCCTCCTGCTGCTGGAGTAAAAATAAAATTAATCCCTTCACTCCCCCCGAAGGCTTTATCTGCTGGCTCCATAATCCCGGTAAATCCCTGCCAAGCCTCCCTGCCATGCCTAGGGGCCCGGCCCGGAGCTGGGGGCCTGCTGGGACCCCCATGGTTCGTGGGGAGCAGGGGGAGCCCCAGGAGTGCCCGGGGGGAAGTGGGGCCCCAGGCGGAGCGGGAAAAGGGAGAAGGAAGCGGCCCTGGTGGCGGGAACATGGGGACGTGTGGGGTGCACAGCGGGGAAGTGTGGGGGGTACAGTGGGGTGTGGGCACCCCAAATCCGCCGCCATCCCCGCAGGTTGGACACCCCCGACAGGCCAGGGGTGCACCCCATAGTGTGGGGGGGACAGGACTCAGCTGGGGGGTCACGTCACCCCAAAACACCCACCGTGTCCCCAAACCTCACAGGGATGGCACCCCAGTCCCTCACAGCTGAGACCCCCGTTGGAGGCAGGCTCAGGGTCCCCCACCTGCTGTGGGGTGACCCCCGTGACAACCCACGCACACCAGGGTGGGGTCTCGGTGCCATCCCCCTGTGATGTCCCCACCCACCCACCATGCATTGGGGTGTCCCCGAGACCCCAGCCCACCATGAGATGGGGCCTGACCTCCCCCCATCCCCGTGACACTCCAGCACCGTGGGGTGGCATTTCGGTGACATCCACCCCGTGATGTCCCCACCCACCCCAGACCAGGTTTTTGGGGTCCCCTCTCCCCGCGATGCCCCTGCCCACCATGGGGTAGGGTCTCGGGGACCCCCATCCCGGTGTCACCCTTTTCCTGAGGGTCCCCCTGGGGGTGTCCCCTGTGCCCTGCCCCCCCTGGGGTCCCTCACCGCCTTGAGCTGCTCCAGCCGGTCCTTCATGGTGCCCCCGGAGGCTGGGGGGGCGCGGGGGGGTCCCCGTGCTCGCCCAGCGCAGGGATGGGCGGTGTCACCCTCGGTCCTCGCCGCTCGGCCGGGCCTCCTACATCCAGGCGAGGTGCCGGATGGCCCTGTCCCCTGTGCCTGTGGCCAAGCCCGGGGCTGTCCCTGCGCTAATCCCCAGTGACGGGCGCGGGGAAGGCGCCGAGGGAGGGAGGGAGGGACGAGCTGGAGCCGCCCCTTCACCTGGGACACGCGGGGACAGCGGGGCCGCTGCGGGCGGCGGCTGGGGGCGGCCCCCGGGCCCCCCGGGAGGTGACAGAGGTGGGCTGGGGTGTGGGTGTGGAGGCCATGAGGAAGCTGGTGCCCCTCGGGGGTCACACGGTGAGGACGTGTCACCCCCTGCCACGTGTGGCTGCCGCGGGAGCATGGCTGGGGACAAGGAACGCGGCTGGGGATACGGCTGGGGACAGGGAGCACGGCTGGGGACACGGCTGGGGACACGGCTGTGGGTGTGGGTCACAGCTGGGGACATGGCTGGGTTCGGGGCCCACGGCTCAGGGGGACGGGGCTGTGGATAGGAGTCACATCTGGGGACGCAGCTGTGGATTCGGGACGCGGTTGGGGGACACGGCTGGGCATGAGCCGGCACAGGGGACAGCTTGGGGACATGGCTGCAGTTAGAGGACACAACTGAGGGTCGTGCCTGGGGACAGGGGTCCCGGCCTGGGGAGGCACGGCTGGGGACAGGGGACACGGGTGGGGGAGATGGCTGGGGATGGGACACAGCTGGGGACAGGGCTGGGCGGGCAGTACTGCAGCTGTGGATGGGGTGGCATTGGCTGTGGACGGGGTGGCATTGGCTGTGGATGGGGTGACACTGGGGGTCACGGCTGCGGGCGGGGCCATACGGGTGTCACCGCTGTGCGCGGGAGAAAAAGGGACGCTGCCCCTTTAAGAAATATACACGAGTGGGCTTGGTCTTTCCTGGGCGTGGCCCTTGATGGCCCCGCCCCCACGCGCGCACCGGGCGGGTGGGACACGGGGCTGTGGAGATGGATGACGTCATGCGGCTGCGCCCGCGGCGGCGCATGCGCGGCGGGGCCCGGGGCCTGGTCGGGCGGCGCGGAGCCTGCGGGCGGGGGGCGCCGGCGCCGCCATGTTCCGGTACCCGGTGAGCGGGGAGGAGCCGGGGGGGGCCGGGGCGGGCGGGGCCCCGCGGGACCTGCGGGACAACCCTGCCGGGACGGCACCGGGGCAGTGTAACGGGGTGGGGGGGGGTATAACGGGCTGGGGCGGGGGAAGTGAAATGAGTTGGGGAGGGCGGCCGAGGAGGGGGTCTGAGGGGCTGGGAGGGGGCTCCAGGGTGGCACAAGGAGTCTGGGGGACACTGGGGACCTGGAACGGGCTGGGGGAGCGTATAACGGGAGGGGTCACTCTCTAGGTGTGGAGGGTCATTGGGGTGATGTAATGGCTTGGGGGAGTGACTGCATAGGAATAATGGGTTGGGGGGATTCCCAGGGGTGGATAACGGGGCTGGGGGGGATATCGGTGGGGGGAGGGTGTATTGTATAGGTATAATGGGTTGGGAGGTCGTCAGGGAGGTCCAGTGGGGCTGACCCCGTTCCTGGCTGTCCCAGTCCCTGGAGGACTGCCCGCTGGACGAGGATGAAGATGCCTTCCAGGCCCTGGGGGAGGAGGATGAAGACATCGACCAGTTCAACGATGACACCTTTGGGGCCGGCGCCGTCGGTGAGACCCCGAGTGTCGCCCCCAGAGCTCCCTGACCCCGCAGGTGCCCCTGGCCCACGGCCCTCACCCTGTGCCTCCTCACAGATGATGACTGGCAGGAGGCCCACGAGCGGCTGGCGGAGCTGGAGGACAAGGCCGGCTCGAGCCGGGAGCGGGACGGTCCCGTTGGCAACGACGGGGACGTCCTGGGCGACCCCGAGGACGCGCTGGCCGAGCGGCTGACGCGCCTCGTCATCGACAGCGAGCTGGAGGACCCGGCCATCATGCAGGCCGTGCACACCAGGGATCCCCCGCAGGTGGGAGCGGGCTGGGGGATCCAGGGGGATGCGGGGATGGATCCCACATTGCTGTCCTGACTCTCCCTGTGCCCTGCAGCAGCCTGGAGGGCTCAATTCCAGCATCTGGGACAGCTCGGCCGTGCTGCGGCGCATCCGGGGGCCGCTCCTCACTCAGGTAGGGTGCTGGGGGCTCTTCCCTGCTGATCCCAAACGCCTGTGGCAGCCAGCTGGGTGGGATAGACTGGTCCTGGGATAGTGGAGTGTCCTGCTTCCCTCCTCTGTGTCTGTGGCTTGTGGGGGGACCCTCAGAGCTGTCACCCCTCGGACCCTGGAGGGCTGGGATGATGGAGTTCGGCTGTTCTGGGATGCCTGGTGATGTCTGAGGGATTTCAGAGCTCCCAGCAGGATTTGGGAATGTTGATGCCTGGAGGCAGAGGATTTTTGTGTTGTTGTGGTTTCATTAAGAGTCATGCTTTGAAGTGCTGCGTGTCCAACCCTCTCCTGGCTCTGCCGGGCTGGGAGGTGACCCAGCATTCCCTCCCCACGCCCTGTTATCCCAAACGGGACGCGCTCGGCAGTCTGGGCACTCCGGGAATGCCCAGCCTTGTGTGGAGATCCCAGGGAAGCACAGTGGGGGTGGAGAGCTGCCAGGGGGAAGGGGGGACACTGACCCTCATCTGTCCCAGCCTGTGGCTCCAGAGGGGTGTCCCTCCCGTTCTCCTGCAGGAGATGCCCTCGGTGTCCGTGCTGGATTATGCCCTGCCCCAGCGGCCTCCGCAGGCTCGGGATGAGGAGCGGGATCCCTCGGAGCGGGCGCTGCCCCGGCGCTCCTCCTCCCCCATCATCGGGAGCCCCCCTGTCCGGGCCATTCCCATCGGGACCCCCCCCAAACAGGCTGCCATCCCCAACTTCAACCAGCAGGTATCTCTTCGCTTCCCAGCTTCCCACTGCTCCCAAGGGTGCAAGCTGCTTCCCAGGGGGAGTGACTGTGCCGCTTGTCTCCCCCCAGATCCTGTGTCCCAAGCCTGTCCACATCCGAGCTACCATGCAGCAGCGTTATCCCGCTCCCTATGGAGAGAGGATGTCCCCCAACCAGCTCTGCAATGTTCCGGTATCCAGCTTTCCCTCCTCCATCTTTTTGGGGATTGATGACCAGCCCTCCCAAAACCTCCCTGTGTTCCTGTGGCTCGTCCCCACCCCATGGAGCTTGGCCTTCCTGGGGTTTGTCCCGTCTGCCAGTCGTGGTCTGTGACTGGGGTCCCTTTTCCCAACTCTTTCCCCAGAATTCCTCCCTCCTGGGCCACCCGTTCCCCCACAGCGTCTCTCCCGTCCTCACACACCTGCAGAGAGCCCAGCTGCTCGGAGGAGCCCAGGTAAAGCTCCTTCCTGTGCTTTATCCCACCTTTCTCTCTGCGTGGCACCGGGACCTGGCGCTCCATGCCTCTTGCCCGCCATCCCAGATCCTTTTCCCACCTGGCTGACTCCAGGTGTCCTCTGTGCCCCTGCAGGCCGGCCGAATGTCCCCCAGCCAGTTTGCCCGCGTGTCCGGGCTGGTGGGGAGCCCGCTGCCCTCGGTGAACCCCAAGCTGCTGCAGGGCAGAGTTGGGCAGATGATGTCCCCGGCCGGAGGGTTCCGTGCCTTTTTCGGGGCTCCCCCCGCCCCGCCGCCCTCGCAGCTGCCGCACCCTCCGGGCCCCGGATCCCACCTGCAGAACCTGAGGTCGGTGCTGTCCCTGTCCTGGTGTCCCAGCCGCTCCCTGCATCCCTCCCTGACCGTTCCCGCCCTCCCCAGGCCTCAGCCCCAGATGTTCCGGCCGGACACGACCCACCTGCACCCGCAGCACCGGCGGCTCCTGCACCAGCGGCAGCAGCAGAACCGCAAGTGAGTGCGGGCACGGGGCCGGGGCCGCGCGGCACGGGGACGTGTCCTGCTTCCGGGGTCACCTGTCCCCCCTCTCTGTCCCTTCCTGTAGCTCCGGTGTGCTCACGGGTGCCCTTCTTCTCCTGCCAGCCAGCACCGGAGCCTCAACGGCTCCGGGGGGGACCGAGGGGGCCACCGGAGCAGCCATCAGGAGCAGATCCGTAAGGATCCCTACGCCAACCTCATGCTGCAGCGGGAGAAGGACTGGGTGTCCAAGATCCAGATGATGCAGCTGCAGAGCACTGATCCCTACCTGGATGATTATTATTATCAGGTACTCAGGGCAGCACCTTCCCCCTGGCCATTGGAGATGGGGTGGGAAGGGGATGTCAATCCAGGGAGAAGGGCAATGGGTTGTTTTCCTCCCTGGAAGAGGAAGGCAGAGGGACAGGGTGGGATCAGCAGCCCTGGGATGAGCTGACTCCTTTTTGGGTGAGATTCCAGGAGTGAGATGTTGGGGTGCACTGGTTTCATAGGTCTGGGATAACAGAGGAGCAGCTCCTCTCCATTGGAAGTGTGACAGAGCCAGGATAAAACCCCTGGAATGAGACAAGGGAGATGCTAAATGGAAAACTCAAGAGAGATCCTTGTCAGGGAAAGGCTGACTCTGATCTGACTGGGAATGGTGGTGGGGAACCCTATGGGAATCCAAGCAGTGCAGTGGAGAAGGTGGATAGGGAGGGATTGCTCCTGCTTTTTTCCATTTCAGGAATAGGGAATGTCAGACAGTGCTGGGAAAAGCCAGACTTGGAGCAGGTGGAGCAAGGTGGACAGTTTGAGGATCCCCAGGGAAAGAGGGAAATGTCTGGGATGGACACTGGGGACCTGAATGGGGTGGGAGAGCTGTGGTTCCTCTCCTGAGCCAGCAGAGTTTTTTTGGGATCTGTGGGTGAGCTGGTCCCAGTAGAGAAGAGGAACTGGTGCAGGATGTGAGTCAGCAAAGCTCCACCATTGCAAAACGGGGTGGATGGGGTGGGGAGGTCCTGGCATGGTGCCAATGGAGCAAGGCAAACTAACTGGGATGTGCTGGGAAGAACTGGGAACCTCACAAGGAGAATGGATTTGTCATTGTCCTGAGAGAGGGCTGAGGAGAAGCCTCAATCTCTGTCATCCTGAGGGATGGGAGAGGAGGAGGGACTCAGCTGTGGCTTAAATGTTGATGTTGAGAAGATGATGGAGCTGAGGACAGGGAGATTGCCAATGGTTTTTTGGGAGAAGGCACTCAGCATTTCCTCTTCCTGCCTCAGAATTACTTCCAGAAGCTGGAGAAGTTGGCAGCAGCCGAGGAAGTGCACGGTGACGGCCCCAAGAAGGAGCGCACTAAACTCATCACCCCTCAGGTGGCCAAGCTGGAGCACACCTACAAGCCAGGTAAAGCCCTCCAGCAGCCCCAGGGCTCCTTTTATCCAGGGATTGAGGGGACTCATCCCTCGGCTTCCCTGCTCCCTGCTCCCTGCAGTGCAGTTTGAGGGCTCGCTGGGAAAGCTCACCGTCTCCAGTGTCAACAACCCTCGGAAGATGATCGACGCCGTGGTGACGTCCCGCAGCGAGGATGATGTGAGTTCCTCCTGGCCTTCCTCCCTTCCAACAGCCCTGTGGCTCCTTCCCACGGCCCTGATTCCCTCTTCCCTCCCCGGCAGGAGACGAAGGAGAAGCAGGTTCGGGATAAGAGGCGACAGACGCTCGTCACCATTGAGAAAGTGAGTTTAAGGGGGATCGTCCCGACCCTCAGAGATCCATGGTGGGATCAAAAGTGGGCCAGCCCCACCCATTCCATGGTTCCCTGAGTGATCCATGCTTCCTGCAGACGTACAGCCTCCTCCTGGACGTGGAGGACTACGAGCGCCGCTACCTCCTGAGCCTGGAAGGGGAGCGGCCAGCCCTGATGGAGGAGAGGAAGCAGAAGATCTGTGACATGTATGACAATCTGAGGGGGAAGGCACCAGGGCAGGACAGGTGAGCGGGATTTGGGAGCTCCAGCACTCTGGGATCACTGAAACCAGTTGTCCGTGGATCTGTTTGGCTCTGGCAGGGGGCTAAAGTAACCTTTTTTAGCCACTTTACCCTCACTGTGGTTACAAAGTTACGACTTCCATCCTCTCCCTCTGGCAGAGTTGAGGATCAGGGATATCTTTCCCATGTAGTTTTTTCCCACCTCAGGGATGTTTTTTCAGGCCCACCAGGTGTGTTTTCCACCTGGTGCTGAGGCAGATCCAGCCATGGGATAGCCCTGGGATGCTCCCAGGTGAGGGTTGACACCTTTCTCCCTCCCTGCTCAGGCCGAGTGATGACCACTTCATGCAGATCATGTGCATCCGGAAAGGAAAGCGCCTGGTGGCCCGGATCCTGCCCTTCCTGGCTCCAGAGCAAGCAGCCGACGTGCTCATGGCCACGGCCAGGAACCTGCCCTTCCTCATCAAGAAGGATGCTCAGGATGAGGTGAGCTTCCAGAGGCTGGGAGGGCTCTGTGTGTCTGCAGGGTGGCATTCCTGCCTTTCCTGGGAGGGTGCCAGATGCTTGGAGAGAGAAGCTGTTTGCAGTTCACGTCAGGCACAGGGAAAGGTGAGCAGCTCCCAGCTGTGTTCCTTTCTCCATAGGTGCTTCCCTGCCTCTTGAGGCCCTTTTCCCATGTCCTCTACCACCTTCCCTTGGGAACAGTCACCAGCCTTGTGCAGCAGCTCACCAACCTACCTCAGAGCGCCGCCGCTCCCACCAACCTGCACCTCACTGCTGTGCTCCAAAACAAGGTGCTCCTCATTCCCACCCCTTCCCACCCTTGGGAATTGCTCCAGCAGCCTCTCAGCACTGGGGTGTTCCCCTCGCTAATTAACGAGGGTGTCTGGCACATTAATTAACGGTCTGGGGTGGCCCTGGGCTCTGCTTCAGCCTGGCAGCAGCTTCTGGGTCTGTCCTGCTGTGCTCCATGCTCCAGTCCTGGAATTTGGGGTGGGAATGTTGCCCCAGTAAATCCCTCCTGGGCTGGGAGTGGTCTGTGGTCTTGTCTTCCTCCTCCTGCAAAGGCAGGCAGGGATCTTCCTGCTTGTGCCAGCATTCCAGGAGGGTTGGGAAGTGTTGGGGATTCTCCAGTTCCCTCAAGGAATGCTTGGAGGTGACAGATCTCTTCCCTGTCCCCACAGTTTGGTCTGTCCCTGCTGTACCTGGTCCTGAGCCGAGGGGAGGAATTGCAGAGCTCAGACACAAACACAGAGCTGATGCAGGACAACCAATGGTAACTCCCTGTTCTGGGCTGGGATGCTCCTGCCTGGACTGTCACCACATTCCCAGCCCCTTGGGGTGGCAAAGGCAGTCTCCAGGCTCCTGGAACCCCCACACCTCTCACTGCTCCCTCCTCCCTCCCATTTTCCCGGCAGGACGGAGGTGATGCTGATGGCAACCCGGGAGCTGCTGCGGATCCCTCAGGGAGCCTTGGCAAAGCCCGTGTCCATCCCCTCCAACCTGATCTCCCTCTTCTCCCGCTACGTTGACCAGCAGAAGCTGAACCTGCTGGAGACGAAATTGCAGTGAGTACCAGCCCTCTTTTCCCGTGGGAATGTGGCCCTGTGCCACCAGGGGACTGGGAGAAGGGGGAAACCAGAGGTGGGGGTGCAGCTGGAGAGGGATTGGAGTGGGGAGGAGCAGCTTGGGGAGAAGGGAATTGTTGCCTCCCTCTGATCTCACCACTGGTGTTCCCTGGTTCCAGCTTAGTGCAGGGGATCCGGTAGATCTCCGTGGCTCCTCGCCACCACTGGAATGTTCCAGAGGAAGGAAGGAAGGAAGGATGGAAGGAAGGAAGGAAGGATGGAGGGCACACGGTTCACCCCACACCTCCCCCGACGCCCGGCCTGGCACATGGGGCGCATCCGCCCCCCAACCCCTGGATCAGCAGGAAGAGGGGGATGTTTGGCTGCTCCCCCCTTTCCCACAAAGTGCTGCCTTTCCCTGCTGCTCCCAATTTCCCCACGACTCCCTCTGCACCCCCAGAAACTGCTGCTTCCCCCCAAACACACACACACACCCTCACACACCCACGCACACTACTGAGGATCCCGGGAAGCGGGGAGCCCCTCGCTCCACATCCACGGCCAGGGGTTCTCTGCTCATTCCCTGCTCCTTCTGCAGCCCTTCCCACAAGCACTGAGCTCTGCTTCCTGCCCTTCCCCACACTTCACACACTTGTTTCGCACACTCGCCTCGTCTTCCCAAAATTCGGCTCCTTCCCTCCCCCCGGGATCAGCCCAGCAGCTCCGGGGTGGGGGGCACAGCCGGGTCTCTGTCCCCTCCGGATCAGATCCGGGTGGCTTCAGCTGTGCTGCTCCTCGGGAAGGTGGTTGTGGTGGTTGGGGGATAAATTTAATTTTTTTTTTTTTTTTTTTTTTTTTTTTTTTGCTTTTAAAAAGAAAAAAAAAAAAACCAAGAGATTTGCACATGTAGGGATTTTACACCCCAGAATTCCTCCTGGCATTAACCAGCCCCTTCCTCTGCTCCCAGCCCTTTCCCTGTCCTTTTTCTCTGACAGATCAAGTGGAAAGTTCATTTATTATTTTTATTTTATTTTATTGCTTTTTTCCCTGCTTTTTTGTTTTGGGTTTTTTTTTGTTTTTTTTTTTTTTTTTTGCTTTTTTCCCCTCTTTTTTGCTTTTTTTCTTATTTCATTTGCTTGCAGTAATTTTTTTGTTTGGGTTTTTTTTTTCCTTCCCCGTCCCTCCCAGTTTTCGGTTCTGGTTAATGAGAATAAAGTTTCTAAATTTACATTTTTATAGGGTATTGTAAATAAAGATGAATTGTATACGGCTGCCAGCCTGGCCTCTCCTTCTCTGGGCCCTGCCACCCCCTTCGCGACCCGGCCGTGTCCCCGCGGTGTCCCCACTCTGTCCCCTGGCGGGTCTCGAACCTACGAACCCCGGGAGTTCCTCCGTGGGCAGCGGGCAGGGGGCGTGGTTACGCCTTAGCCAATGGCAACGCGCCTAGTGCGAAGCCCCGCCCCTTCGCCAATCACTGGCGTGTGACTCACCGCTCGGCGTAAGCACGCGCGGCGCGCCGCTCTCACCTCCCATTGGCTCCCTACCTGATTGACAGCCGAGGAGTCCGCTCTCGACCAATCGCAACGCGCGAACCGCCCCGCCGGCGCCCGGGCCGCCAATGGGGCGCAGACGTGGGCGGGGCGAGTGACGGCAACGCGGCGGGGCGGTGGCGGCGGCGGCGGCGATGGCGGAGCTGCGTGCGGCGGGCGCGGGGCCCGGCCCGGCCGCGCCCCCCGGGCCCGCGGCGCTGCCCGCGGCCCCCGGCGCGCCCCCGGCCCTGCCCTCACCGGCGGCGAGCGTCGGGGCGGCGCCCGCACCGACGGCGGCGCCGGCGGCACCGACAGCGTCGGCGGGCGGCGGAGCCGGCGCGGGCGGCGGCGGGGCCGGTCCCGGCTCGGCCCGCGAGGGTTGGCTCTTCAAATGGACCAACTACATCAAGGGATACCAGCGCCGCTGGTTCGTGCTCAGCAATGGGCTGCTCAGCTACTACCGGTACGCACCGGGAGCCGCCCCGCCGCCCCCCGGGCCCCCCGTGACCTTGGCGCCGGGCTGAGCCCCCGCGGCGGGAGGGAAGCGGGTGTGGGCCCCCCGCACCGAGCCGGGCAGCGCTCCGTGCCCCGGTGCCAGCTGGGAAGGAGGGCGGCTGTCACCTCCCTGTCCCCGCGGTTGTCACCTCCGTGTCACGGGGGATGTCACCTCCCGGTCACCGGGGCTGCTCTTGCCGATGATGGGGGTCGTTAGCCCACTCCCCGCCGCCGGTCCGTGCCAGCAGAAGCGGGGGGCGGTTGTCACATCCCTGTCCCCGTGGTTGTCACCTGTCTGTCCCCGGGATTGTCACATCCCTGTCCCCGTGGGTATTTGGGGGCGGGGGGCTGCAGCCCCTCAGCCTCCCGCAGCTCCCGGTCCCGCTGTCCCTCCCCGCAGCTCTTCCCGGTGGCCTCGTGTGTTGTCACCCGCGGGGACACCTGAGCCTGCCCGGGGGGGCCTTGTCCCTCCATTATTGATGGGGAACCGGAGCCTCGGGCAGCTGCGGGCTCCGGTTACACCGCGGCCAACGGGGGGGCGCCGGGCCGGGGGTGTCCCCGCTGCATGTCACCTCTGTCACCCGGTGACGTGGAAGGGGAGTGCCTGCCTGGCGCGGCCTCGCTGGGACTTCACCCTCGTCCCAGCCCGTGCCAGGATCCGGGAAGGGCCGGATCCCTGAGGCTCCAGGATCCCCGAGGCCACTCCTGGGCGCTGTGGATTTGTCCCCCCAAAGCGACATCCCCAGGCTTGGCCCTGCTCCGGCGCCAGCACACCCTCCCTATTAATAGCCCTGGCTGCCGGGCTGGGAATGCCGGGCTGGGAATGCCGAGCCCCCTGCACAGCCCTCCAGGGTTCATCCCGGGGATCCTGGGCCTGTCCTTCCCTCAGCACAGCCTCATCCCGGGGATCCCAGCCCTGTCCTTCCCTCATGCAGCCTCATCCCGGGGATCCCAGCCCTATCCTTCCCTCATGCAGCCTCATCCCGGGGATCCCAGCCCTGTCCTTTCCTCACTGTGGCCTCATCCCGGGGATCCCAGCCCTGTCTTTCCCTCAGCACAGCCTCATCCCGGGGATCCCAGCCCTGTCCTTCCCTCAGCACAGCCTCATCCCAGGATCCCAGCCCCGTCCTTCCCTCAGCACAGCCTCATCCCAGGATCCCAGCCCCATCCTTCCCTCACTGTGTCCTTCCCCTGCAGATCCAAGGCGGAGATGGGCCACACGTGCCGCGGCACCATCAACCTGGCCACGGCCAACATCAGCGTGGAGGATTCCTGCAATTTCATCATCTCCAACGGCGGAGCCCAGACCTACCACCTCAAGGCCAGCTCCGAGGTGGAGCGGCAGCGCTGGGTCACCGCCCTCGAGCTCGCCAAGGCCAAGGCTGTCAAGATGCTGGAGGAGTCAGGTATGGATTTCCTGGATCCATGGCAGGGTCAGGGTGCACTCAGGGTGAAGTCTCACTGCCTGACAGTGCCCAGGGCAGGAACAGTGTCCTGAGAGTGGGATCCCAGTGCCAGCTTCCCAGAGCCCCACAGGTGGCATGAATCCCAGGGCAGGATCCCAGTGCTTGGAGGACTCAGGGCAGGATATTAATGTTCCATGGGATCCCAGTGTCCCCAGGGCAGAATCCCAGTGCCTCATAGGACTGAGGACAGGATCCCAGTGCCCAGAGAGAAAAATCCCAGCCCCACAGGGCACAGGATCCCAGTGCCCCCCAAGCATGATCCCAGGGCAGGATCACAGGGCACCATCAATGTCCTTAGGGCAGCCTTTGAGTTTCTCACAAACTCAGTGCCCCCAGGGCAGGATCCCAGGGTCCCACAGGACCTAGGGCAGGATCCCAGTGCCCTGGGCAGCATCCCAGCATCTCCAGCAAGAGGGTTTGGAAGGGGATGGTCGTGTCCATGCACATGTGACCCAAACCGCCTGGCATGCACAGAGATGGACCATCAGACCTCAGGGCTTTAGGGATCCCCTGTGCCCTTCCTGGCAGCCCCACCACCAGCTCCTGGTGTGACATGACAATCCCGTTTTCCTGGTCCTTTCCGACCTGCAGATGACTCCGGTGACGAGTCGGTGTCGCAGACGGACAAGACGGAGCTGCAGAACACCCTGAAGATTTTATCCAGCAAGGTGGAGGACCTGAGCACCTGCAACGACCTGATCGCCAAGCACGGCACGGCCCTGCAGCGCTCCCTCAGCGAGCTCGAGGCCCTGCGGCTCCCCCCGGAGAGCACGGACAAGATCAAGCAGGTCAACGAGCGGGCCACGCTCTTCCGCATCACCTCCAACGCCATGATCAACGTGAGTCCCCATCCCAGGGATCCCAGAGTGGGAAAACTCCCCATTTCCATGCTGAGCACCGTTTCCCCGCAGGCCTGCCGGGATTTCATGCTCCTGGCACAAACGCACGGGAAGAAGTGGCAGAAGTCGCTGCAGCAGGAGCGGGACCAGCGGATCCGGCTGGAGGAGACGCTGGAGCAGTTGGCCAAGCAGCACAACCATCTGGAAAGGGCTTTCCGGGGGGCCACGGTGCTCCCCGCCAGCACGCCCGGCACTGCAGGCTCTGGCAAAGGTGGGGAGGGACAAGTGCCGTGCCCAAATGTCTCCCAGACGCTTCCTGGGATTTTCCAAGCTTCTCTCACTGCGCTGATCCCAAATGATGTGTCTGTCCCACTCATCTGTGTAGCCAAGTGATTCTGGCATCCCCAACAGGGCCCAAACTGGCTCCTCTGAGCCTTATCTGACACCCCTCAGGGCTGGGGTAGGGATGATGGTAACAGGGGAGCCTTCACTGGGAAACTGGGAATGATTTTCCTTCCTCACCAGCCCTGTCCCCTTTCCCAGATCTGTGCTGCCCTGCCAAAGGCGACCTGAGTGACGAGGACGACGACAACAATGAGTTCTTTGACGCCCCGGAGATCTTCCCCATGCCCGATGTCATGGGCCACAAGTGAGTTCTGGGGGAGAGGGGAATCCCCTCATCCCCTCGCTGCTCTGCCCTGCTTGGGAATGCTCACCCCCTTTCCCCCTTCCCAGGAGAACTGGGAGCAACATCAGCGGCACCAGCAGTGACATCAGCCTGGATGAGCAGGTGGGATGGGGTTTTATGGCTTGGGGCTGCCCAAATTCCCATGGAAGGGTTTTGTGGGGTCACAGGGATGTAACGGCCTTTGCCTCCCCTCTCCCTAGTACAAGCACCAGGTTGAGGACACCAAGAAGGAAAAGAGGACCCGCATTCCCTACAAACCCAACTACAGCCTCAACCTCTGGAGCATCATGAAGAACTGCATCGGGAAGGAGCTGTCCAAGATTCCCATGCCTGTGAGCACAGATGCAGCCGGTGGGCTGGCACAGGGCACCCAGAAATCCCCTTTTTTTGACCCATTCCCTCTTCCAGGTGAATTTCAACGAGCCGCTGTCCATGCTGCAGCGGCTGACGGAGGACCTGGAGTACCACGAGCTGCTGGATCGGGCGGCGCGGTGCGAGAGCTCCCTGGAGCAGCTGTGCTACGTGGCCGCTTTCACCGTCTCCTCCTACTCCACCACCGTCTTCCGCACCAGCAAACCCTTCAACCCGCTCCTGGGGGAGACGTTCGAGCTGGATCGCCTGGAGGAGAACGGATACCGCTCCCTCTGCGAGCAGGTGCGGCCGGCTCCTCTCTGCAGCCTTTCCCGGGCTGTTGGGGTGGCCGGCACTGAGCTGTCCCCGATCAATCCCGTGTCCAGGTGAGCCACCACCCGCCAGCCGCCGCCCACCACGCCGACTCCAAGAACGGCTGGACGCTGCGCCAGGAGATCAAAATCACCAGCAAATTCCGAGGGAAATACCTCTCCATCATGCCGCTGGGTGAGCACCCCAGCAGGGTGTGGGATTTTTGGGACCACCTGAGGCTCCAGGTGTGGTTTCCAGCACGATCTCCCTCCCTCAGGCACCATCCACTGCGTCTTCCACTCCTCCGGCAACCACTACACGTGGAAAAAAGTAACGACCACCGTGCACAACATCATCGTGGGGAAGCTCTGGATAGACCAGGTGGGAAGTCGTGGATGGAAGATGTAGGGAAGCATGGATCCCTGGGGAATGGGGCATGGGTGGGTCTGACTGTCCTCTCCCCTCCACAGTCAGGTGAGATCGAGATCGTCAACCACAAGACAGGGGACAAGTGCATCCTCAAGTTTGTCCCTTACAGCTACTTCTCCCGGGATGTGGCGAGGAAGGTAGGGATGCGGAGCCATGGGACACACCGGGCTGCTCATGACTCCGGTGTGTCCTGATCCAGGCTGTCCCCTCTCCCACCAGGTCACTGGGGAGGTGATGGACCCCTCGGGAAAGGTGCATTTTGCCCTGCTGGGCACGTGGGACGAGAAGATGGATTGCTACAAGGTCCAGCTGGGAGCAGGGGAGAACGGAGCCGAGGCGCGGCCACGAGCCCACGAGGCTGAGGACAGCCGGGTGCTGCTGTGGAAGCGGAACCCGCTGCCGTGAGTGGGGAAAGCGGGGACAAGGCATCCCGGGGAGCAGGGCTGCGGGGCTGGCGCTGAGCCCCGTTCCTTGCCGTGCCGTAGGAAGTACGCAGAGAACATGTACTACTTCTCGGAGCTGGCGCTGACCCTGAATGCACCAGAGAGCGGCACAGCCCCCACGGACAGCCGGTGGCGCCCGGACCAGCGGCTCATGGAGAACGGCCGGTGGGATGAGGCCAACGCCGAGAAGCAGCGGCTGGAGGAGAAGCAGCGGCTCTCCCGCAAGCGCCGCGAGGCTGAGGCCGCCCGCGCCACCGAGGACGGTAAGGCACGGCTGTCACACGGGGGTGTCCCCTCTGGGTGTCCCCTCCAGGCCCTCACCCCGCTGTGTCCCCCCTTCCCCAGGGACACCCTACGATCCCTACAAACCGCTTTGGTTCGAGCGCAAGAAGGACCCGGTGACACAGGAGCTGGCGCACGTCTACAAGGGGGGCTACTGGGAGAGCAAGGAGAAGCAGGACTGGAGCTTGTGCCCGGATATTTTCTGAGCCTGGCGAGGAGGAGGAGGAGGAGGAGCGGCGAGGGGGGAGGGATGAAGGCCAGGACCCCCCCTGTCCATCCGTCTGTCTTAACCGTGTGTCCCCGTGCCTCGCCGTGAGCGCCGGCCGGGCTTTGCCTTAGCCCACCCAAACTGACCTTGGGGAGCAGGAGCCAACACAGCCCCCCTCAAATCCAAGCTGGAGCGGGGGGGGTCCGTTTGTCCCACCCACCTCCTCGGCACCCTGGGGTGGGGGGCACGGCCGCCCCTGGGGTGGGGGGCCCCGGGGAAGGCGCAGCGGGGCGAGCCCGAGGCTGGCCTTGGTCTCCCCCCCTCCCCTTTTATTCCCATTCCCCTTCGCCCCCAGGAGTTCGGGTGCTTTTGGGGTCCGGGGGGGGCCAGACTCCCCCCCAGCCTGTTCTATAGGTGTATATTATATATATGTAGAGAGCAATCGGGGTCCCCTTCTCCCCCACAGCCCCCAGTTTGGGGGGTCCCCGCCCTCCCCGGGGTGGCCCCCACGCGTGGGGACCCCCCATGCGGTGCCTTCCCTGTAGGTTTAGGGCAGGGGGAGGGCCTGGGTTTTGGGGGGGGGGTCTCTCCAGGGTGCAGTGGGACCCCTGCACCCCCAGACACTACAGGGGTGGGGAGATGCGCCATGGGGGGAGTCTCTGCACCCCCGAATCTGAAATTGGGGGCGTTTGATGCCTTTTTATTTTATTTTTTCTTTTTTTGGGTTGTTTTTTTTTTTTTTGTCTCCAGAAAAAGAACTAAATTAAAATCTGTGAATGCCCCAACCTTGCGCCTGCTCTGTGGGGAGGGTCCAGCCCCTCCCTGCGACTGATTTTGGGGGGGACCCCCTACTCCTGTAGAGACCTGAGTGGCAGCACCCAAACACAGACTTGAACTACATTCATGGTAATCTCCAGGAGCCACCTTGTCCACTCTCCAGGTTCTGCTGCCCTGGTGGGGGAGATTGAGGGATGTCTCCTGTGTCCCCCTGTGTTCCTCACTGGATTTGGGGTGCTGGGGGGTGACTCTGGGGGGACCCATTTTGGCCCAGGGAGTCACCTGCTCTGGGGGGTGGCATCCAAGGAGGGGAGGTCCTGAGTGGCACTGGGACCCCCTGGGGGCACTTCCATGGGCAGGGATGTCCCCAGGGATCGTGGGGACACCCCGCGAGGGACACAGGTGCCCCCATACCTTCCCCGTCCCCACGGTACAGGGCCTCTGATTGGCCAGTTGGTTTGAGTGACAGACCGGGAGGGCTGGTATTTCCCCGCCCACCTTGAATTGGAGCGTGCTGATTGGCTGGTCGATCGCAGCCGGTCAGATTTAGCCAATGGGAGGGCGCAGTGTGGCCCTGCAGCCACGCCCCCCAGCAGCACCCGCCCCTTGTCCTCCGTGGGACCCCGGTGTCCCCACCCCCGGGTGGCTCGGTGGGGGGACAGTGACCCCACGTCCCTCCCACAACCAGCAGACATTCCTCCAGCTCCGGTCACAGGGGTTTATTGGGGCCCGGCCTCCACCGGCTCTGCCGCCACCGCCGGTGGCTCTTGGGGACGGGGCTGTCTCTTGGGATCGGGGGTGTCGCCTCTGCCCCACTGCCAGATGCTCCGCTCTAGCTGTTCCCTCTGATCCCCGATGCTGGCAGAGTGCTCGGTCGGGCACGGAGGGGCTGAGAGGGGCTGAGGGGTCATCCGGGGGTCCCCTCCTGCCCGGTGTCTCCGTTACCGGGACGACAGCATCATCACGAACTCTGCGGGGCGAGGAGGGCACGTCAGGGAGCCGGGCTCAGCCCTGCCGCGGCCCCAAGGGGAAGGGGTGCCCTCACCATCGAAATCCACATGGCCGTCCCCGTTGAGATCCACGTCCTGAAGGATCTCGTCCACCTCCTGCGCCTTCAGCTGCTCCCCGAGCAGCGCCGCGATGGCCTCGCGCATCTCGGCCGTGCTGATCTCCCCATCCCCGTTCATGTCGAACTGCGGCACCCGCGGGCTGGGGTCACCCTCCCTCCACGGCCACCAGCACCCCCAGGCTCCCTGTGGTCACTGTCCCCCCATGCCTGTGGTCACCCCATGGTCATTGTTTCCCCCCTGCTCACTGTCCCCTCCATGCCTGTGATCACCATCATGGTCATCATTACCTGCTGGTCACTGTCCCCTCCATGCCTGTGGTCACCCCATGGTCATTGTTTCCCCACAGTCATTGTCCTCTCCTGCCTGTGGTCACCAGCACGGTCTTCCCATGGTCAGTGTCCCCTCATGGTTCCCCCTATGGTGACCATCTTGCCATGGTCTTCCCGTGGTCACCATCCCCTCCATGCCCTATCATCACTGTCCCCACCAGAGTCTCTCCAGGGTCATTGTCCCCTCCATGCCTGTGGTCACCCTATGGTCATTGTTTCCCCCTTGATCATTGTCCCCTCCATGCCTGTGGTCACCCCATGGTCATTGTTTCCCCCCTGATCATTGTCCCCTCCATGCCTGTGGTCACCCCATGGTCATTGTTTCCCCCCGATCATTGTCCCCTCCATGCCTGTGGTCACCCCTTGGTCATTGTTTCCCCCCTGATCATTGTCCCCTCCATGCCTGTGGTCGCCCCATGGCCACTCTTTCCCCATGGTAATTGTCCTCTCCTGCCTGTGGTCACCAGCATGGTCTTCCCATGGTCAGTGTCCCCTCCATGGTCACTATCTCACCTTGCTCTTCCCGTGATCACCATCCCCACCATGTCCCCATCATCACTGTCCCCACCAGGGTCTCTCCAGGGTCACTGTCCCCTCACGGCTGTGGTGCCCCTGAGGAGGTGACACCACGCCCGCTGTCCCCATGGTGGTGTCCCTACCTCACGGAAGGCGATCTTGAGCTCCCTCACGCCCACCATGTGCGCCGTCTCTTCCCGCAGCTTCGGGCCCATCATCTGCACAAAGTCCTCGAAGTCCACACGCCCGCCCACTATGGCAGGAAGGGGACAGACACCCTCAGCACCCCAGCAACCTCCGGTCCCCTCCCTGTCCCCCCGAGCCCACTCACTCCTCATCTTGATGTGCTGGGAGATCTCGATGAGCTCCATCTCGGTGGGCATGTAGCCCAGCGTGCGCATGCAGGCGCCCAGGTCCTTGTAGCTGATGTAGCCATCCTGGTCCGTGTCAAACTCCTTGAAGGCGTCCAGCAGCTCTGGGCACGGCCACGGGTGGGGACAGGGACAGCGTCAGGAGTGGAGGGTCACACAGACACCGTGTCACCCCGGGACATGTCCCTTCTCGGATGTGGGAGGCCCCTCCATGGCCATGTCCCCAGGGCAGATCCCTCCATGACAGATCCATCCCTCCCCACCATTCCCCTAGGCCAGTGTCCCCACCCCGTCTCCCCTGCTCACCATCCAGCTCCTCCGGTGACAGCTCCCGCTCCTGCATGGGACACACAGAAGGGGTGGCAGCAGAATGACACCCAGCTCCGTGTCCATCCCCCTCCTTGCCCCCCCAAACCTCCGTGTCACCTTTGTTAAGCGTGGGCCAAAATTAACTCCAGCGGAGGATTAGTGGGATTGGAGGCAAAGCCCCGCCCTGCCCCGTGCCTGCACCTCCCACCCACCCTGTCCTGCTCCCCGTGTCCCTGCTCCTGTCACCCACCCCGGGACCCCAGGCTCTGGATGGGAAGTGCTGGGTGGCCAGAGGGGGGTTGTACTCCAAACATGGAGGGGCAGCATTTTTACCCCCACAGAGCTCGGCTGCCCCTGCTCTAGGTGTCCCCTCAGTATGTCCCCTCAGTCCCCAGGGCCCTGAAGTGTCCCCAACACCATTCCCAGCACCATGTCCCATCTATCCCCACAATTCCAGGCTGTCCCTGACTGTTCCCAGTGCCCCACATCCCCTTCATCCCCAGGTTTCCAGCCGGTCCCTGAGCCCATTCTCGCTATCCCCATGTCCTCATCCCTAGGGTCCCAGAGTGTCCCCAACTCTGTCCCCACTGTCCCCACGTCCTTTTCATCCCCAGCGACCCAGAATGGCCTGACCATGTCCCCCATCCCAACATCCCCTCCATCTCCAGGTCCTGGAGTGTCCCAACCCCATCTCCACCAGCCCCATGTCCCCTCTGTCCCCAGGGTCCTGGAGTGTCCCAACCCCATCTCCACCAGCCCCATGTCCCCTCTGTCCCCAGGGTCCTGGAGTGTCCCAACCCCATCTCCACCGGCCCCATGTCCCCTCCATCCCCAGGGTTCTGGAACATCCCCATCCCACTGTCCCCAGGCCCACCCTGACTGCCTCATTGCCCTCTTCATCTGCAGGCTGCTGGACTGTCCCTGTCCCCACCCTCACTGTCCCCATGTCCCTTCCATAGCCAGGGGCCTGGAACAGCCCCACTGTCCCCATGTCCCCAAGTCTCAAATGCTCCACATCCCCTCCATCTGCAGGCTCCTGGACTATCCCTGTCCCCACCTCCCCTGTCCCCACCTCCCCTCCCTCCATCTCCAGGGTCCCTCCGTGCCCTCCCTGATGCCCATGTCCCCTCCCGGTGTCCCCACCTTGCCGAAGACGGTGTTGAGGAAGGGGGAGTAGGTCTTGATGGCGGCAGCGTGGGGGTCCACGGGCCCCTTCTTCCCTCCCTTCTGCCCGTGCCCGCCGTGCCGGGACTCGGAGCCGGAGCTCTTGGGGGCCGGGGCGCCGGCGTCCTCGGGGACTTTGGGGGCTTTGTCCCCCTCCTCGTGCCCCCCTTTCCCCTTCGGCGGGGGCTCCGTGTCCCTGTTGTCCTTGGGGGTCCCCTTGTCCCCGCGGGAGCGTGGCATGGGGCCGGGGCCGGGTGGGCGGCGGGCGGGCACGGAGCGGGACCCCGGGATGGCAGAGCCCGAGGAAGGAGCCGGGAAATCCTCTTACACCCCCCGTGACCCCCCGGCTCCCCCCGCCGCGGGCCCGCCGGGGCAAAGCCAATTAGCGGTGATTAATGGCAGGAAACAGCCACGGCCACCGGACAGGTCCCCAACAGCGCCCCGGGGCCACCACCGAGGCCCCGAGTGCAGAGATGACACCCCACAGCCACCGCAGTGTCCCCAGCATTGAATGCTCCCAGAGGTGACACCCCACAGCCACCACGGTGTCCCCAGAACAAGCCACATCTCAAGCGGTGACACCGCAACGCCACCACTGTGTCCCCTCACCTGGCACCTCTCCCAAGCTCCCCTCACCCCTAAGGTAGGTGCATTTATTGTCCCCCCAGGATGGGGACTGGTGGCGTGTCCCCAGCACATGACTGGGTGGGCACAGGGTGTCACAGGGGGCTTCAGAGGAGAGGGACCCCCCGAAATGAGAGCCCGGCCCGGGAGGTGACCCTGGCTGCCGTGTCACCCCGGGGTGACACAGAGGGGCGACACTGGTGGGGCTGACAGTACCCCAGTGCCACCCGCCACTGTCACCGCTGTGCCCCCCACTGGGGCTGTCCATGGGGACCGTACCCCCGGGTGTCCCCGTCCATGGGGCGCCCCCGTTCCCCCCCCCCCCCCCCGCCGGTGCCCCCGCCCCGGAGCCGCGCAGGCGCGGGGCGGCCCCGGTCACTTCCTGCCCCGCCCCCGCCGCCGCCGCCGCTCCCGCCGCCCCCGACACCGGCACCGGCCCCGGGCAGCGACCCGCCGGTGAGTGCGGGCACCGGCACCGGGCACCGAGCCCCGTCCGGACCCGCCGGGCGCGGCCCCCCATCCGCCTTCCCGGGAGCCCCATCCCCGTTCCGGCGGGGCCACCCCTGTCCCTGTCCCCATCCCTCTCCCTCTCCCTGTCCCCATTCCTAGCCGGGCCACCCCTTCCCCGTCCATGTCCCCGTGCTTGCCCCTGTCCCCCTGTCCCCATTCCTGTTGCTGTACCTAGCGCGGCCACCACCGGCCCCATTCCTGACCCCGCCCCCGTCCCCATCCTTTTTCCTGTCCCCATCCTTGTCCCTGTCCTCGTCACTATCCCCGCGGCCACCGCCGGCCCCATTCGTGCCCCCCATCCCTATCCTTGTCCCCATCCCTTTCCCTGTCCCTGACCCCATATCCAGCAGGGCCACTCTGTCCCGTGATCGGTTGGAGCTGTCCCTGCCCTCCTTTCCATCCCCACCCGTGTTTCCAGGAGGACACCCTTGTCCCTGTCCCCATCCCGAATGGGACACTCAGAGCCCCCATTCCTGGCATGCTTCCCGAATTCCCTTCAGGGAGCTGGCAGGGACAGGGGTGTGTCCCCCAGGAGTGGCTGAGCCGCCCTTTACCGGGCTGGAAGACGGTG
The DNA here is from genome assembly GCF_028769735.1 of Zonotrichia leucophrys gambelii. Taxonomy (NCBI): domain Eukaryota; kingdom Metazoa; phylum Chordata; class Aves; order Passeriformes; family Passerellidae; genus Zonotrichia; species Zonotrichia leucophrys. The sequence goes on from NC_088175.1 coordinate 48,796,708, forward strand.
ACAAACCCACTTCAGGGGACACCCCATTCCCTGGCGTCCCCAGCTCCCATTTTGGGGTGCCATCCCAGCGTTCCTGACCGCGGCCGGGGGCTCCCCAGCCATGTCCTTCCGGAAGGTGGTGCGGCAGAGCAAATTCCGGCACGTGTTCGGGCAGCCGGTGAAGACGGACCAGTGCTACGATGACATCCGCGTGTCTCGCGTCACCTGGGACAGCACCTTCTGCGCCGTCAACCCCTCCTTCGTCGCCATCATCGTGGAGGCCAGCGGCGGTGGCGCCTTCCTCGTCCTCCCCCTGCACAAGGTGACAGCAGGGCGGTGACACAGGGAAGGGGGGGTTGTGCCCGTGGGTGACCCCCTCCCCGCTGTCACTCTGTCCCCAGACCGGACGCATTGACAAGTCGTACCCCACGGTGTGCGGCCACACGGGCCC